>NC_143559.1:120402500-121100000 GCF_054136105.1 Typopeltis vanoorti
GCAGAATGGTGTGAGTTACAAATGGACAGGATTTAATCATCTTATCAGAGGATATTATAAATGAGGTGTCAAATCTTCCTCCAGGTGGTGAAAGTGACTAAGAAGTGATTATCTGGGTATTCCTGGCCAGCCATATAAGGACTTCTATAAGGAAGAGATAAATGTGTAATTATAAGGCTGGTGATTATGAAAACTAAGGGGATGACTTCCAGTTATATCATGGAATTAGAAATTGGATGGAAAAGAGATCAATGCTGTTTGAGCCCTACTCAGGAACTATTTGGCAGATGCAATATTTAAATATATTCCAAAGGTTAGGAGATTAAATAAAATGGGTGTGAAATGGATGAATGAAGAGGCAAGGCATGCTATCTGGAAGAAGACGCTAGGGAGGCAGCACAAGATGAGTAGCAATAGTTAGTTACACGAGGAGTACAAAGAGCAGGTGAGAAAGGTGACTCATTTGGTAAGGGTAACAAAAGTGTAGTATGAGCAACAGTCAGCTAATGGGGCCAAGAAAAATCCCAGGGAGTTCTTTCGATATGTAGCCAACAGAAGAAATTATGATTACGAAGGATGATATTGGTTGGTTAAAATGGTGGAAATGTAACCACTGCAAGATATAACTGAGATGGTGAAGGAGCAATTCATAAAGTTATTTCATCCTCATGAATGTGACATCATGCAGAACTTGAGTGCACTGATGGTGAGTGAGCAGGAGGTACATGAGAAATTTTAGTAAACTTTATGTCAATAAGGCTGTAAGGCTTGATGATATACCACTGTGTTTTGAGGGAATGTTCCAAGGAGATAGCAACAGTGCTGATGTACCTTTTACATGAGTCCATGACCATGCCAAGTTCCAAAGGAGTGGAAAGAAGGCAAAACTGTTCTCAAGTGTGATGAGACTAAGGCCTACAAACTATAGGCCAATCTATGTGTCTGGAGTTGTGATCAAAGTGTTAGAGATGTTAACGAGAAATAATATTCAGAATTAGGTAGACAACAGCATTGATAGACTGCCATATGACAAGTTGGTAATTAAATGATATTGGGGTTGAATAATAGATTGCTGCATTAGATTAGAGAATAGCTTTCTCATAGGTATAAGAAAGTTGTGTATGGTGGAGCAATATCCCAGAAGATGAAGGTTACTAGTGGTGTGCCCCAAGGGACTATCCCTTGGGTATTACTGCTTAACTTGTATGTTAAAGATATTGGAGAAGTTGATTCAAATGGTGATACGTGTTTGCAGATGATACAAAGTTAGAAAGAATTATGAGGAGTAGAGTAAAGCTGTAGCTTTACTGGCTGAATGAATGGGAAAGTGACTGGGTGGACCAAATTCAGTGATGCAAAGTGTAAGGTTTTAAAATTCAGATAACACAGATGGAATGCAGAGCACGCAACTGGTGGGGACATCTTAAAGGAAATGAGGAATCTGGGAGTGATGGTGGTGGTGGAAAAGAACCTAAAATTTCAGACACGCTTAAAATTATGAGGACAGCAGAGAGGATTATGGCAATGATGCAGAGAACACTATATATGTTAAAGATACCAAGCTATTTTAAACCTGGTTTTTACTCCATTTCCCAAGTAAGCAAACAGACAAAAAGTCAAGTTTGTGCCTGCATGTAATGCAAGTCTAAGTGACCCGTAAAGTAGTATAAGTCTAGGCAACTCATGGTATCTTTAACATATATTATACCCAAGGTAAAAAACTTTCTACAAGTGTAAAGTTTTTCAAAATTCTAGCTGAAAAGCTATACATCTATAATTAATGAGTATATCTTATAGGAGGTTGGCCGTGTGGTTAGCGTATCCACTCACCAGCCTGTGGGTTTGAATCCTGCTATGGGCATGGATGTTTGTGGTTGTCTGTGAAAATGCTAGTGATGGTGGTGGGAAGTAGATGGCATTGGTGTAGATGATGCAGTTTGCTGTAGTTAGTGGACTGAGTGGTGGAGACCGAGAACTGTGGAGTGGGTACCCTCCCTCGACGAGTCTTTGGACTCCTTGGAAGTGTCATGTAATAATAATAAGAGGAAGAATCTAAAATTGAGGTTTATGCCTAATACAAGAGGTTATGGTTCTCTTGTATTAGGCATAAACCAAGCCATATATGGATTACTATGCACAAATTTGATCACCTGGTTTAGCAAAAAGATGAAGATATTATTGGGAAAATTCCAGAGAAAGTTCACTAACATAGTTTCTGATCTCTGGAATGTTGGATAAGAAAGATTGGCATAATTTGCAAAGTTAGTGCAAATTATGTTTTCGTAATTTGCACTGGAGTGCTTTCCAAACTTTTCATGTTGGTGACACACTTTTTAGACAAACATAATTTCGAGGCACAGTAATTCAGTCTGATGTGCCTCTCATCACGTGGGCAGATCGGATGTAGTTTAAGTATATGCTTTTATAATTATATTTTGTATAACTTTTAGAAGGCTTATTTAAAAATCTCTTCCTGTTTATATTAGAATTTTAATGAGATATATGAGCTTCATGGGATGAACACAGCTTTTCAATATTTGGTGGAATAGTAGATAAAGGCACTCAAATTTTGTCATCAAGCATTCTTAAGCTTCCACGTTTCACTGTCTTCAAGTTTGCCATTGTTGAAAAGGATACTTCATGTATGTAGTGGAAAACTGCAAAAGAATTTTTAAAGCTTTTTTTATGTGTGGATGCATTTTTGAAACACGAATCCAAAAGTTGTCTAAATCACCCTCTTCATACATCATTAACAGACTTCGATCATTTTTTATTTCAGCTAATTCTTCTTCTTCAATAAGTGACAAGTTAATTGTTGCAGTTGAAAAAAATGAATTTCTGATCCACTCATAGTCTTGTATTTCAATATTTGGGAAATAGTGATGAATTTTCTCTCCGAACATTGTTAAATGGTCAACAATTAGCGAGCTGATATCACATTTCAGTTCACAGTCTGCAGTTTTGGAAAATATTTCAAAATTTCCTTCTTTCACTTTCCTTTTCCAAATTTCTATCTTGTGTCTCATAGCACAAATTTTATCCACCGCTATTAAGATATTTTCTCCTTTTCCTTGCATACTGGTGTTTATTTTATTCAAGTGTTCAAATATGTCAGCAAGATATGCCAATTTTGTGCACCATAATTTGTTTTGAATTACATTGCAGAATTCATTTTGTTGATTTTCCTCAAAAAGTTTAAGCATCATTTCCCTCAATCCATATACACGACGAAGCACTCAACCTCTTGACAGCCAATGAACTTCTGAGTGTAGTATAAGTTTTTTAAATTTTGCCCCCATATCTTCACAAATTTTAGCAAATAATCTTGATTTAAAATTGACCATTTGAACAACTTTGTCCATAAACTTTTTTAATTCATTACCAGTGGTTCATAATGTAAAAAGCAATGAGTAATAATAATATTTTCATTCTCTTTCTTTGCTAAAGCTGTGAAACCTTTTGTTGAACCAACCATTGAAGGAGTGCCATCTGTGCATATTCCTACACAATTTAACCATAGCAAATTATTTTCCTTCATGAAGAAATCTACTGTTTTAAATATATCTTTGCCTCTAGTTTTCATTGGAAGTTCTAGACAACACAAGAATTGCTCAATAATTCTGTTAGTATGAATGAAACGTATAAAAACGAGTAATTGCGTTAATCCACTGACATCTGTTGATTCATCTAACTACAATGTAAAAATCATATTGTCGTCTTGAAAAATATCTTTTATTAGCAGCTTAATGTCAGCAGACACATCTTGAATATGTCTTCCAATCATGTAATCTGCGAAAGGGATTTTATTAACTTCTATCTGAAATTCGGGCCCAAACACCGTTCGAACAATATAGTGGTTTCGGCAACATAGTGGTTTGTGATGTCACCTTCAGCTTTTCTTTTATTAATTAGAAACTTATCCATTTTACGGGTAATTCAACACCAATTTGATAAATAAAACTGTGCGAATTTATTGTAAAGCTTTAACAGTAACTAAACATAAAATAAATGCACCAGACCAGCTCTTCATTTATTCACGTTGCAGTTAGAAAAAACATCAATAATAACATTTGTATGAATAAGTGGGGTGCGCTTTATTTTTATTGGTCGAACAGTAATAAATCCGAGCGACTACTACGTGATAAAACCACAGGGATACATAATTTAGTATAGTTTTGACCAGATTAATGGAGGGGCTGGTAGGCCATTCTTGTAAACGATATAAAGATGGTGTGAACAGTAGAGCAAGGAGTAGGCTTCTTGCATAGAGAATAATGGGTGATTAAAATGCATTACCTGAGATTGTGATAAGTGCAGAGACAGTGAATGAGTTAAAAATAGTCTGATGAGTTATGTATGTGAGTGAGACTGTCCACAATTGACTCCAGAGATTTGATAATCTCTGGAGTCGAATGTAATAATGCAGTAATTTTTATTACATCTGTAGAATGCAGAAAACACAAGCTGCTTTTAGAGACTATTTCAATAATCTAGGTGGTCAAAATATTTGAATACTTGCTTGAAATTTCATGTCCTTATTCAATATTGTTTTATCATTATCCTTGAAATGCCTTGGTGACTTTAGATGAAATATTGGATTAAAATGTTTGTTTTTTTCTGTTATCATAAGCCATAACTAATATGTATAACTGCCTTCATTATAAATATTAGTTATGGCTTATGATAACAGAAAAAAAAAATTAATTTAAGCTAGTAAATTATTAGTTTACATTCAAGGTTTATGTCTATGTAGGTTTATGTTCCAGAAACTTCAACATGAATAACAGCAACAACTACAAAAATCTAAAAATGGAATTAAAATGATCTGTTGGTTCTCGGGTCAAAATATCTGTCAAAACAAAGTTGTATTTTTACATTCTGATGTCTACACATGTATAACATCTTTCACTGTCATAAGTACCTTTGAAAATTCAAACTTTGAAATAGTATTTAAGTATAAGCATTTAATATTCAGTTATTCTGGATTTAAAAAAATAAAAAAAATATATATATATATATATCATCATGTGCACAGAAATAGTAACTGCTTTAATAAAAGAAAAACAACCAACATTTTCTATTTACTGAACTTGGGTAAAAATATTTTCAGAAGAAAGCATACTTTCTTGAATAATTAAATACTTTTAAAAGCCTTTAAAAGGTTGCAAACATAACTGAACAGATTGTCAAGCTCACTACTATGAAATACTGATTGAAATAACTGCATACAGCCAACTATCACTATAGCCAACATTGCTACAGCAAATTTACTCACTATATCTACAATCCTAGCCAAAATTCCATTAGTATCCATTCTAAAGTAAGCTCTGGATATAATGTTATCCTTATGGAAATGTGATTGAAATTATATCGAACATTCCATTAAAAAAAATAAATAAATAATAATAATAAATGAATAGGTGGGTACTACCAATTTAATTAAAATATTCAAAGAGTAAAAATACACTTATAAAGAACAAATGTGCATATGCAATCTCCTACACTTAAAAAAAAAAAAAGAACTTTCTTTCTTTTTTTTTTTCCTTTTCTGTTATCACTGTACTATGTAAATAGTGCATAAGGCATTTTGTTCTAAAATGACTGAACAGTTTGAATGCTTTGTCCTGCAGAACCCCATCCCCTTTTTTTTTTAACATTATCTTCTTAATAATTACTAGCTTCTTTGTACCTCTCTGAATGAACACTATCACTCACTTGCTGATTTGAGAGCCAGAAACTCTTCAAAGTTCTTCATCAATGTCTCTGAGTTCAGGCTTTTATCTAAGTTACTTGCTGGTGCTACTTATGCTATTCAATTAACTTGAAACTTTAATTGCTTTTGCCTTATATTGATGTTTTTCAGTCAGAAGATGGATCAGTACACATAATAATAACTGCTGGATGGTTGGCTGAGAGGATAGAATACTTATTCTCTAACCACCAAGTCATGGGTTATGGAATCAAATCTCACTGTGTGGATAATAATAGTCTTTTAGGTTGATAGGTGAATTTCGTCACCTAGTGTGAGACCAACATCAATTTACTGGCAATGAAGTGGACTGAAAAAAAGTTTCAAAGTTTTGGTTTCTAGAGGAGGTTTTGTGGATATCTAATCCTTAGCCTACCTGTAGTTCTAACATACTATAGGTTTATAACCTTTTGTGGGTAAGGGTCACAAAAAAAAATAATAATTGGCCATAATTTTGTTTCCCTTTTATGTGACTCCCATCTGCATAAGGTTATAAACCATAATACATTAGTAGATTTTGTAAATTTTGCGGCCTCACTGGAAACCAAAAACAGAACTTTTAACATGAATTAATTTTCTCATGAAAATGTTTCTGTAATGGTAACTGAGATATTCGATTATGCCCTAATCCACTGGCTGTGTTACACTGGTAACATCAGACGGCAAGTAGCAAACAAAAAAAATATTCCCACAATCAGTTATTAATTTTGATCTGTGCAGGTGGGTCTTACAATTTTCCAAAATAAAAGACACTTCGAGTCTTGTAGTTTTCTTTAAATGATGAAAAAAAAAAAAAAATTGTAGTGAAAATTTTCTTAAGAAAAATTTCTTTATCCATCCATGCACTTTTCTGCTTTCTATATATATTTTATATAGAAAGCAGAAAAGTGCATGGATGGATAAAAACTATAAATGTGACACGCCTTTAAAGGTTCATGAAAAAGCTTGTGTGTACAAATGCTTCAGGAGAACCAATGATAATCTCCTGAAGCATTTACACAGACACACACACAAGCACACAAGCAGTGTTAATGGCCTTTTATTAAGTTTGAAATCACTTGCTACTTTAAATGTACCAGCTATTATCAATGTTAGCATACTTTTGTACACATTGTAAATTTGATCTGCAGTAAAGATTTTTTGCTATCAGTTGCTTGATGTGCAGACTTCTTTATACCAGAAATGCCTAATTTTCTAATTCCATGTCCAAGCTTAAAAGTAGTCAATCATCATCATCACGAACAATGGGCTCACTGCCCGTTGGTGTCCGATGCCTCCTTCACTATCTTCTTCCACCTTTCATTGTCCAGTGCACAGTGTTGCAGTTTCTGTACACCCATTCCACACCAGTCCTTTATATCATCTATCCATTCTCAGTATGGTCTACCTCTTCTGTTTAAACCATCCAAAATACCAAATATAAATGTCTTTATCTTCGGGTCCTCACTCATTCTACAGATCTGTCCAAATGATTGCAGCTTCCGTTTTATAATATTTTGCATTAGATTCTCTTTTGATTGTATCTTCCGATAGAGCTCTTCATTTGTGATTTTCTTTACCCATCCTATTCTTAGAATCTTCCTGTAACAAGTTCTTTCAAATGTCAAAATTCTTTTTCTTGATTCCTTATTTATTACCCATGTTTCAGATCCATACAGTACACCACTAAAGATGCATGTTTCCAGTACTTTTAGTTTTGTTTGCAGGCTGATCACTTTACTTTTCCAGATGTTATCCATAGCCTTCAGATTTGTTCTTCCCTTTGCAATCCTGATCTTTATTTCTTTTTTACAGTCCAAATCATAATTTCATAATTTCAAAATAATCACTCCCCTGTTCTTTCTTTTAAAACTATAAACTTCAAATATTTGCAAATTATTTCAAATCCTCCATCCCACACAAATAAAAACCAAAAAACATGATTACTATTATTATTATTATTATTTCAGGCGACTCCAGGGAGTCCTTAGACTCATCGAGGAAGGCCATAAACATCATGTCCACACATTTATACGACATTCTAACAGTATTTATCATACTTTGCCTTGAACTCGCTCACTGTCATAGCACCCACAACAGACTCTGGCAGCTTATTCCACTCATTTACCACTCTAAAAGTAAAGAACCCAGCTCTAACACCCTTACTAACCACACATTCTTGCCCAGCTTCCATAGATATCCCCTAGTCCTCCCACCACCAGTCCTGATCTCAAAAATGTTCTCTGAATTAATCCTACAGAAACCCTTTAGCAATTTGAATGTCTCAATCATATCTCCTCTTTTCCACCTATCAACCAATTTCTGTAACCCACAAATCTTCAACCTGTTCTCGTAAGGTTCATTCCATAGACCAGCAATCATCTTAGTCACTCGCCTCTGGATCCTCTCCACCTCCACCCCATCAAGAAGGAACTGAGGTGACCAAATCTGGGCACAGTAGTCGAGATGAGGTCTTATCAAGGCTCGGTACAGAGGTACAATAACTTGCTTGTCTCTGCTCATCAAGGTATTTTTCAACAACCAAGTGAGTTGATGAGCTGATTTAGCTACTTTTGCAATGTGCCCCTAAACTTCATCTCCCTATCCACCAACACCCCCAAGTCCCTGGCCTCATCAATCTCCTGGGGTACAGTTCCACCAATGTGGTATACTGCTGCTAATCTTTTCACCCCAAAATACATAACCTTACATTTTGTCACATTAAATTGACATCCATTCTCCTTAGCCCAGAACTCCAATCTATCCAAGTCATCCTGCAAGATTTTGACATCTTCTGCAGTCACTATCGCCCTACCCAACTTTGCATCATCAGCAAACAAATGAACTGTTCCACTTAGATCCTTCCCAATATCGTTAATGAACAGATTAAACAGCAGTGGTCCAAGAACAGAACCCTGCGGCACACCACTAGTCACAGGCCATCTTTTGAACTCTACTCCTGAATAAACTACTCTTTGATATCTCTCCATCAACCACCCACCTATCCATCTCACCAACCCTGTATCCATTCCCATATGGTGTAGTTTACGGATTAGAATTCCATGTGGTATCCTGTCAAACGCCTTTGCCAAGTCCAGCAGTATCGCTGTAAACCCATTTCCCTTATCCAGTTCAGCCATCACCTTGTTATAAAACTTGAGCAAGTTACTGAGCAATTTTTCCTTTGACTACTTTCTCCAAGACCTTGACAACAACTCTTGATATGCTGATCGGTCGGTAATTTGCAACCGTAGTCTTGGATCCTCCTTTATGCAGTTAAACTATTTTCCCCTCTTTCCACACCTTCGGGACTAAACCAGACCCGAGACTCAGATTAAACAACATGGTCAAGCCGCTTCACGCAAGACCCGTGCCGGTATACCATCAGATGTATTCACATTAAGGTTCTGTAATAGACTATTCACCTCCACTTCATTCATCACAATTCCCATATAAACTAATGGTTCCTTCATTTTTTTCAATGTCACCACCTGGATGATATACTTTTGCAAAGCGCACGCTCAGTAACTCCACTATATCGACTGATTCAGTGACCTCCGTACCATCGTCATTCCTTAAAATCATTTTGCTGCATACAGTTTTTTTTTTTTTTTTGCTTGCAGCATATTGAAACAATTGTTTGGGATTCTCTTTTGCTTGCATAGCTAGTTTCCTTTCATAATCCACTTTTGCTTTTTTTTACCACACTCGTTACCCTTCTGGCCTGCACTTTATACCATTCATGTGGCTGCAGGTCACCCCTTTCTTTAAATTCCCTCCACAGTTGTTTCTTTTTTTGCAGCTCAAGCTTAATGGTGTTATTCATCCATTTAACCCCTACTTGTTTTACTTTTCGGACCCTAGGTATACAATCAGCCATAACCTCCTGTAAATGATCCCTGACCACTTCCCATGCTCTATCGACGTCCAGCCCTTGCAGTTGTACATGCCATGGCACTGATCCAAGCAATCTCCTAAGCTTGTCATACTTGCCAGCACAGTAATTTCACATATACCCTGTCTTAATCGAAAATTCCACACCTTTAGCCACCTCCCAGGTCAAGACCTTATGATCATTCTCACCAATAGGTGGCAACCTGGTCATATTCATTACAGACAAATTCTGAGATGCTATTACCAGGTTAGCACTCTCACACCCCTAGCATTTTCAATTACATGCTGTCTCAGATAGTTATCCCTTAATAATTGAATAAAATCCTTTTCCTTCCTCACATGTGTCCTCTCCTCCTTCCAATCAATGTTACCATAGTTGAAATCCCCCATAATAATTACCCTCCTTCCACTCATTTCATCAATTTGGTTATGCATACTATCTCCACCATCTATTCCATCACCCAACTGTATATTTTATTCTGCCAGTCTCAATCTCACACCAAATAGCCTCAAATGAGCTCCTTTCACTATCCTGCGATACAACTTCAATTCTCCTTGGCTGCAGTTCATCAGCTATCATCAATAACACCCCTTAGAAAAATTTCCTCTAGTCAACGACTAGATTCGAAACAAAGTCTTCCTTCGTGCGGTCAGGTGCCGTGGAGTGCAAACGCCACATCCACTGAGCTACACAGGCTCTTTCATAATCATCATCATGATAATGATTGACTACTTTTAAGCTTGGACATGGAATTAGAAAATCAGGCATCTCTGGTGTAAAGAAGTCTGCACATCAAGCAACTGATAGTGGAAAATCACCCATCAGAAATCTTCAGTTATGTTCATTTGCTTTTTAAAATCCTCTGCTTTGGGTGGTGATACCCATATGACCTTGGAATTCACTCTGATCATTTTAAAGAAAACCACTCATACAAAACTTTATTGAATTGCTAAAATTTAAGCTTGCATAAGTTTTTCTGTTCATAATGGATTCATCTATCTCTGAAATTAAGTCTATAAGTTTTTTCTTCTTCAGATGCTTAAAATCATGCAATGCTGATGACCCAACATCCACTCACACATCAAAGAATTCCCATTTATCCCTTTTTCCAGTTTCTTCATTATTTCAATTTTATTGGTAATACATATGCAGTTCTTTATTTCTCTTCAGTTTTGACATAAAAGCATTGTACAATGCTTTGACATTGTAAGCAGAAGAATGCACGAGAGAGAGAGAGAGAGAGAATTATTTAGCATAGTGACCATAAGCAAACTGAATTATGGCATGAATGAACACATGGTTTGTTATAATCACTGATAGATCAGCTGACAGCTGTGACACTGACTTGTGATTGGTCATTTTGAAATATGCCATTAGAAATTTGCTATTACTTACAGCATTACTGTTTCTGGTGTTTACTGTATTCTAAAGAAAATTCACTATAGCAAACCTTCCAATATTACAAACCTTTGCTATAGTGGGAGTTGATCATGCTGACAAACTATTAATGAGAACAAGCATAACTTAAAAATTGATATTTGGTGCAAAGTATGAAAAAAAAATATATATATCCATTCAAAAGTTTCTAGGGAAGGGACATATTATATACAACACAAGCATAACAAAATTTTGAAAGAATTAGTAGGCTACATGAATATTACATGCAAATTAAACACATCAACAATTTCAGGAAATTTATAGCAGTAGTTGTCAACCTTTTCTCAAACTTAAGTCTAATCAAGTCATGAAAATTCTTTCATAATTTCAAAATAATCACTCTCCTGTTCTTTCTTTAAAAACTATAAGCTTCAAATATTTGCAAATTATTCCAAATCCTCCATCCCACAAAAAAAAAGGCTTAAATAAATATATTAGGATGCATACAACATTCTAACAGGTGACAACCACTGCATTGTGCAAACCAAAGCAAGCAACACCGGGTTAGTTGCAACTTTTTCCAGTTTGTATACAACAAACAACCCATAATATCAAAGCAATGGAGAGTTAGGGAACTTCATATGGACAAAGATGCAAATTAAGTGGTGAAAGCAAAAGCCTCTGCAAACAGCAAGGTGAGGTTAATGCAAAAAATAAAAATATATATATCCCCTTACCTACAACCTTTGGGTGGTAATGGCTGGAACAGAGCTTTGCACCTGCCAAAATAAAACAGCCACACCAGTGGCTTTAGGTATCTGCCTTGTGCAACAGATAAATAGATAATTCTTAGTATACTAATTATTCCTTTACAGGTGATGCATCTAAACATTGCTAAAATAAAATTTTAGCAATTTATTTACCTTATTTATGAAGTTTATTTATCTTAGCATTTTCTTATAATTTAAAACACATTCTTCTTTTATTTAAATAAATATCAGCCATTATACATATAAATTAAGTTTTCAGTCAATCATGACCATTGATTTATGAATATTTTTAATACAACAGAAAAGGCAAGTGTAACAGTATGTATACAATACATTGTGTTACACTAATAACAAAATGACACACAGATGGCAGTAATAAAAACAGATGGAATACTGAAGGTAGATCTAACAGATAAGCTTAGGTGTTGACTGTTATTCATGTTGACTTATTTTTCATGGTATTAACAACACCACACAATTTTATCAAAGAGATGTTTTATTAACTGCTTATATTTTGCTGATTTTCAACTCGCATGTACAAGTGTGTTGTGCTCTGATGATGTTGAGTTGAAAATCAGCGAAATATAAGCAGTTAATAAAACATTTCTTTGATAAAATTGTGTGATGTTGTTAATACCATGAAAAATAAGTCATGACTGAAGGTAAAAATGAGCAATTATAAGCAATTAAAATAGGAAATCATTTCATTGGAAATAAATGTTTAATATGAGCAGAAAGTTTGGTAAGGTTTCAAGATACACAATATTAAATGCAGGAAGAGCTCAATCTTTAACTATCAGAATTCATAGAAAAGAAAGTGCAGCTATCATCAATGAAATTATTTAACACAGTCATGAGAGATATTAAGTAAGATAACTTCCCAAAATTGGGAACGTTTTAGTTATTTCTGTTTAGATTCAGATGATGAATGTGAGATTCATAGCTTTCTTGATACAGAGTGATCCAAAAGTCATGCACAAATATAAAATAAACTTGAATTTTTCAATATTAGTGACAAACTTTATAGAACTAAATTGCTACAGACTAAACTGCTTATAACCAAAAAAATAAAGGCAAAAATAAATAACATCACTAAAGCAAATAATGTTCAAAGTGGCTGCCTCGTTCTTGAACACAGGCATGTGATCTTTTCGCTTCAAAGCATGGAATTACTGATGGTTCTAATTGCTTCAGTGATGTTCATCTTCAGTTCATGAGGATTCTTTTTATATACCTTACCTTTCAAGGTAACCCCATAAGAAGAAATCTGGAGGCCGAAGTCCTCAAGTCACCAAAAAACTCTTGCAAAAAGTGTGTGATTGCTGTTTTCAGCACATTTGTGCTGAAAATAGCAATCACGTTCTTCAATCTCAAGGAGAGCCATGAACTGGGTGATGATGTCTTGGTACAGCACTGTTCAATGTCGTCTCAAAGAAACTGGGTCCAACATTGCAACACCATGATACTACACTCCGATTTTCAGGGAATGCAAAGACATTTCATGGAGAACATGAGGATTTTCCAATGACCAAATTCTATTATTTTAACTATTAACATATCCACTTAAGGTGGAACCATGCTTCATCACTGTAGAAAACACTGTCCAGCTCGTGAACTCCATTTTCTTCGGAAATGATCGAAACCATCTATAGAACACAACCCGTTTTTCCTTATCCAGTGGCTTCAATTGCTGAATTGCACTGTATGGATGAAGTTTTAATTGTTTAGTGGCTACTAAGTGCTGCCATGTAACACACTTGTCTGTGCAGAGAGTTTTCTAAGACTTTTTGAAGGTGAACATTGCAACACGTCATGTACTGCAGTCATTTTAGCCTCAGTCAAAATGGAAGGTCTTCCATACCACTGTTTGTCTGCAACTGATCCAGTTTCGTGAAAGCATTTGATTAATCTCATAATTGTTGAATGTTGAGGAACAACAGTCAGGATACTTCTGACAAAACTGCTCCACTCCTGGAAAAGTACCATTTCCCTTTGCTCGTAAACAAAACTATGCAATGGACACCCAATATTTGACATGTGGTGGACAGATTACACTGTAGTAGTAGTGGTAGCCAATAGTCTTAGGGAGACATCTATAGACGAAACGAGTAATTAGAATTGAACACTTCATTGCAGCTTAGCTTCAACTGCAATGCACATAACTTTTGGATCACCCTGTATAATCTAATAAAAATTGACTTCTGTGTAAAACTTAGTATGGCAAGAGCTAACTTATCAGAATCGTAGAGTGGGATATAATCACAGTGTTCTTCTAGATCATCAGTTG
Organism: Typopeltis vanoorti; assembly: GCF_054136105.1. Lineage (NCBI taxonomy): Eukaryota > Metazoa > Arthropoda > Arachnida > Uropygi > Thelyphonidae > Typopeltis > Typopeltis vanoorti. The sequence continues at coordinate 120,416,558 of NC_143559.1, forward strand.
CCAACCGGTGGTATGAATACTAGGAAAAAATCGGTGATTTTTTCCGAGGTGCCCTAAAAAAACATAACTTAACTTCTTGTTACAGACCATATAAAAAATTGGCATCCCTTATCTGCTCTACTAAAGACCTACCTGGTGTATACCAGGTCCCTTGCAGTTGTAAGCTGTCCTACTTTGGTCAAACAGGCAGGACAGCAAATATCAGAATTTCAGAACACAAGGACTACATCCGGTTTCACCAATACAGCCACTCGGGTCTTGCTGACCATGCTCTGGATACCTGCCATAGAATATGGTGGAAGAAAGCCAGGATAATACACTGTAGCAAATACAGATATGAAAGGCTTTACATGGAATCAGCTTCAGCCCTAAGAAATGATCCAAACCTCAACAAATTTGGCTGCATGAGACTTCCTCAAATTTGGGAACCTACATCAGAAGACATTCAGCCCAATCGCCCAAGAATACCAACATTGCCTGCTAGAGGGCACCATCAGGACTTTAGGAGAAATAATGAGTTTCCTACTTCTTCCTCACTTACTGTTTGTTGTGCCTGCGTGCACGTGTCTTGTACTTAAGTTCTTGAAAATGGCAACGTGACGTTGTCGAAATATAGAAATATATTAAAATTTAATTTTAATGTATATCCTAGTACGTTGTAATTTCCTTAAATTATATAGTGAAAATGCATAACCAATGTCTAAGCCTTTCCACGAGAAATACATTCTGTAATAAGAGCAATTGTACAGGGTGATTCTAATTTATTGTCAGGATTTCCGTGGCCTAATTTTCAAACTGGAAACAACAAAACAGGGAAAAAAAAAAGTTTTATTACATATAGAATCAATACTGAAGACTGCTAAACAACTTTGCCATGCACACCTTTCATGCCACATAAGATGTCCAAGCGATACTCAATTTCCTTCTAAATGTTCTCCATCATTTGCGGTGTAACTGTTTCTATTGCAGCAACAATTTTGGTCTTCAGTTCAATGAGGGAGGTCACAGGGGTCTGATAAACAATGTCCTTCATGTATCCCCACAGGAAGAAATCATGGACATAATATTGGGTGAGCACACAGTCACAGAATCAGTCTGCCATGCCCAACCCAGTACCCAAAAAAATGCATGTCAAGAAATTCTCAGACAAGAAGAGCCCAATTGGTTGATGATCTAACTGAGGTAACATACATACGAATGTAGCATGTCCAGATAGTTCACTGGTGTCACTATTTTTTTAGAAATAAAAAAGGGCCCCCCAATACTTCCGAACATGACAAAGCACACCACACATTCACCTTTGGACTATCTCATCCAAATACTCGAATGGTGTGTGGGTTTTCTGATCCCCATATTCTGCAGTTATGATGATTTAACCTTCCTGATATGCAAAATGTTGATTAAACATTAAATATTCATCTCTGAAGATAATTTTCATCAGCTTCAACTTTTAGCAAAATGTCTTACGCAAATTGAAAATGGCAAGGTATATCATCCAACTGTAAAGCCTGCACAATCTGCAGTTTGTAAGCACGGAGTTGAAGGTGGTTATAAACAACCCTCCAGTCGTTTATGGTATATCTAACTGCAAAGAAGCTTATAAGCTTATCTAGTTGATTTTTGTGGGTTTCGATAAAATGCTTCCTAGATTCAATCCAACATCTTCCTGCAAAGTGCTCAGTCTTCCAACTCCATTTTGGTATCAGTCTCTTGAAATTGCTGTAGCCAACATCAGATAGCATTATCTGAAGGTGGATGTTTTCCATACTGAGTTCTGTAATGATACTGGGTTGTGATAACGGACATTGTTTTGAAAAACCAAAGTACACACATTGCTTTCTCTTGAACAGTCACGATTTTGAAGTATCACATCATATATCTCCCAGATATCAATGCAGCAAGTACAGCATTGCCAAATAAAACTATGAAAGTTCTGTAAGCAGTTTTATTTTGTTGTTTCCAGTTTGAAAATTAGAGGTCACAGAAACCCTGACAATAATTCAGAATCACCTTGTAAATTATGTAAGGAATAAAAGATTTTAGATGAAAGAGGTTATGATGACTATTCTGAGTAATAAAGTTTCAAGTGTAACAAATATAGAAAATGATGAACTCCCAAATAAAGTGAGAGTCTCAGTAACTCAGTCAGTATAGACTGAAGCCCTTGGTCAGAAAGACCTGGGTTTGATTCCCATCAGTGACGTGAGGGACCTTTATCTGGTCTCTTTTGACTAAAGGTGAGTTAACCGGTCTCATATGGAGGTTAAGGGCAGATTTTTCATCCCTCAAAACAGGCAAACTGGTCCCGTTAACACATAAGGCTACAGTCATAAAATATACTATAGCAAAGAAGGCAATGGGAAACCACCTTGCTCATAATCATCTCCCTAGTATGGTACCATATAGCTATACCCACCAGCCCTATGGCTGAGGAAATAGGATAGGATAAAGTGGGAAAAAAAAAGTATCTGTTAATAAAAACAAAATCTCAGCAATAACTAACGTAAAGCACAAATAAGTTATAAAAACCAAGGAGGGAAAACTTAAAAACAAATAAAGTTTCCCCTTTCACAATACTGATATTTCATTAAGTATAAAGAGCTAATAAGCTTCATTTCGGCAATGTAATAACAGCATACATTTCCTAGGAAATGTGTTTTTACATTATGGAAAATACCTAAGAATAGCGATCAGAATTTACCGACTTTGCTGCGAGTCTTCTGGTATTGCACTACGTGCTAGGGTCACTTGCATTTGCTCACGCCAATGGTCGCAGATACTTTATAGTTTACTATATTCGGCAAGAAACTCTCTGATTCCAATCTTTGAGTTTCTTATTCGGTTTTAAAACTATGTGGGATCTGATATTTCATATTTTGAATGTTACATTTAAGATATTTATATGGCTAGTATTTAAATTAAGGGGATATTAAATCCCACATTGTTTTAAAACCGAATAAGAAACTCAAAGATTGGAATCAGGAGTTTCATGCTGAATTTCGCCATACCTGTTGGTATTAATCTGGTCTAACTACTCACTGATGAAACCTCAATAAAGGCTGAAACCGGCCTGGGTAGTGACCTCCCACCATAATGTAATAACAGCATACATTTCCTAGGAAATGTGTTTTTACATTATGGAAAATATCAAGAATAGTGATCAGAACTTTACCACCTTTGCAGCGAGTTTGTACTACGTACTAGGACTACTTGCATTAGATCACGCTAGTAATCGCCGATACTTTTATAGTTTATTATACTATAATCGACATGAAACTCTCTGATTCCAATCTTTGAGTTTCTTATTCGGTTTTAAAACAATGTGGGATTTAATATCCCCTTAATTTAAATAATGTTTATATTGCCGAAATGAAGCCTATTGGCTCTTTATATTTAAGTAATTTATATGGCTAGTTTTTTTGTTTTGTTTTTTTTAAAGACGACAGCTTCAAGATTCTATCAGAATTCATATTTTATGCAAACTTCAGATGAATCTGTATGCAAATTTGGATGCATGAGCTCCTGGGGGATGAGAAAGTGGAAGAGGATCCAGAAGTGATCCCTTTATAGCTCAAGGTTTAATTGATAGGGAAAAAAGTGGGAATATGACAGAAACATATATATATAAATTACTAAATGGATTTTATAGGACTGATTCAGAAGAAATTTTTCATTATATGACAAGAAGGGCGAAAACAAGAAGTCGCCACTGAAAATTGTGTAACAGTCTGATTAGCAAGGACATGAGGACCAGATTTTTTGCTTGGAGAGCAGTGAATGAGTTAAAGTATAATAAGTAGATAAATATTATATGAATAATGGTAAGTGTAGAACTTACATGATGAGTCTTATAGAATTCCATGAAGATGCTTAGGTAACAGTAACATTTTTCAAGATGAAGAGATTATCTAACAATGTTATACAGATCTTCATGGCATTGTTCTATAACTTCCAAAAATTTTTTTTTTATTTTTAATGATGATCCCGCACATGAAAGGTCACGAGACCTACAAACACTACAGTTCCATGTGTGGGCAAGTGATTAAGGAGAAAATGTTGCCTGTTGATATGCTTCTTCAAGAGTGTTGTACTCAGTGGGAAAAACAGTATGGGAAAGATTGTTCCAAAGAACAGAGGCAGATGGAATGAAGGAAACTGATGAGAAGTTAGTTCGGTGTGTTTGGAGCTGTACAGTGTATGGATGTTGGCCAGTGGCTGCTCTAGTTCTTACATGGTTAGAAGAAAGTGGAGGAATAGTAGCAGCCAATTCAGAGGAACAATGCCTATGAAAGTACTTATAGAAAAGGCATAGCACTAAAACAGAGCAACTATCAAAAAGTGACTTACATTTATAAAAATAAATGAAGTATTTTAGTATACCAACACAAATGAAATAAAGAAACATAATCGGAATAGTTTAAAAATAAATAATAGAAGAAAAGTTATAATAAAATTACACATAGATAATTCAATCAGGGTGCTTAAGGTCAAAGTTATACAACTGAGAAGATACCTCCACATAGCCTTCAAAAGAATGCAGAGAACCGACCAGGACTTCTGACCTAAGTCCAATCCTCACCTTCTTGTGGTGCACCCTGTTAGGTATCTACCTGGATACTAAACAGACGAGGATGGACTGACAATTTGGGATTTAGCCAATCAAATTGTATTCTTATTGGCCTAAACCAAAATAGCAAATGATAGTACAACATGACAGAATTTCATGCCAGCTGGGGTGTCGCCCGTTAAACAAGCCCCCGTTGTTTTTTTCACCAAGGAACCAGGGCAAACAGCGAAAAGTCAGCTACTGGAACAAATCCTAAAACTTACCCCAACTCAACATTACCAGAGTTCAAGATCGGTACTATCAACATAAGAAGCCTGAATGGCCAAGAAATGGAGCTAGCTGAGGAATTGGATAAGTACCAGATCGACATAATAGGGATGACTGAAACAAAAAAGACAAAAACTGGTGAGATCTTTCTGAGCAATAAATACAAAATGTTATATTCAGGTTATATTCAGGCAACGGCAATCAAGGAAAAGAAGGAGTGGCCATAGGATTCAACAATAAATATGTGCCTAATCTTCTTGAATGGCAGGTGGTCTCAAGTAGAGTAGTGTGGGCAAATATGAGAATGGGGAACTGGACAATCAGACTTATTTGTACCTATGGTCCCACAGAAGGTTCTACTAAGGTAGAAGTGGAGAAATTTTTTGAAGCTTTAGAGAAAGCAACTGACACAATGAAAAAGGAAAAGTTGGTCCTTGTTGGGGATCTAAATAGCAAAGTAGGAAATGATTATCAGACATACATTTTTGTATGTCTGATAAATTTGAGAAAATTTGAAGAAAAGAGCAAAGCTAATAATAATGGCAAACATTTGTTGGATTTCTGCTCAGGACATGGACTGGTTATTACTAACACAATGTTCCAACATAAAAATGTGCACAAATTCACATGGTGAGAAGAGGCAAGGAATAAGAAGTCTCATTGACTATGTTATTGTCAATAGTGATGTTTTCTCCCATCAAGGACACCAGAGTGTACAGAGGATTTGAAATTGGAAGTGATCACCATTTAGTCTTGAGCAGGATAAAATTGAATTTCATATTTGAATTTTATATTTCATTGAAAAGAAGCAGAACACAAAGAAAGTTTTAAAGAGAATAAAAGTTGAGCAGCTCTCAGATGTAAACTGTAGACTAAAATACAGAAATATTATTAAAGAAAAAATGAAAAAGTTTGAGAGCAGGAACGAAACCTTGGAGATTCAGTGGCAAGCCCTGAAGAAAACGCGAATTGATTCAAAGTCAAAGTCATGGGAGGACTTTGGCAAGAACATAGAAAATAAATATCAAGAAGGTGGCAAGACATGTTGAAGAAGCTCAGAAATGGAGGAAAGAGTGCTGTAAAATGAATTAGATTTTTCAAATTCGGAAAATAAAGATGGGATGCAGAATTTACTCTAGGTGGGGACATATTGTTGGAGGTGGAGGAAACAAGAGATCTTGAGGTGATGGTAGATAAGGATCTAAAATTTAGAGGACACATTGGCAACATTGTGAGAATTACACAACAAATTCTAGGAATGATGCAGAGGATACTGACTTGTACAAGTAAGGCGATTCTGGTTCCATTACATAAGACCTTGATTAGGCCACATATGGACTACTGTGCACAAATTTAGTTGCTTGGTTTTCAAAAGGACGAAGAGATGTTGGAAAGGGTCCAAAGGCGAAAGGTAGTTTCTGATCTCTGGAATGTTGAATATGAAGAAAGGTTGAGAAGCTCAGTCAGTATAGACAAAGCCCTTTGGTCAGAAAGACCTGTGTTCGATTCCTGTCCAAGACGTGAGGAACCTTTATCTGGTCTTTTTTGGACTAAAGGTGAGTTAGCTGGTCTCATATGGAGGTAGGGGATTTTTTCCATCTGGAAACTCAGGTTTTTAATCCCCCAGAACAGGTAAACTGTCCCCATGAACACACACACACACACATCTGCAGACATAGGACACACTGGGAGTCATAGGGCCAACCACCTTATTCTCTAGATGGTTGCGGTTGTGAAGTCAACAGCTAAAGAACCTCAATGGTTCATGAAAAGCTTAAGACAAGACAAGTGGATAGGAGGAAGAGAGATGATATGATAAAGACATACAAGTCAGTAAGAAATTATAATAGGATTAATGTTGAAGAGTTTTTTCAAAAAATGGTGGGAGATGAGGAAAATCAAGGGATCATCCCTGGAAGGTGTGAGCAAGGGATGAGAAGCAAGTTTTTTTTTGTTTTGTTTTTTTGGCATAGAGAGTTGTAAATGATTTGAATGCATTGCCAGAGTGTGGTATCTGCAGAGAATTTTAATATGTTTAAGGCATGGTATGACAAAGAGAATCCTAGATGAGTCTTTGACTCCTTGAAGTTATAGGATAATAATTTGAATATTTAAATTGCTGTCTTTACTAAAAAATGTGCCTAAATAATTGAAATATTTTACCTGTTCCAACTGAGAATGCAGCAAAAGTTTTCTATGTTCCTGACTATTTTCATAACTTTGGTCTTTTAATAGCTGATTTTATTCAATTTAGTTAAAAGAATTCTGTAGACTTGTACCGGAGGTATTTTGGAGTTCATCATCATCTGCATAAAAGCAAAGAAGTGGACATCTCTGATGATAATATCTCACACCCTCCTTATACAACTTCTAGGGATGATCGCTTGTTTTTCTCCATCTCCCACCATTTTTTGAAAAACCTCTTCAACGTTAATCCTATGATAACTCCTTACTGACTTGTACATCTCTACCATATCATCTCTCTTTCTCCTATCCACTTGTCTTAAGCTTTTCATGAACCATTGAGATTATTTAACTGGCTTCACGACTCTCTCGAGGATTAAAGTGGTTGGTCCTATGCCTCCCGGTGTATCCCATGTCTGTAGATGCGCGTGTTCACGAGGCTGATTTGCCTCTTCTGGGGGATGAAAAACCTTAGTTTCCAGGTGAAAAAACCCCGTCCGTATGAGACAGGCTAACTCACCTTTAGTCGAAAAAGACTACATAGATGATGAATAAGAATATATATATATATATATATATATATATATATATATATATATATATATACACACATACACTCTTGCCTTACACCTGTTTACACATCAAACTCTCTTCCTAACTTTAGCTTACAACTTAAATATAGACTATGTACTGATCTGTATAATGTTAAAGCTTTGTTGATTCTGTTTCTATTTCCTTGAATGGAGAACTTGTTCCACAGGTTCTCCATTCACAACGCAGTTGACATTTTCAATGATTATCCCTATTTTCATTGTTCATGTCTTTTTATTGCTGACCTTCATACCATATCTATTACAACAGATATTCAATTTAGTCAGGGCATCTTGCAGACTTGTAGTTTTCTTCCACAATTCTTCTCAGCTGTTTCTCAAGTATACCAGTATAAATCTTACTAGGAACACTCAGCAAGTGGTATTAAACCTGATATCAAAATTGGAGATTAACATCTATGATCCATATAGATAATAAATAACAGAGGGGATAATATACATCCTTGTCTCACACCAGATTTAACATTAAACCATCATCCTGTACTATCTTCAATCCTAACTGCTTGATATAATGCCCCATATAACTGTAGCGTATTGAATAGTTTCTCTCTTGGCACCTTGTCATATGCCTTTTCCAGATCGACAAAACTTAAATACAGATCCCTGTCATATTCCCATGATTTCTCAACTATATGTCGTAAAGTGACGATCTGATTCTGACAACCTCTATTTGGCCTGAATCCAGCTTGTTCTTCACCCAAGTTTTCTTCCACAATTCTTCTCAGCTGTTTCTCAAGTATACTAGCATAAATCTTACTAGGAACACTCAGCAAGGAAATACCTCTGTAATTCTCATATTCAGTTTTATTTCCCTTTTTATATATGGGTACTATGAGAGCTCTACTCCAATCATTGGGAATTCATCCCTCTGTCCACGCCTTCTGAACTATGCTGTGCAGCCACTGCAAGACCCATATACCACCATACATAACCATTTCTGGTGGAATACCATCTACTCGTGCTGCCCTTCCACATTTCAAGCCTTCATGGCTTTTTCTACTTCAAGTATGGATATGTATTCCTAACTATATGCCTGTCGAGTGTTTTTTACCACTGTGCTATCACTGCTTGTTTCATTTAGCAATTTTTCGAAGTAATTATTCCATACTTCAAGGATATCTTTTTCTCTCGTTTTCATGCCATCTTTATCATCTCTAATTCCTTTTACAGCACTCCTTCCTCCATTTCTGAGCTTCTTCAACAACCTCCAGAATATTTTGCCACCTTCTTAATATTTATTTTCTATGTTCTTGCCAAAGTCCTCCCATGACTTTAGCTAGTTTTACGCAGTGTTTAGCTTTCTTACATTTGTCTCTGTATTCTCTAAGAGCACAAGCTGACTTATTTGCCAGGAACTTTTGATATGCTTTCTTCTTTTCCTTCACTGTCTCTTTAACTTCCTGTGTCCACCGTGGAGTTCTGATTTTTCTATCCTCGCAGACAACCTCACCACATGCCTCTCTGGCTGAATTAATCAGGGTTTTCTTCAAGGTTTGCCACTGAATCTCTAAGGTTTGGTTCCTGTTCTCAAACTCGTTCATTTTTTTTTCAATAATCTTTGTGTAATGAGACTTATTTGTGCCTATGGTCACAAATAAGTCTCTGAAGATGAAAAGTCCCATTGACTGTGTTATAATTGGTTTGTGATGTTTTCTTCCTGGTGCAGGACACAAGAGTGTACAGAGGATTTGAAATTGGAAGTGATCATCATTTAGTCTTGAGCAGAATAAAATTGAATTTCATATTCAAAAGAACAACATGTAAGAAAGTTTTAAAGCGAATAAAAGTTGAGCAGCTCTCAGATGTGAACTCAACTTTAATTCTTTAAAAAATTCTATATGTTGTCCTTTTTCAATTGTGATATTGATTTTTATCCTACTTAAAATTAAGCAATGATCACTTCCAATTTCAAATCCTCTGTATACTCTTGTATCCTGAACAAGAATATCACTCTTAACAAAACAGAATCAATGAGGCTTTTCTTTTTTCTTGTGTCTTCTTTCCAACATGAAACCTGTGCACATCTTATGTGAGTTGTGGCTTATCTATATCATGAGCAGAAATTTAGCAGGTACTTTACCATTATCATTAGCTTTACCCTTTTCTTCAAATTTTTCCAAAACATTTCTACATGCCTGTGGGATTCATTTCCTACTCTGTTAATGAGATCAAGGAGCACTATTTCTATTTTCTTCATGTTAGCTGCCTGGTCTAATAACTCAAAAATTCTCCACTTCTTCCTTAGGAGAACCTACTGTGGGACCACAGGCACAAATAAATTTCATTGTCCATTTCCCTATTTTGAAGTTTACCCATATTACTCTACTTGATATTGTCTTCCAAATCAAGAAATGTATGTTCATGTTTGCCGTTGAATGCTATCATCGTTACTCCTTCCTTTCCTTGAATTATTACTCGAATATAACATACTGTTTAGAAACATATACACGTTAACACAAGAATAATGTTTAATTTTCCAAATATTTCAGTCTGAATATTACAGACCATCTTCAGTGGCTACATAGGAATAGTTAAAAAAAAAAAAAGTGGAATACGAACAATCGATCATTCACACATAGAACGAGCCAGCCGCGTGATGTTATATCGCTAAGTATTAGAAGAGTAAACATTTTTAAAGTCATAATTAAAGATATTAATATCTTTAATTATGAATTTAAACATTTTTATCTTTGGAAAGGAAAATTCATTTTCCTTTCCAAAGATATTAATATCTTTAATTATGAATTTAAACATTTTTAAAGTCATAATTAAAGATATTAATATCTTTAATTATGACTTTAAAAATGTTTACTCTTCTAATACTTAGCGATATAACATCACGCGGGTGGCTCGTTCTATGTGTGAATGATCGATTGTTCGTATTCCACTTTTTTTTTTTTTTTTTTTTTTAACTATTCCTATGTAGCCACTGAAGATGGTCTGTAATATTCAGACTGAAATATTTGGCAAATTAAACATTATTCTTGTGTTAACATGTATATATTTCAAATCATTATGTCACAAGTATCGTTAAAAAATCAAATAACATACTGTACTTATTATTTAGTAGGATATCACCTGATTTGGTCTTCTTTGTTTCAGTAACACCAATTACATCCACATGGCACTTTTCAGTTCTTCTAAAAGTCTTATTTCCTTTCCACTGATACTCCTTATGTTAATGGTTCCTATCTTCAATTCTAAAGTTGGGTTTGTTGTTTTTTTTTGTTTAGTGGAAGTTTGTTCCAGTTGCTGACTTTTCACTGTTCACTAGTTCCCTGACAAAAATAGCGGAGAAGCCTTGATTCTTAGAAACACACCAGCTAGCACGGAATGTCATCACATTGCACCCTCATGTTTATTTCTTTTCTTTTTTTTCCCATTAAAAATTTGGCTAAGTCCCACTCACTGTGTTAGGATACAGGATCAATACATCTATATAGAGGATTTCATATAAGAAGTGATTACCATTTGAGCAAAATAAAAATGTTTATCATACCACAAAGAAAAGCATGTAATTGACAGAGCATGATACAGAGATAGAATATAAAGAATATTATATTTTCAAGAGAGGCAGAACCAAATGGGAGGAGGCATACCGATGACAGCAGAAAAACTGCAACCATGGAATAAAGATTCAGAAGAAAGAAAGGACATGATGAACAACTCTCAAAACTTTGCCATGAATCAAAGATAATAGCATTGCCAAAGACCCTAACTACCACCCTAGAGCAATGCTCTGCACTCTTTAAAAGCTCTTTGAAAGGATTATCCTCTCTAGGATTCCTTCAAACACAGAAGCCATCTTACCCATTGCATAGGCTGGGTTTAGACCTGGCAGAAGCTACTGTGACCAGGTCCTTACAACCCACACAAAAGATGGATGCCAAAAGGTTTTAAAAACAGATCCTGCCTTCATAGACCTAACATCAGCTTATGATACCATATGAAAGAAAAGTTTACTGTATAAAACAACCAAAATAATCAATTGCCAAAAACTCTAAAATTATTAGAACAAATGCTCTTGAATAGGAAATAAAGGTTTATCAGAATTTACAAAAAAAAAAAAAATTATCCTGCAGGATGGATTTCTGCAAGGATCTGTCCACACCCCATCACTGTTTAACCTGTACACAAGTGACATCTCACCAACTGCTAGTCAAAAATTTATCTATGCTGATGATATAGCAATTGCCACCCAAGACAATACCTTTCAAGGCCTTCAGGAAACAGTGGGCAAAGATCTGGGATCACTGCAAAATTATTTTGAAAGCTGGGATAATCTAACCCTAGTTCTGTTCAACATGTACATAAACGACATCTCTCCAACAGCTAGTTGAAAGTTCCACCCAAGACAATACTGTAAAAATAATCATACATAATCATTCATAATTTAAAATTATGAATGATTATGTATGATTTAAAATTATGAATCTTTTTACAATTGTTCCTCTACATTAGTACATTATTAGTTTTGGTTTCATAACACGTATGATCAGCACTTGTGATATGCTGTTATTGATTTGTAAAAATGAAATGTAAAGCCTTTAAAAGAGATGTACTTACCATATTCTGTTAGTTGTAATGGTTTCAGTCTTCTTAATTGTAATTCAAAATTGTTAAGTGTTGAGATATTTGTTGTGTTTTGTAAAGACATTCTCTTTACACTAACAAAGACTATATAACTTCTCGCTTGCTATTTACATGAAGTGCACATGCTCACAGAGAAGATTGATGGGTGACTGACAGTTCTCTCTCACACACAGAGAGAGAGAGAGAGAGTATTTAGCACTGTAGTAACAAGGAAATCAAGTAGAGAGAAAGAGAAAGAAAATTTGAAAACAGCAACCAGAGAATTTTGTTCTTAGGAAGTTTTTAAGAAAACGTGAGTCAGGAGAATATTAATAGAAGATTCCAAAAAGGAATTGCAACACTGTGAATCTTTAAACTGTAACAGTTGGGACTCTTAACAAGTATTTAGTAAATAAAAGAAGATATTGGAGTTTATGTTCTAATTCAATTAGAGGAAAAGTTTGAGGAAAAGCTGAATGAAAAGTTTTGTCTTCTGTCTTAAGGATGTCGAATCTAGTTATTATTCTATGGGAAAAAGCAACAGAATTACTGAAATCTGAAACTGTAAAGTGGATTAAATACCTGAAGAACTAGCTCTATTTCGATATGTTGTTTATGAAATAGTAAGAATTTATGAAGAATTGGTGATTGTGTATCATATTGAATTGAGAGAGGTAAGAATATTTGTGCTCCAGTGAGGCAGAAAGAAAGATTGGAGCAGGTGTATGCAACATAAGGGAAATAAAAAAGAATCTCATGGAAAAGAAGAAATAAATTTTATATTTTTGGAAAGGGCCTAACAAAGAAACTGACTCTGACAAACATTTTGTTGTTGTGAAAATTTGTGAAAACAAGGTGTTTAGTCTGGTAGACATGCTTCAGTATATGTTAACCAACTCAGTAATAGAATGAGTCAGAGAATGAATGATTTTATTCTTTTAGGATAAGAAAATCTCTTAAGTGTAAACTTATTTAAGGCCTTGGATCCAATTAATTTTATTTAAAATGTTTTAGTTTCATTAAATGTGTATATTTTTTATTTGGTACTCGAGTCAATAATTTTCTGGATTCTAAAAGAAATACAGTTAAAAGTCATGCATCAATTGGATTGAACTCTTGTATAAATTACTTAACACTCTGTGTAAAACAATCTCTTTACAGTGATGAAAAAAATAAAAATGTAATGATAATAAATAACAGTACCTTACCCTCCAAAGCCTTCAAAGAAATGCTAAGCAAAGATCTGAACTCAATATAAAACTACTTAGAAAGCTGGAGGCTATCTCCTAACTCCAGCAAAACGTTTGTAATCAGACTCATAAAAAATTAAAAATAAACTTCAACAGAATGTTGCAGAAGTTTATTTTTAGTTTAGAAGTTAATCCATGAAAGTAATCCTTGTTACCTTGGTGTCACACTTGACCCCAGTCTAACATGCCAAAAAATTTGGAAAAAACAAGTTAAAGATATCTTCTAGGAACAACACTGTAAATAAGCTCACAGGCATAACTTGGAGTTGTAATGCCTCAACCCTTAGAAAAGCAGCCCTGGCTCTGGTCTTCCCTGTGGCAGAGTATTGTTTGCCAGTTTGGATTCAAAGTCACCATACAACTCTTGTGGACATACAGCTGAACATAACAATGAGAATCATCTCTAGTACCTTAAGATCTACTCCTCTCCCATGGTTGCCTGTTCATTCCCACATCACTCCTCCATGCTTCAGAAGAAGAAACTATCATTAAAGAAATAAATAAAATCAGAAATAATGTGAACCTTCTTACACATCAAAATATCTCTCCTTCTCCAGCTTGCTGTCTTACCTCCAGATCTCCCATCTGGCTTGTGGAAATACCAGATGATGATGGTCCCCATAACTAGTGCAGACGACTGGAATGAACTACAAACAAGTACATGATCCAACTATCAAGCCTCCAGGATTCAATCTACCTTGACACCTCTTTAGCCAGCTAAACAGATTTGGGACAGACAAGGCCGTTGTGCCCCACTTATTACATTTATGGAGAATTTCACAGTTACTGTTTTGAGTGTGTGGTGATAGGCAGACCATACACACTCCTTTCCTGGAGGCCTCAGGAACTTGCATTTATTCCTAGATAGTGCTGTCGATTGGTAAACTGCACTGTCAATCTGTATATAGTTTTGCTCATTAATTTCTTGTATTTTTACCCATATGCTAAATAAAAAAAAAATAACATTTGACTCTTCAATTATCAAAATGGCAAGTTCTGATAATTGAAAGGTCAGATAACTGAAATACAATTATGGAATCACCAAAAGTCAGTGGACTTGCAAAGGGTTCATTAATTCAAGAGCCATTATTTTGTAGGTTGGATAAATGGTAGATTACCGTGGTAAGTTACTGCAATAGGCTGGTGTGGGGGGGGGGGGTAAAGGAAGATGGATGAAATGCATCAGAAAATTACCTTGATGTGTATAGAGCAAGTAATTATGATCAATGTCAACTATAGGATCAGACATTGGAAGGAAGAAAAGATGCATGGAGAGGAAGGAAATGGAATTTATGCAACCAAACACTATTCCTCCTTGTATATTTTAGTTGGCTGTGTGTGTGTGTGTATATATATATATATATATATATATATATATATATATATATTTATATTTGAAATAATGAACATAATGTGAATCTTGCCACAAAAGCTTCTATACCTATCATGCATTAGTCATGTAGGAGATGAGCACACAGATAGTCCAGTTCCTTTGTTCTAGAGAAACTAGTACTTTTTCAAGCCACTTCAATCCTCCAATAAGCAGGATGTCATCTCATACTAGGTTACAAATTCATCTAACATCTAAAGATATTCACAAGCATGTCCATATTCAAGACTCAGCCAAATAAGTTACTTTGGCTACTGTACATTTTTATAAACACCTTAGTATTTTTGAATAGTTACAATCTTTTGTGGATCTTTGAAGGGGCTTTGTAACTTTTATGCTAGCTTGCAAGAAGCTTTTAATGCTATTTAGAGAAAGATGTTGAAAGTTTATTTTTCACTTGGTTAGAGTATAATAAATTTAGTTTAATCCTTTATCCAAGTGTGAGCAAACAAAGTTTGCACCTGAAAGCATCTTCAGGACTGGGGTAAGGTGGTACAACATCAGGGCACTCCTTGCAAAGGTGGAGAAAGCTACCAACAATCCTATCTCAGTAGCTCCCATAATGCAAAACACATCTCCTTGCGGATATGTCTAATGTTATGCATTAAGGGAAGGGCCACAACCCATACTAGTTTCGACCTTTATTGAGGTCTCTTCAGTGGGAGCCAGGCCCAAGTGGAGATACCAGGCAGAAGCATTAGCAGGTCATCTCTACCTATAGGAGTTGCCAAATGGTGTGCCACTATTTTTTAATAAATTACTCTGGATTTAGAGAAAGATGTTGAAAGTTTATTTTTCACTTGGTTAGAGTATAATAAATTTAGTTTAATCCTTTATCCAAGTGTGAGCAAACAAAGTTTGCGCCTGAAAGTATCTTCAGGACTGGGGTAAGGTGGTACAACACCAGGCCACTCTTTGCAAAGGAGTAAATACAGCACATATAAATAATTAAACAACAAGTTTAATCACTCCTATAGTTCATCTCAGTCACTGAAACATCATCAGGAAAATAATACTAAAATTGCAAAAAATACACACAAATTTGAATAAACACTAAGTGGAAAAGATAAGAATGAAAGTCTAAATGCCCTCTATGACTAGCCTTAGCTGTGTTGGGCAGGAGGCCTAAGAATTAGAGGTTCCCAAATCTTGGGAAGTATAATAGAACCATATTTATTAAGATTAGATCAGTTTTTTAATTCTGCTGCTGATTAAAAAAAAAAAAAAAAAAGTCTTTCAAAATTTGTATTTTCTGTGGTGAAGCACAATAGTTTTTTTCCATTTGATTCTGTGCAAAGTATCCAAGGCATGGTCAGCTAGCCCTGACTGACCACACTTAAGGCAACAGATGTATTTTTTTATGTTCTTCTAATTAGATGTTAGTAGATCTCCCAGTTTGCATAATAAGATAACTTGTAAAAACAAGAAACTTTGTAAACAGCTGGAACTGATAGAGGAGGTAGAGGATCCTTGGGAGAGCAGGTGAGGATAGCCAGCTTTAGATAAGGTTTGAAAGCTGTACAAGGATTGTGCTTTTTTTTTAAGAGTTCTGGCTATTTTTAGTGAAATGCCCTGGATATAAAGAACAATGATAGCATTACATACACAAAATGGGTGTAATATGCAATTTTACATTGCCAAAATGCTTCATTTTGGCTCTTTCTTTAGTAATTACAATGATAGTGTTACTACAGTCAAATGTTGAGAGGGATGAAAGGAGATGGAAGGAACAATTAATTTGTTCATTCTTTTTGGCAATGTAGCCATTGGACAGGAAAGTCTGGCAAATAAAGTAAAGTTCTGAGGTAACATCAGCCTCAGTAGAACAGAGATTGAAGGCTCTATTAACAAGGGTTATGATAACACCATATTGTTGAGAGTGGGTGGGGGGGGGGGAATGATGGGAAAGTTTGTGTATGTATGTGGGTGGGTTTTCTGTAAACTGATAAAGAAAGGGTGCCATTGGGAAGACGTGTAATTAGATAGCTAGAAAATGCAGGCTATTATTATTTTCTCTTTCTATAGTGAACTGGATTCTGGGGGGGGGGGGGTGCTGTCTGTTGAGATGAAGTCTAACATATCTGAGCTGCACGGCCAAAAAAAAAATAAAAAAAAACAGAGAACACATCATCAATGTATCTTAACTAATAGAAGGTTTGGGAACAGCAGTATCAAGAGCATGTTTTTCAAAATGCTCCATATAATAATTAGCTATAGGAAAAGTCCCTCAAACCTGTTTATAAATAGTATCTTTCCAATTGAAGTAGCCAGAATAAATGGTAAAATTAAAAATATTAATAATATCTTGGGGGGGGGGGGGGATTTTTTTTTGGAATTTAAAGTTTCAGAAAGAGAAAGGTGATATCAAAGATAATTATATCATTATTGTCTAAAACTAAATTCTGGATTAAAGATTTGAAATGGATAGAATTTTTAATATACAAAGAACAATGACCTGTAAGTGGAGTTAAGGATTTAGCTAATTGTTTGGTTAACTTGAAAGAGAGAGAGTCAGTAGCATCCACTATGGAATGGAGAGGGTTACTGGGTTTATGAATTTCTGGCAATCTGTATGTACAGAGTGGAGGTGGGGGAACTAAACAGTTTGAGTTTTTAACTATTTCAGGAGGTCAATATGTGACATTTTAAAGAAGCCTTTTTAATGTTTTCTTTTGAGAATTAGTGAGATCATAATCTAGTGGTTTATTAGTGCAGCATCTCAGAAGACATTCATTGTCCGATTATATTCACTGGCACTAATGACCACAGTAGAATTACTCTTGTTGGCTCTAGTAATTATTATGCTACTGTCTTTGCATAATTGAGAGGGAGGAGTTGTCTTTAGAATGATTTCTTCTAGGTGGCAAAGCTTCAGAAAGGATGTTTGCTATGTCAAGCCTGATATTATGGTAGGAGGTAAGCTGCAAATACCATGTTTTATGTGCAGCATGAAGTTTCAAAATGAAACCTGATGCAGTGCTACTGCAAAGTTGTAGCCGAGGCTAAGGACGATAAAAAGTCAAGTCAACAATACATGAACTGGCTGATTCAGCAGCTGAGAAAAAGATCTTTGCAGATTGTTATATTTCTTAATGCAGTTCACTTTAATTTTTGGAAATTATTTATGGACCAAAATTCTTTGTTTAATTATTTATGTATGTTGTATTTATTTCATGACCCCGCAAATGAAGATAGATACACTACTATTTGCAGATGATCAAATAGTATTAGCTACATCAGAAGATGACTTACAAAGATCATTAAAATCATTAAATGATATCTTAAAGCAATATGACAATATCCAAAGAAAAAACAAAAATAATGGCATTCAAAGGAGAAAACCCAATAAGAAGTAAAATAGTGATAGATAATAAAATACTAGAACAAGTAAACACTTTCAGATACTTGGGATGTGATCTATCATACGAAGAAGAAAAAGACATAGACACTAAAATATCAAACTTTGTCAAAGTAAATGGCATAATAAACAGTATATTTAAGCCATCCCTGGTACAAAAACACACTAGAATCAGACTATATAATGTCTTGTCAAAACCAACCCTACTATACGGAAGCGAAACATGGACCATGAAAAGGAAAGATGAAAAACGAATTCAAACAGCAGAAATAAAGTTCCTCAGAAAAACAGCTGGATATACCAAGTGGGACCACAAAACAAATGAATAAATCTTACAATCCCTAAAAATCAAACCAATTAATTACTACATAAGACAGTATAAACAAAAATGGCTAGAACATTTAAATCGAATGGACAACAGCAGACTACCAAAAATATTATACAGATACAAAATAAGTGGAAAAAGAAGAATCAGAAGACCAAGAAAGAGATGGCATGAGACCGGAACAGGCCACATGGCCTATATTCCATGTTAGGAAGAAGAAGAAGTATTTATTTCATTAACCCCCATAATGAGTTCAAACCAGCATGTGAGTCTAAACAGTTGATTCTAATAAGCAGAAAGATTCATCTACTTGAGAAGCATACAACACAGAGATAGCTGGTCTAAACACAACATTAAAGAATGAATTGTTAAAACAACTGTTGCCCTTCAGAGATTACAGACATTTTGGAAGAATAATAAAATACAGCTAGCTACAAGTCTACCTCAGTGATATCCTTTTTACCTCTATGGATGTGAGAGTTGGACATTGCTAAAGAAAGATGAGAAAATATTATTGGTCTTCAAGATGAAATGGTCCGGAAAACCTTTGAAGATACCATATATGGCACACATAACAAAAGAAGAAGTTAAAAGGAAAATCCACTCCATTGCTAGAACTCAAGAAAATTTCATTATTAAAATACATCGAAACCAACTAAGGTGGCTGGGCCACATAGCTTACCTAAATTAGCACTAGTGGGTATGAATTACGGTAAAAGTCATTCGTGGGCAACCTAGAATTACCTGGACAGACTATTAGAAAGTGGACTAATTCTTTGTTCTCTACTTATTAACATTTGACCTCAATGGAGTCAGAGACTCATCTTGAGAGGTACTCACTATTGCATACAATGCTCATCCAACCGCATCTTAACTGATTCAATGTGTCTACATCCACAACATACTCAGGTAATGCATTCCACTCACCAACCATCCTCCAATGCAAAGAACCTGCTTCTCACTCCTTTGCTCCCACTATACAGTTTCTAGCGATGGCCTCTTGTTCTACTCCCCTCTCCTATTCTATTCTATGAAAAATCTCTTCCATGTCTACCCGATAACAACCCCTGACCAGCTTATATGTCTCAATCATATCTCCCCACCCCTTCCTCCTATTCACGAGGGCTCTGCAACTTACATTCTCTCAATCTGTCCTCATACTCCACATTCCAAAGACTACTGACTACTTTTGTGAATCTTCACTGTACCCTTTCCAACATATCCTCGTCACCATGAAAACTCGGCAACTAAATCTGTGCACAATAATCCATATAAGGCCTTATACATAACCTCTCTATTTCTGCATGTCAGGGTTCTCCGCATCATTGCCATTATTCGATGTGATGTCTTTACAACTTATGCAATGTGGCTCCCTAAATTTCGGGTCCTTGTCCACCATCACTCCTAGATCTCTCATCTCCTCTACTTCTGTTCCCACCAAGTGTATACTTTGCATCCCATCATTGTTTACCAAATCTCAAAACCTTACACTTGGCAACATTGAACTGACAGTTCCACTTACCTGCCAATTCATGCAATCTATTCACCTCCTCCTGTAAGGCCATAAAATCAGGCTGAGTGTGCATTGCTCTCCCCAGTTTTGCATCATCTGCAAACAGTCGGATATCACTAGTTAAACCCAAACCAATAGCATTAACACACAAACTGAACAACAATGGCCCCAAAACTGACCCCTGTGGCACACCACTGGTGACCTTTCTCTTTCGAGATACCGCATCCCCCACATACAACTTTCTGATACCTATCTGACAGCCAGTCACTGATCCAACACAGAAGTCTGTTAACCAATCCCATCTGTTTCAATTTATTTAAGAGCTTGTCACGTGGCAGTCTATCAAAAGACTTTGCAAAATCCAAGTACACCACTGTATATGCATCTCCCTTGTCCAAGGTATTTGTCACCTTGTTATGGTACATAAGTTAGTGAAACATGATCTCCTCTTAACAAACTCCTGCTGATAACCACAGAGAATACTGCTGTTATCAACCATTTCTGTATCCTACTTCTCACCAATCTCTCCAGGACCTTCACAACTCCAGATATACAGACCAGCCTATAATTTGAAGCTACAGCCTTATCACCGCCTTTATACAGTGGAACAATTTTACCCTCCTTCCACGCCCTTGGAACCTGTGCTGTTGCAAAACTATTATTAAACAGGAATGCCAATACTACTGCCAGTTCTCTGGAACATTCCCTTAAGATGTATGGTGATATGTCATCAAATACTATCACCTTATTACCATCGAAGTTATTTATTTCCTCAAATATCTCCTGCTCACTCACAATTAAGCTATCCTCTCCTATGGCCTCTACACCAAAGTTCCTCATGATTACACCCTGATCAGGATGAAACACCCTTAAATTGATCACTGAATACCTCAACAATGTCTTATGCAGCAATTACCATTCTACCACTTTCATCCCTTAACTTCATCTTTCCATGATCATCCTTCCTTCTATTTGCCAGATATCTAAAAAACTCTTTAGGGTTTTTCTTAGCCTGATTTGCCAATTTCTGCTCATACTCTACTTTTGTTTTCCTTACTAACTGAGCCACTCTCCTGGCTTGTTCTTTATATTCTTCATGTGACTGATTACCATCATTCATCTTGCGCTTCCTCCAAAGCACTTTCTTTTTTCAGATTTCATGCTTAAGCTCCACATTCATCCATTTTACACCTACCTTATTCAGCCTTTGGGATACATTCATACATTGATACTGTTATGTATTTCTTTGTAAGTTCACAGCATTTATTTCCTTACCACTCAACTCCTCGTTCCATGTCATAGCTTGAAGTTGTCTCCTAAGCTTGTCATAATCACCAGCCTTATAATTCCACATATATCCTTTCCTCGCAAAAGTCTCCATATGACTAGCCACAACACAGGTGATTACTTCATGATCACTTTCCAACTGAAGGAAAATGTGAAACCCCCTCTAACAATTACATCCTCTGATGAAATGATGAGATCTAGAACTCTTGATCCTTGAGTGACTTTCTTTATGTGCTGCCTGAGATAATTACCTCTAAAGAACTTCATTTTCTTTATTCCCAAATGCTCTCTCTTCATTCCAGTCTATACCACCATAATTAAAATCACCCATAATAATCACCCTTCCTTTGTTCACTAATCCAAGTTTATACATTACTTCATCACCACCTTCCACATTCCCAGGCCTATAGCAACATCCAACTAAATATGTCTTCTTCAAAACCTCCACGTTATACCACGCTGCCTCATAACCATTGCCACTATTTCCCTTTTCATGTCTACCTTATGTTGGATTAATTCCCCCTGCTATCATCAGCAGCACTCCCCCCCCCTCCCCCTTTCTATCCTCACAAAAAATACTGTACCCTTCATTTCTATTCCTGTTACGATATCATCTTCATTCAACCATGTTTCACTTATTCCAATGATTTGGGGGCAAATAAACTCACTCACTGAAACCATTTCATCTTTTTATTTCTGATACTTCTGGCATTTGTAAACAAACACAACAGTTCATTTTTAGGTCTATAATCAGTCCTATCCAAGCCATATGTTGGTTGCAATTTCTCCACTACACCTGCCAAATCACCTTTATCACTGCTTACCACATATACCTGCTCAGTCTCCATTTCTCCACCACACACATTGCAATGAATGTGTGTATGAAAAACCCTTCATACACACATTCACTGCCACTTTCAACATTCACTCTCTCTATGTCATGTCTCCCTATCCACCCGAGCTCCCCCCCCCCCCGTTTCCCTGTTCCTCTTGTATTCACATTCTCTCTTCCTCTCTCATACTACTACTGTTTCCACTTCCAAGCACTTCTGTCTCTTCAGTACCACTCTCCTGATTTTTCTCTTCATCTCTTCCTTCTGATCTCTGGCACACATCACACATTGTACTTTGTTAAGATCCCAAGACAGAAACATCTAGAGAGAGAGAGAGAGAGAGAGTATGTTAGCGCTGCCACCTTTATAGTTCCCCAACAGTCTACATATCCTATGGGTGAATAAGAGGCTTTCACAGTTAGTTTTATTAGAAAGAGATATTAATGAAAATACCACAAACTTATTTCTCCCAATCAGTGAAAAGCAATGTAATGAAACAGCTGATATGACATAAGCAACACATCATGAGTTATTCAATGTTTCATGATCAAAGGTTTATTATACTGCATTTCAGTATGTAAATTTTTCTTTCTATTTGTACATGTTACCTAGATAAAGCTATTTGATATATTATTTCTTTTAAAGTTATACAGTGATCGTGCAAGTGACAACTGAAATTGAAAGCCAGAACATGCTTCCATTTCTGCACATACTTGTCAAAGATCTTCCTTCTGGCAATCTTTCTTTCGCTGTTTACCGTTAGCCTGCAAAATTAAAGAACTTATTCAACTCCTTTAGGGATCCCTTTCTTCCCTTGGGCCACCCTGGAGTATATCATAGTAATGCAGTTGTAACCAGCCTAATACAGGTGAAATTGGATGCACAATTTTTATCTGGAAAAAGGAACATAAATGACACATTAAATTTAATAACTATGGTGAATCTTTCCTTTCTAATCATGCCCTGAATATTCTGCTAAGAACTGATCATCACATCTTCTGATGCTATGACCAAATCCAAAACTCTTGAACTTCAATGTTTCTTCTACTACATGTTAATAGAAGGAACATTGAAGATATTTCCCTCAAGAATTCCAGAAATTCCATTCCCTTACTACTATTACTACTACATGCAGTTTCCTCTTCCCAATTTATACTATTATAGTTAAAATCTCCTATAACAATCATTCTTTTTGCACTCACCAAGCTTAACTGCCTAAACATTTCCTGCTCTTCACCTTCTATGCACTCTGGTTTATAGCAACACCCCCATTAAATATCCTGTTCCGCCCACCTCGCACCATATGCTCTCAAAATCATTAGTACCAGTGCTCTCCAAATCCTCCATTCTGAGAGGACACAACTCCTCCCTTATAATAAGCAGTACTCACCACTGTGTTTGCCCTTACTACCCTGCCGAAAAATGCTATACCCTGCTATTTCTATTCCTCTCAGTATGAGAGTGATCTGAAAAGTTCTCGGCCTCAACCATAGATGGCAACACTATCGGCACGATTTTTTTTCTAAGTTGGTACATCTGCCATAAGCATCCATGTGAAATTACAAGTCATTCTATCAAGCAGCTTGTTTTATACAGCTGTCTGAAGCAAAAGTGTTATCTATATCCCTTGAAATGGATAAAATTGAGTATCATGAGGTTATAAAATTCTTTGTAAAAGAAAGTTTAACGCCAAATGAAATTCATTCTAAGTTCATAAAAGTTTATGGGCACTCTTCTCCTTCGTTTTCAACAATTAAGAAACAGAGTATCAAGTTTAAACATGGCCGTACCAGCCTTGAAGATGATCCACGTGAAGGACATCCAAAAAGTGTAACAACACCAGAAATCATTTATCAAGTGCACAATATGGTATTGGATGACCGGCGAGTCAAAGTGCATGAAATTGCTGAGACTATAGGCATTTCAAAAGAACGTGTAGGATATATTTTGCATGAAGAATTGCAAATGAAAAAGTTTTGCGCAAGATAGGTGCCGTGCTTGCTCACAGCAGATCTTTTAACCAGACTAGATGAAAAAATTCGTGAAAAAAGACCCAGTTTGAAGGGGAAAAAAAAAAAATCATCTTTCATCAGGACAATGCACCTGCCCACAAAGGTGTTTTGGCAATGGGAAAATTAAGGGATCTGCATTATGAATTGTTGGAATATCCACCCTATTCCCCAGATTTGGCTCCCTCTAACTTCTATCTCTTCCCAAAACTAAAACTCTTCCTCGTTGTCAGCGTTTTAATTCGAATCAAGAGGTGATTGCAGCTGTAGAGGGGTATTTTGCAAATCTCACTGAGAACCATTACAGGGACAGGATAATTGCGCTGGAGCATCAGTGTAATAAATGTATTAGTCTTAAGGGAGATTATGTTGACAAATAAAAATAGTTTTGAAATTATAAATACGTTTTTTCATTGTTAGGCCGAGAACTTTTCAGACCACCCTCATATATCATCTTCTGTCTATCACCATGTCTCAGTGATTCCAATAATCTTTGGACAGGCTAAGGCTATTAGCACCAGCAATTCATCTCCTTTATTCTGGATACTCCTGGCAGTATAAAGGATCATCAATGCACTGTCACTGTTTCTATACCTACCAAAATCATCAGATTTTGGTAGGTATAGAAATATAGTACATCATAGAAATCCAGATTCCACTGGATTTCTATGATGTATTTTCACTTCTCCCAAGTGAATATTCCCACAAGAGGCAACCCCCTCTACCTTGATAATTCTAGCTTCCTTGCATCAACAGAATGACTTGTTCAGAAAACAACAATCTCTCCACATGTCTAACATCTTTCCTTGTTAAAATGCAAGTCATCTCTTGCATACAGTTCCTTTCAGTCCTCAAATGTCTTCCAAGCACCTATGTAATCCAAGCCTCTCCTTTGACACAGCCATAACATTATTACAAAATATGAGCAAACTGCTATAACATGACCTCCTGTTAGTAAACCTATATTTTTCCTTGCAAAGTATAGATTGTCTGTTAACCCATGTCAATCCCAAAAGGCACAAAACATGTTTGTAATCTAATCTATACTGAAACTGTTAATAATCACAGTTATTCTAATCTCGGTCAATCTGTTGTGGAAACATTTTCAACTTTAATAAATGTATATTAATGATTATAAGATACTGAAGTATATATCCAAAGAGAGCATAAGTACAGGTAAACAAAAAATTACATCAGCTTTAAATTTTTCTACATGTATAAAATGAAGCAAACAATATTATAAAAGTTGTCAGAATGGATCCTGTATTTCAGAAAAGTCTTCAGTAAGGACAAAAGAGCATGAAGTAAATTCTGATTAATTTGAAATCTCAAATTAATCAGAATTAATTTGAGAATTCTGAGTCGATAAAAATTATCGACTCAGAATTAAATGAATTTCAGTTATGTGAATACACCTAACCCAAATTCTTCAAAAACCAGTTTATGTGGTAGACTGGTTGCACAGAAATACCATGTAAATAAAAATCATGTAAATCTAACATTTCAACAGAAAATGAGGGGTAGGTTCTGTAACACTCAATTACTGTAAATATTATTGTATTTGTAATATAATATTGTAATTTTGAAATTAAATTTAATGCTCTTTTTATGCACAGATGTACAACAAAAATAAGAATAATAAATACAATTTGTAATTAAAGATACATTACATATATACTGTATATGGTTTGAACAATTGTCTCCTTACATTATTTTCAAACAATTTATGTTAATAAATAATACAGTAATATTTACACTAGCTAGTGAACCAGTTATAGGCTTATAATATAAATAACTTAAATCCACATTGTACAGAATACAATATTATTTTACAGCTTAATTATTACATCTAAAAACTGCATGCACGTATCTGCAGACTTATACTTCAGTATACTGTAACAGTTGAATAACTGGCATGACATACTCAACAGCTGTATGCTACAAATAAGTACAAAACCAATAATAATGGACATAGGGCATCTACATTTTTTTTTTTTTTGAGTTAAATTAAAATTATACCAAAACATATAAAACAAAAATTTGTAGTAAAATTTTTGTTTTATATATTTTGTGTATAATTTTGATTGTAATTATATTTACACAATACTTGAATTGCACACTAGTGTGCAATTCAAGCATTGTGTAAATAGAGGATTGGGTGTACTGTATTTAAACAAAGTTTGCTCACATAGATTTTTCTTTTCTTCCATCTCCTTGATTCCTTAGTCAGACAAGAAGGCTGAAACCCATGGTATCTGTGTAAAAATCTTACAACCAAAAGAGAAATGATAAATTTTCACAATGGCAGTCACAAATGTATCTGTGGTAAGTTATGGACATTGTTAGTGATATTCCCTGATATGTCACATCCGATATAATACTAATGCAGCCTGCATGTTGTATCAGTATTAGATAGTTTTTTCGTTACAACAGCAAACTTGTGGTGACCATGGAAATAATTTCTTATAGAGGACAGTAGTGACTTTCATTAGGAAGAACGGAAATCTGGATGGGACATTTAGATGGTTGTAGTGAATGAGTTTATTATAACAGTATTTGCTATGGTGAGAGTTGACTGCATAATATATATTATACACTTAAATCTCAATAACTGAATGGATTTTAAATTCAATAACACTTGAGACATACTTCGGTAATTATTATTATTACATAACACCTCCAGGGAGTCCAAAGACTCATTGAGGGAGGGCACCTACTCTACAACTCTCCACCAACTACAACTAACTGCAACAGCATCTATCACCTACCACCACCAGTATTTCAGACAATCACAAACATCCATGCCCACAGCAGGATTCAAACCTGCAGCCTTTTAGCTGGAGAGTGAATATGCTAACCACTTGGCTAACAAGGCTGACAAATACAAAAAGGATTACATAAGGATAATGAATAAAAGGATAATACAAAAAGGATTTCATTTACCTGAAGAATATAATTACAATCAATATAAAAATCAATAGGTCATGTAACGATCACACCAGATTCACTACAGCAAACGAAGGGATCAACAACAATAATTTGTTCTGGTGCACAGTTTGCTATAGTGAATTTCTTTTAGCATAGCATTAGAGTACTGGTCAGGATGTTTAAGTACTTTGTTAGTAGTAAGTTAACTATTTATGTTATAGCATATAAGCATGTACAACTCACTCACACATAAAATATACTTACAATATATCAAAACCAGTTACGTATATATCTTCAGTTAAAAACTACAAATAAACTTATAACACCAGAAGTATAATATTTGCATACTAGCTTTCTGAAATGCAAGTTATTTATTTTTATTATTATTATTTTTTTTTTTGAGAAATTTAAAAACATGTTTTCCAGTAATCAGTCAATAATTTAATCATTGTGAACTTAAATATTCTAAATATTGTGACTATTTATTTTCTTAGTAACTTTAAATAAATTTAGAAATTTGGGTTTGAATACATGTCAAGGCTCACTAAAACATCCCAAGCAAATGAATTACTTTTCAAAAAAATTTAAACTTAAGCTTTTCTATAACAGAATTCCTCAGCTCAAGTATTTTGCACAGAGAAGTTTCTATTAGAAGCTTCTCTGTGCAAATCAGACGTATTCTTCTCTCTTTATATTTTACCACAGACAAGTAATTCATTGTCTTCCATTGAAAACTAAAAAAACAGTTCCCTATTTTATCTTTTGAAATTGTATTTTCACTAACAATGACATGTATACAGAGCTGAAATATCGTTCCATTCTTTCCTGCCACAAATTAGCAGATTATTTGTAGCATACATTGGATTTCAGTGAACATCAGGAAGTACTAATACATATTTTGAAATTTAGCTAGAAACACTTCTTTCCTTCTTAGTGGAAGAAGGACTCACTGTTGACACAGAAACAGTATGCCATATCTATCTCAAAAAACAAAAAGTCAGGTGTCTCACAGTTAAGGATGAGATTGTTTTACCACCAGCTACTGACAGTGATCATGCCATACCATACCATTCTAGGAAGTACCTACTATATCGACGTTCCAATTAGAACAGGTTACATTATGAACTACAAATATGGAAATTATGACAAACTCAAGAGAATACTATCTTTGGTTCTATGGTATCAGTTGCTGAATGGGAAGGATATCAGCATTGCATGTGTAATTTTGAAAAGATGCTTAAATGATGCAATAGCTGAACATGTACTTACAGTTCAAAGAACAAACAAGAACAAATAGCTATATTTTGCAAGGAGCAGCATGGGTTAACTAAAGAGAGGTCACATCTGAGCAATTTGCTCATAATTTATAATAAAAGAAATGAATACACTATAATAATGTTGGACTTGCTAAAGCATTTGATAGGATACCACATAAAATAAGGCTATTGCATAAACTAGAGAATATGAGATTGGAATATAAGGAACAAACACTTTAATAAGATGTGGAACCTCTTTTCTCTGTGATGACTCCAGCAATCCTATTGGACATACTTTCCACAAATGTACGATAGCAGTCGATGTGAATTTTGGACCATTCTTTTTGTAGGCATGTAATGAGGTCCTGGACTGTCGTGGAGCGGATGTCCCTTGACCTCATCCAATGCTCCAGTTCATCCCACGGATGTTCAATAGGGTTGAAATCAGGGCTCTGTAGAGGCTAGTGGCGATGTTCATATCCACAAATGTGGTGATGTTCATATCCACAAACCATGCAGCAGCCTTATAACATGGTGCACTGTCTTGCTGAAAGAGACAATCGTCTACATTTTTGAAAATTATGGAGACAACTACCGTGTTTGAGTAAAACTTTAGTTTAATATAACTAAACTCTACATTCGACGTTTCTCCATAGTTGTCTCCATAATTTTCAAAAATGTATTCGGATCACCGTGCAAGCCTTAAAGAAAGGAGACAATGGTCTCTTTCAGCAAGAGAATGTGGCATTGAGAAATGCCACAAAGTAGGAAGCATTGCATTGTTCAGAATGTTCAAATACATCTTGGGAGTTTGATGTTCATGGCCACAAATAGTGGTCCAAGGCAAAAACAGGAAAATCAGGACTGTATCATCGCACCACCACTGAATTTCATAGCTGAGGTTACATACTCTGGTAAGAGATGTTCACCAGACATCTGCCACACCCATCCATCTGCTTGGTAGAGGGTGTAGCATGATTGATCACTCCATAACATAACTTCTGAAGCTTCCGCTTCCCACCGTACATACTCTTTGTACCATTTGAGACAATGCTGCATGTTGGTTTGGGTAACGTGTAGTTTGCATAAGACCTACCATGTTGTGAGCCTCAGTTCTGAATGTTTTTGTGCAGATTCATGTTCCATTTGATGCCCAAAACTCTGCATTCAATGTGTCAGCTGAAAAATAGTGGTTTTTACAGTGGTTTCAACTTCTGTGAATGTGACCATAGTACCCTATGGTCACATTCAGTGAGTATGGTGGGTCAATAGGGTTGAAACAGTCCACTGCAGTTAGCACTTGCAGTGGACTCCCTGCACTTCCATCTCAGTAGGGTATAATTGATTATTCACCTGCAATGGCCAATTTGTCAACAATTTTGCCAAACAGATAGATAGACGTGCAACATGGTCCTATCGCAAAGCATCTTTCAAACTATTATTCCAATTTATACTGGTTTATAAGCACATAACTCATTACATGGCATGATGAACTTTGTCCATGGGGATGTCCATTGACTTTTTTTCCAAGCAGTGTATATTGGCTTGGATAGTGAGTAGCTGATAGGTAACTATCAGAAACTGATATATGGGGGATGTGGATCTGCCAGATTTAAGATGACAGTGGTTGCCTCAGGGATCAGTCCTTGGATCACTGTTTAATCTGCACATAAATGATATCAGAAACGGCCTGAGACATGTTTTCAACTGTTTGCTGATGATGCAAAAATACATATTGCAATCAGAGATGCTACTCCATTACTTTCTGATATACAGCATTTACAAAGTGATTTCAGTACACCAGAAATGTGAGCAAACAATAACAGCATATTACACTGGTGAGATTATGCTTGGAGTAACTGACAAGACTAAAGATTTTGGAGTTATGGTAATAGAAAGTTGAAATTCAAAAGTCAGATATAAAAATTACAAATATAACTCAGAGGATAATTGCAATGTTGAAATGAACACTGCCATGTAAGGATATGGATGTCATTTTTCCTCTTTAGAAGGCCTTGATAAGACTGCACCTGGACTACTGTGCACAGATTTGGCCTTTGGTCCCAAAGGGATAAAGAAGCTGTGGAAAGGAGAAGAGTTACAAAAATGATATCAGAATTATGGAATGTAGATTACGAGGATAGAATGAAAGTTTTTAGTTTGTGGATTATAGACATTGGAAGAGAGGAGAAAGGACAGTCTATGAAAACTTTTGAGAGGGCATTATAGAATATCAGTTGATAAAAGTTATCATTTCATGGAAGATGGATGGGGCATCTGCAGAAGTTAAGTTTGTGTGCAGTTAAGAGCTAGATTTTCTTATAGAACCATAAGCAAGTGTAACAGCTTGTGTTGAAGTAGCGAATGCATTTAGTGTGAATGAGTTTAAGAGAAGGTATTATGGCTTCCATCGATGAGTCCTTGACTCTCTGAAGGTCTAACATAAATATTAAGAAGAGATTACAAAAGTCAAAATGAAAATGTACCATAATTTCTTTCTTCTGGGAAAATACACAATAACTCACTTTTAATGTAAACTAATTTGTTTTTTTCTTTCCTGTAATAAACGTACTCTGAAGTTCTATATATATATATATATATATATATATATATATCATAGATTCAAATTTTCTACTATGTTCCCTTTTCACACTTTCTAAGGGAAAACATGCAGCAAATTACATAATATGGAGAATGGCTTACAACATTTCACCATATTCTGCATTTACAACTGGATGAAGTAAAAAAGTTTATTATTAAAAGCAGTTTTCAGTGACCTACAAGGGGGGTGTGAGAGTACTTTATATTGAATTCTTCATTTTAATGACATAAATATTAATTATCTTAGGACTTATTTTCCTAGAAGCCAAATAACACAAGTGAAAAGATATGTCAAAATGATCAATATTATAATGAATAATATCTTTCACGAGCACCCTTTTCTTTTATTGAGCATATAATGTTATATATTATACATGCTATATTTCAAAATTAATCTTATAATAAATATATATATCAAAACAAAAAGGAAAACATGAAACCAGCAAAAATGTCTAACATTTTTGCTACAATGCTAAAATTGCTACAATGATAGCTATTTCAAGAAGTTTATAGCAATATCAAAGATCAATATGAAAGGATTGGTAGCAGTAGTTATATTTCTCTGAGAGTAAAGACAACTCTCACTACAGCAAACTTATAGGGACCACAGGAAGTTTGTTACAGTAGGTAGTGTGCTATAATGAATTTTCTTTATAAAAGCCTTATGCCTAAAGATCTCAGTCAGGACTTTTTCGTTACTCACTGTAGCAAATAGTTATTTG
The DNA here is from genome assembly GCF_054136105.1 of Typopeltis vanoorti. Lineage (NCBI taxonomy): Eukaryota > Metazoa > Arthropoda > Arachnida > Uropygi > Thelyphonidae > Typopeltis > Typopeltis vanoorti. The sequence goes on from NC_143559.1 coordinate 120,448,231, forward strand.
TAATAACTGTTTGCTACAGTGAGTCAAATGAATCTGTACTAGGCATATTCTCAATGCGCATATTGTGAATAAAAATAATGATTGTTTATTTTGTTATTTCATAATAACAGCAACATCTATGACTTTAAATTTTTCAGGAAATGACAACATATACAAAAATATTAATTAAAAAAACTTTAATCAATACCTTCCTATATTTCGACAATGCTAAATTGCCATCTTCTAGGAACATAAAAATATGATATGTGCACACAGGCACTAACAACAAGCAAATGAGGCTGATGAAGGCAACTGAAGTTGGTCCTAGAGTCCTAAAGGTGCCCCCTAGTGAGCAAAATTGGATTGTCTTGGCTGTTGGGCTGACATTCTTATGATGCAAGCTTCCCAAATTTGGGACAGTCTCATGCATCCAAATTTGTTGAGGTTTGAGAAGTTTTTTTTAGAGCTGAGGCTGATTCTGGGAATAATCTTTCATACTTATATTTGCTGCAGTGTAGTAAAGTGGCTTTCTTCCAGTGTATTCTGTGGTGGGTATCAAGAGCATGGTCAGCAAGTCCTGAGTAGCTGTATTGGTGAAACCAGATGTAGTCTTTGTGTTCTGATATCCTGCTATTAGCTGTCCTGCCTGTTTGGCAGTAGTAGGACAGTTTACAACTGCAAGGGATGACCTGGTATACTCCAAGTAGGTCTAAGGGAAGTGGCTGGTCTTTGGTGAATCAGATAAGGGATGACAATTTCTTATATAGTTTGTAACAGGTAGTAAGGTCATATTTTTTTAGAATTTTTGTTAGCTTTTCAGACGTGCTCCAGATATAAGGAATGGTGATAGATTTAGTGTAATCTCTGTTATGAAGGGGGGGGGGTAACTGGTTTAATATTTTCTGGATTTTTGGGGGTTGTAGCCATTGGGAAGGTGTTAAGGATATAGTTAAGTTCAATAATTAGGGCACTGTTATCTGAACAGATTAATTTAGCCATGTTATATAAGGTTTTTATAATCCCATATTGTTGTGTGTGTGTGGGGGGGGGTGATTGCTGGTGAATGTATCTACCTGTATGCATTGGTTTTCTGTAAACAGAGAAAGCCAGGGCTCCATCAGGCTGGCGTGTAATCAGAGTGTCTAGGAAAGGAAGACTGTTATTGTTGTTTTCCTTTTCCAAAGTGAACTGGATTCTGGGATGTTGATTGTTTAAGTGTGTTAAGAAGTTGTGGAGTGTATCTAAGCCATGTGGCCAAATAGCGAACACATCATCCATAGCAAAACAATGGGTTTTTGCGGGCTGAGTTTAAGGCTTTTTTTCTTCAAAGATCTCCATAAAGAAGTTGGCCAAGGGTGCAGAGAGTGGAAAACCCGTGGATATCTCCTCTATCTGTATGTAGAATTTTCCTTGCCAAATGAAATAGCCTGAGCTATTTATGAACTGAGATGAACTGAAATAGGGCTCAGATATCGGGATTAGCTTGTATGAGATCTAAGGTATCTTTGAGTGGGGCATTTTGTGAATAAGGAGGAGACATCAAAACTGACCATTATGTCAATGTATTGGACTGAGAGGTTTTCTAAACTGGCTTTAAAGTGGGCTGAATTTATGTGTGAAGGTGTGATGCCAGTATAATGTGTGAGCACTTCGGCTAATTTGTATGTGGGGAAAATCTATGCCATCCACAATGGGACATAATGGCACATTCTGCTTATGGATTTTTGGTAGTCCATATATTCGGGGGGATCTAGAGTTGAAAGGTTTTAGTCTGCTAGTCACTTCCACAGGCTAAGGAGTAACTTCTTAAGAAACCTTTGGAGTGTTCTGATTTGGGGGCTGGTGGGACATATTGGTTCTGAACCAAACAGGTAAGCTTACTTCTTCACTGTTAGATCAGTCTACCTATCTCCCTACTGAATATTATCCCACCAGTTCCCAAATCAGAACAGCATATGTCCAACCGGCATCTGTCTCCTTTCCACTCAATTCCCTTTCCATCCTATAGTTCCTAGTTGTCTCCTAAACTTTTCATAATCACCAGCCATATAGTTCCATTTCCATATATATATTTCCCTTCTTTGCAGAATTTCTCATATGACTAGCAGCAATCCAGGTTATCACTTCATGGTCACTCTTGCCAACTTGGAGAAGATTAGACACCAGATTCACAAACACGGCCTCTGGTGATATGATCAGATCTAAGACTCTCATCTCTCATGTATCCTCTATTACATATTGCATAAGATATGTTGTCCCTTAAGAATTACAGAAATTCATTCTCCTTGTTCCCTGATGCTCTTTATTAAAATCAATATTGCCATAATCACTCATAATGATCACCTTTCCCTTGCTCGCTAAGCCAAGTTGCCTATATATTTCACTATTTCCACCATCAACATTCCTTAGCCTACAACAAAACACAACTAAATATCTTATTTTATTAATCTCCATCTCACACCATACTGCTTCAAAATCGCTGCCACCATTTTCTCCTTTTATCTCAACCTTCTACAGACATGCCCTGTTATTAGCAGCAGCATTCTCTCTCCCTCCTTCCCCCTTTTGCTTTTCCTATACTCACTAAAAACATCATACCCTTCCATTTCTATTTCCATTAGGATATCATTCTCATCCCAACCATGCTTCACTTATTCCAACTATTTGCAGACAAATAAACTTAATCATCACAACAATATCATCTCCCTTATTTCTGATGCCCCTGGCATTCATAAATAAGAACAGCAATTAAATTTCTTCATCTATAACTAGCCCTTTCACACCACCCCTCATCTGTGACCTCTCACTTGTTTTCATCTTCTCACCTGTATCCTTTGCTCCATATATCTCCCTACTCCAATGCATCCCAGGCAATCCCATTCCTATACTGACAATCCCCATATATGCATTCACTACTGCTTTCTCCGTCTTCCTGTCTCCCCCCCCCCAATTGTCCAACTTGCATTTCTCTTCTCACATTCTCATCTTTTATACTACTGATAATACTTAATCCCCTAATATACTGTATTTGCCTTTTTTTTAAATTTTATTATTATTTTTTTTATGGGTAAGACCGTCTAAAAACTTGGAGAGCAAAAGCGAGTCCTGATAGAATACAAATCCCAATATTTCATATTTTTCACCTGCTTGAAAAATGCACAGCAAAAGTGACTAAGGTGAAAGAAGTATTTTGGGTTTAATACTATTGAGTTTAAGTGCTACACCTTTAGTACTTCAGCAAAGGAAGTGATGACAATCTTTGTTAGCTCAGTATTTCAACCTTTTCTCTTTCTATTCAATAATTTGATATAAAAATTATTTACTTTAAATGCTATAGTAGGCAAAAAAAATTTGTGCTTATGCTAATGACGAAAAATTTGCTAAGGTCAGTTCATCCATGTAAAATCATATGCTCAGAAAGAAAATCTCTTGTATAATGGGTGTATAACACACACACACACACACACACACACACACACACACACACAGATCAAAAACACTCAAAATTTTTTTTTTGTATGAAAGTTTGTATGAAGTTTATGAGAAAAACTGCAAAGTATATCCTATTTGATCACAAAAGAAACAAAGAAATTATGAAAGAATTAAACAAAGAACCAGTAATAGAAAAAATTAAAAAATATAAACATAAATGGATGGAACACATTCAAAGAATGAAAACAGAAAGATTACCAAAACAAGATTTAAAGTACAAGCCATTAGGAAAAAGAAAACCAGGACGTCCTCTTAAACGATTCAACGATGACTTCTAAGGCCGGAACAGGCCATGCTAGGCCTAAATCCTTGATACGCATGAGGATGATGAAAGTTCACTCAAAAGTAACTTGCACATGCTTTATCTTCTTTAAAATATGACATCCTGAGGGTATTCAGTGATCTTTCAATTGTTCAATGCATCTCTGGTAGAATCTTGAGAATGGCCAGCATCTTGAAAGTGTTTCTTGTTCAAGCTATTCAACCTTGCGAAGAGGAAGTAGCTACAAGAGGACAAAATGGATGCATAAGGTAGGTTGGGAAGGAACCAGAAAAGAATTCATGGATACAGAGCATTGCATCACATGACCATTGTTATGGTTGCAGAAACTGGATATTAGAACACCAATTAACATACTAGAGACCATTTCTGAAGTGCATATCAAAAACTCTGGAAAATCACTGTATAGTGTGTGAGATTTGGATAGCCTCAGGGAAGAAATTCCACACATCAGACCCGTCTCCCAGTCAAAGCAATATGCACTGCCTTGACATCTGACTTTTCTTCATTACAAATGTTAACTGTTCTAATCCTAACAAGTTGGCAGCAGAACTAATGCCCACAAACACACTGTTCCATTCAACACATTCATTTCACAATGTGAACAGAGGGAAAATATGTTTAACCACTCAGATGTCCATATGAATGAAGTAACAACAATTTTATGCTTCATATCAATGTTATTTCAATAGTATCTGTTATACTGACTTCCATGTGACATTCAATATCTGTTTTCTGATGGACGTATGGATAAACATACGTCCATCAGAAATCATGCCACGTCAATGATGTGGCATGATTAAACATTACATTCTTTTCCAATAGATAGCATTGATCTTGCCAAATATTCTACTGTTAGTAGTTAGTGAAAGAGATTTAAGTGTCCACAGTAACTGAACAGGACTAACAAGAATAATAATAATAATAAAAGAAATAAACAAAAAGCTCAGTAAAACATAGCAGGATTTAGAGCCAACTGGTCAAGTATAGACCAAATAGGAACACTCAGAATAACAATAGAACAGACAATAGAATGGCAGCCAAATTTTTATATAAAAAAGCTTTGGACAACATCATTAATAGAGAAGCCATATGGAAATTAATGTATTATGGCATACCATAATACAACATTAATACCCACATAAAATTTTCAACTTAGTTAAAATTTATGAAAAATATAAAATACAAATGATACACAATGGAGAAATTTCAGAAAAATTTGAAATTAAAACAGGAGTAAGACAGGGCTGCATTCTCTCTTCAACAATATTTCTTACTGATATAGCCTGAATAATGAGAAATGTCATAAAAATCACAAAAGGAATACATTTTACAGACAATATATGTTTACTGCTACATACACAACAACATATGATAGGAAAAAACTATAAAACAACGAAGAAGTCTTGACTGTTGGATTAAGAATAAATAAAATGAAAATAGTGAAGAAAAAAAAAATTACAGAAAGAAGACATAGTACTGTATGGTCAAATTTCAGAAACAGTAGAGAACTTTAATTACCTATGATCAATAATATATAAACAGGAAAGAGCAGAAGAAGATATAAAATCAAAGATGCAGAGTAATTTTAACATATTAGGGAAAATATGGAGATCAAAGGAAATAAGTTTAAAAAATAAAATCACATGATTTAACATAAATATTAAATCAGTTTTACTCTATGCATCAGAAATATAGACAACAAAAACAACCAGGAAAGAAACTGCAAACCTAAGTGAATAAATATTTAAGAAGCATTCTATATATAAAATATCCAATGCAATATCAAATAAAGAATTACAACAGAAAACCAAACAGAAACCAAAAATGTATGATATCAATCAGAGAAAATGGAGATGGATAGGACATATCCAATGAAAACCTGAAAAACACAAACTGAACAAGCATTAGAGTGGAATTCACAAGAAAAGAGGAAGACAGAAAGACAAAAGATGTGGTGGTGGAGAGGAACAGAGCAACATCTTGAAAAGAACTGGATATAGGTGAAGAGAGAGAGGGGGGGGAGTGGCACAAAATCAAGCTGGATGAAAATCCATGATTAAGGCCTTATGCTCCCAATGGAGTAAACAAGTTAAGTAGTTAGTGAACAAAAATTCTATGATTTTGATCGGTTCTCATATGTGTGAGGGAGAGAAAAAGAGCATGCAGACATTCTCAGAATATAAGTACAAAGCACAGTTTATAAAATTACTTCCAAAAGCAAGTAAAATATTATTTAATTTATTTATTATGACTAGGTTTTATTTTTTGCAATTTCATGGATTTTTATCAAGTAATTAAAACAGATTTAACACATGTTAAAACATACATCTACTGTCAGCATTTATTCACAATTCAGCTTCAAGGACAGGATCCTCAAAGTCTTAGTGTTTTCCACAAGGACTACAATACAACCTCCAGTTACTTAAGATATACATCAATAGGTTCCTTTCTTCTTAACTAGAGGATGTGATCTACATTTCTTAGATGTGCATCTGCTTGTACCATGCTCTTCACTGTTTGTATACAATGAGATAATTCATAGCTCCATGCTTTGGCTTGGCCAACTAAAGACCAGATCAGACTTTAATGAATGGATAGAAGGGCAGTTCTATCTCTGCACTAATGTAGTATTTTTGTCAGTCTCATGGATGTTAATTCTAGAGAAGCCATATGAAAGACTTTAAAAAAAAAAAAAAAATTAGACCAGTATCTCACCAGATGACAGATTTAATTTTCCTATTAAGAACTGCAGTATAAAGGACACACATGCTCTTTGCTATGCAGCATTGATATCCACAATACTGACAAACAAACAAATCACACAAAATTAGAACCATTCAAAGTCTGATCTCTTTTTTTTGGTCAGCCAATATGCAGAGGAGCTTTGAAATACTCCAGAATATACACTAGTGCCACTGTACCTAGGATAAACCAAAAATTCAAAAATTACAAATAGAACTTATGCCAGAAACATAGCCAATAACTAGGCAAATGCCTTAGTAACTTCATGGCATCATCACATCTGCAACAACTGATGATGTAGAAATATGGCATAAAATATATTAGAAAAGATATGAAATACTACAATGTTGCTATAACACATGGAGACCAAAAATCTTTAATCCACAGAAATCCTTCCCTTTTAGAAATACCACAACACAAATTCGAGTTTCAATCTACTCACCATTAAGCAGTAACATGTCAGTCAGTTAGATAACAGCAGAGAGAGAGAGATGTATGAATAACAATCAAGATATACCAACCAAGGCAAACATAAATAGAAGTACATCAATCCACCTTTAGCAGTCTGGACAAAATAGCAGTAATATGTTAGCAATTTTATATATTTACATTAAATTAGTAATTACTTTGTCAAGTTCCATGAAACTGGATGGAGAACAGTTCATAATAAAATCATATAACAATTTACTCATTTTTGGAAATAATAGCCATCAAATTTAATTAATTTCTTCCTCCTTTACTGATAATTAGAAATTTTGATTAAAAAAAAAAAAGTACTCACAAAGTTGACTTGCAGCGATTCCAAGGTATAAGGGTGACAATTTTATTTCCGGATGACCAAGCAAAATAAGATTCATCTGGTGCAAAAGCACAACGCCAAGTTTCAAAACCGGTTGTAGAAATATCTTCACACCGAATAGGAATTAACTGAGCAACAAGAGTGGCAGATGCTTTAAAGAGGGAGAAAAAATAAAAAAATAAATAAAAATAAATAAAAAATATATACATACATATATACATATATATATATATATATATATCTTAAGAAATCTATCTTACTACGTCTCAAAGAGCACCAGCGTGACATTGCTTATAAGAGAACCAGAGCAACTGCTCTGTCAAGCCATGTCCTGTTTTCAATAAACACGAACAACGAAAGCCACCAACATGAAATAAACTGGCCATCAACTTCAAACCTACACATCTCCCATGATGAAGCAGAGCGCCGCATTGTCGAGTCAAAAGAAATCATCTTGGACCCTTTTCACATGAATAACAATCTTAGCTATAATTTGGCTGACTCTTTCAACTCTACTATTAGATACTGGAGATCGCGTGATTCTGCACACGCACAGGTGTATAACAATAGAACTTTAACTCGGACTGTAGTTCAAGCTCATAATAACTGTAATTTACAGTCGAATATTATGGCTTTATAATTGTATAGCTTTAGAGTGTATCAATGTTAATTTCGTATCTTTTAATATCTTTCTATGTTCTTATCGCCTAATGAAGTCATTCTTGACGAAATATGTTGCGTTTTTACAAATAAATGTCATTGTGTTATAATTCTCGGGTTTTAAGTCAGTTAATTTAGAAAAATGAACATATCCCAACCCCGAGTTAATAGTACTAATCATATATATATATATATATATATATATATATATATATATATATAAGATTTAATGACTAAAACCAAGAATAACAGTAAGGCTTTATTGAAATAAAAACACAACTAGTTTCTGCTTTTGACAGCCTTCTTCAGGTGTCTTCTAAGAATAGGAAACAGTAATAAAAACTCTGAAGTCTAAAACTGTGAAGCACAGGAAAATTGCACTATATAATAGTGCAATTTTCAAACTAGAACTATCAAGGGGGGGGAGTGGATATGAAGACATCAGTGAGACAGTTGAGTGTAAGAATGTATATAATGTACCCGAGCCAATACTAAGGACAAGAAATCAGAATGGAATAGTTAGAATAATGCATCAAGATAGGGCTGGGACAAAGAGACCTCTGCATTTCATGTATACTAATGCCAGGAGTATTAGGAACAAGAAGGAAGAATTTTTGGCCTTGGTTGGCTCTTCCTGGCCACAGGTTATTGGTATTAGTGAAACATGGCTGATGGAAGATGATATAGTTAGTAGGATAAAATGTGTAGGTTAAAGTGTGTTTAGGAGGGACAGAGAGAATAAAATGGGAGAGGAGTGTTATTGATGATAGCTGATGAACTGCAGCCAAGGAGAATAGAAGTTGTATTGCAAGAGAGTGAAAAGAACTCATTTGAGGCAATTTGGTGTGAGATTGAGACAGGTGGGTGCTGCTATAGACCAGGTGATGGAATAGATGGTGGAGATAGTATGCATAAACAAATTGATGAAATGAGTGGAAGGAGGGTAATTATTATGGGGGATTTCAACTATGGTAACATTGATTGGTAGGAGGAGAGGACACATGTGAGGAAGGAAATGGATTTTATTCAATTATTAAGGGATAACTATCTGAGACAGCATGTAATAGAAAATATTAGAGGTTTGAGAGTGCTTGACCTGGTAATAGCATCTGAGAATTTGACTGTAATGAATATGACCAGGTTGCCACCTATTGGTGAGAATGATCATAAGGTCTTGACCTGGGAGGTGGCTAAAGGTGTGAAATTTGTGATTAAGACATGGTATATGTGGAATTACCGTGCTGGCAAGTATGACAAGCTTAGGAGATTGCTTCAGCGCCATGGCATGTACAACTGCAAGGGCTGGACGTCGACAGAGCATGAGAAGTGGTCAGGGATCATTTACAGGAGGTTATGGCTGATTGTATACCTAGGGTCCGAACAGTAAAACAAGTGGGGGTTAAATGGATGAATAACACCATTAAGCTTGAGCTGCAAAATGGATTATGAAAGGAAACTAGCTATGCAAGCTAAAGAGAATCCCAAACAGTTCTTTTAAATATTCTGCAAGCAAAAAAAAAAAAAAAAACTGTACACGGCAGAATGATTTTAAGGAATGCTGATGGTAAGGTGGTCACTAAATTAGTTGATATAGTGGAATTACCAAGAGAGCACTTTGCAAGAGTATATCATCCAGGTGGTGACACTGAAAGAATGAAGGAACCATTAGTTTATAGGGGAATTGTGGTGAATGAAGTGGAGGTGAATAGTCTATTACAGAACCTTAATGTGAATACATTTGTGGGATTGGATGGTATACCAGCATGGGTCTTATGTGAAGTGGCTAAAGAATTATCAGTGCCCTTGACCATGTTGTTTAATCTGAGTCTCGGGTCTGGTTTAGTCCCGAAGGTGTGGAAAGAGTGGAAAATAGTTCCACTGCATAAAGGAGGATCCAAGACTACTGTTGCAAATTACCGACCGATCAGCATATCAGGAGTCATTGTCAAGGTCTTGGAGAAAGTAGTCAAGGGAAAAATACAGGACTGGATTGATGAAAATGAGATACTGTATGGAAGACAGCATGGCTTGGTGAAGGGTAGATCATGCCTCAGTAACTTGCTCAAGTTTTATAACACAGTGATGGCTGAACTGGATAAGGGAAATGGGTTTACAGTGATATTGCTGGACCTGGCTAAGGCCTATGACAGGATACCACATGGAATTCTAATCTGTAAACTGCAACATATGGGAATGGATAAAGGGTTGGTGAGATGGATAGAAAGGTGGTTGATGGAGAGATATCAGAGAGTAGTTTATTCAAGAGTAGAGTCCAAAAGACGGCCTGTGACTAGTGGTGTGCCACAAGGTTCTGTTCTTGGACCACTGTTGTTTAATTTGTTCATTAACGATATAGGGAAGGATCTAAGTGGAACAGTTCATTTGTTCGCTGATGATGCAAAGTTGGATAGGGCAATAGTGAATGCAGAAGATGTCAAAATCTTGCAGGATGATTTGGATAGATTGGAGGACTGGGCTAAGGAGAACAGATGTCAATTTAATGTGACAAAATGTAAGGTTATGCATTTTGGGGTGAAAAGATTAGCAGCAGTATACCAGATTGGTGGAACTGTACTCCAGGAGATTGATGAGGCCAGGGACTTGGGAGTGTTGGTGGATAGGGAGACGAAGTTTAGGGGGCACATTGCAAAAGTGGCTAAATCAGCTCATCAAATCACTTGGTTGCTGAAGAATACTTTGACGAGCAGAGATAAGCAAGTTATTGTTCCTCTGTAGCGAGCCTTGATAAGATCTCATCTCGACTACTGTGCCCAGATTTGGTCACCTAGGTTTCTTCTTGATGGGGAGGGAGGTTGAGTGGATCCAGAGGCGAGTGATCAAGATGATAGCAGGTCTATGGAATGAACCTTATGAGAACAGGTTGAAGATTTGTGGGTTGCAGAAATTGGTTGATAGGCAGAAAAGAGAAGATATGATTGAGACATTCAAATTGCTGAAGGGTTTCTATAGGATTAATTCAGAGAACATTTTTGAGATCAGGACTGGTGGTGGTGGGAGGATTAAGGGACATCTATGGAAGCTGGGCAAGAGTGTGTGGTTATTAAGGGTGTTAGATGGTTCCTTACTTTTAGAGTGATAAATGAGTGGAACAAGCTGCCAGAGTCTGTTGTGGGTGCTATGACAGTGAATGAGTTCAAGGCAAAGTATGACAGATACTGTGAGAATGTCGAATAGTTGTGTGGACATGATGTTTAAGGCCTCCCTCGATGAGTCTAAGGACTCCTTGGAGTTGTAATGATAATAATAATGATAATTGACATGAAAAAACGTTATATTAAGTTGTTCTTACAAATGTGGCATTGCTTATTGAATGCAAGATTGCAGACTCTCGCGAACGCCAGTACTGAACAATAGCAGAGTGACTATCAGGGATGTTGTAGCTCAAATTATTATTTAAATGTTCACAATTAAGGATGATTTCTCTGGACTCCACAATTTTTCTCTCAAACTCATCATGGCAACGAAAGATGTTTTCGGATCTATCCCAGCAGACTGAATTACCCTGGTGTTCATCATCAGGATTGTTCGAGAAAAGAACATGACTAGACAAGGCACTGGCATTCTTTTCTTTTGTAAGAGATGTCTCTCTTGTGTTCCTCTATATGTAATTCAATAGATTTATTTGTTTTTAATTGTAAGAGTATTACAATCACACCATATCTTATATATGCCAGGATACTTCAGATTATGATGACAAGGCTTTGGATGGCTCACTAGCGAATGGATTTTTGGAAGTGTAGTGAATAAGGTCCTGATGTTATACTTTTTAAGAACTCTAGCTAATTTTTTGGAAACTGAACTGATGTATAGGATGAAGATGTTACCCTTAAAGTTAGTTATTTCTTCAGTGCGGTGGCTAGGAGGATTTAGAAGAAATTTTTAATGGTTTTATCAGAATATCCATTTTGTCTAAAGACATGAGAGGTAATTAATTTCTTTCTGAAGTTCATCTGGGTGATTCAGAAGAGAGCGTGCTCTATGTCCCAAGGTAGAAATAGTTTCAAGTTTTTTTGGAGGAAAATGATGGGACTGACTGTGAAGATATTTATTAGTTTCCGTAGGTTTTCTATACATGGAGATTCTAAATTTTCCAGAGCAGCGTGAAAGTTTTATATTCAGGAATGGTAAGGAATTGTCATATTCAAGTTCGACTGTGAATTTTATATTAGGCTACTGATTATTGGGATGATTAAGAAAATCCATGAGAGATTTATGGCCGTGACTCCAAATAATAAAAATGTCATCATAGCGTTTCCAAAGTTTTGGTTTAAATGAGAAGGATGATATAGCTTTAATTTCAAAATCCTCCAAGTAAACATTAGCAAGAATAGGAGAAAAAGGGTTGTCCATTGTTAGACCTTGGTTCTGTTTGTAGATGGTGTCTTGATATCGGAAGTAACCAGACTTAACGCAATGGGTTAGTAAAGCAAACGTTTTTTTGGATAACTTGTTCTTTAGTAATATTAGCTCTGGAAAATTTAGAATCTCCATGTATAGAAAACCTACGCAAACTAATAGATATCTTCACAGTCAGTCCCATCATTTTCCTCCACAAAAACTTGAAACTATTTCTACCTTGGGACATACAGCATGCTCTTTTCTGAATGACCCAGATGAACTTCAAAAAATTAATTACCTTTCAAATGTCTTTAGACAAAATGGATATTCTGATAAAACATTAAAAAATTTCTTCTAAATCCTCCTAGCCACCGCACTGAAGAAGTAACTAACTTTAAGGGTAACATCTCCATCCCATACATCAGTTCAGTTTCCAAAAAATTAGCTAGTTCTTAAAAAGTATAACATCAGGACCTTATTCATTACACTTCCAAAAATATGTTCACTAGTAAGCCATCCAAAGCCTTGTCATCATAATCTGAAGTATCCTGGCACATATAAGATATGGTGTGATTGTAATATCCCTTACAATTAAAAACAAATAAATCTATTGAATTACATATGGAGGAACACAAGAGAGACATCTCTTACAAAAGAACACATGCCAGTGCCTTGTCTAGTCATGTTCTTTTCTCAAACAATCCTGATGATGAACAGGATCATTCAGTCTGCTGGAATAGATTCGAAAACATCTTTCGTTGCCACGATGAGTTTGAGAGAAAAATTGTGAGTTTAGAGAAATCATCCTTAATTGTGAACATTTAAATAACAATTTGAGCTACAACATCCCAGATAGTCACTGCTGTTGTTCGGTACTGGCATTTGCGAGAGTCTGCAATCACGCACTCAACAAACAATGCCACGTTTGTAAGAACAACTTAAATGTAAATACAACGTTTTTTCATGGCAATTATGTAGTGCAATTTTCCTGTGCTTCACAGTTTTAAACTTCGGTGTTTTTATTACTGTTTCCTATTCTTAGAAGACACCTGTAGAAGGCTGTCAAAAGCCAAAACTAGTTGTGTTTTTATTTCAATAAAGCCTTACTATTATTCTCGGTTTTAGTCATTAAATCTTATTAAAATGATCAAAACAACCAAGTCAATGTTCCTGAAAGCATATATATATATATATATATATATATATATATATATATATATATATATATATATATATATTCATTTTTTAAATTAACTGACTTAAACCCGAGAATTATAACACAATGACATTTATTTGAAAAAAACGCAACATGTTTCGTCAAAAATGACTTCTTCAGGCGATAAGAACATAGAAAGACAATAAAAGACACTTAAATTAACATTGACACACTCTAAAGCTATACAACTATAAAGCCATAATATTCGACTGTAAATTACAGTTATGAGCTTGAACTACAGTCCGAGTTAAAGTTCTATTGTTGTACACCTGTGCGTGTGTGGAATCACGCGATCTCCAGTATCTAATAGTAGAGTTGAAAGAGTCTGCCAAATTATAGCTAAGATTATTATTCAAATGAAAAGGGTCTAAGGTGATTTCCCTTGACTCTACAATGCGGCGCTCTATTTCATCATGGCTGATGTGTAGGTTTGAAGTCAATGTCCAATCTATTTCATGTTGGTGGCCTTCGTTGTTCGTGTTTATTGAAAGTCAGTTAATTTAAAAAATGAACATATCCCAACCCCGAGTTAATAGTACGTTTCATATATATATATATATATATATATATATATATATATATATGCACTAGTCCTTTTAAAAAAAAGTAACATTCTTAAAAAAATGGACATGTATAAAATTTTTCATTTTAATAAACTTTTCCCATTTTTTTTAAATTTTGGAATATTTAAACAAGAATGAACACTCAAGCTGATTGTGTGGATAGGCTTATGTGTTCGTCAGACATTTTTGTAATAGATTTCACGGTTTGATATGAACACAGCCGAGATACCAATTTGATACCAAACTGTATGAAAATTAAGAACGTTTCACTCGGCCAAAGCCCAACGTATTTATAAAAGAGCGAGTTTAGCACTATTACGAGAACAAGTATACGCTACTCGCCGAGAACTTTCAAAAATAAATTCCTCCATCAGTGTACTACATGATATATCTGACATTTTGAACCTGGAGCTATGGGATATCTTGAATAGAATCTCCGAGTCGACAGCCAATAAAGAATTCGCTAAAGTTAAAAACCGACACCGGAAAAAATTTGAAATCCTCCAGCAACGCAGTGCTATGTAGCGGCCACAATTTCATCAAGATGGCGGTGTTGTGAACCTATCATCAACAACTTTATCCAAAGAGGCCACGAGTGTATTAAGTCTTGGACACAATTTTGCAGTTACTCCTAAAATTGTGCCTAAAACCAAAATAATGGCTTCCGTTGAACACAGGATTTACCACTTGCCTCCAGCTATAGCCAACAATATTAGGTTAGACGTGGCCAATATCTTTATCTATTCTAAGCCTCCCAAAAATAATATCCCACATAAAGAAATAATAGCTCTAAAAGAACTACGCAATAATAACCACATTACAATAACAAAATCAGACAAAAGGTAACGCCACTGTAGTAATGGATACAACAGAATATGAAAGCAAAATGCATACACTGCTCCAAGACCAGTCTACATATCAAATCATAAATCGAGATCCCACCAACTCACAAAAGAATAAGGTGTACAAGTTATTGAACAAAGTCACTTCCTGGCCAAAAGAAATTGTCAAAAAACTCAAACCCTTGCACGTTAAAACATCTAGAATATATGGTGCTCCCAAAATACATAAACAAGATACACCTTTGCGTCGTATTGTAGATAGTATAAACAGTCCTACATATAAACTAGCTAAACATTTAGTCAAATTACTAACCACTTACACAAACAATTCTTCCTCTTTTGTTAAAAATTCTACCCACCTAAAAAGTATTTTAGAAAACCACACCTTAAATAGTTCAGACCTAATGGTGAGTTTTGATATCACCTCATTATTCACTAATGTACCACTGATTAATGAAACACTTAACTTACTAAATTCACAATTTCCCCCAGATATATTTCAGCTATTTAAATTCACAGTACAGGCAGGTTATTTTACTTGGAAAGGGAAAATATACAAACAATTAGATAGGACAACTATGGATTCGCTCTTTTCTCCCCCCCCTTAGCCAATTTCTACATGGAACATCTGGAAAAATTAGCTATCAACACAGCCACTCTCAAACCTAGTCTCTGGTTACACTATGTTGATGACGTGTTTGCTATTTGGCCACATGGCCCAGACACATTGAATATATTTTTAGTGCATCTAAATAGCCAGTACCCTAAAATCCACTTTACAATGGAACTAGAAGCCAATGACTGCCTACCCTTCCTGGACACACTGATCACACGTCTTCCAGAAGGTTCCTTATCATTTTTGGTTTATAAAAAACCCGCACATACAGGGAGATACTTACACAAACAATCACACCATCACCCTTCTCAACAATACGGTATCTTAAAAACACTAACCCATAGAGCTAGAGCAATCTATTCCAATAACATTGCTTTCACTGCTGAACTTATCTCACCTACGACACACCTTCTCAACCAACGGTTATAATCCCCATAAAATAGATAACATACTAAATGCTACCCAGAAATCCCCTCTATCTACCACAGAAGACTACAACAAAACTATCACCATCCCATACATTAAAGGCACATCTGAAAAGATATCTAGGGTGCTTAACAAACACCAACTATGCACAGTATTTAAACCTTATGTAAAATTAGCAACTCTCATCCGTTCACCAAAGGACAAATGCACTCCTTTATCACATCCAGAAGTCTAAGAAGTGCCCTGTTCTTGCCATCAAGCCTACTACGGAAGAACTGTGGACATCTACCTCAGTGAACACAAAAAATATATCTGACACTTTGCTATGGCAAGTCGGGTCTGGCAGACCATGCTTTGGATACCCCTACACACAGGATCAATTGGAAAGAAACAAAAGTAATGCACAGAAGCTTCTACAAGTCAGAGAGGTTGTTCCTGGAATCAACAGAAGCCTTAAAACAAACTCCAAACCTTAACAAGTATGGCTGTATAAATCTACCAAAGATTTGGGAGACAGTCATCTTAAGACCAAATTAATATTTATTACTTTTATTTTATTTCAAACTTTCTAAGACTATCATTTGGACTACTATTAAAAACTGTGATTTTTTTTTTTTTAAACCTAGATGGCGCCATATTAGGACTTTAGTCTTGTGTTGCATGCTGCAATTACTTTTACTAGCCCCACTGTTACACGTGTTGTGGTTGTTTTGCATTTGTAACAAACTTTGTGTTGTGTGCTCTGAAGATGCTGGATATAATACCAGCGAAATATTAGCTTTTAAGTTAATAAATAGTTATTTTTCTTAATCATCTGTGTTCATATCAAACCGTGAAATCTATTACAAAAAAAAAAAAAAAAAACTCAAGCTGATCATACCATATTTGAAAATATACTTGTTTTTAATAATCGAAATAGAGCCAAAGGCTTTATTTTAGCAATGTTAAATTATCCTCTATTAAAGTTTAATAGAGGATATTAAAGATTAATCCTTATAACCAAATATATTATATATATATATATAATAATTCTTTTTAAATTTTATTTATGTATTTTTTTTTGCTATGAAATACGGATGGATCTTTAATATCTCCTATTTCTATCAAATATGCTTGCTTTTTACATTTTCTTTTATATTCATTCATTCATAGTTTATTCACAATATATGATAAAATGTGAAAAGGGAAAAGAGATTTACATCAAAATTAATAATTAAAGATTACAAATTATGGTCTTCCAAGTCTATCTTGAGCTAACTGATAGATGTCGGATGGAGTTTTACAGTTCAGTCTATTGATGGTTTCAGAGATGTATTGCCAAAATTGTTTGCATGGTCTTGCTCTAAGGTAATTGCCATCTTCTGGTTCGTATAGAATGAGGGATTCCAAAAAAAAAAGACTTCAGGATGTCTGAGTTGATGTCCAAATCATCTGAATTTGGGATGGAGTTTGTTATGGAAGACTAGAGCCAGCTGTTTATGTTTTGTAATATTTTTTTTCGTAATTTTTTTGGCTATATTGACAAGTGGTTCTTGCTTAGCCAGGTTTAGCATAGTAGAGTTAGTGATATGGTTCATCCAAGCATATCCAAAGATTAGTCTGAGGCATGTAGATCCAAACTTAGATCTGCAGTGTCTTTGGTGTTTATTGTCCAGTTTGAGAACCATACAAGAAGATGGATCTGCTGGTTGCATGGTATAGACTTGATTTCGTCTTTAATGATGATTTCCAGATGGGATGAAGTTTGTTATGGAAGACTAGAGCCAGCTGTTTATGTTTTGTAATATTTTCTATATACTGCTGATGTACAATCCAAGATATTGATAATCCTTTACTGTTTCTAAGTCTATTGTAGATATAGAATATAAGGTTTTCATAACCTATTGAGAATACTTTGGACTTTTGGATGTTGATCTGCAGACCAATAAGTTTAGCTTGTGCCTCTAGCAGACTGTGATGATTTTGCGCATTTGTTGGTTCTGTATCAATAAGTACACCGTCAGCAAAGTTAAGATCAGTTATTTGCAAGGTGTGGGTAGTAAAACCAAAATCTTCTGTGTTGATGGTCCGAAAGATGCCAGGACATCACCTTGCAGGACTTCTGCTATCACCGAAAAGGATTCAGATGTTTCTGTTTTAAACATTACTGTAGCATTGTAATCTTTATAAGGTGCTGAGATTTCTTATATGATTTTTGATGGAAGACCATAGAAGCTGAATATTTTGATCACTGCTTCTATCAAAGGCTTTTTCAAAGTCTATAAAGGTTAAAATGAGTTGTAGGCTTTTATCACATGAACCTTCTATGATTCTTCTGATGCAGTGTATCTCTTCTAATATATTTTTTTTTTTTAATTTTAGAAATCCAGCTAGGTCTTTTTTCTTAAAAGTGGTGTTAGGCGAGGTTCTATTCTATTGTAGATTTTTAACTGTGGCTGATAGTTATGTAGTTATCCATTTTATTAAGAATGCCCATTTTGGGTATAGGGACAAGGCCTTGTTTCCATTGTTGAGGTTTATTCCAGTATTTAATGCTCGATTCATTACAATAAGGAAATTGGAATATATATGTGTTGTATCCAGCATTTTTAAAAACTTCTGTTCTGATTCCGTCAATCCTGGGGATTTTCTTGCTTTTGTTTGATCTTCCCAACTTAACATCCACTCTTTTTATAATTTCTTCAGTCTTAATCTGATAGAATCCCTTAACTAACTTGAGGGTCTTTATCGTATCTCCTCTTTTTCCCCCCATATCCACCAACCTCTTTAATCCATATTCTCACAAACACTCTTTTCATAATCAACATTCCAGAGTACTGATACCACTTTGGTTATTCATCTTTGGACCCTCTCTAGTGTTTCCATATCACAATGAAAACAGCATCAAATTCCTGACATATACCGTCAGGAGATGTACAGGATCATATGATAGTACTACATAAGTTACATCATTAGAAACTTCCTATCAATAATTTTCCTCCAGATTAGCCTGTTATCTGTCAACACTAATATTATCAGATCTTATATTTCTGTCTTCTAAGGCACTTTTTACTGTATCAATCCATCTACATCTTGGTCTTCCTCTGAGTCTTTTTTCCTGCCATCCTGGCAAAGAATGTTTAGCTAAATCTTTCCTCTCCCATTCTGTTTAAGTGGCCATATCACCTGAGACTAGCTCTGCTAATGCATTCCTGAATGCTAACAATGCCAAGTTCTTTCCTAATATACTCATTTTTAATATATTGCCAGTGATGCCATCTGTTCACTCTAATCTTTCTTAGAACTCTCATATCAGAGGTCTCCAGTCTTTGATCAAGTGTTTTATTTCTAACCTAGCCCTCAGATCCATAAGTTAAAATTGGTTTGAACAGTTTTATATACAGCTAGTTTTGTGTTGACTAATCTCTCTCTTATTCCACATAAATTTATTCAGTTGACTTCCTTCCTATCATACCAACTTTGCTAATTCTACTGTCTATTCTCAAATTTAATTTGCCATCTTCACTAAAAAGTGTGCCTAAATAGCTGAAATGTTTTACTTGTTCTATAGATTCTCCATTCAGGATGCAGTTGATGTTTTCAATGTTCCTGCCTATTTTCACTGTCTTTATCATTTTAATGTTGATTTTCATACCAAATTTATTACAGCAGTTATTCATTGTGATCAAGGAACCCTGCAAACTTGTCCTGGATTTATTTAAAAGTATAACATTATCTGCATAAAGTAAAGAACTGAGACCAACATCTCTAATATTGATTTATGATCCAAACAGATGACGAATAATAGGGGAAATAATGTATGCCCTTGTCGTACACCTGACTTAACATCAAACCATCTTCCTGTACCTCCTTCAATTCTAACTGCTGATTTACAACTCATGGTTAATCCTATCTGTAGAGTTGCTATGTCTGTCAACTATATAACACTGGAGGTTTGTCTGTCTAGCATGATGAAAACCTGCCATCTCCATATGAAACCTACTAACTCATCTTCAGATGAAAAGACCTAAATGTTTTTCACATCCTAGACAGAATTACAAAACTCAGAACTTTTCAACCAAAGTATGAAGTCATTATGATTGAGCTGCAGAGACTCTTCTACAGCTCAGTCAATAAGTAATTTAAAAAAAAAAAAAAAAAATTATATTTGGTCCTTTAGTCATGGAACATGCTGTAGAAAGTTTTGCAAAGAAACTGCATAAATTTTTAACATCACCAGATTTTTTTTTTTATTATTATTAGTTATGAAAAACCACATCACATAAATGCTTTCTATTTTCGGCTTCACAAAAGACAGGTCCTTTCTACGGTATGTTCCATGACTTACGGACCACCCTGCATTATTTGAAAGTTTAAGGTGGCACACCTTTTGGCAACTCCTATAGGTAAGGATGACCTCTACTATTGCTTCTGCCTTATTATCTCGACTCTGGGCCTGGCTCCCACTGACGAGACCTCAATAAAGGTCGAAACCAGTATGGGTAGTGGCCCTTCCCTTAATGCATAGCAGTATACATGTCCACAGGGATATGTGCTGTGCATTATGGGGGATACTGAGACAAGCAGTTGAGATCTTGATCCACCTTTGCTGCGAGTTGCCCAGTGTTGTACTACCTTACCTCGGTCCTGAAGATATTTTCAGGCGCAAACTTTGTTTGCTCACACTTGGATAAAGGATTAAACTAAATTTATTACATACTGTATTGTGAAAATGAATAACAACGAAATAACCATTCAAAAGTAATTCCATGATGATGGTACAACACGATAGAATTTCATGCCAGCTGGGGAGTCACCTGGTTAAACAATGCCCCCATTGTTTTCATCGGGGAACCAGGGCAAACAGAGAAAATCAGCTACTGGAACAAATCCTAGAACATGTCCCAACTCATCAACAGAGTTCAAGATTGGTACTATCAACATTAGAGGTATCAATGGAAAAGAAATAGAACTAGCAGAAGAATTGGATAAGTACCATATTAACATATTAATATGCATGACTGAAACAAAGAATACAAAAAACAGCTGAGTCCTTTGACTTCTGATACCAAATGCATTCAGGTGTTTTATAGAGTCACCATACCAAATAACTTCTTTCTTTTTACCAACAACATCACTTACCTGATTTCCATTATTTCTTGACTTACCTGTTTCCATGCTTTGTTGTTTCTTCTTTTACTGATTAATTTTCATTTTCTCCCTACGCTCATTTAAACGCTTCCCAACTTTTTGTAATTCTAGCATCATTTTTCTGATGACCTGCTTTAATTTTGCTATTTTGAAGGTTAATTCATTTTCATTAACCTTCTCCACAACTCCAATAACTTCTTTAGTGGGGGCCAGCCTTCTTGTTCTCACCTGCGGTGCTCTTTTTAGCATCACTTTTCCTATGCATTTTTGGTGCCATTTTAAACTATTGTTGAAATATCTTAATAAAATATGTTATAAAATACTAAATACACTTAAAATCTACACTAATATACTACAAAAACACTCATTTTCCTATGGAAAAAATACAATGGATGAAGAGTACTGAGCCCTGGGGTACATCAAAATTAATTGAAAAATCTGATGAAAGGAAACTATTCACCATTACTCAGAGTGAATGACTGGAGAGGAAGCTAGCAATCACTTGCAAAGGAGAGGAGGAATAGTGTAGAATGGTGGCTTGGTAAGAAGGCCACGATCCCAGACTTGATCAAATACCCTGGAAATATCAAGAGTGACCATGACCATTGAGTCTCTCTAAACTTTTCCATTTCATATCAAAGGTGGGTGAGGATAAGGAGATTTGCTGTGGAATGAGAATTGGCAGAATCCATATTGATGATCACTAAGTAATTGGTGAGTCTCTAGGTAGTGAAGCAGTTGGGTGTTGATCTTTTCCCTTCTTTTTGAAAGTATTGAGGTCAGAGTAATAGGACAACAGTTTGATGGTCAACTTATCTCCATTTTTGGGAACAGGTTGGAGGAAAGCTTGCTGTTATGCTGTAGGGTAGATGCCAAATGAGTATGACAGATTGAAGAGATGATGCAAGATGGGTGAGAGTTCTGTAGCACAAGTACAACAGGAAGAATATTATCATGGCCAAAAGTCTTATTGGTATCAAGGCTACTATTTTTCAGATATCTTTCTGGCAAAATTTCAGAGGAGGCATTCTGTGGACAGTCTGTGGAATGGTAAGAAATCTGCTTTCGTTGTCTATATGAGATGGAAGAAAAAGCTAATATCAAGAAGTCTGCCTCATCTTTGGGAGATGTTATCATTGTACCATCAGGATGTGAGAGAGGCAGAAACATGGAAGGACAGAAGTTACATCCCATTAGGCTTTCCTCTCTTGTCCTAAACACCATCTGCTAGTTTAATATTCTGATGAATTTCTCCATAATAATTTTTATGAGGTTATGCAAATACATTTTTTTCATTTTCTTCTTTCATGTTATTTTGCAGAGAATTGTACTTTTCATTTCATTCAAAAAGAAACATTTCATTCAAAATCTAATATTTTGTGCACAGCTAACAATATACTTCCAAATGAAGATCTAGAAACCATCATGTAATGCTAAAATAGATTGTAGGTCGGTAAAAGGTTCATCTAATAAAATAACTAACACACACACACACACACACACACACACACACCAAAGATTTGTTTAAAAAATATTTTTTCTCCCTACTAACAAACTAAACATATCCAAGCAAAAACATACCAATTTCATCTCTAGTTCGGTTCTTGAAACTTGCCATTCAACGAGCTCTTCAAAACAAGATGGATTTTGTCTTTTTTTTTTTCTTTTTTTGAGTGCCTTTATGTTACTGCATAAAGAAAGAAATTCAGAATAATTATTTTTCACAAGATAATTTTTATTTTCATTTAGAATCATTGTTTTAATTACTACTTTTTTTTTAAACAAGCAACTCAAAAATCTGTTGCATGATCCTTTATATATATACTGGGGGGGGGGGGGGGGGGGCACTGCCCCCCCCCCCCCCCCCCCCCGGTGCCTATGCTGCCCAATCCCCCCCGAGTTCTGGACTGGTAAGCCAGTTCTCCTTCAATCAATTCTGATGACTCGAGACATGAGACAACAATGTGTTTGTCTCATGAAGGCAAACACATTGTTGGACGTTTCAAAACAATAAAGAGATAAAAAAACATGACATAAAAACGTTTCAAATTTCTGCTTATCTTTTTATATATATAGAATAGATGTTTATATATATATATATATATATATATAAACAAATGTATTCCATACCATATATATACTTAATTTCAATAAAACTTATTACATGAAACTATGACTTATCAATGCTTATGCATCCAACATAGACAATAATCCATGTGATGCGAGTTATAGTGTTACATGATATCTCCCTCTGAGCAATGAATTTTATTAAAATCTTTTTAAAGAAATTTTAACTAAATTTAAGCAACAAAGCCCCTATGGAAAGATATCATCTATTTACTACCAGACTGGGGGGGGGGGGGGGAATGCACAACAGGAAGAGACCACTTTCCATTTCACAAAGCAATAAATGGAAGCATAGCACTATCATCAGTATGACAAAAATGCTGTTATGTAATCACCACATGATACCATTTCTTCAAGATGACTTGGTAAATAAAACAAAATATTGCCAAGTATATGATTTATCTTGTTTTAGATTCCTATGGATGTGATCCATTGAGTCAATTTTTTGTAGCACATTCTACAACACTGTGGGCTTGCTATAGACAGAAGGAATGAAAACCATCTGGTAGACTTGGTGATTATGGTATCCAAAAAAAGTCTTTTGTAATTCTTTTGTAATTCTAAATTGAATTTTATTTAAGAATTAGGCATACATTTAGAAGAAGAACCTACAAAACAGAAAAGTTAAGAAAAAAAGTAATTCATGCCACAGTAAACAACTCTCCAACTTTACTCTTACATATTCCTACCAGACATTTATAGATACGAAAAATCCACAAAAGTAACACTACACTCCAGCTTGAAGTCAACACATCAGTAATCCTACTTACAGAGTGGCTAAATTCTTTGCACAAAGAGCATACAGGCAACACACTCCAACCTGTTATCACAAAAAAACATTTCAAATAAACACTGATAATTTTTATTATTATTATACAGGTATCTCCATGGAGTCAGAAGCCTCAATTATATATTTGGTTTAATCCTTTATCCAAGTGTAAGCAAACAAAGTTTGCACCTGAAGTATTTTCAGGGACAATGTGTGTCAAAGGTTTGCCACGAGTTGCCCCAGTCCTGAAAATACTTCACTTGGATAAAGGATTAAACCAAATATATAAGTAATAGCATAGCCAAGTGAAAAAACTTCCATCAGAAGCCTCATCATCAGGGAACCTTTATATACATTATATCTATCATAGCACTGTCAGGGATCTCACAACTAACACTGGCAAATCCAGCGTTAGTTGTGAGTGTACTCACTCACCATGAAATATATCCCTCATGTTAATCTTATAGAACTCCCTTTAACAACATAAGTTTCTATTGTGTCCCCTCTTTTCCACCTATCAACTAAACTTGCAACTCACACAGCTTCAGCCTATCCTCAGAGGAAGAATTCCAGACATCACCAGCTTGGTTACTTGTCTCTGAATTATCTCTACTACCTGATCCCCAAAACACCCAGGTGTCTAAAATCACACACAGTAGTCAAGACGCAGCTGAATCAGAATCTTATAAACTCTCTTTGTTAGCATTTTTTTTTCAACATGGAAATAATTCTTTGAGCTATTTTGGCAACTTCTGCAATATGCCCTCTGAACTTCAACTCTCTACCCACCATTAATCCCCAAGTCCCTAACCTTATTCATTTCCTGCAATCGTGTACCATTAATGTGATACACAATATGTAACCTTTTCAACCCAAACTGCACAACTTTACATTCTACAACATTAAATCGACAATCATTATCCTTTGTCCATATTGCCAATTTATTTAAATCATGCTGCAGGATATCTACATCAACTATTGCCCTACTGAGCTTTTCATCATCAGCAAACTAAATATCTTCCCCCCCCCACACACACACCTTAAATATTTCTCTATATCATTAATACCCAAATTAAAGAGTAGCAAAACTAGCACAGAAACTTGAGACACTCCACTATTCATCCTCATTCCCTTAGATTCCACTCCACCATATAATATTCTTTGGTCTTTGTCTATCAGCCACTCCCTCACACATGCCCCCAGCTTCATATCCATTCCCATTTGCTCTAACTTATGTATAGTTTTCCATGTGGTATTCTGTCAAATGCCGTTGCAAAGTCCAGCAGTCATAGTGTAGCCATTTCCTTTGAAACAATTCTGCTGGCACCTTATTATAAAATGTGAGTAAATTACAGAGGCAGGATCTACTTTTTACAGAGCCATGCTGTCCCTGTAGATTATTACATTCCTATCCACCCATTCCTGAATTTTACTTGTAACCAACTTTTCCAATACTTTAACCACCACTCCAGAGATACTAATTGGTCTGTAATTTACTACTTCTGTCTTGGGGTCACCTTTATGTAATCAAACTATCTTACCCTCTTTCCACTCCCTTGGAACCATGCCAAAGCTGCGACTTAAATAAGTTCGTCAGAGGCACTGCCAGTTCACTCGCACGTTCTCATAGCACACAAGCAGGACATGGCATTCAGGCTTACTGCTCTATTCACATTGATATTTTTCAATATACTGAGTATGTCTAGTTCATCTACCTCAATGCTCAAATCAATCTCTGTTACCTCAGCAAAATCACCACCTAGATGATATATCCTTGTAAAGTGATCACTTAGTAACTGCACTATTTCTTCTGCTTCTGTCACTTTCCTGCTATCAGCACCGGGTAAAGTTATATTTCCATAATCATTCTTTCTCTTACTTCCTACACAGCAAAAAATCTCTTTTGGATTTACTTTGGCCTGCTTAGCAAATTTTCTCTCAAAATCTAATTTAGCCTTCCTTATCATACTGGCTACTAAAAGAAGAACCCTGCTCAATTGCAGAATACTAAAGAAGAAGACCATACTGGTTACCCTTTCTTGCTTTGGCTATATTTTGCTCATGGGCATGCTGATCGCCATTTTGTTTATATTCCTTCTGCAATGAAGTTGAAATCTCTTTTGGATTTACTTCGGCCTGCTTAGCAAATTTTCTCTCAAAAATCTGATTTCGCCTTCCTTACCATACTAGTTACCCTTCTTGTCTGTGCTATGTGTTGTTCATGGACATGCTGATCACTTTCTTGTTTATATTCCACAATGATTTTTTTTTTTTTTTTTTTTTTTTTTGTGCAGCTCCTGTTTATATTGCTAATCATCCACTTAATTCCTACTCAGTTTATCCTCCTGACCCTGGGTATGCAGTCTGATACTGACTTACTCAAACACTTCTTGACCGCTTCTCATGCACTAATGACATTCATTCCATGTTGTTTCTTATGCAATGGAAATGCTCCAAGTTATCTCCTAAGTTTGTCATAATTGCCAGCTTTGTAGTTCTGCATAAACCCTTTCTTGACTGAAATTTCCACATGTTGAGCAACCTCCTAGGATAAGACTGCATGGTCACTTTTCCTGATCATAGGTAGAGTTACTTACTATAACTATAGATAGATCTTCTGATGCTATCAGATCCAACACTCTTAAACCCCTGGATCCTTCCATCATGTACTGTTTCATGTAATTATCCCTTAGTAACTGTATAAATTTCCTTTCAGTTTTGCTATGTGCCCTTTCCTCCTTCCAATCTGTATCACCATGAGCAGACATACCGTCCAGGCCTACAACAGTAGGCCTGGACGGTATGTCTGCTCGTGGTTTAATTTTTTTTACTATATTGAGTACCTCCAGTTGATCTACCTCACTCAACTCTATTTCTTTTGCTTCTGTCAACTTCCTACCATAAGCAGTGATAAGCAGTGATTAAAATCATCCTTCCATAGTCATTCTTCCTCTGACTTGCTACATACTGAAAAAACTCTGATTATCACAATCTGATTTGGCCTTTCTTACTATACTAGTCACCATTTTTGCATGCAATTTGTACTACTCATATCACTTTATTCTTTTGATCTACCTCACTCAACTCTATTTCTTTTGCTTCTGTCAACTTCCTACCATAAGCAGTGATAAGCAGTGATTAAAATCATCCTTCCATAGTCATTCTTCCTCTGACTTGCTACATACTGAAAAAACTCTGATTATCACAATCTGATTTGGCCTTTCTTACTATACTAGTCACCATTTTTGCATGCAATTTGTACTACTCATATCACTTTATTCTTTATATGCCCTCCATAATGCTTTCTTTTTTGCAGCTCCTGCTTTATATCTCTACTAATCCACTCAACTCCACTTGTTTTATTCTCCCAACTGTGGATATTCAGTACCATACCATATTACCAATTGATTTGGATTTGAAACCCATGAACTGCATTCAGCATTGCACACACATTTGTCTCAGGGGTGGCTGAACCCACACGACTTACCAATACTTGTAAGTCTTCTTGATTTTGCACTTCCAACCTCCACTGAACACTTTCTCCAAACATCTAACTTCAAAACTATTCAAATGAAGTCCATCAGGCATATATAAATCCTTTCGTCCATCGAATTCACTCCACACATCTATAAACTGCACACAATTCCTTCTGTCCAATCTTTGCGCTGATTTATCAGCAACTGTAGTCCTCAATTCTGTCATACCATACCAAGGCATCAAAAGCTCAGTCGTCCTTACTTTCTCACTCTTCTTTTTCTTTTTTTCTTTTATCAGGAACACTTTATATCTTCTCTCATTGCATACTTCTGAGCTTTCTTCCTGTGGACCCCCCCCTGGTCCAAAGCAGCAACCAACAATATATTTTGTCTATTGGCATCTATCTCGCACCAGATAACCTTAAATGAACCATCTCCTCCAGACTTAAAATTCTCTTTACTTTAAAATATCATATATATATATATATCTTAATCCAAATGGAAGACCAGAGGCAAATGTGGCTATCAATTCAACGTTTATAAGTACAAATTATGCACTTTGGTATACTGATATTTCCAATGGCATATTACATTGGTGGGATTGCACTACAAGAAACTGATGAGGCTAGTGATCTTAAAATTATAGTGGATATGAATTTGAAGTTCAAAGGTCACACAAGTTGTTTAAATAATTTGAGTCTCAGCTCAGGAAAGTTATCACAGGAATGGAAAGAATGTATGATAGTTCCATTGTACAAGGATAGTGCAAAAACCGACACATAACTACCATCCCCTCACTATCTCTGGAGGACTGACAAAAATTTTAGAGTAGTAAGAACTTGTATACAAAAATGGGTTTACAGACAATCTATACTATGCAAGCTTTCATAAATTAACAAAATAATACAGGCATATCATCATCATCATCAAATTCCTGCCATGTACACTCAAAGGGTGTACAGGATATGATAGTACCACATGAAAAAAAAATTTACATCATTACTAACTTCCTATCTACAATTTTCCTCCAAATCAGTCTGTTACTTGTCAAGACTCCAACGTTATCAGATCTTATATTTCTATTGTCTAAGGCAGTGTTTCTCAAAGTGTGGTATGCGGACCCCAGGGGTCCGCAAAAGGTCTTCAGGGGGTCCATGGCAATTTTTGGCTATGCATCATTAACGCATGAAATAAAATTTAAGTTTGAGATCGTAAAACGTTCCTATTGTATCACTGAATAAGGTACAGAGACATCTGCAGGCTGTGTAATATGTTTCTCAACAAATAGTGCAATTAGAGACAACTGGGTAAAAACGGAACTAATGAATCACATGACCCCTCCCACATAAAATGCTGTATAGTAGACAATCAAAAACCATACGGTGCACCGGCAACATATGGTTTTGTTTGAGTGAACGTGTTAAAACTAAGAAATATATAGTGAATGTGTTTCAGATATTATATAAGGAATTCGGTTGAAGAGAATTAACATTTCAACTGAACTGTTGGCTTGCTTTTGTCAATTAGTAGCGCGCTCTTTTGTTAATACTGCACCAATCATATGGACGTCTTCATAGCTGCTTTATCTCTACTGGCCTACCATTGCTGTCTGTTTCGAGTTCTGCTTTCACTAGTCGCTAGTTGAAGGACTGTTCGTTAAATTTGGCAATTTTTTTTTAGCTTTCAAATTCTTAAGTATAGATCATGGTGAAAGACTGGATTTTTAAAATGCGCAAAAGAGAGGAACATAGTAGATACAAGTAGCTGTCAGCAACAAGAAAATATTGACATTGTATCTGGATCAAGTGAAATTGATAAGTGTGTGTCGTCTGACATCTCTAAAGAACCAACTAGGAAGAAGATGAGAAAACTTCATAAGTACAATATAACTTGAAATGTGGATTTTCATAGACGGGAAATGAAGAGGACCTATTCCATTATGTGTAATTTGCAGTGAAACTTTAAAAAATGCAAGCATGAAACCATGTAATTTAAATTGCCATTTTGAATCGAAACATAATGAACACAAGGACAAACCTGTCAAATGTTTTCAAAATAAACTAAAAAATTTAAAAGAATCTCAAAAAGTGATGTCGATTGTGTCAGGAGGTGAAAACATAAAGGCTTTAGAAGCTTCATATCGTGTGTTGCTATTAATAGCAAAAAGTGGTGCAGAAGAAACAATTGGTGAAACTTTGGTTAAGCCTGCAGCAAAAATAATAGCGGAAATTATGATTGGAGATAATGCAAAAAGATCTTTTGATAGGATTTGTCTTTCAAATAGTACCGTTCATCGAAGAATCACTGAAATGGCTGAAAATATAAAACAAACATTGTTATCCGATATACGTAAGAGTCGTTATTATGCACTGCAGGTAGATGAATACACCGACATTACAAATTTTGCAAATCTTCTAGTGTTTGTTAGGTACAAAAAAAATCAAAAAATTCATGATGACCTTTTATATTGCCAACCCTTGCCAGAACATACAACAGGAGAAGAAATATTCAACAGCATAAATACCTTTATGCATCAAAACAAGCTTGATTGGAAAAGTTGTGTTGGAAAAGACGGAGCGAAATCCATGGTCGGATCTAAAAAAGGGCTTGTTTCAAGGATTCAAGTTGTTGCACCAAATGCAAAGTCGACACACTGTTGCATATACAGGGAGGCTTTGGCTACACATATGATGTCTACAGACCTAAGAAAAGTTCTTGATGAAGCTGTAAAAATCATAAATTATATTAAAGGCCGTCCTCTAAATGCCAGACTTTTCTCTCAACTTTGCAAAGAAATGGGAAACAACTATACACAACTTCTTTTCCATACCAATGTTCGTTAGCTTTCTCGCGGAAAAGTTCTTACTCGTTTATTTGAACTTCGGAATGAACTACAAGTTTTTCTTGATGAAAAGTTTGAATTGAAAAATAATTTACATAATTGGAAATGGCTCAGTCAATTAGCATGCCTGGCAGATATATTTACTGTATTAAATAGTCTTAATTTATCTTTACAAGGCAAGGAAATTTCTATACTTCATGTCCAAGATAAAGTGAACACCACGTTGGCAAAAATGAAGTTATGGCAAAAGCGGGTTGGTAATGGAGAATTTGACGTGTTTCCATCGCTTCGTGAATTGCTCGCAAGTTCAAATGAACATCTAGAAAAGTATTTCCATGAATTGGACATTAATATTGAGTGGATAAGATACCCTTTCAATAAAAACAAATTTATGCCAAAGGGTCTATCATCAATAGAAGAACAACTTTTAGAACTAGCTTCTGATGGTTTCCTAAAAAATAAATACAGTGAGAATATCTTATCATCATTTTGGCTACAAATACAGAATGAATTTCCTGAATTAACAGATAAAGCTCTAAGGTTCATTTTTCTATTTCCAAGTTCATATCTGTGCGAAGTTGGATTTTCGGACCTTGTAGATATTAGGACGAAGAAGAAGAGGAATCGCATTATAGATGTCGAACCGCATCTGAGATTAAAATTAACAACTATAGAGCCAAATTTTATCTCACCATAAGCAATTTCACTCCTCTCATTGATGATAAATTATTTCAAGTAAAACTTTATAGTATCTTTATAAACTTTGTTTTATTAAAAATAAATCATATTTTTTGTTTACATGAACATATAAATTCAAATAAAATTGATAATTAATTTTTTAATTTTAAATTACTTTATTTGTTTAATTAATTTATTTATGTTTAATTAATTTTTAATTTATTTATTTTTAATTAATTATTTTATTTTTGAATTAATTAATTAGGGTACTTGTTAATAATGAAAATTTAAGAAGGAGTCCGCAGATATCTGAAGTTTGAGAAACACTGGTCTAAGGCACTTTGTACCATATCAATCCACCTATATCTTGGTATTCCTCTGGGTCCTTTTCCTGCCAACCTGGCAGAGAACACTTGTTTTGCTAATCTTTCCTTGCCCATTCTGTTTAAGTGACCATACCACCTGAGATTAGCTCTACTAACGCATTCCTAGATGCTGACAATGTCAAGTTCTTTCCTAATATCCTCGTTTTTAATATGATATTGCCATTGATGCCATCTGTTCACGCCTATAATCTTTCTGAAGACTCTCATATCTGCGGTCTCTAGTCTTTGGTCAGGTGTTTTACTTCTGACCCAGCTCTCAGATCCATAAGTTAAAACTGGTTTGAACACTGTCTTGTATACAGCTAATTTAGTGTTCCGACTAATTTCTTTCTTATTCCATATGAATTTATTCAATTGACTTCCCACCATACCAGCTCTGCTGATTCTGTTATCTATTTCTATATTTAATTTACCATCTTCACTAAAAATTATGCCTAAGTAGCTGAAATGTTTTACATGTTCCACAGGTTCTCCATTCACAACACAGTTGACATTTTCAATGATTCTGCCTATTTTCATTGTCTTTGTCTTTTTATTGCTGACCTTCATATCTATTACAACAGTTATTCAATTTAGTCAGAGAATCTTGCAGACTTGTAGCAGATATATTTAGAAGTATAACATCATCCGCATAAAGCAAGGAGCTGACATTAACATCTCCAATTCTGATATCATGTTGATATTGATGATGTAATGCAAGCATAAAAAGTGAATAATATTGATTCAGAGGCCATATATTTCAACCTGAAAATTGCAGTTCATCAGTGGCATCAGGAAGTTGAATATAAAGCAGAACTCGAACAATGGATTAATTTAAAACAGCAAGAGACATGATTTTGTATATAAAACAGTGTGAAAGAATAAGTGAGGAAATATTATTTAATTAAAAAAAAAAATTGGTTTGATTAGAATAACTCTTAGATAGCTTTGATAGCAAGAGGTATTCATTCTGATTCAAGTTTGGACAATGGAATAAACAAATTTCAGACCATATGATATTGTGGTTGGTATCTATTGCATGGTGTACAAGGCCAGATTTCCTATTGATGATGTAAGACTGGTGTTCTTGTATTCTTTTATTACACAGAACATCTAGCTTTCTGAAGTAAGAAAGATGACATACAGGAAGTTGGTAAATGCAAGGAATAGTGATAGATGAGCATTTATCTTTAGAGGATGAGAACCATGCTGATAGTTTGTTGAATGGAATAAATGTAGTCAGAATAAATGGGACTCTGTGGACTGTTATTTGAGCTCAGATTTTAGGATTCAAAAATATGTTGTATGGTCCACTCTGAGAAGCCATGAAGATTCATATATCATTTGATGTTCAAAAGGAAACAATATATAGAATCCCTATACATTTATGGTATCTCAGAACCAATCTTTAGAACTCTTAAAAAGTATAATCTAGTGGCTAAATTTATTCAATTCAACAAACTATCTGCATAGTTGCCATCTTTTAATGCCCCCCCCCATCTCCAATCTCTAAAACAACTATACTGTGGAAGGTATAGCATGGGTTTACTAAAGAGAGGTCGTGCTTTAGCAAATACTCATATATTATAGAAATGTTATGGCTGAATTGTAATAAAGGGAATGGATACACTATGACACTCTTGAATCTGCCAGATTTAAGGTGGCCAGAAGTGTATACACCCCATGGATCAGTCCTTGGGGGTGTATACACAGTAATGATAGTGCAAAAGATTTTATGGAAGATATTCAATTTTTTATGCTGAGCCCATACATGAGAGGTTGGTTAATCAACCTATAGTATGTTAGTACTGTGTATGTGTAATAAGTCGGGAAAGGAGAAACTTGTTTACATTTGATTTAAAAGCCTGTATATATTGTATTCCTTGAGAAACACATAAGGGGGAAGACCATCCCACAATACTGCAATAGCAGGAATGAAGGAGGAGGAAAAGAAACTTGCAGCTGCTGCCCAACATTCCTTCACATCAGGGGCGAATATTCCGGGTGTGCGGTGCACATCCACGAAATATCACAGATATTATATTTTTGCATATATTCCCATTAAAGACTCCCCCAATTGTTTGCAGACTTAAAATTAAACACAATATACAAATGCTTCATTGTCCTCTTCAGGAGAGTAATAAAGCATTAGTGCTTCATGAAGAGGGCACTTTTTGATGCGTAAACATTGTGTCACATTCGCGTTAATAGACCAGGTGTGCATTCATAATGCATACACCTTTGAGCCCTTCAAAAAGATGTAAAGAGGATGCAGCAGGTCAAATTCTTAGCTTCCTAGTATTTTTAAACCACTGAGCAAGTGTAGCTAGGTGAGCTAACATTTTGAGCTCACCCAGCACCTAGCATCTGCGATTGGCTATTGTGTCAACCAATTCAATTGAACATTGTCACTTGTCATGAGGTGAGCGCTTCCTTTATACGAAGGCTGTATTACAAACAGCTGTTACACATGTTTTCTGGAACTGAAAATTTGAAAGTGGATGTTAGGATAAAAAATGCTAATTGTTTTTTCTTTTGCTTGTGCAGTATAGCATCTGTCGAAGTTACAAAGATAAGACATTGTTGATCTACAATAAAATACCAGCATATGTGAGATTGATAAGACAGAAGAACTGCTGATACTAAAAAAAAACAAAAAAACTAATGAACGTAGGATTCCCGAGAGTGTGGATAATTCCGATAATGATCAGATGTTATGTATACTGGAGTCTCAGTAAACAAAATAAAATTCTTGGAAAATGGAGCGAAATATACACAAACCAGAGAAATACACATAACATGTGCAACAAATTTTACGAGATGATTTGCTGCTCCATCAAACCATATTCATTCCTACAATACTCTCTCTCTCTCTCTTCGTGAGTTTTTTTTAATTATGCCATCATAAATTCACTTATTCATGTTTAGACTGATAGAATCGTGCTATTCGCTCTACCCAGCAACTTATAGGACACACATATCACAAATGATAATTATTAATAATTCTTGTACCATTAATGAAAGTGTTTCTACTTACACTTATTCTTTCCTATTCTTATATGTCTTATAAATAGTGGTTCACATATTTTCATCTTTGAGTATTTCAAATATACCAACCAAATACAGGTAGCCTTCAGTTCACGCCGGTTCAATTTACGACGATTGCCTGCGCATGCTTTCTTACTGTAGTGTGGTTGACTGAGAAACGACGCTAGCAGGCACTCTAGTGTTTACGGAGCTACTACAATGTATATGTATCAAAACTAGTTTTAATGTTGAATCTACCTAAT
This sequence comes from Typopeltis vanoorti, assembly GCF_054136105.1. Taxonomy (NCBI): domain Eukaryota; kingdom Metazoa; phylum Arthropoda; class Arachnida; order Uropygi; family Thelyphonidae; genus Typopeltis; species Typopeltis vanoorti. Next base: position 120,482,885 of record NC_143559.1, read on the forward strand.
TGTTCTATTTAATTTTTTTTATGTACATACGTATTTAAATTGATAAAGTACTGTTAAGTTTTGAATGAAACAAAAATTAAATTAATTTACGTTTCCTTCAGACTTAACATGGGGTTACATTTTGAATCAATTATTGACATATCAGAACATACTAGACACTTGTAATTTCACTAAAATATTACTAAGCTGAGAATCCTTCATTTAATATGTTATATTGTAAAATATTGTGAATTGCAAAACTGCTTAAATCTTACTGCTTAAGTGTAAGTACTTATAAATTGCTGAGAGAAAGAGATAATCCGATTTAATAAAAGTAGCCGGAATCGAAACACGTGCAACAAAGAATACAGGTTTACCCTTTCGTAAGCAAATAAGTCCCCCCCCCCACTCACACGCGCAGAAGAGTACACTAAGAATTCCATGTGTAGCACTCAGTACTGGGTGACGTGAGGTGATGCTGAGAAAAATGGGAGGAGTAATCGATGACGTATAGCGCACAATTTAAAAAGTCGTGCAGTGCCAGAAAAACAGGCTTACTCTTACTCTTATGCTCGGTTACGCTCTGGATTTCTTGCAGTCTTACTGATGTGTGTGGAGCCTCCTCGTGGCGTCTCCTCGTTCCCCGCAGATTCGAGACAATGACTGAGGAACTTTGCCATGGATTTCCCAAAAATTTACCGGTCGGCGACCAGCCCAGCAGAAGATATTCACAGATGCTTACGGAGATATTGTTACGATGTTGAGCAAGTTCACCAGAGAACAACGTCTACCTATTTTCGGCAGTAGAAGTAAGTGCAGATTAAACCCTTGAAGAATGCCTCAGAAAAAGCAGAAGGAATGTGGAGTCGAAAGTAATTGTCCAGACGAGATATGTAAGGTGGCCAGATAGTTCCCCAGCAATTGGTAACGTACAGTCTGTATTTTTTTTATGTGTATATGCGTATTAGAATATCTGTAAATTTTAGGAAGGACTCTAGAGAATGTTTCTTTTAATGATAAAGTAATAATGAGAATTCTGAGTATTTTGTGAAAGAAATTATATGAGAGCACGTGGAGCCTAGGAATTGTCTTTTAATGATAGAAAAAGTTATGAGGATTTTGTGAGAGGAAATTGTATAAGAGCACATGAAGCTAGTTTAGTAATTCAGTTAATAATTGTCCTTAGTATTGATGAATAAGTGTTATTTTTCAAGTATAAATTGTAAACCTTAATTGAAGTTCTTTGTCATGCATGCTAAGATAGATATAGAGAATCTGAGTAATTAGTGATCATTCATTAGCAATTGCAGATTACTTACTAAGAGTGAATTCATAGCGTGTATAATGTTTCAATTGAATTAAATGTTTTGTTCTTTTTGTTTAACTGATAACTTGCCTGATTTTCTTCTCTATTGCACTTGCTCAAAAAATATGGACCACAGCGGGAGATTAATTTATAGAGAGGCTACGACTGCAAACGTAACTCTTAGTAAAAGAAGATTGCATGCTAAACTGTGTTCTGGTTCCTTGATTCTACACTATCTGTTTATCTAGGATTCGGGGTGGTGCAGTGAAAAATAAATATTCCCTGAATCCGAAAAAGGAATTAGAACCAGAGAGGAGACAAAGGAAGTGGCATTGACCATTAATATTCCCTTTGTCACACAAACCACTAGCATCGTTCTTATAAGTAAAGATCAGCCAAGAGAGATATTGAAGTTAAGAGAATTAAGGTTTTTAGGGAGATAAAGTTTTACTATAGAAGAGTTAAGCAATATTTAAGATTAAAGAGTACAACTTAGAAAAAAATAAGAGTATATAAATTTTACAGTACGTAATTACATACCACGTCTGATAATAGAAGTGCATAAAAATTAGCAGAACTTGGTGTTAAGAAGGTGCGGAATTCAATCACACTTGACGAAGAATGGAAGATGGGCAGACACGTGCTAATGCCTGTTGAAATATGAACTTACCTCCATCGACTGTTACTACAATTATGAAAGCAGATAGAATAAAACAGTCTATGCAACAATCTACAGCAGCAGCAGCACTAAATGCAAAACATGTATGTTATAGCAGGATAAACTTCATGAAAAAATGGAAAAATTATTATGATTATGGGTGGATGACTTGAATCAGAAAAACATTCCTCTGATGCAGGCTGTTATAACTGAGAAAGCAAAAACAATTTTTGAGGATTTTAAAAAAGACAGATGGAGGCAAAGAAACATTTTTAGGAAGCAAAGGTTGGGTCATGAGATTTAAATCTCGAATTAAGTTCCACAGTGTCAAGTTACGTGGTGAGGCGGCAAGTGCAGATGTTGCAGAAGTGGCTGCTTTTCCTAAAGAATTTCAAGACTGTGTAGAACAAGGAAGTTATCCTCTGATCTCATTTTTAATGTTGATGAGACTGGGCTTTACTGGAAAAAATTGCCATCACGCACCTTCATTTCCTGTGAAGAACATTCCGTTCCAGGTTTTAAAACTGCAAAAGATAGACATGCTTTTGTTGGGTGCAAATGTCTCTGGAACTTTGAAGCTTAAACCAATGTTGGTGTACCATTCACAGACACCACGCACTTTCAAGGGTCTAAAAGCCATGCTGCCATTCTATTGGAAATGGAACAAGAAAGCTTGGTTTACACAAGACATTTTTATAGATTGGTACACAAATGATTTCTGTCCTACCGTGCTTCGCTTCTGCAAAGAAAATTATTTGCCAGCCAAGGCATTGCTTCTCTTGGATAATGCCCCTGTACATCCTCAAAACCTTGCTGAAGTAAGAACACCATTGAATATCAAGGTTGTTTACATGCTCCAAATACAACATCGCTTTTGCAACTGATGGATCAGGGATTATATCAATCTTCAAAGCCTATTACCTCCGTATAACATTTATGGAAACGGTAAGTCTTGGACACTTCAGGAAAAACTATTAAAGACAATCGGTGGTCATTTGATATTTTGAAGGGCATTAACAACATCGAGACAACTTGGAACGATGTTTCAGCAAAGTGTTTAAAAGGAGCATGGCGAAAACTTCTTCCAGCATTTATGCATGACTTCGAGGAATTAGAGCAAGAGGAGAATGTTATTGAAGATGTTACCAAGCTTGCGTGAGAGGTGGGATTGTACGATATTACAGCTGAAGATGTGACAGAAGTCTTAGAGAGCCATGATAAACCACTTTCCAATGAAGACTTAAAAGAATTAGCCAAACAATTAAGTCAACATCCAAAGGAGGAGAAAGAAAACAAAGAAGGTCCTCTGAGAGATATGAAAACGGCCAATTTACAGCATATCCTTGCAAGCATAGAGACATTGACTGATGAACTCTGCGAAATGGACCGTGATTGGGAATGGAGTGCGAACGTAAAAAGGAGTGTAATCGCATCTATTCGACCTTACACTGAACTCTTTAAAGAAAGAAAAAGAAAATCTAGGCAGTTAACAATGGATACTTTTTTTTTAAAAATGCAGCTGATCCGAAACCAGGAACTTCAACATAGAAATATGTAATATCTTTTTGAAGTTTCATATTTTTTGTATATGATTTTGTTTTGTTTTCATTATTAATAATTTTATTTTAACAAATATATACGTATGTATTATGAAAGCTTTAAATATAATGTTACACATACTTCATGTGCATATTTTTTGACTGTGTGGAACATAACTTCATACATCCCATTAAAATTGGGTTAATTTTAATATCTTTTTGAAGTTTCATATTTTTTGTATATAATTTTGTTTTGTTTTCGTTATTAATAATTTTATTTTAACAAATATATACGTATGTAATATCAAAGCTTTAAATATAATAATGTTACACATACTTCATGTGCATATTTTTTGACTGCGTGGAACATAACTTCATACCTCCCATTAAAATTGGGTTCATTTTACGCCAATTCAGTTTACGCCCGTTTTTTCAGGAACAGAACTGAGGTGTAAACCGAGGGCTGCCTGTATAGCATTTTCCTTCATTGTTGTTTCTAATAAATCCTAAAACAGATTGTTCCCCCACTCTATGCAGAAGTATTCAAAGTTATCCTACAATTAATTGCACTGGACCAATTAAGATGAGACCTGATGCGCTGTACCCTCTCAAAACTTTCATACATCGATAAAAATATACAATCACATGGTCATGGGCATCCACGTGGGGGGGGCACTTTTCCTGGGGATTGATTAAAAAATTCCACAAATTATAATCGTAAAATTGATTGAGATATGTAATCTTACACCCTCGACTCTGGGATGCTTTGTGTTTAAATTTTATTATGGGTACCCTGCTTCAGCCCACTGCAGGGTAGCCATAGAACATGTGTTTTATTGCAGCAATAAAACACATGTTTTTGGTTCATCTTTTTCTGATTGGTGAACAGTGTGACCAGTTTGCCCTCTGTGTCTAGTGAGTCACTGAGTGAAGTGTGAATTGTAAATTTATAGTGAAACAAATTTAAACAGAAAAATACATTTTTAAAAGGTAAGTGTATGTAATTTGATATTATTTTACTTGTTAGTTTTATGATTTTCTTGTTTTTAAACTGAAATAATTTAATTTAGGATTAATTAATTATTTGATTTTTAATAAAATATTCCGGTCAATTTTTTTATATATGAAATTGTGCTAAAAACTATTATTTCTGAATACTTTTTTCCCCAAGAATTAAAGATCATTAAAATCTATGCAAAATGAAAATAATGTATTTATAGTTTACAAAGACAAATAATTACATCAAATAAAAAAAAAAGCTAAAAGTTGTTTATCGATGTAATTATTTGTCTCCACGCTTTACCCCCACCCCCACCCCTGGAAAATTTTCTGCAGACACACTGCCATGCATACGGTCAAATTAATGTAAAATTTGTAGCGGGTTGCACAACCCACACGACAGCACACCCAACTGAAATGTGCATGCGACGCCACTGCTTCACATGTTCCAATGGATTTAGTACTGAGTAAGGAAATTATTGATGCTATTTCAGATGAACACTTTCTGTCTCCACTAACTACAACGAACCATAACTACCATCATCATCATCTACACCAATGCCATCAAAACAACACTGTTTTTACTAAACAGCTTTTAAAACTTTACAGTAATAGAAATAAAAATTAACACAGGACATATTGTCTGAAATTTCAATGAAGAAAATGAGCTACAATTAGTATTCTTACACCCAGTTCTATAATGCAAAAGTCTTGGCAGACAATTTTACCTGGAGTGGACAGACAAATCAGAGTATCAGGAAACAATGCATAAGTGCAGGAAGTATACAGTCTCTTATCGATTACATGTCCTAGGTAGAATACCTGCACATGTAATAATACTACCAAATACCATTTGATGGTTGCACAGCAGCATCAAACAAAGGTATTTTCCCCACCTCACTTAATAGCACAGAAGCTTTACACAAGTGCAGGCACCAGGATGAAGATATGAATTACAGCTCCAACTACAAATGCAATGAAATTTTTGTGAAATTTCAATGAAATATTTATAGATACACCTGTACAAAAGTGGGAGGAGTGAGTAAGTAAGAGATGGGTTATTAATCAATCTAATTGGTCTCCTCTAATTGAGTCAAGCATTTTGAGGGAGCTCTTAGAGAGCTCCATTCCAAATTTGAAAGCAGTGTTCAATAGCCAGGCAGATTTGTGATTTGTATAAAGGTTAACAGCTATTCAGAAGTGAAGTAACATCTTGAGCAAAAGAGAAATCCTAGTTTTACAGAAGCCAAGGATGCAATGGTTGTGTTTATGCCAGGAGAGGCTTGATGTCAAGGTGATTCCAAGAAAAGAAATCTCATTTTGGCTGGAAATTTGAGTGTTGTCAGAGAAAATGGTTGTTTTTTTTTTTTTTTTTTTTTGTGAAAAATAAAACAGAAATGGATTTTGCCAGCATTGAAATTGATGAAGTAATCTGAACCACTCTCCTAGCACAAAATTAGTCCTGACACAAATGCTAACTACACTCTTACTCAGTTTAGTTAGCAATTTCTGTAACCCAGAAATCTTCAACCTGTCCTTAAGGTTCCTTCTATACACCTGCCACCATCTTGGTCACTTGCCTCTGGATCCACTCTACTGCCTCCTCAAGAAATCTAGGCAACCAGATTTGCACCCAGTAGTCAAGAAGGGGTCTTTCCAAGGCTGTATAATAACGTGCTTGTCTCTGCTCATCAGGGTATTCTATTCTTCAATGACCAAGTAATCGAATGATCAGCTTTAGCCACTTTTGCAATATGCCCTCTAAACTTTAACTTCCTATCCACTGAGACACCCTCAAATCCCTGGCTTCAACAATTTCCTGGAGTACAGTTCCATACCAGTTGTGTACCACAACTGGTATGGAACTGATAATGGAATTGATAATCTTAACAACTGGTATGGAATTGATAATCTTTTCATCCCAACATGCATAACTTATATTTACCGCATTAAACTAATATCCATTCTCCTTTGCCCAGACTGCCATTCTATCCAAATCATCCTGCAAAATTTAACATCATCTTTATTAACTATTGCTCTACCCAATTATGCATCATTGGCAAACAACTGAATAGTTCCTCTCAGATTTCCTATATCATTAATGCACAAATTAATGTGCATTAATGATATAGGAAATTTTCTTTTGGACTCTACTCATGAATAAACTACTATCTGATATCTCTCCATCAACCACTCTTTTTATCCACTTCACCAACTTTATATCCATTCCCATGTCTTGCAATTTATTAATTAAAATTCCATGTAGAATCCTGTCAGATGCCTTTACAAAGTCCAGCAGTATCACTATAAACCCATTACCTTTATCCAACTCAGCCATCACTGTATTATAAAACGTGAGCAAGTTACTAGGGCACAACCTATCCTTCACAACTCCCCATGCCCATATAGTATTCCATTTCTGTCTATCAATTCCTGTATTTTGCTCTTGACCAACTTCAAGAGGTTGGTCAAGTTGTGCATGTGCAGGAGTTGTAGCCAATACCTTGGCTACAACTCCTGATATGCTCAGTATCGTATTTTTCGATAGATAACAAGCACCCTCAACATTTTCATCACTTCTTTTGCTGTATAGATAATGCACATGCACCAACTAGCGTTGGGAAGTAAAGTTGGGAAGTACAAACAGAGGACGGGGGAATTCTTTAAAAGCACGTATGTTGCTATAGCAGTGGTCGATTTTTTTAATTCAAAATTTTACAATTTCACATTATTGGGGAGCACTGTGACATTACTACGACTTTTTGTGTGACCCGAAAGAAACTCCAACCCCTTGATCTTGCAGTAAATAAGCCATTCAAAGACAATTTGCGAGCTAAGCGGGAAGACTGGATGATGAATGGCATCCATGAATATAACAAAACAGGGCAAATGAAAAGAACGTCATATAAAGATATAGTTACGTGGATTGCAGAAAGTTAAGCTGCTGTAAGTGAAAACCGTGTTAGAAATGGTTTCATTAAAGCACAAGGGAATGCAGTGTGTCTGGTGACAATGATTATAAAGCTCAAGAAATACCAAACGAAATTTTTAACGCAATTGATTCTTTCAATATTGAGTCTGACAAATTTTTTGGATTTGAATAGTGTAATGTTCAATAAATATTAAGTAATACTTCTACCTTAGTTTTGTTATTACATTTGATTTACCTCTCATACCTTTCAAATGTATACCATGCATGTTCATCTTTAACGAATTTAGACTTTTTTTGTATAGATAACGAGCGTTATCTATTGAAAAATATGGTAATTTGCTACATCAGTTTTTGAGCCTCCTTTATTCAGTGGAACTATTTCCCCCCTCGTTCCACCTGCTTGTGACTAACCCATAGCCAAGACTTAAAATAAACAACACAGTCAAAGGCACTCCAATTCTCTTGCACCTTCTTGTAAAACTTCAGCATATCATCTGGTCTCATAGCCGTATTCAGCTATATTGATGAACGTCATATAAAGATATAGCACCTTCTTGAACAGTTTGCAAGTTCTGTAATATGCCATGCACTCCCAATTCATTTACCTCAGTTTTCATAAGCCTTTGCCTCTCTTGTTACTTGCAAACTGTTCAAGAAGAAAGGTTACTAACAGGCACATGAGTGGTGATGTAGTTCCAGCTTAATTAGGTATTCATACATTATACTCCCACTTGATTTATTCTCCATACTCTAGGTATTTAATCTGCTATTACTCCAACACTCCCTTACCACTTCCCATGCACTATCAACATCTGGCTCTTGCAGTTTAGCATGCCATGGCACTAATCCAAGCAATCTCCTAAATTTGTCGTACTTACCAGTCCTGTAATTTCACATATACCACCTTCTTAACTGAAAATTCCATACATTTAGCCACCTTCCGGATCAAGACCATATGATCATTCTTACCAGTTGGCGGCAATGTGGTCATATCGATTATAGACAAAATCTCTGATGCATTTACTAGATCTTGCACACTCTCAAATCCCATCACATGCTGCCTCAGTAATTATCCCTTAGTAAATGCATAAATTCCTTTTCCTTCCTCCTATGCGTTGTTTCTTCAGTTCCAATCTTTGTTCCAATAATTGAAGTGTCCATAATAATTACCCCCACTTCACTCATTGAGCTATAGCATACTATCTCCATCGTCCTTTTACATCTTCTGGTCTATAAAAGCAACGAACTGTATATTTTGTTCTGCTGACCACTATCTCATGAGTAGTGATGGCCAGATGGCCTTAAATGTGCTATTTCACTGGCCTGCATTGAACTCCTATTCTCTTTGGTTGCAGCTCATCAGCTATCATTAATAATACTCTTGCCTCCATTCTCTTCTCTCTATCCTCCCTGAAAACAGTATACTCTTCACATTTTATCCCACTAACTATATTATCTTCTGTCAGCAATGTCTAGAGTGGAATAGGTTGGCAGTCTGTTGTGAGTGCCATGACTGTGAATATGTTAAAGGCAAAGTATGATAAATATAAGTGGATAGTGTTCAGCATGATGTTTAGGGCCTTCCTTGATGAGTAAGGACTCCATGGAGTAACCCATCATAATACTCACTATCTAGCTAGATACTGAAAGAATAAGGATGCCCTGGCAATTTGGGATATAGCCAGCCAAATTGTATTCTATATTGGCTTAAGTGAAAAAAAAATGATGATACAACATGATGAATAATGCCTGCTAGAAGGCTGCCTGATTAAACAGCCCCCCTCCTCCCCACATACACACACCTGGCTGTTTTTGTCAAGGAACTAGAGAAATCAGTGAAAATTCAGCTATTAGAAAACAAGCTTAACATTACAAGAATTCAAGAAAGGCACCATCAATCTGAGAAGTTTCAGTGGGAAAAAAAAGGTGGAACTGGCAGATGAATAAGAGGAGTACCACACTGAAAAATGGTGTTACCAAAACAAAGACAAAAAATAGGTGATATTCTAAATAACAAGATGCTATATTATTGTTATTTAGATTTCAGAAATGATAAGGAAAAAAAAAGTAGTAGTTAAAACATTCAACACTAAACATGAGAAACACTTCTTGAATGGCAAGTAATATCAAGTACAGTGATGTGGACTAACTAATAATTGGACAATGATATTTATCTGTGCCTATAGTCCCACAGAAGGTTTTTCAAAGGAAGTGAAGGAATTTTTCAATTCATTAGAGAATGCAGCTGACAAAGAAAAAAACTGGTTCTTGTTACAAATTTAAACACAGTGGTAAATGAATACTAAACATATAGAAAGTTGCTGGAAAAATTTGAAGAAAGAGCAAAGGCTAATAATGTTTAAGGATCTGGTAGATTTCTGTTCAAGACACACACACTGATCATCACTGAAGCCACTTTCCAACATAAAGATGTACGCTTAATTCACTTGGAAAGACAGCAAAAGAAATAAGAAAAATCTCTTTGATTAATTTGATTATGTTATTATCGATAGTCATATCTTTATGCTAATTCAGCATACAAGAATACATATACTGGAGATTTGAAATAGGAAGTGATCACCCTTCGAGTTTTGAGCAAGATAAAATTGAATATCTCATCACCAGAAGCTATATAAGGTGAACAAAGGAGTAAGAAATAATTTTTTGTATGGAAAGTGGTGAAATGATTGGAATGCTTTACCCGAGAGCAGTGGCGTACCCAGAGAGGGGGTGCCCCCCCAAAGAAAAAGGGAAAAAAAAACACCAGAAAATTTTCCAAAAATCTTTTCCTAATTAAATTTCATTTTTTTATTTATGTTGTGCCGTGTCTTCTATTTCTATACTACTTATGAATTAGCGATCATTGCAGATGCTCAGTCATAGGTTGTATGCGATGTGTGTATTCTCAAATTGTCTACTCAACTCGGGTCCCCCCCCAAAAAAAAAAATTAAATCAAAGAGTGCGCTACTGCCTGAGAGTATAGTGTCTGCAGAGAATGAATATATTTAAGGCACAGTATGAGCTATGTATGACAGTGTAACCTCCCACAATGAGTCTTTGCTTCATGGAGAATTCAAGATAATAACAATAATAGTATATCACAAAGAAAAACATACATCAAAGTGGAGTAGCTTCAGAGATGAACCATAATTGAAATCACTCTTTTCAATTCACTAACCCAAGTTGCTTATACATTTCTTCAACACTACTCCCATATTCCCTGGCTTATAGCAGCATCCAACTTAATATCTCCTGTCAACCTCCAACTCACACCATACCAACTCAAAACAATTGCCATTATTTGCATCTCTCATCTCCTCTTTGCATGGATATATTTGCCCTCTATCATCAACAGAATTCCCCTCTGCCACCTCCCTTCTTGTCCTTTCTATCTTCTCAGAAAACACCATACTCTTCAATTTCTATTCCCATCATATCACTATTCTTGCGTCATTAGTCACCTCTTTTTCTCTGCTTTCCTTTATTCTAACCTTTTCTACTAGTCCATTCTTATTCACCAAATCTCAACTCACTATGCACATTTCTCTTTTCACTTCTCATTCTGATCACCTCATTTTTTAATTCTTGTATCTAGGAAATTACACTATCTGTCAGTCTATCATTTGTGTCTTTTGTTTCCTCATTCAAACATTCTGAAACTCACTTCCATAGTTACGCTTGCTTCCATTTCATGATTTCAATCATTTGCTCCTGCAATTATGCACTCCTTCATTCCATCGTCAGCCAATTTTGCATGTACTGATAACTCTTAGTCCAACAGAATAATCACACTTTTGACATATCCACATCCTCTCTCTCCTCTCCTGTTCAGTCTCTCCACACATTATATCCAGCAATATATAGTCTACATCTGAATTGTAAGTCAGAGGTTAGAATTGAAGGAGGTACAGGAAGACTGTTTGATGTAAAATCAAGTGCACACTATCTCCACTATGGATCATACAATGAAAAAATGGCATTAAACCTAATATCAAAATTGGAGATGTTAATGTCAGCTTTATGCTGATGTTATACTTCTAAATAAATCCAGTACAAGTCTGTGCAGGATTCCCTAACTAAACTGAATAACTGCTGTAATAAATTTTATATGAAAATTAGCAATAAAAGAAAAAAACTATTAAAAATAAAAACATTAATTGCACCTAAATGCAATAGAATCTATAGAACAAAACATTACAGTCATCCATCTGTTTGCTGGACATCAACAGATGCCATATGGTCACTCTGATACTTAGTGATGTCCCACACCAATCCTTGCCATGTGGTCCTGTATGCTTTTGTCTGGAGGGTTCAACTCTCTGAAGATCAGTCACTTCACTTCACACCATCTATCTCCTTGATGGTCTACCTCTTCCTCTTTTGCCAGGAACTTTACCTTCTATTACTTTTTTGAGAAGTCCTCCTTCCCCTTTCAATGTGTCCAGAGTATTTCAACTTTCTTCTGTCAATATTCTTAAGGAGCCACAAAGTTCTACTGATCCTTTCTAACACCCATCCATTTGTCTGCCTTTCAGTATGTGATATTCTCAAATAGCCTTCTGTAACACCATATCTCAAAAGCAGCTATCCTTTTCCTACCTGACTTCTTTAGGTTCCAAGTCTCAGATCAATATAAGTCACTGTTGGGAAAACAGTTCCATCCAAAATCCTGAACTTTGTTCCCAAGGAGATAGATCCATCCTTCCAGATTTTAGACAAATCTCTGACTATTATATTAGCCATTCCTAATCATCTTCTGACATCTTCTGAACAGCAATTCTTCACATTAATAATGGATCCCAGTACACAAATTTTCTGACTTCCTCAATTTTTTCTTCATTACAGTACACTTGTTTCTAAGGAGCTTCCCTGTCTCTATTTCCTTTGAGAACCATAATCTTTGTCGTGTTAGGATTGAGCTGAACTCCTCTGTTCTTAGTGATCTTGTTAACTATGTCAAGAATTTTTCCTAGTTCTTATCATTAAAGAGGAACACTACATCATCTGATAACTGATCAATCTATCACCTATCCTAATTCCTGTCTTGAGCTCATCCAATGCTACATGCATGATGTCATCAGCATAGATACTAAACAAATGAAGAGAAAGTAGACATCCTTGTCTAACTCCCTTTCCAACGTGAAGTCAATCAGTTAATCCAATACCTGTTCTTACTTAAGGCTTCTTGCTCCACGTAAAAGTTAGAATCATCCTGATAGTGTTGAGGAAAACCCATTATTTTCATTACTTCCCACAGTTTCACATGCTGAACACAGTCAAAAGCTTTAGAGTAGTCTATGAAACACATTATCATGGAAAATGTAGAAAGAATTTAGACTCCCTATGATCTGTCTAAGGCAAAGGATCTGATCTCTGGTATACGCTTTACCTTTCTTAAAACCTGCTTGGTCTTCAGAAATCTCTGCCTCAATTTCGACTTCAATTCTATTTAGAATGATCTTTAATAAAATTTTGCTTACATGAGATTATTAAACTAATAGTTCTATAGTTCTTGCAATTCTTCATATCTCCCTTCTTATATAGTGGTATGAAAACGGACTTCTTCCAGTCTCTAGAGTCTAGACCATTATTTCAGAACTACTACTTGGTGATGTTATTCTGTGGTCATATTTGTTGGGGAATAACAGTAAAGGATTTCAATTTTAAAATAAATAAATATAAAAACATTTTCTGTTATGAAATTCATACATCTCGAAATTAAATTTCATCTTTGGTAATGATCCCAACAATATTCATACGAGAAATATAATATCTTCTAAAAAAAAAAAAAAAAAAACTAAACGGCTACTAGTAATAGTTTGTACAAAAAGTGCAGCAACAGAATGGTAACCTAGCTGTGATTTTTTCTCCTTCCTCTCAACAAGCTTTTAATATGAGTTGTGGGGTCCTTGAGAACTTCTGATGGGTCCCTTTTGTATGATCGAAACATAAGCTGTACAATAGCTTTGAACGACTTCCTGAGATCGTGTTAACTATCACATGCTTCCCACCAGCCTGCATTGCGGATTTGTGTATGATAGTTACGCCACTACGCTTTTCCCAATGTTATGAACACACACCACGTTCCACATTGCAAGGCTTATTCATTCCGGAGAGCAAGAGAAGAAAGTCCTGAAGATTCCTGTAAGTTGATATGTTTTATCACAGATTTCAGAAATCAGCGGCAGATTGATAAGTTAGACAATCATGCCGAACTCATGAGTAAACCTCTTAGATTTCCAGGAGATGCTTTAAAATCTGATACTAGGCAAGAATGACTATATGCGGGCTCAATAAACTATCACTCGTGTAACACAATCCTCGAATATTTCGTTTTCAACGTTAGCATTTTAAAATTAAGAAACATTATGTCATGTCATGTATAAAATATTAATAAGTGAGCATTCCTAATATAATATCGCTTACTTCAACACAAAGACATTTGATTGCTATGTTCCTTACGGGTATACTCAATACCAGGGAATGCGCTAAGCCATGAGTAAACGCGGCACAAGTCACGTAGCCTTCTCGGCAAAGAGAAAAAGAGGACAGCACGATCAAGATATCCAAGAAACAACATTTTTACATCGCTTTAAACCACAACGATAATACGCATTTTAAACTATAATTATCTATAAATTAATGTATATGTGTGTCACGTTAATAACAAAGGCGTTTCCTTAAATCTTACAAAATGCTATCACTTTCCTATTTCAACCCCCATTTCTCTAAGATCATTAATTGAAAGACAATTCCTTTGGCATGCTGCTTTCTCCGGACACTGCTACTTTAAGACTCAATGCATGTTAAAATAATCCTATATAATAAAGGCTGCTTTATTGCTATCGACATAGTTTGCAATTCAATGTTTTGTCCACAAATTAGTCCACTGTGATTGGAAACACTATGTTAATCGAACTATATAGATGATGTTAAATCGTCCTATTATGATTAAATATAGTCAAAGTTGACAGTTTTATATGTACGTTCAAAAAAAAAGGAAGTAAAAAGACTAACAACGACACCCTTAATACTCTATTTATCACTAGTACTTACTTTATTATTAGAAGAATGTAATGATAGCGATAACACCAAAAAAAACCTAGGAAATTTGAAACGACAACCTATACCAAAAGATGGAATTCTACCTACACAAGCTAAAGCTCATATGTCTGACACAGAAGAATACGTTGAACTGTTGTTAGGGTGTGGACGATAGATCTACTCTCATTGGTTCATATCAGGGTAACAGCGTCATTTCTCCGGTATGAGGTTCACTATAGTAACCAGAATCTTCATCTGAGAATCGATTCCGCCGAGAGATTGCGAAGCTATTATTTATTTACTTTTTTTTTTGTTGTTTTGTATTTAGCTCTTATCATTTAATACATAGTTGAATTATATGAAGTACGGATACTATATTATTCACATATAATTATTAATTTTTGTTTTGCAGTAAATTATATTTCAGCCAATAGTAGAATCTACAATAGTTTGTATATGGAGAGGAAATAAAAATAAAATAAAAGTTTATAATATATTTATTATGGATTAATATACATTGCTGAATTAAACCATTTTGTGATTTTAATGAACAGGCTGTTTGAAATCTCATGTTTTCCTTATGTTATGCTAAGTGGCTTGTCACTGCCATGTAATTTGGCTTCGTATTAACCAAATTGATATATCGACATACCACGATAGAGTAGTTAGCCAATCTGCATAATATGCCATATCCGTCAACAGCGTATTCGCTTGTTGGTTTGTATGTTTGTATGTCTTGTAGAATCAAAAATCCTGCCACTTCCACATGAAACCAGCCAACTCACCTTCAGCTCAAAAGTTAGTCCGGGTTGTTATCATATTGGCGTGGAAGAGATTTTTCATAGAATGGGAGGGGATAGAACAAGAGGAAATCCCTGGAAACTGTATAAGGAGGGTGTGAGGAGGAGGAGGTTCTTTACATGGAAAGTGGATGGTGAGTGGAATAAATTGTCTGAATGTTGCGAATCACACTGAATCAGTTTAAAGCATGGTTGGATGAGCTTTGTGTGTCATGGTGCCAAGTTCATATGAGAGGAGATAACTGACCTCACTTTATAAATGTTCTTCGGGTCTCGACGAAATGTCTCTGTAAGTGAGTTGATATCTGTGATATCAACTCGCTTACAGAGACATTCTTTAAATGTGGAGAAGAAAGTTTAAGTGTATTTCGCACTGGGGTTAAAAACGCGCTGGAATATGAACCAACAGCTTTTGGATAAGGGGTAGAGGTCTGCTGAAATGGCCAAAATCTTGACACTTCCAATCTGCTGGGAATTCTGTATTTCAGATCTCCTTCTGTTGCATGATTGACAAAGGAAAAAAAAGTTTTTTTAAAGTATCAGTGATCTTTATATATATATATATAACTGATATCTTATAATATTTAAGTTTTTTCCACTTAACAATAATTAATTTATCTCATCAATGTTACTATTTCGCAACAAAATATATATGAAAAATACGCAACATAATATATATACTTTGCGAAGTATATATATTAAGCCATTGTGGGGAAATGAATTATTGTTATTGATGTGATAAAATTAAGTATACTTAAGGTGCCAATTATATACCTAAGGAAGTGAGTAGAGGCCATAGAAATTTCAAATTTGGGTAAATTCTAGCTGAAAGAAAATTACTACCTTACAGTTATCTTACAATTATAGATAAATTCGCTAACACCTATTATTATCCTATAGGAAGTAGGCGAGACCGTTTTAGCCCTGTCTAATTGAGGGACCGTTCAATCTCCACTGGTAGCAAATCTATTACTAATAATAAACCACCTCCAGTGAAGAGATGGCTGAGAAGTGCTGCCAACTCGTGCTCCTTAATTCTAACACTATATTTATTGTATGGGATGGTGTAGGGTCTACGGTCGATTTTCTTGTGTTTACGGGATGAAAAACCAGTCGAATGGTTTTTCATCCCGTATGTTTTCTAACACTTTATTCGATTGGTTTCCGAGTAACTCGGAAACCAGTCGAATAAAGTGTTAGAAAACGTTCGACGACTAGAATTGAACTTTGGTCTTTCTTTGGGCAGATTAGCTCTGTGGGTGGAAATACCATTTCCAATGAACTACACAAACTTTCTTAAAAAAATTATTAGCTATAACATTGTTGCCATAATTATTAGCTATAAAATTAAAACTTAATCTCTCATGAAATCATGATTCTACTAAAGTGTATACTAAACAGTTTAAAGTCAGTGTCTAACCTTGAGGTACGTGAGGAACAAGTAGGTTTCAAGAGATCAGATTCTTTACTTCTGGCAGATCATGATCATTGTGAAGTATTCCCTTCGATAATACACGTTTTAGACTACTCAACGGTGTTAACTGTTAACTTGTTCCGCGTGCGATATTTGGGAAGGTGATGAAAACTTTAACATTACTATGTTGATAATTAACTTACACAGAGAACAGATTGCTATTTGGGGGGGAGAGCTGTAACGTTAACGGATTGGATTGGGGTAGACAAGGGAGATGAGTAATAATGTTCAGTTTCTCTCTCCTCATTTATTCAGAATCGGCTCTGAATATGTAATGCATATAACATTAGGTGAACCGAAGAGATGAATTAGGAGGGCACAGTAAATTAACAACCACGGATATATTCTGACGAAGTAATAATTCTTTGTGATGAAAGGAAAGAGCTAGAATGAATTCTTGACAAACTTAATGAGATAAGTGAGATAGAGAAGCTAACCAAATCTAAAATCTGTTAAGATTGAAGGTTCTTGAAGGACGTCCAGTCAGAGAATATTTGGAAGATCCATCATCAACTTGCAGTGGGCCAAGACAATGGTTAGAGAATTATTTAAACTTTGAATACTTCAGAAATGAAGCTGAAAAACCCAGGACACACGAGTAGGACATTTATATTCTAAATAGTATTGATAGACGAAAGTTAAAGGTATTTTAAGCATACTGGAAAAATGGAAGGAGGGATTTCTCAAAATAATAGTAGGAGTACCTAGGAAAATGGGAAGGAGACCTTCGATATGATCTACGGATAATGCGTCAAGTATAAGATTTTAGGAGAATAGACTCCTGAAAAAAAAGTTTGGTTGAATATTGACATCTAGTGAGAATTCATATGTGGCATATCATCAGCTGCAGTCTAATGCAGTTGACATTAACTTCTAATGAAGACATAGCACTGCTGCCCTGATGTTGTTATGGATTACCACACAAATAACTAAAGCTATGAAATCAGTACATTATGTCTGTTAACTGTGTGGGTTCTTCTGATCGGGTTATCTGTTGGCGGGATTGAAAATTAAAGTTTCCAGGTCCAGGAGGAAATAGCTGTCGACTAGGCTTTCAAAAGTTGGTTACAACTAAAAAAAATTCTGCCTAATTTCTCTGGAGAATAAAAGGATCAGAGCAATTGTTTTATTTATTTTTGTTATCTAAAAACCTTTTCTGCCTATAGATTGCGTTCATAATAGCTAATCAGATTAATTCACGTAGCAATATATACATAAATTCATCCAAAAAGAAATCGCTTGTGTAGTTTAAAGTGGATAGATTTAATGAAAACTCCTGGCGACAGGCAAACCTGGCTCAGCAATATCAGCAAGTTCCTCAATGTAGCTAGTCCTTTGCTACTCTCCTTACAAGTACATAGGGACTATGCCAAAAATGAAGCTTGATGTGACATTCTGTGAATACTAAATTTATACAATTTGTGCTTCAAATGAAGCAAACAAAAAGATACTATGTTTTGAATGTCTGTGTGGTGTTCCTACCTATCCGAAAAAAATAATGAAAACTACATTTAGGGTGATCTTTATATCTGCTTTTAGCATATGACAACTAAATCAATCTGCAAATAAGAGTAAACAAAACAAGAAGCGCCATTCTTAGTTTGCAGAATAGAATATAAGTTCGAATTTTCAAAGTTTTAAAAAAACCTTTACTCTCTTCGTTCATCCAAAGGAAGTAGGCAGAAACACTGATTGCTACCTTTTGGAAATCAGTGGGCAGTCAGTCCTTATGTGGAGAGGTGACTTCATTTCTCTTAATGAATTTTAGACTTACAGAAGATGAGAGCGTGACAAAACTGGAGCTACCCAATTCTTTAACTATAAATATGGTGTTATTGTCATAAATAGTCTTTTTAATGATAATCTCATTTAGAAAATAATTATATAGGTATAGTGCATTAGCATCATGGTGCAGACAATTGTTAGATAATTCAGACTCTGCTTATGGTAATCTCAACTACAAAATAATTATACAGGTATCGTATATTAATATCATGAGGTGGACAAGGGTTAGATAATTCAGATACTGTTCTCTATAGGTCAAATACTGACATTTTTCCAAGACATCTCAGGTCTCCAGTAAGCACAATAGTGGCTTCCTACTAGTAGGTTCTTCTATAGGACTTTTTTAATATAACATGTAGTTAGCTCATCGTGGAAGCAGTGAGCAATGGATTGTCTGAAGGATGTGGAGCAAATCAGCCAGGGGTCTTAAGAAATGTTTAGTAACCTTTATATTCTTAAGGCACTGGGTTGGCCATTATATTTCTGGATGTCGAGAATTAACTCTACTTTTTTCAATATCAATGAGCACTTCGCTTAAGGGTCACTTAAGAGAAGTGCCATTGAGAAGAAACATGTACACAGCATTTAAGGAATGCAGAGAATTAACTGGGGTTTCTGACCTAACCAGTGTTCAAACCCCACCGCATGTTGCACATTTTAGTAGGTATACACTGCGTTCTAAACGAATGAGAATGGGCTGGAAATTTGAGATTTAGCTGATGGTACAACATGATATGGTTTCATGATGCTGGAGAGGATCGCCAAGTAAAACAAAGCATTGCTGTTTTCTTAAGAGAAGTAAGGCGAACAGTAAAAAGTGAGCTTCTAAAACAAATAACAAAAATTTCCTAATTAAATATTGAAACAATCAGCATAAGGACTCTCAATTGAAAGAAAATTGAACTCACAAAGCAATTTAAAAAGGTTCATTTGAATATGATTGGTATTACTCAGACAAAGTGAACACTACAAGCGAATTTAGTCTTCATTTAGGATGTCATGTTCAGATAATAGTGATTTAAATAAAGGAAAGAATAATGATAGCATTCAACACCAAACATAAACTTTCTGATTTGGAGACATTTTCAAGTGCAGCTATGTGGGCAAACTTCAAAATAGAGAATTTATCAACAAAACATTTGTCCCTATGGTCCCACAAAAGGTTCTCCTAAGAAAGAAGTGGAGGAATCTTTCGAGTACCTAGAGAAGGCAGCTGACATAAAGAAAACAGAAAAGCTGATCATTGCAGATCTAAACAGGAGATATTTACCATTATTATTAGCTATGGCTGCCCTTTTTTTTTTCATATTTTCTCAAAATATATGTCTGGGATTCATTTTCTCTGCTGTTTAGATTTCCAATTATTAGCTTTTCATGTTTTTATTTTCATGCTTTCCAAGATAAAAGAGTACATGCAGAATTTGAAATCGGAAGTAATCGTTACTTGTTCTTAAGTGGAATAAAAAAGAATATCATATTGAAAAGAACAATATGTAAGAAAGTTTAAAAGAAGTAAACTCCCCCTCCCAAAATTATCACCACACACACACACACACACACACACACACACACACACACACACACACACACACACACAAAATACTGCTAGATAACATATATGCACTTTCTTTTTGTTTGTTTGAATTCGTTATTTTTCCAAAGTAATTGTACTGTTGCAGTTTTAAGCAAAAGACAAAGGCAAAGAATATCTGATAAAATACCATTGGCTATACATTTTTGATATTAAAAAGACACAATCGGAAACCCCCGAGTAATGCAGTTTAACATCATTTGTTATCCAGTTAAAAAAAAAAAATCGTTCCTAAAATTGAAATGTGCGACCCATATAATTTTATTTTGCAAGGACAGAAAGCAAAATGTCATATTTATTTCAATAAATGTTATTTTAAAAATATAAATATTTAGCATAATTTTCCAATGTAAACAAACGTTTTGATTATTTATTTTCGCACATGTGAAATTCGTTTTTATTTGGGAAGAGACACAATAAATAAATTGTGCAGCAAAAAAGGGTAAATATCGTAGGGCAGTATAGAAATTCCAAGTGATACAGTGCACATAAAGACAATAATCCGTTAACGCGGGGGGGGGGATAATTACATTTGAACAGATAGAATGCTGATGAAGTTTCATCAGCATTCTACATTTTATTAAGTCAAAGGGATATAATCAACATAACTTAGCCAGTTTTGTTGTAAAAAGTGCCGCATTTGAAGATATATTAGCGGCAAAATAATAAAATAGCAAAATTCATGATGCTTCAGAATAACTTGATAATTTTGATAATATCAAAACAAGATGAGACACATCTGTAGATATCTATTATTATTATTATTAGAGTCCTTTTAATTATGAACTCTATAAAGATATATTTAATAAATTGGTTGCATTTTTGTGTTTTTAATTGCAGTAAATAAACTAGTTTCATTTTGTCACAGATGGTTTTCGCTTCTGAACTACCTGGACTATTGTTCTTATCAATATTACTAAATTTCAATCTCCTTCTCTGGAAACTTTCTCTTACTAAATGTTTGACTTGTGTTGACCAATCACTGACTTAGCAGTTTAATCCAGAGATTAAATATATGGTCAGTTTAATCCATAACGTTCTTAAGAATATTTCACCCTGTGATTTCCCAGAATCCTGTTAGGAAAGAACAGATCGCTGAGTGTTGAACTTGCGATTATTTTGAAACACGTTTCTGAGGGTTTTTTTTTTGTGTGTGTGCTGCTGCTATTTGTATTAATTAGTGAGTAAGAGCAGTTTCTATATCACATAAACAGAGCATTTGATTTTCAAGTTTATTATTATTTATAAATTAAATTGATTTTTCAGTTTATTTTTTTGTGCATCAAGATTCTGGTTATTTTTGGGTAAAATGTCGAGTAAAAAAGTGGATGTTAGCGATCATAGTAAGTTATCGTTACTATTGATTGCTTCTACGTTTTAACTAAAGCTGGAATTATTATGCTTATTACTGCAACTTAAAAAAAGTAAATCTGGAGTTGAATAAATCTTAATAATTGTGTGATAAAGTTGGAACTGAATTAATCCTATATATATATATATATATATATATATATATATATATATATATATATATATATATATATATATATATATATATATATATATATATATATATATATATTATATGCTTTTTATGTGAATCCCAGGCCTCCAGTAAGTAAGGTGGTCTCGCACTAGGCGACAAAATTTACCTTTCACCTAAAGTTCCTTGGTTGGAAAGCAGATACGTAACCATTCTGTCAACCAGGGAGGCATACTGTGCATGTTACTGCAACAACAACAACAACAACGTTACTGGCTTGATGGGTGAAGCATAAAATGCTTTTTGTTTTCCCCTTTGTCTGTGTCGAGAAGCTTGATGGGGGGGGTGAGCCTTATGCTCGCACTTTGTGAACTAAGGAGTTAGCTCTGTTCTGCTGAGAGCAGGAGTACCTTGGGTCTTTTATGTGTTTGTGATAGTCATGTTCACTATAACTGGAAACTTGTCTGATTAGTGGGTTGGAATGAGAGAGTGCCTTGCTGAAGAACTTTTCCTAATGGTCATGAAGGAGAGAATGGATGTCTTGGGTTTCTCTGTGGATCTGCGTGTTTCTGACAAACCATGGGGCATCCAAGATCATCCCCAGGCATTTGTTTTGTATCCTCTGTAGTTTCAGGATGTTAGATTTGGATGTGTGACTCCATTTTGGGGATGCATATGGGATTACTGGTCGTATTACCATGTGATATAGATGGTAATACAACTTGCTTGTTGCGTGTATCCAATTTGCTGTTGCGGTTGATCAGGGGATAGAGTTGGGCTATGGTTCTGGATGTCTTTCTGCCTATGAGCTTGATGTGGCTGTTGATATTTAGCTTTTTTTTTGTCTAGCTGTACTCCAAGGTATTTGGTTTCTGTCTGCCATGGTATCTTTTTTCCGAGGAGTTGAATGTCGTCTTGGATGAAGGCTTTGCGTCTGGTGAATAGTATAGCTGAGCTTTTGACGGGGTTTACTTGTATCCTCCAGTCCGAGAACCATTTCTCTAGCTTTGTGATGGTGTCCTAGAGACTACTGATGGCCAGGTGTGGACCGAGAGATCTTGTCATTATGGCTGTGTCATCAGCATATAGGGCTGTGATGGTGGTCCTCAGGTTCTGTGGAATGTCGGCCACATCGATTGTGAAAAATAAAGGAGCCAACAGGGATCCCTGTGGTACTCCTGCCAGGATTTGGTGCCTAGTTGAGATGGTGCCATTTATTTTTATCTGCATGGATCCGTCAGTGAGGTATGATTTTATTAGATGGGTAAGGTTTGTTGGAATGTTGGCCTGAATGTGTTTGTAGAGTAATCCTTGATACCATACCTTGTCAAAGGCCTTGGCAATATCCAGAAAGACTGCAGCTGTGTGAAGGTTCCAGTTATATCCTTGAGTGATGTGCTCCACTAGTCAGTGTATTTGTTGCACTGTGCTGTGTACAAGATAGAAGCCAAATTGTTCGTTTGGAATTATTCCTAATTGGTCTGATTTTTCTTGTAGTCTTGAGAGGATGATTTTTTCAGCAATCTTTCCTAGGTTGGAAAGCAGGCTTATCGGACGGTAGCTTTGCGGGGGTTGTGGATTGTTTCCTGGCTTTTTTATTGGTATGATGTCGGCTGTTTTCCATGCAGTGGGGAAGTGTTGTATCCTCAGTACTGTATTGGTTATATTAACCAGGTGCACAATAGCCTTTCGAGGAAGTAGTTTGATGATTCTGTTTGTAATTCCACCTGGACCTGGAGCCTTTTTTGTTGTTTAGATGTTTTATGATGATGGTTATTTCCATTGGAGTAGTGAGGGTGATGCTGTCTGGTTTGTCTGTGGTCTGTCTTAAGGTACGCTTCACCTGCTGGTGGACTTTATATATGTGGGTGATGTTTATGTTGTCATATGATGGGCTGCATTGTTTTTCTAGGTTTCCTGCTATTGCTTCTGCTTTTTCAGAATCAGTGTGCGCCATTCCATGTGCAGTTTGCATGGGGGGGGGGTAGAGGGTTGTGTTTGGTGCACAGGATCCTCAGAAATTTCCATATTGTGTGATCTTCTGGATTGAGTGATGACAGTTTATTGTCCCAATCCTGATTCCTGTGGTTTTGAAGTGTTTTCTGACTTAGCTGTTCAAATTGTTCAGTGTTTTCTTGTCCTCTGGTACTCTTGTGTTGTGGTATCTTTTCCTGGCTTTGTTTTTTGTTCTGATGAGGTCCATGATGTTTTCTGGGAGCCGTTTCGTTGGGTGGTTGGTTGTGGTTGTGGTTACTTCTTCTAGTGCTTTTTTGATTTGGTTTGTTAGATTGCTTACTGCTTCATCTATTTCTTCTTTTTTGTAGTTGATGGGTACAGGGCCAATGTATTCTGGTAGGATTTTGACTAGCCTATCCCATGATATGAAGGTGTGCTTGGGAGCCAGTTGGTCTTGCGTACCAAGTTTGATCAGGATTGGGTTGTGGTCAGATGATAGTTCATTGATCATCTCTAGTTGGTATTGATAACTGATGTTTCTAAGAATAGCTATGTCAAGTACATATGATCTGCCATGAGGGCTGTAATGAGTGTACTCAGTCGGTCCTGCTACCACAACTGAGTTAAGTGTTGAGTAGTTGTATAGTATGCGTCCACTTCTGTTGTTGGTGGTGCTGAACCAGGCTCTGTGCTTGGCGTTTAAGTCTCCTGCTATGATGGTGGGTCTGTGGTGCAAAGGACAGCATCCAGGTCTGCTGTCAGTAAAGGGTTGGTTGGTGAGTTGTAGGCATCATATATCTTGAGGCTTTCTGCATTGCTTGTGTGGACTTGTATTCCACAAGATAGACTCAGCATCAGAGGGGGAGGCACTGCCATCTATATCAAACCTTACTTCCAGGTTGGTAGTCTGTGGGTTGGATATGGCATTGTGGTGGAGGTAAGATTTGATATAGATGGCAGTGCCTCCCCCTCTGATGCTGAGTCTATCGGTTCGGTACATTGTGTATCCTCTCTTTTGGGTTCTTAGAGGGTCTCAGGTGGGTCTCGTTGATTAGTATTGTGCCAGGGTTGTATCTGAGTGCAAATTCATGTAGTGTTTTGTTGGAGAAGCCGTTAGCATTCCAGGATGCAATTAGAAGCGAGTTGGGTTTTACTTTTGTTTTATTCATTGTTGAATGCTGTCAGTACGGAATGGGTTCCTTGCAGGAATCTCTTTGTGGAGGATGGCGTTGAGTTTGTTCTGCTGAATTTCTGCAGCATAGTGGCTAGCAAGGCAGTCAGTATTGCTGTGATGTTGGAGCCTATTTGATTGCTCTGTATTGTGTCCTTTGGGTGGGCTGCTTTCTGCATAGGTCTTAGTGGGAGGTTGAGCCCTTTCCTGACTTTTGTGGATAGGGTTTTGTTGGTTTGATGACTGTGCAGCTGAGATGCTTTGAGTGGTCCAGATTGGGGGAGGTTGGACGGGTCTTGTAGTTCCGTGATTTCTGGGGTGATGGTTGCATCCTTTGTAGTTTTCTGGGTGGGGACCTCCAGAGTTGGCTGGTGTGGTTCATGGTTTTTTGCATGTAATGGTGTGATGTTTCTCACCACACTTCAGGCATCTGAACTCGGCTTTACATAGATTTTGGGCATGGCCAAACTTTTGGCAACGATGGTATTGCCCTGCTGATGCCCTTTTCCTGAGTGGTTCTGTTGTTATCTTAAGTCCACAGACCGCGGTTATGTCGTAAATTCGTCGTTGCATGTTCTGGATCTCAACTAATACTAATGGCATCGGTCGTTTATCGGATCTGAGCATCCGGCTGACTTTGATTGGTGTTAGGCCCTACTGGGTGAGGTCTGCCGCGATCTCCTCGGAGGTAATGCCTTCAGTGACACCTCGGAGTACAACCTTGAGATTTCTTTCGCTGCTTAGTGCGAAGGTGTGGTACTGTAGTTTGTTGTTGTCCATCATTTTCGTTATCCCTCTGTAGTCTGTGACTGTTGTTGGTTGAATTTTTACTCATTCGTCGGTGTTTCTGGCCCAGGAGTAATCCCGCAGGTCTAGAGACCTGCCAGCAGAAATTCTGTAGAGGATATCGCAGCTGCAAAGGACTGCCAGCAATATCGAGCGATTAGCTAAATGCGCGAAGCAATTAAATTACACAAAACGAAGAAAGCTTACCTCTATATATCATTCGAAAATTCAAAAATATTACACTAATCAAAATGCGAGACTAATACGTGAGCCGCCATTTTATATTCCTGTCTGCATGTTATTGCAAACTGAAATGTTTTAGATGTGTATTTAGATCCATGTTGTAATTCCATAAATATAATGATTTTTGCTAAAATTTTTATTACAGTAAAGTCAAAATTTTATTTTTAATGAGAATATCTGAACTTTACAGTTGATGAAGTTCCTATTTTTACCTTGATTAGCAAACTTAATTTGATTGCATTTAAATTCTTTTCTTTTCTTTTTTTTTCTCTTTTTTTTTAAAAATACTTTTATCCTTATACAATTATTTAAGAAGCAACTTGTACCAAAATAAAACAAGTGACCTGTCGTTATTATGCATTGAATCAGATATAATGGACTCGATTAATTATGATGACATTATAGATATATTTGCTAAAACCAAAGCGAGAAAAAAAAAAACTTTTAGTTATTGATTTTTTTTTATTTAAATTTGAACTGATTTATATTTATACTTTTTTTTAATGCAAATATATGTATATCAGTGTTATATTGTGTTATTAAAATTAGTTATCATATAAATGTTGACTTTTATTTTCGTTTTATTTTATTTTTTGCTTATTTTTAAGGCCTCAATGATGTTGCGCCTCGGTTCTCCAAAAGTATAAATGCGGCCCTGGACACTGCCTGTTTGTAATGCTAGCGGTGAACGCTCATTTATGTAATACATATAATCATATATGTATATGTATATTTTCTGTACATTTTAAATATATATGAACGCTCATTTTAAATATATATGAATTTCAAAAAAATTACTTCAGCAGAACTGCTTAAAAAATGTTTGATATTGATAAATTATTTAACACATTTACTTAAGTATAAAGAGCTAATAAGCTTCATTTCCGCAATGAAAACATTACTTAAATTAAGGGTTTCTTATTCGGTTTTAAAACTATATGGGATTTAATATCCCCTTAATTTAAGTAATATTTAACACATGATAATTCTAGAGATATTGATGGAACAGATTTATGTAGTGAATTACAAATAATAGCAAGGCAAATTACAGAAAATACTTCCTCATTAGATGTCCTACATATGCAAAAATAATTTAGAAAATAGTGTTCCAAATGTGTTTATTGCTTTGAGAATATTTTCGACATTGCCAGTATCGGTAGCAAGTTCAGAAAGGAGTTTCTCAAAAATTAAAACTTACAAAAGCTTACGATGGCTCAGGAACGACTCACTGGTCTAGTAATAATATGTATAGAGCATGAAATTGCATCTACAATCAATATAGATGAATTAATTCAAAACTTTGCAAAAGCAAAAGCCCGAAAGTATTTTGTATTTAAGATGTAATAATTTTCTTGCTATACAGATATTAGGAATAATCATATACAGGGTGTTCGGGATAAATTTGACATATTTATAATGAATTATATTTTTCCGTAAGTTACATGTATTAACACACACTTCTCTTCATTTAAAAGTTTGGACCCTTCTTCATTCATATACAAGATGTCAGAAAGGATGGATAGCTGGAACCCACCTGAATCATGGAAGAGAATAACTTGTATCATGATGATTCGTGCCCGCCATCAAAATAAGGATATTACGACTGCTGCCCAATGCTCCCTGAATACAGTAAAAACAATCAGGCATGAACTAGAGACTTGCAATGGTGACTACGAGGATGTAGCAAGAAGAAAGATCCCTAGCAGACGATCTGATTGCGTTCGTACAGCAGAATTCCTCGCAAATCTGCAGGAACAGGTGTTGAAGAACCCTGGCATTGGAATTCGGGCTTTGTTCGTGGAGTTGCTAACTGTAGTCAAGCCCTGGATAACAAGGGTAGCCAATGGTAGGCCGTATGTATGGCAGCAGGATTCGGCCCCTTGCCACACCTCTGGGAAAAGTCAAAAATGGTTGTCTGAAAATTTCTACGACTTCACCAGTCCAAATGTTTGGCCTCCAAACTCCCCAGACCTTAACCCCATGGATTATTTTGTATGGGGCGCAGTTGAAAAAGACACCAATCGCACTTCCAGTAATACAAAAGCCCAGTTAATGGATAAAATTAAAACAGTTTTTGCGGCCCTTCCCAGGGAGACTGTAGCATCAGCTTGTTCGAGGTTCCGAAGCAGAATTGAAGCTGTGATCGATGCTAATGGTGGTTATTTTGAGTAAATCTTGTTGATAGTATTGTAATTAACTCTGCCTGTAATGTTTTTTTGTCAATTCATTAAATTTAATAGATACAAAGAAGATTTTCTTTTTCCTTACGAAACTGTCAAATTTATCCCGAACACCCTGTATGTATACAGGGTCAGCGAAAGCAGGCATGCGGTGCATGCAGGCGCCACCGCCAGGGAACGGTTCATAAGTTAATTTTTAAAAAACAAAATTTTTATCAGAAAAACAAAATAATTCTTAGAATGATTAATATTAAAATAAATGAGACCGTATACACTAAATAAAATTTTTTTAAAAATGTATATTGCCGCCTCTTTGATCATCCGGCTGTTTACAATTTTGCTGCTAGAGCAGGCTAAATGCTTGCCTGCAGAATGTGGTGTCTATTGCAGTCTATCTAAAGTGAAACGGTGAACAGTTTTTATGCGCAGAAACGAATTTTCGTACAAAACATTTGTTGCTAGTTAACCAGTCATATGGTACGCATCTCAGAAGGCTACTGACAGTAGCGCAGTACGGACTATTATTTCGTCTCTGTGTCGTGTTCTGTAATAATTTCTTGTGGATATAAAATAGAAATGGAATCAAAAATTTAAAAAAAAAATTATCCGGTGCACAAAATCATAAGCGTCATGCTGCGAAAGAAGCAGATATCAAGAAACAAACTGGGGCTCTTAATAAATTTGTTAAAATATTAAAATATTCTGATGCAGATTGTAACCAACTCGATACATCAGAAATCAGAGTTGAAGAATCGTGCACATCATCCAGTTTGCATGAAGGTACTATTGCAACTATTGAACAAGATAATTGAACATGATTTAAAATATTAAAAGAGTTAGGATTTAGTCAACTACAACAAGATTTAGTTGTAGTTGACCACGAAACTAACACATTGTTAGCCTCTGTGAATTTAGAAGATCCAGGTGAACGGGGAAATATTGATGAAAAATTACGAGTTGTTTTAATTGAAATGGGGCCTGTTGAAAATAAAAATCTAATATATCCCAGAGATACATATGGTCGTAAATTTGGCGACACGTATTATAATAGAAAAATGGAAAACGGGAGCTCTTGCGAAGAACATGGCTCATTTATTCCGAAACTTTAAATTCTGTTTTTTGCTTTTGTTGCAAACTTGTTGCACCTACTGAATCAACTGAATCACCCACTGAGTCTTGTAGAAGGTTATAACAATTGGAGAAATGTAAGTGCAACTTTACATAGACATGAGACTAGTTTAACTCACATGAAAAATTTCTTAAAATGGAAGGAACTTGATAAAAATTTAAAAAAACAAAACTACTATTGATTTCCAGACTCAAAGCATGTATGAAATGGGAAAGAAACATTGGACGAGTGTTTAAGAACGCTTGATTGAAATTATAAAATTCCTTGGTAGCCAAAATTTAGCTTTTCACGGATCACCTGATAAATTATATGAAAGGAATAACGGTAATTTTTGAAAATTAGTCGAACTGTTTGCGAAGTTTGATCCCGTTATGGAAAATCATGTTGAAAGGGCCCTACAACGAAACAATAGAGTACACTATTTGAGTAAAGACAGTCAAAACGAAATATTGAAAACGTTAAGTAACGCAATCAGGGATGCAATTTTAGTATCAATTCGAAAATCTAAATATTATTCCATAATTTTAGGATGCACACCTGATGCAAGTAAAACAGAACAAATGACCATTATTATTCGCTTTGTTTCCTGTGACAATGGAATTGTCAAGATCAGGGAAAACGTTTTAGGTTTCGCAGATATATCAGATTCCACAGGACGTGTTGTATGTGCAACAATAATGGAACAACTGGAAAAAATGGAACATTCCCATTGAAGACATGCGAGGTCAACGGTATGACAATGGGGCAAATATGGGCTCCAAAATTTGCTTTTGAACAAAAATCCTCTAGCTTTTTACGTGCCATGTGCTGCTCATACTTAATCATTAACGATGCGGCCAAAGTGAATGCAGATACAATTAGTTTCTTTGCAATTATTCAAGAAATATACAATTCTTTTCATTCTCTTACAAACGTTGGACAATCCTTTTAAAGTTCGTAAAAAAAAATTAACATTGAAGCAGCCATCAGAAGCCCCCCCCACCCCCCCCCCCCCCCACCCCCCCCCCCCCCCACCCCCCCCCCCCCCCACCCCCCCCCCCCCCCACCCCCCCCCCCCCCCACCCCCCCCCCCCCCCACCCCCCCCCCCCCCCACCCCCCCCCCCCCCCACCCCCCCCCCCCCCCACCCCCCCCCCCCCCCACCCCCCCCCCCCCCCACCCCCCCCCCCCCCCACCCCCCCCCCCCCCCACCCCCCCCCCCCCCCACCCCCCCCCCCCCCCACCCCCCCCCCCCCCCACCCCCCCCCCCCCCCACCCCCCCCCCCCCCCACCCCCCCCCCCCCCCACCCCCCCCCCCCCCCACCCCCCCCCCCCCCCACCCCCCCCCCCCCCCACCCCCCCCCCCCCCCACCCCCCCCCCCCCCCACCCCCCCCCCCCCCCACCCCCCCCCCCCCCCACCCCCCCCCCCCCCCACCCCCCCCCCCCCCCACCCCCCCCCCCCCCCACCCCCCCCCCCCCCCACCCCCCCCCCCAGTTTGGGAAACCCTGGTATACATAGTGTACATGGAATTAGTGTAGCAGGCCATTAAAAATAACTTTTTAAAATGTTTTAAATCGGTAACTAAATTATTTCATTCTGGTGAGTTATTTTTTTAAAATAGTTAGGCATAAAAATGCATAGACAGAAAATTATTATATATATGAAGAGCCAAAGGCTTCAATTCGGCGACATATGACTTGTTTAAGTTAAGGGATATAACATCCCATATTTTTTAGCCGAATAAGAAACTCAAAGAGTTTCGTGCCGAATATTGTAGAAACTATATAAATAAAGTTCGGCGATTCCAAGCGTAAGCAAATACCTGGATACTGCAGCAACTGACCCTAAAAGTAGTGCAAGCTGAGGCATTCTTGATATTTACTCATAATGTGAACTTAGCTCCTAGGAGGTGTATTTCTGTTCAACATTATGAGAGAAGGTCACTACCCAGACCGGTTTCAACCTTTATTGAGGTCTCATCAGTGAGTAGGTAGACCTTGTTAATATCAAGTTTGTAGCGAACAGAACTTACAACCCTTCTATGAGTATTCCCGAGAGGTGTCCTAATAAATTATTAGATATATGAAGAACCAAAGGCTTCAATTCGGCGACAATCAACAGAAACGATATGGGATGTAATATCCCTTAACTTAAACATAGACAGAAAATTTTTAAAATCTGTAACATTTATTTTTAAGATGTATATAGGCGCACTAATCGAATTTGGGTATCGAAAAAAAATGACGCACTAATTACTGGATAGAGACATTGTACAGGGGCGCCTAAATTTTCTTTGCTTGGAGTAGAGCCTTAATTTTTTTGACCCTTAATTTCTTTTATAAAAGAATTAGGGTATGTCTCAGGGCCTAGTTAAAGGAAAA
Organism: Typopeltis vanoorti; assembly: GCF_054136105.1. Lineage (NCBI taxonomy): Eukaryota > Metazoa > Arthropoda > Arachnida > Uropygi > Thelyphonidae > Typopeltis > Typopeltis vanoorti. The sequence goes on from NC_143559.1 coordinate 120,514,301, forward strand.
CCATGAGGCTGAAAGACAATAAAACATATTCAGAATATTAATTTATTATTCTGCTTCTCAACAAAGAATTGAGCTAAGATAGTTTGGGGGTATTGTATTCTGTTTCTTTTTTTTCATACAACTGACGGTATGGCCCTATTGCCTCTTCTGCAAATTCAACTGGGTTCTCTCCTCACCAGGGTCAGTTTCTAAGTATTGCTGCTTAAAAACTTCGATTGTACGAAAACTTTTTCAAAACAATTTGAAAACTGTTTTCAAATTGTTTCTGTGAAACCTCTTTGGACTTGTTAGTGATTAATTTTCTTCATATTCTTCAGGATCTTCGCGCTGTGTATCTAAATTTAGCAAGTCGGAATCACTTAATTTCTCAGGAGGAGATTTAATTAACTTAGATTCGTTTGAAAAGCCTCTAAAACCATTTACACAATGTGGAAGAATGTGCTTCCAAACGGCTCGCATATTGCTAGCAGTAATTTCATTCGACTTTATAACCAGGCTGAGATTTCTCTGATTTGGCTAGAAAGTCTCGGAAGGCATTCGCTTCCAAAAAAAGGCTGGTTTCATAGACATTAAATATTTGTTGATCACAATAGTCTCCTTCTTACACAATTTTCTTCAAAAATCTCTGGATATCTCCTTATCTGCACTTGTAGCTTCTCCTGTGATTATAATATTATGTAGGCTATTTCTCTTTTTGAAACGCTCAAATCACCCAGCTAACATGGAATTCTACTTCTTTTCCGTCATTGATAGCCCTTGATTTCCAGGTTACAAAGAGACAATGCTTTTGATTTAATAAGGCCAGTGTTTAGCGGGATCCGTTTTTGGTTACAATCTTCGATCCATGTAAAAAGAAGTCTCTCTAATTCAATCATAATACTTTGATTTCGAGTGCATGCATGATGAACTTGAAGCAGCCTTACCTTTCTCTTTGTATTCAGCAATTGATTCAGCTATTTTTGTGTTCTTGTCCTATCTTTGCTTTGGACTCGCCTTGTTAATTTTCTTCATTATTTCAAATATTTCTTCCAATGAGATTACTTTTCGAATCATTTTCACACTTCCATTTTTTGCTCACTAATTCTTTTACTCATGATTAAAGGTTAGGAAAATAATTTAAAATAAAAAAGTAAGGAAAACAATTGCACGAGATATGATCAGCCAAATGCTATGTAAAGCAGACGACATAAATTTTGGCGTTAAATTTGGAACATAGTGTACATGGAAATTGTGTAGTATGCCATTAAAAATGACATTGTAAAATATTTCAAATCGGTAACTAAATTATTTCATCCCGAGTGATTTTTTAAATAGTTAGCCATAAAAAATGTATAGATCGAAAATTTTTAAAATCTGTAACATTTATTTTTAAGATGTATATCGGCGCACTAATCGAATTTGGGTATCGAAAAAAATGACGCACTAATCGGGGGCGCATTAATCGAGGGATTGCTGTATTTCAAAAGCAGGACTTCAGAATGAATGAAGAGAGAGAGAGGGGGGGGGGATAGTGAAATCTTTTGTCTTCTCAGATCACTGAGCCATTTCGTTTTTTTTTTTAAATACAAGGCAAAATAAAATGACAAAAAAGTCACTAATACAGGAGGTCACTTAAATAAAACGAAGAGGAAATGAAGACTGAGATCTACATGCAGTTGGATTGATTAGTCAGAAGTGCAGTGTTGACAATTGACAATTGACATTTATGTCTTTAGGGGTGAAGCAAGATGCTTTTCATATTCCCTGCTATCTGTTGTGGTTACAGTGAGGATAAAATTTATGAGCAGTTTGCTCGCCCTGAATGGGCATGGAGATTATGCATCGCTATGGGATGCTAATATAGCTTTTGGTCTTCTATATTTGAATATGTCCGTTGGATCGTATGTTGCAGCTTGCTGAACCAAATCGTTGGGATGTGTTGACGTCTTTAGGAAAAACTTGGATGCTAAGGACTGTAGAAAAGAGAAAATATAGGGAATATTTGTGTCTCTGTGGAGTTGATTGTTTCTAACATACCACGGGGCGTTCAGAATCATTCTCAAGCACTTGTTCTGCGCTCGCTGTATTTTGATAATGTTAGCATTAGAGGTGTGGCTCCAGGCCGGAGAGGCATAGGTGATTATAGGACGAATTGTCATCTGGTATAGTTGCAATTTGATTCTGTTGCTGAGCTTGTTATTTCTATTAATTAGCAGGTAGATCTGAGCTATGGCTTTAGATGCTTTTGCGCACGCAGACTTGATGTGTTGGTTGAAAGATAGCTTTTTGTCGAGAATCACACCCAGGTAATTTGTTTCTGTCTGCCAGGGAATTTTAGTATTGAATAGTAACACATCTCCTACAGGAGACATTGGCCTTTTTGAGAAAAGAACGGCTGAGATTTACTGGGGGTTGACTTCCAATCTCCATTTAGAAAACCAACCCTCCAGTTTTAGAATGTTTTCTTGAAGCTTTCTGGTAATGAAATGGGGTCTGAGAGATCTGTTTAGTATTGCCATATCGTCCACATACAGGGCCAAAATGGAAGTCATCGGATTGTGTGGGATGTCTGACATGATATAGAGAACAGCAATGGAGCCAGTAGAGATCCCTGCGGCACTCCAGCAAAGATGTGGCGCTGGGAGGATGTAGAACTTGATTTTTACTGGCATTGATCTATTCTGAAGACATGAATGGATTAAATGAACCATTTTAGTGAGGAACCGGCTGAGATAAGTTTGTGCAGGAGTCCAAAATGCCAGATTTTGTCAAATGCTTTGGATAAGTCTAGGAAAACAGCGCCCGTGCACTGGCGCCAGTTGTAGCTGGTGGTGATGTATTCGACAATTCTGTGGATTTGCTGGGTAGTACTATGGTGTTGCTTAAAACCAAACTGTTCTTTAGGGAGGATGTTTAGGTCATTTACTGAGGTTTGGAGTCGTGAGAGGATGACCTTCTCTGCAACCTTACCCAAATTTGAGATGAGACTGATTGGACGATAATTTTGCGGTAGGTGTGGGTCTTTGCCTGGCTTATGTATAGGAATTACGTCAGCCAGTTTCCAGGTGGAAAGAAAATAGTGAAATCTTAAAATTGCATTTATTATACTGGTCAGGTGCACTACTGCTTTTAGGGGCAGAAGTTTGATCACCCGATTAGTAATGTCGTATGGACCAGGAGCTTTTTTGTTTTTTAATAATGTCATATATCTCAGCAGGTGGTGCTGGTGCAATATGGTCAGTGCTGGTGATAGGAAGTTTGAGTGAGTGTCTGACCTTGCTGTGAATCTTATATATGTGGTCAAAGTCAAGGTTTCCATACGAAGGTCTGCATTGGTCCTCTAAATTGTATGCCATAACTTCTGCTTTGGCTACATCTGTGTGAGCAAGGCCCTGGTTAGAGAATATTGGGGGAAGGGATCTGTCTTTGTTTTTGATATTTTTCAGTAGTCTCTAGATGGAGTGATCAGTATGTGAAATGGAGGATAACTTTTCATTCCATACTTGGTCTCTATGAGCTTTGAGTGCATCTCTTACTGCCTCATTTAATCTGTTTAAATTTGTTTTGTCTTGTGGTGCACACATGTTATGGAATCTTTTCCTAGTTCTGTTTTTGTCTCTGATCAAGTTCATGATATCTTCAGGCAAACGATCTGGCTTGCGGGCAGATTTGTAGGAGGAAGCTACCTTTATAGCAGAATTAATTTGTTGTGTGAGATTTGTAACTGCAGTTTCTACTTCTTCCTTTGTGCGTATGTGAGGAACAGGTCCAATATAATCCTTCAGTGCTGCTGACAGTCTTTCCCATGCAATGTAGAAGTGAGAAGGAGGATACAGGTATTCTTGATTTCCCATCTGTAGTATAATTGGATTGTGATTGGATGATAGTTCATCCATAGATGTGATGCTGTATTGAAGTTTGATATCCTGCAGGATAGCTATATCCAGGATGTCAGCAGTGCCAAACGCACTGAGATGAGTTGGTTCGGTGGGGCCTGCCACAACAGCGTTGCTTGATCCTAAGTAATTGGAAAGGATGCAACCATTCTTGTTTGTGGTTGTACAATTCCAGACAGGATGCTTGGAATTCAGATCCCCGGCAATAATGGTGGGCTCTCTGATGCACAAGATGGCATTTAGATTAGAGTAAAGTAGAGATTTTTGGGGAAGGTTGTAAGCTGAGTAGATTTTCAGTTTGCCAGTGGAGCTGGTGACCACTTCCACGCCTGTGATCTCAAGTCTATTTGTTGAAGGATTGTTCACAGAGTGGTCCTTAATGTAGTTTTTAATGAAGATGGCAGTGCCGTCGCCTCTGTAGAGTAGTCTGTCATTTCTGTATAGGTGATAGCCCCTTATTGTAGGATTGTCTGAGGGTCTTAAATGAGTTTCACTGAATAAAATAACATCTGATTGATACCTATATGTAAAATCTCGGAGTTCCAGAATTTTGTTTTTGAGGCCATTTGCGTTCCAAGCAACTATCTGAAAAGGTGCTGGAATGAGTTTGTTACTATTCATTTATGAGAGCTGTGAGGATGCGTTTCACGAAGACATCTTTTAGTGGAGGTTTCAGTAGGGTTTGATAGGCTGAAATTTTGTAGCATGTTTGCGAGTGAGGCCGTAATAACAGCTGTTAGGTTTTTAGGTGCTGTTGGTTGATTTTGTTCTGGAATTGGTCTAATTGTACGGGTCACATCGGCATAACTTCTTGTTTGCTTTTGGGTGTCTCTATTATTAGAGGTCTCCGACTGTGGCCGCTGAGTCTCCGGTTTTGATGCCTGGGCCTCTGGTGTTCTTATACTGTAGGAGGAGGGCTGATTAACTGCCTCCATCCGTCTAGGATGAGGGCCACTGCAGTTGGCACATTTGACCGAGGTAATCCTCGGCTTTGTGCAGGTATTGGTTGGGTGGCTGTCTCCACATTTTAAACATCTATATTCCGCTCTGCATAGATTCTGGGCATGGTCAAACTTATGGCACCTGTGGCACTGCCCAGAAGATGATCTCTTACAGAGTGGTTCCGGTGTGACGATGAGACCACAGACTGTTTTTAAGTTGTAGATATCCTTGTATATTTTATGAATCTCAACAAGGACTAATGGCATGGGAGTCTTGTCTGCTTTGTACATTCTGCTGACCTTGACTGGAGGCAGATCCTGAAAATTTAGGTCAGCAGCTATTTCTGCTGTGTCAATGTCTTCACGGACACCACGAAGGACCACTTTTAAGTTTTTTTTCGGAGCTGAGCGCAAAGGTATGATACTGGATGCCTCTGCAGTTCTTTGGTCAACCTTCTATATTCTGTGACTGTTGCTGGCTGGATCTTTATGCCTTCATCCATGTTTTTGGTCTTAATGAAGCCAATATGCAGATTGGACATTGTGGCTCTTAAAGCTGCCCACTTCTGCTTTTCTCTAAAGATGATCAGAGGTACCTTTTCTTTGGGAGAAATAGCGGCGTCCGAACCCTGAGAATCCTGTTCCATTTCAGTATTATCGTTGTGCGGTTCATCTGTTGTTCTTCGCTTTTTGCGAGCGCGCACTTCTACAAAGTCTGAAGGAGTAGAAGGCACCGATTCTAAATGATCTTTAGCGACAACGTCTGAGACACATTCGAGGGGAAACGTGTCATACAATTTCACTTTTCCCGGCCAATTATCACTCAGCAGCTTTCCGAGTCTGGGGAATTCCATGTATACTTCGAATTTGGTCTCATTCAGAAGTTTTGCCATTTCAATAATTTTAAATGTGTTAAGACACAGATGGAGGAAGAGTAGAGATTTCTCAGGCGTCCCGAGCAGATAAAGATAATCCTGTGCACTTTTGAGGGTCCACTAGCAAATCCCGTAGACACTCTTAGGTGTGTACCAGCAATAAAATGTCACTATAAGGAACAAAGGCGATACTAGCGGCTGTAGGCCTAGCATATCGCCCTTGTAATTACAAATGACTTACCTGGATAAAGCACTATGGAAAATAAAGTGACTGTTTATGGTAGCAAGCAGTTAACTACTATTACTAAAGAATAAGCATAAATAAATCGCTAAAAACATATCAATCAAATTCACAATTCATCATCAATAATACACGACACGAAACACGAAGCAATGACCCAAGAAAGATTGGTTGGTCTAGCAACTATATCGAGAGAGGTGAACATAGCTTATAATTTAAATTTAGCTTTAAAACCGTTTTATTGTGCGATATCCCTGTAGAGCAAACATTTAACTAACACACGAGCCGCCATCTTTTTCACTCTAAACAAGCAAACACAAGAGAACGCATATACAGGCATATAACATCTATGCCATTTTAAGGGGGTTGCTCAATCTTATTGTGTCAATCTAAAATAATACTTCCTTTCACAACAAAAGCTAAAAGCAGTCCTATTTTTCCAAGCTTAAAACTGATTAAAAATTATTTGCGAGCAGCAGTGACCCAAGAAAGATTGGTTGGTCTAGCAACTATATCGAGAGAGGTGGACATAGCTTGTAATTTAAATTTAGCTTAAAAAAACCGTTTTATTGTGCGATATCCCAGTAGAGCAAACATTTAATTAATATTAGTATGTAATTGTTTTGCATTAATATTTCTCTTATAATAAAAACAAAATAGCAATTCGAGATTTTCTTATATTTTTATCTTATAATCTATCAAGGGCGATATTTAATCGTTTGGCTCACGGCACGATCTAATCTGGCGACCACCCTGTACACAATATAATACTGTTGCTAGTCAGATTTAAGAAAATCGTGTTGGCGTTATATACCACATAAGTACGGCAATCATCTGACGCTCTTATATAGAAATCTGATTTTATATAGAAAGTCGTGCATCATAATGAATAATATCTCGGTTTGTCTGTACTGAGTCGAAACAACTCCGTAATGCAATTGGGAGAATGACGGTACATTGCGCCCTTCGATTGGAATAGGCCTAAGTTCGATTCTCGTCGCGACGGGAGGAATCTTTATCTGGACGATTTTCAATCGAAAATGAGTTAGCCGATCTCATACGAAGGTAGCAGGGTTTTTTCTCCGGGAAACTCAGGTTTTTTTATCCGGCATACAGACAAATCGGCCCTTCAGAACACACACAATTTATAGACATAGAATACCAGTTGTGGTGGAGGTGGGCGGTAGATGGCGTTGATGAAGTTGATTCGTAGTAGAGGTTCGGTGTAGTGGTTGAGACAGTTGTATCAGTTGTAGGTGTCCTCCCGCGACGAGTCTTCGGACTCCTTGGAAGTGTCAGGGAAAATAATAATAATGATGATGATGATGCCAGTGTATTGTGTGTGTGTCCACTAAATAGGATTCCCGTTAATTACCAGTGCATTTGATCTTGTTACACTTGAAATTTCATCCAACAGAATTTTTCTAGTTTTGTAAATATGAATTAGATGGGTGTTTCTCAACATGTAATTCATAAGCATGAAACTTTTTATTTCAACATAATATCCATAAACGCAGATGTTAGGTCAAATTTTTAGAGATTAGGAAGTAGATTCTCCCACATGTAGTATCTGTGGTCACATGGCGAATCACATGTACAGTCTCAAATTAACATCTATAAGGACTTTTCAACTGAAGGTGAGTTAGTCTCATACGGGGGCATAGGATTTTGCCCCTTTCGTAAGCTTGATTTTCATTTTCCCCTAAATATTTGGACCTTTCAGGAACCCCTACAATTGGAAACAGTGGTGACTGGTGAAAATTTTAAGTGGGGGATGCTGCATATACAAAATAAGAAAAAATAATTCATTATTTCCTAATCAATAAGTAAATGTACATATTACAAAGATTGCTTTATTAAAAATATTTCATCCTCACTACGAACACACACGAATAATACAAGTTTCGTACACAGAAATAACGCGCGCAAGCATACAATATATCTGTAGCGACATCTAACGCAGTGTCGGTTTCCACATTCCGACACTGCGTTATATCGCAGTGCATTTGTTTTGTGTAACGATAATTGAGAAAATATAATTCTTTTCATATTTTCAACAGTGACACTCGTCATAATTCATCCTTGTATTTATAATAAATAACTATATGTTATTTTAACAGAATAAAATAAGATTTACCAAAAATATTTCATCCTCACCACGAACACACACCAATAATAAAAGTTTCATAACTCACAGAAGTAACGTGTGCAAGCATATAATTTATCTGTAGCGACACTGCTCAACGATCAGTGTCAGATTCACTTGTTACGTGCAGCAGTGATGTTAGTTTTTTTAGTGATTTTAGTTCAAACGAATATCGGCGAGTCTAGCCGGAACTGACCGGACGTGATAATTCCGACACTGCGTTAAATCGCAGTGCATTTGTTTCCTAATCTAATTCTAATTATTAATTCTGATTATTAACTATTCAATCAATGTCGAAACATAAGCTATAACCTTAAACATATTGAATTGCATTTATATAATGTTGTAAGGTTATTATTTATAAACACAAACAAAATTTTATTTTTTCGTATTTTTCTTGGAGGTGCTGCAGTGTCGCATTGCTTATGTACAAGCGGCCACTGATTGAGAACGTAATAGAGTAGTCTCTCGTAGCCTTTGTGGATTCAGCCATAATTACAACTAAAAAAAATCGTACTCAAATACAAATTATTATTCAATTTTAGTTCCAAAAGCACGTTAACTATTTACTGTTTTCATATGAAGATGATATAATGTCTCATAACAAATCAGTAGAAAAATTTATTGGAAATAGTCATTAAATGTGTATTTCGTAATCACACTCTTATACAGAACACCATTCATGATCACAGCAATTTAAAGCTAGAGCATTTTTCAGGAGTTCTCCGATTGGATAGAATCAGAGAGGATATTCTACGCTACAACTAAAATACCAAATTTAATAAAATTTGATGTTTAGGATATAATGTTATTAAATTTGGAATTTAGAATGTAACCTATAATATGTCCTCTTGGTTCAATTTTCAGTTTCAATCGAATCATTTTTATTGTAAAAAAATTTGGCAAAGAGAAAGAGAGAGAGTTTTGATCTGGTAGTAATGCTTATAATAATTAGCTTAACAATTTACTAGTTTGATTGGCCTAGTAGTTAGTGTATTTGCTCTCCAACCAACAGGCTAGGGTTCGAATCCCACAGGGGGCCTGGATATGTGTGATTGTCCCTTGATGGGAGATGGACTCTCACTTGGTCTGAGTGGGAGGTTCTATTGGAGGCTTGAAGTGGCTTCAGAGCACATCGTAAAAATAAATTTACAAAAATATAAATCAAAAATAAATCAGTTTTATTTTAAAATTTATTTAGTCACTAAACAAAATTAATTGAGTCATTTATTACTCAATTAATAAGGGGGGGGGGGCAAAATTTTTATAATAAGTCTGTTGGATTTTTTAAATTTATTTTATTTTATTATTATTATTTTTTTTTTTTTTTAGAAACGGGAAAAAAATCAGCGCAATTCAGTAAAGTACTTTGAATGTGTCTGTATAAGAACTATTATGATATCACAAACGTTATATGGCATTTAACAGTCGAATTGAGTAGAAACACCCACTAGAAAAATCGACCATTGGACACTCACGCAATATTCACAGAGTTCAAGCTATATTGTGTTAACAATTAGCATTAGGAACATCAGCTACGAACAACGATTACGAAGGGCAAAGACCGGCAAAAGTTTTGCTATGGAGAATTAAAAAGAAAAGACAATAAAGTATTTATTTTATTTCTTCTTCTTCTTATTATTATTATTATTATTATTATTATTATTATCACCATCAGATCTCCGTGAAGTCAAAAAACATAGCGGAAGCGGAATCTATCACAGCGTCTATCATAACAACTCCATTCATTGTCTGCACATCACCCCTTTTTGCATGCATTCCGCTGACCTGCCTGCCTGTTTGAAGAATATCTCCAATATCTAGATCTCACATGCTCGCAATTTTTTTCCCTTAAAAAAATACATAAAAATATGCTTAGCTGTTAGTGAAGTATCCTTAATATGAATCGGAATTGATGCCAATTAAATCCACGTTAATATCTTATCGAAATACTATTTATCAAAATAATATGATTTTGTAGGCTGATCAACGCGTTATTATTATTATTATTATTATTGAAACATCTTGAATCAAGATTCATCGAGGGGTGCAACAGTAAGATACAATGTAACAGAGATAATACTTGTAGCTATCATACCCAGTGGTGCATCCAGGGGGGGGGGGGAGCTCTGGCACTCCCCAAAGAAAAAGAGAAGAAAAAAAAAACGCTAGAAAAATTTCAAAATCTTTTCCTAATTAAAATTCATTTTTTTTATTTATGTTGTGTTGTGTCTTCTATTTCTATACTACTTATGAATTAGCGATCATTGCAGATGCTCAGTCATAGGTTGTATGCGATGCGTAGTGTTAAATCCTAAGTGCGCCACTGATGATACCTCATCTTAAAATGATTCAATGTTTGTACACTTACACCCATTCGGCAAAGAATTGATGTTAACAATGCAAATAATCCCTTTAAAGGTATGCCCACGCTTTAGAGATCTTGGCTTGGCTTTGTGCCAAGAATAGTCGATTCATGCTGAAGGGAAGAAAGAAATGAAGGACGTACGAATTGGTCGCCAACACGCGAAATCACGAGGTAAAATTTTCCAACTGTTATACAATCAACATAGTTAACTACAATGATCATAAAAGAGAAGTTAATTTTCCGACGTGTAATAATAATAAACAAGTTCCATCTACTCACTATGGAGAATTAAAAAGAAAAGACAATAAAGTATTTATTTTATTTCTTCTTCTTCTTCTTCTTCTTCTTATTATTATTATTATTATCACCATCAGATCCCACAATACGGATTGATTATCCTATTATCGGAATGGATTCTCCTTCTGTTGACATGCGCAGAAGTGTCGAAGGGTCTCCAATCTGTGGGCGTACTTTTTATACTAACGCTGGTTAAACGCCTTTGCCCATCTGTAGAACAAACCTATTTTGGAGATGTGCTTTTTTTTTTTTTTTTAAGGAGAATTTAGGGAATTTTATTAGTCATAATTAGGCTTGCCAGACGTCCCGTATTTTTTTACGTCGAATTTTGCTGTCCCGTATTTTAATGAAAAGATGAAGTTATAAATATTATATTACTCAATTATAATTTTCAGTATTCTTTTCGAATAATCCAACTTAAATTGATTTATAAGCCATAAAAACTGACAATTCGAGGAAATTAATTGTGTTTACAGTTTTATTTATAATTTTGTATAGATATATCGCATTTGCTTATTTTCAAACAGTTCTTATTTGGACATTGTGTGGTGCAGTACGTGGATGCTATTTCAATAATTATTAAAAAAAATAATAATAATATCTCGCCTTTTTCGAATGTGCGATATTTGGCTAATACATAAAATATATAATTAAAGGTAAATTAATTTTCTTTATTAATTATAAAAAGGTAAATAAAATTTTGTTTCTTTCCTTAAGCCCTTAATAATGCCAAAACAAAGTGCGTTTTTAACGATGATTATTTTCGAAAGAATGGATTTTATTGCAAAAGGAAAACATAACGACGAAGTTGAATGCAAAATCTGTAGACGAACGTTTAGTATTGCACATAGGGAACGATCGGATATTACACAACACATTAAAACTCAGAAACACAAATTGAGCATTTCGAGTTTCAGTTCCAAAAGTATTGATACTTATTTTGTAAAACCAAATACCAGCAATGAAAGAAAATTATTGCTTGAAATTATTGAAAGAAAGTTATTGCTGCCGAAATAACTATGGCATTTCGTGGCATAAAGCATTATCATTCTTTTGGTCATCGATGTCCCGTATTTGGTCTTCCAAAATCTGGCAACACTAATCATAATATTTACAAAACCTTTCGGAATGTCATTCTTATTTTAGAGTATTCCATTTTGAGCAAAGAGTGAGAGACTTATTTAGTAGTCGGCCAACAGATCCAGAAGACTAGCTTTTAGAAAAATGATATTATTTTAGGAACTCACTCGGTATTTTCGATCTATAAATTGTACTAGAAACGAAGTGTTTCAAACGTAGAACAGGAAATAAGAGCTTCCGCTAGAATCGTAGTCGTTCACCAGCGCGCTACCAGACACGTGCAGACATAAACATCTAAGGCTGTTGACCTTGTACAAGTATTTAAATTGCAGTCTGCATCTTTTAATAGATGGCATAACCGTCCAGCTAGTTATTTGTCTCAAACGTTATTGAAATAACTCAGACTATGTTATGTTGTGTGTTTGAGCACCCCGTGCAAGTAATTATAGGTTCCGTAAACATAATAGCGTATTAACATATCATAAACTGACAGTAGGGTATTAAGTCATGTCAGTACTGTATCATTAGAAGATCAAAATATTTTTTTCCCCCGTATACTAGTTTTTTTTTGTTTTGTTTTTAATGAATCTAATATATTTTTATTGTAAAGTTTAGTTCTTCGACTTTTTCTTTTTGCATATAAAAAGATTAGAATGCCATTCCAAATTGCAAAACGTAAACTATGAATAATTCATAATGTGCCCTTTTTATATTGCAAAATATTTTACTTACGGTGTTTCAATAAGCATAATATTTACGACTAATAAATTTATACAGCTTGATTCAACGTGCTGCTCTGTTAACCACAAAAGATCAATTGAAATATACTATAATTAAAACAAAAAAAAATTGCTAAAACTGCATATTACGATTCCTCCTAAGACAACGCACGTCTCTCTCTCTCTCTCTCTCTTTATGTGTGTGCGTGCGCTTGTGTGTGTCTTAAAGTTATTGCAGAGTCAAACCGCCTCAAGAGCTTAAATTATCTTCTTCCTCCAAACAAACAAACAAAAACGATCTTTTTTTCCCTTCTGTAATCCCCACACACGTAAAGATGCGAAACCCTAGCACAGTAACAATTCCAGAGACTATAGGGGGCGATAATCTCTTCTGCAAAAAATTATAAAAGGATATTGTAATTTTTTAGTTAAATAACAAAAATAAAATCAAGCTATACATTTTAATGCTAATATTAATTAAAATATTTAAATGTGTCATTAGTAAAAAACTTTTTTAAATTACTAAAAACAAAAATATTAAAAAAAAAAAATTGGAAAATATTTCTTTTGAAATAATTTTCAAATCGCAGGGTTCACTGAGATCTTTACACTTACACACACACACACACACACACACACACACACACACACACACACACACACACACACATTTTAATCACGATCTCTCGCGGAACCCAGATTAAGAAACCCTGGTTTAGAGAGTAAAAGCATTTGTGTTTCAGGCATTTATATAAAATATTAATAAACATATCATTATTTCAAACCATGTAAGAGAAGAAGTTGGTTTCCAGAGAAAAAAAAAATCAATGAAAGAAAGTGATAATCAAGGAATGTAATATAACAACAAAAAGATCGTCATCGTAGGTAAAATTTAAGCAAAATAGATGAGAAATCGGTGCTCCCTCCGTCATTTTGCTATGGATCTTCTTGCATAAAGGCAAATAGATAAAAGGAGAAAAATATTGTTATGCCCTAATGAAAATTATATAATAAAGCAATGATATTCCAAAATACATTAGGTCGAAATAATAATAATGACTCCAGAATTTTCCGTACGAAAATTTTTTTTTTACAATTACGATGTGTAATTAATACAATAAACTATACCATGTTTATGAAATTATTTCAAGTTAATTTTTATCAGCATGTGACAATTAGGAAGCCTCCAATTAAAAAAAAAAAATTTCGGCAGCTTACATTATCACCATCATCATCTTTGGCCTTGCCACAGAATCTTCACTTTAGTGAAACATTCACCGAACACGCATTCATAATGTCCGCTGACAGAATATTCCATTCACTCATCACAAGCCATGAAAAGAACCTGGCTCTCACAGGTTGCTTTGTGCATGGGTATAAATATGTATGTAAAAAATTAAAAATAAAATAGAATAGAATAAAAATAAGGAATGTTTGAGAATAAGAGAGATTTTTCAATACAGCATATGTAGAAAGAACAAGGTTAAACGACCTCACCCACATTTAACCCTGAAAGTTAAATGAGGGTGGGGTCAGGACCAGAATTTTTAGTGGAATATATTGCCCGAAGAAATGTAGTAATCTGAAGGAGAAGTATGATAGCAAACAGAATAATCTTTTCGCAATAAGTTACAGAATTCCTTGGAAGTATCTAATTAATATTAGTGAGACATGGCTAACAGTAGATGATGTAGTTACAGTGACAGAATGTGAAGGTTTTAATATTTTCGGGGAAGATGGGATGGAGGAAGGAGGAGTGAATGAATTGCAGTAAAAAAAAAATAGGAGCTAAGCCGGAGGATGTCTGTTCATTTGACGGTCTGGTGTGAAATCAAGGCCAGTAAGACAAAGTATACAGTTAGTTGTTGCTATAGGCCAGGGAGTTCCACGGATGATCTGGGAGACAGGTCGACGATCAGTACAACGAGTACAGGTCGAGTGATTATTATGGGTTCTTCAACTATGGAGGTATAGACCAAAAGGAAGAAAGATCACATGACAGGAAGGAAATGGAATTTAAACACGTACTGAGAGATAATTACTTGAGGTACCATGTGATGGAGAGATGTAGGAGTATTGGACCTGGTCATAAGATCAAGAGAACTATCCAAGGTGGTCACGTGGCTGCCGATTAGCGAAAGTGACCATGAGGGTCTTAACTTGGGAGATTGTAAAACATGAAGAACATTCTGTCAAGAAGGAGTATTATTATTATTATTATTATTTGTGACACCTCCAAGGAATCCGAAGACTCATCGTGGAGGACACCCACTGAACCTCTACTACCAATCACCTACATCAACGCCATTCACTTCCCACAACCACCGCTAGTATTTTTTGTCTAAATTGTGTTGTTCTGAAGGGCCGATTTGTCTCTATGTGGGATGAAAAATCCGAGTTTCCAGGAGAAAAAATCCTGCTATTTCTGTATGAGATCGGCTGACTCACCTTCAATTGAAAAAAGTCTATATAAAGATTCCTCCCGTCGGAACGAGAATCGAACTTAAGCCTTTTCTAATCGATGGCCGTAACGTACCATCGTTCTTCCAATTGCGCTACGGAGAATATGTGGAACTACAATGCAGCTGATTATAACAAGCTTAGGAGGAAGCTTGAATCTGTACCATGACATAAAACACTTCAAGAGAATGATGTTAATAGTGCATGGAAGATAATTAATGGGCATCTAGAAGAAGCAATATAAAATTGTATGCCAGGTAAAGCGGGTTAACCAGGTAGGAGTCAGATGGATGAATAATATCATTAAGCATGAGCTCCAGAAGGAGAAAATTCTGTGGAGGATATATAAGTAGTAAGGTGACCAGCATGACAAGGAAGACAAAATCAAATTATGACAAGAATCTAGCCAAGCAGGCCAAAAGAAATCCCAAAGAGTTCTTTTGTTATGTGGCAAGTAAGAGGAAGAATGACTATGGAATATTAACATTAACAAGTACTGGTGGTACTCATTAATGTTAATCTTCAGCCCTTTTATCTGCTTCTGTAACCTCTTCACAGAAGCAGATAAAATGGTTGACTTACTGAGTGATCAATTTACAAAGGTATATCACCCAAGTGAGGTTACTGGTGTAATATAGGTGACGAGAGCCTGATATGGGAACAGAGGTGGATGACTTGGAAGTTCTTAGCATATTGAGGAATCTCAATGTAAATACAGCTGTGGGATCGGATAGGATATCTTCTCGGGTTTTGAGAGAGAGTGCGCAAGGGAATTGCAATGCCTCTGACTAGGCTCTTTAATTAAGTCTCAGCTCTAGTTCAGTTTCAAAGGAGTGGAAAGAGGACAAAATAATTCCCTTGCATAAGGGAGGTTCTAGGACTGTAGTAGCATATGATAGACCAATCAGTATCTCAGGCATAGTGATAAAAGTACTGTAAAAATTAGTGAAAAAGAGAATTTAAGAATGGACGAATAAAAATATGATACTGTATGAGGGGCAATGTGGTTTCGTGAAGGATAGTTATTCCTTAGTAAATTTCTTACTTTTTATAATAGAGTAAGAGCTAAGTTGGATAAAGGAAATGGCTACACGATGATTCTGCTACACGAAGACATTTGACAGAATACCATATGGAACTCTGTTACGTATATTAGAATAAATCGGAATGGATATGACACATAAGATTGTAACTGCTGGACAATCTTGATTATCAATAAGTGATATATGGAAGAGCAGAATCAATGCGAAAACAGGTGAGTAGTGGTATGCTGTAAGGTTTGGTGCTGGGACCACTACTGTTTAATTTGTACATAAATGAAAGAAGAAATAAGAAATAACCTGAACGGAAATATTCGTTTTCTGATGATGCGAAATTAGGTAGAGAATCGATAATCAAGGTGATGTGGAGATATCTCGAACAGGATGATTCAGATAGGGTGAGTGTAGGTAAAAGATAACGGATATCAGTTTAATGTGCAGAAAGGTAAAATTATGCATTTTGGGATAAATATATTACAAGCTGTGTACCACACTCATGGAATTGTACTCCAGAAAATATATGAAGCTAGGGATTTAGGGATGGTGGTAGTAGACAGAGAGCTAAATTTAGAGGACATATTACTAAGGTTGCTAAAGTAGCTCATAATTTGGCGATTGAAAAACACACTAACAAATAGAGATGATGAAGTTGTTGTTCCATTTTATATGGCCTTGATACGTTCATATCTTGATTACTCTGCTCATTTCTGTCTCCTGGGTTTCTTGGTAGTTTTAGAGAAGATTCAGATGCGAGAGACAAAGATGGTGAATGGTTTATGGAATGTTCCCCATTGAGGGTGTGTAGTTGCAGAGGTTGGTTGATAGGTTGATACAGGGGAAATATTTCAGGACTTGGCTATTCACCCAGCGATTCATAATAAATGAATGCCATTGTAGTTTGAAGACCATGGTATAAAGTTCGAGTATTACAGGACCATCTGTATGCTGAAATCCGTGAAACAATAATGCAGTGATACAATAATTGAGAAATAACACATACTTGTGTGTTCTTTACTGCTGAGCTCATGACAAACGAGAGCGGGTTCGAGCCATGATGGAAAAAAATGTTTACCCCCCCCAGCATCAAGGATGGACCGGCTAATAATGATACTACCGAGAAATACCAAGACATACGCAACATAATCGATCTCCGGGACACTTTCTGGACCACCAGGTCCCAGTATTTTGCATCAACTTATACTCTTCCTCTCGTAAGCTATGATTGCGATACTAATTTTTAATAAATACATTGCGTATACTTCTGGTCTTACCTTTGTATATGAATGTAGGATGGGTATGGTACAGAATCTACAATTGTCATTTTGAAATTTTTATATTTCCAACAACAACAAACTTACTCATAAAATGACAAGAATCATAAATCTGTGTAAGGCACTATATATTTGTTACGTTTGCATTCCCAAGAATTATGCAGCGTTTATTCTTATTGTAATGTCAGTCTTGGACATGAGAATTATATTTTCCGAATCCTTTAAATGCTGGAAAAAGATGTGCTTCCCTCTTATAGCTCCCCTCCCCCACCCTTTTTTTTTACAGTTCTGTAGATCACAGCGCTTGGTGTACCATGGAGAATTCATTATTATTATTCCATTCCGCGCTTCGCAACCATATGCCTGGGGAAGGAGTGTCCTAGGTTCGATTCCCGTCCACGACGTGAGGAGCTTAAGGATCTTCCTCAGCCATAGCCAAGTTAGCCGGTCTTGGGCGTCGGCAGCAGAGTTTTTTCCGCCAGTTTATCTGGGGTTTTTCATCCCACAAGCAGGCAAACCAACCCCGTGAACACACAGGTTACAGTCATAAATACTTAGCAAAGAAGGCAACGGGAAACCACCTTGCTCATAATCATCTCTTCCTAGAATGGTAGCATATAGCTACCCTCCCCCGGCCGTATGGCAGATGGGAACCAGAAGAAGATTATTCCATTACACCTCCAGGGAGTCCGAAGACTCATCGAGGGAGAGCTTACTTTATAACTCTCTGTCTCCACCACTCACAATCCATCAACTACAAGGAACCGCAGCTACACCAACGCCATCTACTGCCGACCACCACTACTAGTATTATCACAGACAATCACAAACATCCATGCCCAAATAACTGAAAATATATGCCTTAATGATGTTGGATTCAGGTGCTTTGCAAAAGAGATAATCAAGAAGACAGAGATGACAGGAGGTAATATAAAGTTAGAAGGGAGGATGTTGAGGGAAAATGATTCAAATGGATCTTTCCCACTTACCTACTCTTTATCCAGAATAATTTGCTATTAGATCAATAGAAAATAAAAATGATCACACAAAAAAGAATCCAATTTAAAGAAACAGAAAAATTCTATGTGGAAGCAAAATCTCAGCATTTTAGCATACTTTAAAGAAGTATGCTAAAAGCAATGTATCAAAAGGAGTAAACCTATTTATCATACATGGACAAGTATATTACTTTTGGTATGCTGAACAAATATCAGATGAGTTGACATATGAAAATTACATAAGTGAATTTTATATCAATACTAAAAAAAAAGGAGTTTAGCAACACATTTAAGACATTTCCTTTAATGAAACGAATTTCATGAATTTTAATAATTCTGAAAAAAAAATTCTTTTCCTCTCTTGTAGTCAATCATATTTTCAGTCAGTTTATACCCAATCTATTAAGCTCTATTATGTCATTATTAAGGTGAAAGCTGCTGAACTCAGCATTTATAAGGCATATTTCAAAGAAAGCAACAAACATAGCTTTGTCTAGACATACAACTTAAGCCAGAAATTCTCTTTGCTAGAAAACATTTCAAGCTAGTCTGCATTTTATTTCTCCAAACTATATCCAGGAAATATCTGTAAAGAGTAATTATCATGGAAGCAAATGTTTTAGCGAACACGACTGCAATAAATATAATTTTTAAAAATTTATTTAATAAAATGGACTGATAAATGATTATCAGGGAGCCTACATTCAGAATGTGCTATAAGTGCGGTGCTCTTCCATGGAACAGCAATATCACCGATATTATATTTTTGCATTTATTCCCGTTAAAGACGCCCCTAATTGTTTCCAGACGTCGCGTGATTACTAAAAGTAAACACAATATACTAATGCTTCATGAAGATGACCATTTACGATGAGTAAACATTGTATCACATTCTCGTTAATAGCCCGGTTGTGCGTTCACAAATTGTTAGCGTTCCAGTGGTTTTTAAGCACCTGCCGAGGCAGGATGTGCGCTGAGACAATAGCACCCAGAAATCAGTGACTGCAATTGGTTATTGTGTCCAGTGGAGTGAGCACCCAGGAAGGGAGCCAAGGGCTCCCCCCAAAGAAAAAGTTAAAAAACACTAGAAAATTTTCCAAAATACTTTTCCTAATTAAAATTCATTTTTTATTTATGTTGTGTCACGTCTTCTATTTCTATACTACTTATGAATTAGGGTCACATATGGTGAGAGAACCCTACAGCAGTGTTTCTCAACCTATGGTTCACAGACCACAGGCTTAAATTAGCCAAATAAATCTATATATTTTAATTATCCAAACAAAACAAATTAAAATTGAATAAGTAAAAATTATTAAAATAAAATGAATATTTAAAAAAAATTGTTTCAGAATGTTCATGGAATGAACATTCTGCCACTATTTTAATTTGTAGCGGCAGAATGACGAGTAATAAAAGAGAGGTGAAGTGAAAAGCAATATGGTTTTATTGCTTCCACCTTCCCTTGCTGTTTTGTCAGATTTGAAGTGAACATGTGTTGTCCACATGACATTTCAACCAATTGCTTGTTGTTTATTGATTTTTATTGTTGAAGATTTTCCTCCTTCAACCAAGGCTCAATATATCTTCAGAAGTGCTAAGTAATACTTGGACAAAATGTGTTGCGAGTTAACTCCAGGATTTATATATTTTTCGGAAATCGCGCGAAAAGCAAGCTGACAATTGAGTTGAAATGCTAACTCTCTTCAACCGAATTCCAATAATATGTGAAACTGCCATAACATATATAACACTATATATATATATATATATATATATATATCTTAGTTTTAACACGTTTACGAATTTTAACACTTTCGGTTGAATTTTATTGCTGCTGAGCAAACTCTCACAATCTATTTAATAACAATAGTTTTTAGTTAGATACTGTGTTTGCCGGTGCAACATATGGTTTTGCTTGAGCCTATATATATACAGCATAGTTTCTGTATGAGGGGGACATGATTTATTAATTAGTGTCGTTTTTATCCCAGTTGTCTCTAATTGCACTATTTGTTGAGAAATATATTACACAAACTGCTTATTCCTTATTCACTGACATAATAAAAGTACTTGTTTTTCTTGCCTCTGCAATATAGTGACTATTGGGGGAGGGCGTGTTGTTTACCGCAGGAGCACGTTACTATCGCCCTGCTCTGAACGTGTTTCAGCTTTTTTTTCATTTGCGAGGAATATGCGAAACTTTTTAATTTCTTTTTTCTAAAAGTAAAATCAGAGGTGAGAGTTATATGTGAGTAAGTACGGTATTTCAATTATAGATAAGTGCATTGGTACCTTCTTTAACGGAAAAATATCTCGGATGACAGTGATAATACAAAACGAGTTTGTAATGACAGTTGGTGTGTTGTTTGTGATAAGAAAGAGGTCTGTAACGAATCCACAGACACACACAGAATTCCCATCAGTTGCAATACGATAATATTAATATGCTTAACGAAAGGAAAGATTTGCTGACTTGGTGGACATGCGACCAGTGGATCGCATTCAAAGGTAAATAAATACAATTGGTTAGTTTGTAGGAACATTTTTCTGTTTTGTGACTTTTCTCCCTTTACGGTAATTATTCCTACATTAGTGTTATTATTCAACAATTGTTTACAGTTTTGAATGTGTATATAAAGTCAATAACAACAGTAGCCTGATTACGAACGTATGATGAAAGGGACGGGGAGGTTGGAGCTTTCACGGATAGTATTCAAAAGGTAAATACAATTGGTTATTTTGTATAGGGCCCCGAAACTTATTAGTTTAGAATTTAACCACCGGGAAAGAGGGTTTTCGTGTCCACCTCAAAACTCTGAAACAGAATTTGGAAACATTTTCCAAATTTAAGAAATATAAGAAATTTCTGTGATTTCACGATCCATTTCAGGCTTGCGGTCACGAGAACGACCTTTCGTTATCGAAAAAAGGGCAGCTAATTGAGCTTCCAAGTGACAGTGGGCTTAAAATGCAATTCCGTGATCGTGGTTTGGCTCGATACTGGATCTCGCCTTCAGTGAGAAGTGAATTTCCCGAATTATTTGAAGAAGTCGAAAATCGTCATGCAGTTTTCTACAACCTATCTTTGCGAGAAACGATTTTCATCGCTCCTTCAAATAAAAACAAAATACAGAATTCGTCTTAGTGTGTGTGCCGATCTTCGACTGAAGTTGACCAGTATTAAGCCAGATATCCAGCAACTCTGCAAGGTCGAGAAGCTCATTCATCTCATTAAAAGTAAATAGTAACATAATTATATCATTTTATTTGTTTAATAAAAATTAAAACTTTGTTTTAATTCTTATCCACAAAATTTAATTTTTTATCTATATATCCGGTCTGGTTGGCCGACTCTCCAGCCAAAAGGCTGCGAGTTCGAATCCCACCGTGGGCATGGATGTTTGCGATTGTCTGTGAAAATACTAGTGGTAGTGATCCGCGGTAGACAGCGTTGGTGTAGATGATGACGATGATTGCAGTTGTGGTTGGAGAAGAGAGTTGTAGAGTAGGTGCCCTTCCTCGATATGTCTTTGGACTAACTGGAGATGTTGTGTAATAATAATAGCGACAAGCTTTAAATGTTCATTGTGCATCACATAGTTTGAATTTGGTACTTGGAAATGCTATATCTGTGACAAATAAGAAATTGCATTGGCATAATTGAAAAGGTATACAATTTCTTCAATACCCCTAAAAGACAGGACGTCCTTGTTTATAATATTAATATATTTTAAGATTTATATCTTTATTTAGCTTGCAAAAAATATTTGCGTGCACCTTACCATTGTCTAAAACAATGCAAAAATCTGACAGTGACCTCTTAATTGCCCTAAATTTTGTTGATGTTGTGGCTCAATTAAATACCGTTCGTGAAACACCAGATTCTTCATTTAAAGATATTTACGATGAAGCATGTATAAAAGCCAATAATTTTAATATTAAAAAGCCAAGGACTTCATCAAAACAAACATTAAGGTCAAATATTCCAGCCGATTCTGTAGAAGAGTATTTCAGGAGAACTATTTCATTCCATTTATTGACCACTCGGCACCGTAACATTTAGAAATTTTTTTTTTTCTCTTCTACCAAATGGAAAAGATGCTCCAACAGCAAGTGCAATGGAAGATTTTCGTCAATTGTGTGAATTTTATGCCGGTGATTTGCCTTATACAAATCCAGCAATTTTGAACGCCGAATTCAAGTTGTGGTATAAGAAATTTGAAAGGCCGTTTGCAATAGCTCCATGCAAAAATGCCGTTGATGCAGTTTCAAAGTGTGACAAAATGATATATCCTAACATCTATAACTTATGAAAAATATTTGCAACGCTTCCGGTAACAACATGCGTCTGTGAAAGGTCATTTTCTAACTTACGCCTTTTAAAAACCTGTTTAAGATCCACCATGACACAATCACGATTGAACGGACGGCTTTGCTATATATATATATATATATATATATATATATATATACAGGGTGTTCGGGATAAATTTGACATATTTATAATTAATTATATTTTTCCGTAAGTTACATGTATTAACACACACTTCTCTTCATTTAAAAGTTTGGACCCTTCTTCATTCATATACAAGATGTCAGAAAGGATGGATAGCTGGAACCCACCTGAATCATGGAAGAGAATAACTTGTATCATGATGATTCGTGCCCGCCATCAAAATAAGGATATTACGACTGCTGCTCAATGCTCCCTGAATACAGTAAAAACAATCAGGCATGAACTAGAGACTTGCAATGGTGACTACGAGGATGTAGCAAGAAGAAAGATCCCTAGCAGACGATCTGATTGCGTTCGTACAGCAGAATTACTCGCAAATCTGCAGGAACAGGTGTTGAAGAACCCTGGCATTGGAATTCGGGCTTTGTTCGTGAAGTTGCTAACTGTAGTCAAGCCCTGGATAACAAGGGTAGCCAATGGTAGGCCGTATGTATGGTAGCAGGATTCGGCCCCTTGCCACACCTCTGGGAAAAGTCAAAAATGGTTGTCTGAAAATTTCTACGACTTCACCAGTCCAAATGTTTGGCCTCCAAACTCCCCAGACCTTAACCCCATGGATTATTTTGTATGGGGCGCAGTTGAAAAAGACACCAATCGCACTTCCAGTAATACAAAAGCCCAGTTAATGGATAAAATTAAAACAGTTTTTGCGGCCCTTCCCAGGGAGACCGTAGCATCAGCTTGTTCGAGGTTCCGAAGCAGAATTGAAGCTGTGATCGATGCTAATGGTGGTTATTTTGAGTAAATCTTGTTGATAGTATTGTAATTAACTCTGCCTGTAATGTTTTTTTGTCAATTCATTAAATTTAATAGATACAAAGATTTTCTTTTTCCTTACGAAACTGTCAAATTTATCCCGAACACCCTGTATATACATATACACACACACACACACACACACACACACACACACACAGAGGGAGATTAATGTAACCACGACTGAAATAATTCAAAAGCTTTGTAAAAAGAAAAGAAAACTGGATTTTATTCTTTAAATTTTTATAATCACCTAATGAATTTTATTGAACGAATGAAATTTAACGAATTTTAGTTGAACGGATAAAAATATTTTTATCCGTTTCATTCCCCCTCCCCCCCCCAGATTAAATCCTGGGTGCCCCACTGATTGTTGTCAATCGATCCAATTGAATGTTATTTGTCATGAGTTGCAGTTTTTGTTTTCTGTGTTTCATGTGTTTTGCGTGCGTGAATTGTGAACTGACATGTTTAGGACACCGATATGGACAAGTTTTTAATATATATATTTTATTTTATAAATAATTTGTAACTTTTTGGCCCATATTTATGGAGGATGGGGAAAGGACAAGAGGGCATCCTTGGAAGCTGAGAATGAAGGTCGCTAAGAAGGGGGATGAGAGCTAGATTTTTCTCTCATATGGTGGTGCATGATTGTAATGGATTGCCATTGAATGTTGTGAGTGCAAGCAGTGTGAATGAATTGAAGAATAAGTATGATAGCTGGTGCGGATAGTATGTAACCTCCCTCGATGAGTTCCTGACTCCCTGGAGGTCTCTCTTAATAATAATTTACAATGGGAAACAGTGTTGACGATCTACTGAATGTCCCGTTTTCTGCCAGAGCTTTCGCGGATTGCATGATTTCAGTCGGAACTTGTGTATAAATAAGTAAAACGAGTTGTTTCAGTCTTCCTTTGGTTCAGTTCGGAAAAATAATTTCCCAAGTGATTACTTTTTCCGATTTCTGTGTGCATTATATGGCTATTTATTTAAAAATCGTATCAAAAATGAAATTATCCGTGTCTCATTCTAGTATTTACCAATGATAATCTAATCTTACCGCGAAGGGTCAACAATTCGTGCTTCTCATATAAACGGCGCACTTGAAACATAGCTATTGTTCATTTGACCTTTATATTTTCCTATTTAAAATTATATCAATTGATTAATTAAAGTATTCAAAATTATCCCACAATTAATTGCATTGGACAAATTAAGATGAGCGCTCTTAAAACTTGCATACATCAATAAAAATATAATCATACGGTCAAACTAACGTGAATTTGTAGCGCAGGTTACATAAGTCACACGACAGCACACCCAACCTAAATGGACACGCGATGCCACTAATGATTATATATAAATTTTCTGAACACAAAAGAATGGGCAGAATTACGTCATGCTTTTTACCCCCCCCCATCTAATACATCATACTTTTCATTTCTAAAAATTGTGCAACTGTAGTTTATATTTTCCTAATTTCGCACCACTTCTACGATAGTCTTTTAGTCTAGAGTGTTACATTTTTAGAGGAAATATAAAAGTTGTGTGTAGAATGTGTAGGTGTTATTCACGGAAGTGTGTATATGTGAGTTGCATTTCGATGATGTATTACTTCTTCGCGTGATTTCTGTTGCAATGCGCGCGTTTTTTTAAAGGTTAACTTGCGAAGTCATTCGCAAATTACCGAGGAGTGTCCCTTATTTCCTCTGTCTGCAAATGCTCCTTTTGACTAAAATCACGCAATGTTATGTGAATATATTGATGCGTCACAACTATAAAGGAAATAAAGAAAATGGACAGATTTCTAAATTGTGGATGAAAGGCAGTTATCCTAAAATTGTCAATTAATCAAAATCAATTTGTCTGTTTCTTCCCTAATAGTTTTTAGTATTCCACTTGCGAGATTGTCCCTTTACAGCTTTTGAAAGGTGCACAGATTTCCCCACACTGCACGATTTGACTGTTATTATAATTATATCACTTCCGCTTTCTTTCCGAAACGTTTGGATTTCATAATAATAATGTAGCACACTGTTTGACTTTCAAATTTCTTGATGTTTTTCTTTCTGTTTTTTGTATCTTTAGCAATAAAATTATAATATCTCACTAACAATTTTGCAAACACAATAGTCATTCAATCTTTTTTTTTTTTTTTCATTTTTAAATTAATTATTAAGATTTTTATATTTTAATTCGTCCCTGTCAGGGAGTGTCATATTTTAAATGATTTCACACGCTTCATGAGTGTGAAAAAAAAAAAAAAAAAAACATAACTCCTAAACAAAAACACCGAGTAAATGATATGTAGCAAAATATAAATCTTATCTTAAGAAAGTATAACATTTGGCTTCATCTTTAATACTCGCAAGAATTAAAAGAACGTAAGTGTCCACTTTTTATTATCTGTGGTCTATCATTTGATAGGGTGCAACCTCCTATAAGTAAATGGGGTAAACAAAAAAATAATAATAATAATCTAACACCTTTTATTATCCTCGCGGTTAACCGAGTGGTTACACGCTCCGCCTGGGAAAGGAATGTTCTGCGTTCGATTCTCGTCGCCGACGTGAGGAAGGATCATTCTCAGACAAACCAAGTTAGCTGGTCTTGGGCGTGGACTGCAGGGTTTTCCCTCCTGCAAAGCAGGCAAACCGGTCTTAAGAACAACTTCACAGACAATTACACATGGTTGAGCGTGGGGGTAACTACCCCACCTTGTGAGCTATGAAACCCAAAAATGGAAGGGTTTCCTTTTTTAAGAACCTTTATCAGAGATTTTGAACTGATGGATATTAACCGGTCTTAAATGAAGGCAGAGTTTTTCCTCCCGCAACGCAGGTTTTTCATCCTGCATTGTTAACAGGTAAACCGACCAGAATCAATTCACTGGCCTCATGGCTTCGGCTGTAATCAAACCAACTAACCAGACTTCACCCTTAACCAATCACTGATGACTATTAATGATTTTAACCGGTACCAGGGAAGGAGAATACGACAAACTGCCGCATATATTATTTCACGAAATAGTGTAAATTCAAAGACAATTTTCTTGAATTTACTGGAAAAAAAACTTTACCTTCTGGGAGAAAAAAATCCTACTTGCAGTGCCAGAGATCAACTAACTCGGCAACTGGTGGGAGAAAGCATAGAAAAAGTTCTAGTCAATGACTAAAATCGAAATTAGAAAGGTCTTTCTTCACGTGATGACTTAGCGCTATGGATGCAATTGCCAATTCTGCAGGCCTCTTTATAAGCATATTTATTTTTTAAACCAAAATATGAAACTACTCTTTCTCGTGACTCAAGTCAAGGATAAGAAGGCATTGAGGGAACTTTCCGTGCAGAGAACTGATATTTCGTGAAGTGGTGATACTAAGCATGTCAAGTTGTGGTCGAGTGAGAGAATTTGAATGATTTTAAAAAGTTTCCAGTGACTACTATTTTATATTAAATATGGAAAATCAAACAGAAAGTCGGTGTAGCTCAATGGAAGTGACGTTTGTATCCTGTGAGCCAGGCCGTCCGAGAATGACTTAAGTTCGATTCTAGTCGCCGACTAAAGAAACGTTTTCTAAGTCTTTCTTTCACTGGTTCCCGCATTAGTCGATCTCCAGCACGAGTAAGCGATTTTTCTCCTGGAAAATTGGGCTTTTATTCCCATAAACTCAAGAAATTGGACCATAGAAACCACGCTATTTCAGACAATAACATGTTAAGGACAAAGAGGTAGTGTCACTTGTCAGTCATCTCTTCATCGAATGCCACTTATAATTATAGCTAATTTTGCACATCAATCTTAGATTGGCTACCTGTGGAGATTGACCTTCCCCTCAGTTTCCAATTTGAAAGAACAATATTGGAATAAATATATATGATTTCAACATATTTTTGTGTTAACCAAATTAAACAAACTTAACTAAACATAGATAGGGCTAGAATAGCCTCACCTACTCCCTACAAGAAACCTAAGCTGTTTTTTTTATTATTATTTAGAGTAACTCATCTTCAGGGTAAACAAAATAATATGGTAGCTATATTTGCTGATATATATTGCAGTAATGTTCATGGGTTAGCTAGCACATAATACACAAGGGGTGAAAAAGATTTATTCAAGTGACAAATATTTCTGTCTATCCAAATATTATCTGCAATTTTATTTTCTAAACTTTTTCTCCAGAAGAGCCGCGAGTTCATCATTCTTTCATTATTTAACTGTATGTGGATTATTACTGTAGAACTTTCTTCAGGAAATCCTACAGAAGATAATTATAAGGATGCATCCAGTGAAAACACGATCCATCCAATTTCACATTTGTTCTTCTCCATCGTGAGAAAATGATTCAAGTTTATTCCCTAAAATTTAAGAGCCGGAATAATAAGCTTGAAGAAGTTGCAGCAGGTAATGTTCAGCATCATATCATCTACAAACCTTGGAACTATATATACACTGGTGTCCAAAAGCTAAGGACAAACTACATTTTTACCTGTACATGAAAAATCATTCATGAATACAGCCAAATGGACAAATTTATTACCAGCATTCTAATAAATTATATTAAATCAAAAATGTGTTAATTTATAAATTAAATTCAATACGTTTTTACCAAGTTACAAATTTCTTAAGAGCGTAGTTACTGAATTAATGTATAGTGCTTACAGCAAATTATGCGATCCATAATTATGAGACATTTTAGAATGTCCACTCCTAGCTGGATGGACACATTCAACCCTCAGTCGTACCACTTAGCAGCACGTGATCGAGTTCTTGAGGCAAAATGGTCCTCTTCCTTCAGAGCAAGGATACGACCTTGTTTTCTGGAGAGGAAGTTCAATTAATTCCTCCCCCATTGCACCCCAAACATGTTATATGGGGAGATTGCTGGCCACTCGATTCGATGAATATCCTTGGTCTCCAGAAGTATCTCCACTGACCTGCTCGTGTACGATGTGTGGCATTGTCATCCAGAAAAATGAATTCTTCCCTTACAACATACGGAACAATCGAACATGATATCATTACAATATTGTTCAGTCAGTCCCTTTTCCCAGCACTTGCAGCCATTGAACATGCCTCCCCATACCATGACCACAGCATCTGTTTCTATCCCTTTCAAGGCATTCTCGCGATAGTAAGCGGCACCACTTTCACAAAATATCAAGTGTCGCCTAGAATAGGAGGAAAGACTAAAATCACTAATCTATAAAGCGTACATTAGCACATTGGTGTCTTGTCCAATTGTTATGGATAAAACACCACTGAAAACGTGCTCTACGCTGAGCTGTGGATAAAGGGACAGAGTATAGGCCTACTTCTCGCAGATATCTTGCCACAGTTTGAGATATGTGTATGCGCTTGAATGAAGCCGACTTGCAAGCTAACCTGCCATGGTGTATCGATTACATTTTGCTATTAATAACCAAAAATCTGTCATGTTCAGTGGAAGAGCGAGGGCGACCTCTAAGCAAACGTCTTTAACACATTCCATTGGTTTGAAATGCTGTCCAGAGTCTGGATATATATATATATATATATGAAAAATAAATGTGAATGACTGTAAGTGTGAATGACTATAATACAGAGAATAAAAAAGAATAAAGTTTAATGCTGAGATACTAGTTTTGTTGAAAAAATCAACTTCAGGTATCAAAGACAAAGAATTATATAAAAAATAACATACACATTATAAAATTACATCAACAGATCTAATATAAAAGACCATAGTACAGTTTAAACAGGAATGCGTACTGCAGTTCCAATTGAAGTTGACTACGTGCGTGAGTTATCACGAGAATAACTCGCACACGTAGTCAACTTCAATTTGAACTTCAGCATGCATTCCTGTTTCAACTGAACTACGGTCTTTTATATTAGATCTGTTGATGTAATTTTGTCTATTTTTTATATAATTCTTTGTCTTTGATACCTGAAGTTGATTTTTTCAACTAAACTAGTAGTATCTCAGCATTAAACTTTATTCTTTATGGTCTCATATATATAAAGACCCAAGTTATGTCCAACCAAAAATAATAAAAATAAATAATGAGGAAGTTAAGCAAGTGGATCATTACATATACTTAGGACAACAGATATCAATGGAACAAAATATCATGGATGAAATTAAAAGGCGTGCGATGCTTGGGTAGAAAGCATTTGGAAAATTACATTCAATATTCAAAAGCCAGCTACCATTATGCCTGAAGAGAAAGGTTTTTAACTAGTGTATTCTTCCTATACTGACATATGGCTGTGAAACATGAACACTGAATGCAAAGGAAATTCAAAAATGAAGAACACAATTTAGTATGGAAAGAAGTATGTTTGGTATCACAAGATTGAATCACAAAAGGAATACATGGATAAGAAATCAAACCAAAGTCTCTGACATCATAGGAAGAGTGAGACATCTGAAGTGGCAATGGGCTGGGCATATTGCCTGAAGACAAGATCAGCGATGGACAAAAGTAGTACCGGACTGGATTCCACGAGAGGAAAAACGACCACGATGCTGGCCTAAATCATGGTAGATTGATGATATCATCAGATTTGCAGGAGTGTCATGGAAAAGGAGAGCCATGGACAGTGTGTTGGAGTAATTTTGGAAAGGTCTTCATCCAGCAGTGGATCGATAATGGCTGATGATGATATAATGCTATGTGAGATTCTAAACTCTCTGGGAATATCAGTAATGTTTCAGCCTTCAAGATTTTTAATAATGCTTCCACACTTAAAATCATCTAGATCAGGGTTCGGTAACCTTTTTTAGACCATTGACCTCTTCATGGAATCCTTGATTCCCTCATCGATCCCATCATGTTAAATAAATGTTATCAATAATAAATTTCTCAATTTAAAAATAATTCCTTCACCCTTTTACTTCATTGCTGCTTCTCAATAAGAGATATCTAAATCTAAAGAAATTTATATTTATAAAGAACATTAAAAAGTTACTTTTCACATAATAGGCATTGTTACCAGGGGCAAAGTCTCCATGCTTGCTGTGCAAGCTCATTACTGAGAAAGAATATTTGTTAATAAATGCATGCATTTATAAGCATTCCATTTAGACTTTTATTTTTGTAGACAGAAGACGTCTCAAGCTTGCACGGCAATAATTGAGCTTTGCTTTGTGTATCAAAGACTGATGCTTGCTCGGTTGTCGGAGCTTCCAAGTCATCGCCACAGCACTGTGATTTCATGCATGTGCATAGCCATTTCCGCTCTCTTCATGTCGTCTTAAACACAGTGAAAGTAGCTCTAGCGAGTGAGCTTCAGCCAGCCTTTACAAGTGTGCGTGTTGCTTGGGAATATTAAGTTACAGCCAACTTTTTATGACGAGGTTATTGACCAATTCATAAAGAACCATAGGGTAGAATTGGTATTCAAGTAGCTAAATTGAAAAAGAATATCATTTGTAAAATAAATGTTGTATTTGTATGATTAAATGTACATAAATTTCTAAATATAGTTTTAAATGGTCAGTAATTCATTATTCTGCAAATCAGACTTCAATCACACCTCTGACTCCCTGTATGATAACAAACAAGCATGATTTCAAGACCAGCATTCGCGCCTGATTGTTACATTGATAAATGATGGTATAAATCCAAATATTAAGTATACTCTTGCGAATATTGTCGGCACTTCTTACTATCAGGGGCCGCCATTATGGGCACTATAACTTTAAAGAAATTACACAATAAATTCGAAGTTATCAGATCACTGAATACCACTCTGATAGCTATTGGCGATAAATGCGCACTAGTCCTGATTGTCTGTTCTAGATATCATCATCAGGGAGAGCGTGCTTCTCCCTTGTTGGCTCAGCCAATCAGCCAATGTTGCATATTTACTAGGTGTTACTCAAAATCGTTTTAGGTTTTTACTGACCCCTAGCCATTTATCAACTGCTTGGATAGCCACAGTGACCATTTTGCCAATCCCTGATCTAGATGATGTCTTTGAGACATCTGTTTGCAACTTTATTCCTTCACGAAAAGAGCTTTGTTCAAACACAATTCGCTTAACGCAGCTCTCTTTTATCCTGTTGAGTGCTACCATATGACCCCTTTGTGCGCGATTCGAAAATTTAAATGTGTACCCGCTTTCTACTTGAAATCAGTTATACAAATTGCCACAAGCTGATTGGTTTGAATCTGCAGTTGTAATATTCGTCCTTAAGTTTTGGACACCGCTGTATATAAATTAGCAGCAAGCAAGAATAAAGCAACACCTATATTATCAACTATTAAGAAACTAGATGGCTCTTACACTAAAAACTTAGCAGAAACTGTAGCTGCAATATTCCTGATGATGACAACTCAACAGATGAAATCCACATAACTTACAAAAAATAAAAACACACATACATACTCCTAATGACAATGAAATTCAGTCGAATCAATATTAAGATCAATGAATCCAAGAAAAACCCCAGAGGATGTAATAACCAGCGACATACTCCTAAGAGCATTTGTTGAATTCCATGAATTCATAACAGTTTACAAAGAATTCCTTAAAAAAAAAAAGGCAATTTGCTTTGTGGAAGCACTAAAATTAAACCCATAATCAAACCAGGAAAAGAAACACCTGATGGAATTAGCAAATACAGACCAATTAGTCTTCTAATCGTCACTTCTAATAAACCGAATAATGCACTGTCTGTTCAAGAAACCTATTAAGCAGCAATCAATATGAATTTAGACCTGAATCAAGCACAGCAGATGCAATTATGAAGGTTAAAGTTCACAGAAGACGGTCAAAAAAAAAAAAAAAAACACGTATTACTGATCTCACTCGATATACTAGGAGCCTTCGATGCTGAATAGTGCCCAGCAATAATTACTCAATTAAGAGATTTCAAATGTACGAAAAACCTATTCTACCTTTCAAAAAAAATAAAAAATATTTTACAGACAGAACAACAACCAACAACCATTGAATACCACAGCTGTAAAAAAAGAAGTCAAATGAAGCTGCCCCCCAAGATTTCAGCTGTGGATCAGGTTTCTGGAACATTCAGTATGGCTCATTATTAAGACTTCCTTTTACTATAGAAACAGAAGTCATAGCTTTTGTCGATGATGTGATAAGGATTCAGGAATGCAAAGGCTTACAGTTAGAAGTAACAACCAATGAAAAACTCTAAAATTCCAGAGTGGGTGAGTGAGAAAAAAAATTACCTTCAATAGCACCAAGTCTAAAATGCTCTACATTTTACATAAATAAAAAAAAAATCAAAATAACCTGGAACAGTATTCCTAAACAGGGAAGTTCTAGTAGCCAGTGAGCTAAAATACCTAGGAGGAACAAAAGATGAAAAATCTACCTTTACAACAAGCATATCTCACATGTTGCCCCCCCCCCCCCCAAAAAAAAAAGACAGCTTGCTGAAAACAACATATACTGGAGCTACACTACCATTGAAAGAACGTCAGAGTTCAACACTTTATAGCCAAATGAATAATTAAAGGATATACGATAATCTTTTTCGAGGCAGCTTGCATTATTGCTGGTCTAACACTGATCTGTCTCAAAATGCAAGAATTATCTTTTATATACAGCATCATTTGTGGAAGATATAACGAATGCCAACATTGATCCAAATTGTTAAGAACTTTTGCTTCACTGCATAGGTAGCCTCACCCAGCAAAGAAAACATATTACGGAGAAGGAAAGCTCCAAAAGTGATGAATTCCATATATAAACTTACGGAAGCAAAACAGAAGGAACCATCGACTGTTCTTTCATTGAATGCTAGGACAGTCCATTATACAGGAATGCTGCTCAAGACTACATCTCCTCTGTTCCAACAACCAAGCAGAACAATTTGTTATAGTTTATTCACTTACGTAACTCTGGGAATTAGACCTCAACACCTCTCATCAAAAGAATGCAACAATTTATAGTCAGAGTAGCACTATAGACAGCATAAAAAATCAAAACAATCTAGCATTAACAGAGTACAAGAAATCTGGTATGGAATCTCACTTTAGAGGAATGGGAAATCAAGTATGAGGTGAAGGCATCATGTTGGAGGTTTAATGGAGTATCGAGAGCACGCTGTCTGGTGTCCTCTCCCTCCAGGAGATTGACTACCATGTGTCTCCACCATATCCTGTTCTGCACCTCTCTGCTGCATTTCTCATATGAGAGATAGGTCCAGTCTTCTATATTTTTCATCCATTCCAGTCTTTGTCTTCTTCTCTTTGCCTCAACAGTTGAGAGCACTAAGAAAGGATTAAAAACTAATTTTAATGCTTGCAATATTTTGTCTGTCACTGAGATATCTTTAGGGAGTACAAATAACATTTGTAACATACACACAAAGACAACGCAATACATAAACATGTGGGTGATTAAAGTCCAATCCAGGTGGTGCACTCTCTATGGGTATTTGTAGGTGGCCTAGGATATAAGCCGAGACCACTGATAATTGTTTCCCAAATCTTGGGAAGTTTTATGCATCTGAATTTGTTTAAATTAGTTTCTCCATTAAACCCTCCAACATGATGTCTTCCCAGCACTTAAGCCTTAACACAGAGTGAGGTGAGGGCTCATGCTGGAGTAGAATAAAACGAGAAAGTGGATCAGCTGGCTAAAGAAATGGCTATTAACAGTTGGAAACAATTTACCAAAAGTATTCAAAATCTGCTATAAAAACACTTGCAGAAAAATAAGCCTAAACTTGTGGGAAGAAGAATGGAAAGCACCTAAAAATGAATCAATAAAAAAAGTCTTGTCAAATATCAGAAGCAGATTCAAGCTGAAAATACATGCCATCTCTTCAGGTTTAACCATACTACTAATGGGACAGAAATTAAGGCACTATACCTACTTAGCTTCCATATTCTAGAATCGCCATTATGCATTTGTTGTCCATAGTTTCAACAGACTATCGATCACTTACTTTATGACTGTCAGTTACTAGACTCCATCCAGTAACTGAGGAGATGAGTGGCCAGTGTCAAAGCAGGCTTATCCAAAAGATTCGTCGTTGTCTGGTAGCATCCTCCAGCAAGAGGGTTGCAGCAGATGAGCAGCTCTTCTCCATTTCTCTCTGTCTGTCGCTTCCATCATTCTTAAACCAGTCCATTCCACGATGTCATTAAACCACTCTCTAGTTGGTCTTCCACGTCTTCTCTTCCCCTCAACTTTCCCTTGTAATACAGTTCTTGTCAGGTGTCCCGAAGAACCTCTCAGTAGATGTCCTGCAAATCTAGTCTTTCTTTGCATAATATTCTTTAACAGTGTTCTTTCCATTCCAACTCATCTTAAAACTTCTTGATTTGATATTCTTTCTGTATAGCTAATCTTTTCCATCTTTCTATAACACCACATTTCCAATGCATTAATTCTTTCCATATCTCTCTTTCTTAGTGTCCATGACTCACTTCCATAACTTGCAATACTCCAAACTGTTGCTTTAACTATTCCAATTCTAACGCCTATTTTAGTGTTCTTGTTTATTAAAATTCTCTTCATTTCCATAAATGCCAATTTAGCTTTGCCTATTCTATTTCTAATGTCCAACTCTGAAGTTCCTTTCTCTGAGATCCAGCTACCTAAATATTGAAATCTTTCCACTTCTTCTAAAATCTTTCCTCCACATCTTATTTTTACATTATCTTGGTCTTTTTTGTGTTAATTCTTAGTCCATACTCTTTACAAGAGTTTTCAATTCTTTGAATAATTTGTTGTAACCCATTTTCACTTTCTGCCATTACTACTACATCATCCGCATATCTTAAGTTATTAATGATTCTTCCGTTTATTTTTATTCCTTCTTCTACATCCTCAAGTGCCTCTCTAAACATCTGTTCACTATAAAAGTTAAACAATAATGGTGATAACTTGCATCCTTGTCTGACTACTCTCTCCACCGGGAATTCTCCTGTTTCCTCTCCATTTACACACACTGACGCTATCCAAAAGATTACTCAGAATTATTTAATTTTGCCAATAAGATCAACTTCCAGTCATTGTAATGTAACAAATTACTGATAATGTTTCCACTGTATTAGATATAAAAATATAAATGTAAGTATGGATGTAAATGTATTTGTTGATACTTGGAGGAATAATAATAATAATAAAAACTTGTCAACCTGGTAATTCAAAGTGAGAACTGTCTAATGGCTTGCCAATGAGATTACATATAACTACATATAAATATAAAATATAAATGTGAATAAAAAATCAAAAATGTAAACGTAAATTTAATATAAATGTTAATCAGTTACCTGAAAGCTTCATGTAATATATGCATTGAATGCAATGGAGCATATAAGAAATAAACTATCTGGTACAGTTTAACTATTAGGAAGAAAATACATGCATGCACACAATAGTACTGTACTGTATAGCTGTGCACATGGTTTGATATGTCAGTTTTATGAATGTTTAGGACTTATTCGTTGAAATTAATATTTTCTAATCTATTTCATAATAATAATAAAATCTGGTTCAGAGCCCCGAAACTGACTTCACGACCCAATAACGGATCGTGTGTATATATATATATATATAAAGTTATTTTATATGATATTTATTTTGAAGAAAATTGTAAATTATTTTTATATTCATATTTTTGATTTTGTTGATATTTGGAGGAATAATAATAATAATAAAAACTTGTTAACCTGTTAACTCAAAGTGAAAACTGTCTAATGGCTTGCCAATGATGAGATTCTCATTAAACTATTAATGTGTGAAAATTTTCCTGAAATTATTTATCTGCTAAACTAAAAATAAATAAAAAAGTTTAAAATTTTATTATTATAACACAAAAACACAATCCATATACAAAATACTGTCAATTCATTTAAGGAGGAACAATAAGTAGGGAAAGATGTTTAAAATGTATAAAAAATTAATAAAATGAGATGACAAAAATAATTTGGCCAATGCCAATACTCCACAGCATGAAAAAGGGCATCAATAATTAAACACTGATCATTCTAGACCCTCAGTGCACTTAACGTTGTCCAATTTTATGAAATGCACAAATGGTTGTGGAATAAAAGGGTATAAAATAAAGGCATGCATATTTAACAAATGTATTTAAAGTGAGTTATCACACATTTACATAACAGTTCATTCCATTTAAAGATTTATCATTTACATTAAATGCTATCTACAAATGATAACTGATTACAATCTATAATTACTATGATATTAAATAAATTCATTGGAAGGTATTATCATAATATAAATACATAATAGGAATCGAGTGTAATGGGAAGATAATGTTAATAAATAAACTGAGTCACAAATTTTGATTTTCTTTTTCCCTTTCAAGAAATAATGCAAAAATTGATATTCGTTAAGATAGCTAAGAGAGGACCACATGGTCTCCCAAGTAAAACATTTGCACTGCAATATAATAAAATTGGTCTTGCAATATTTATCATACCTGTGGCCTTAGAAAGGCTTTCAATTTTGGAGCCAAGACTGCTTTGTTGAGTTTCACAGCAAACAATTTTTAGGCTTTTTCATTCTAAAGTCATTATTCAAATATATATCTGAAGCAGTATTTTTTTTTCCCCATATGGAATGTTTCCTGCATATAATGTGCTATAATGGTGGTAATCTGCAATCTCATAATAATATATAGTTTCTAATTTATATTATAGTCTTTGTTGTTTTGCTTGAATTAGTATGTTATTGCTATCATTTATTTTTAGATTTATAAATGGTTACAAGTTTATATGTCATCATACAATTAAATATATAAATTTCTGAATTTATTTCTAGGAAATGGATCATCATTCAAATCAGATTACCAGTGGCGTAACTAGGCAGGTGCAATGAGTGCACAAGCACAGGGGACCTGAAATGGGGTATCAAAAAATAATCAGTATTATTTAAGTTAAGGGATATTACATCCCATATTGTTTCTTAGCCGAATAAGAAACTCAAAGAGTTTCATGCCGAATATAGAAACTATATAAAGTTCGGAGATTCGTAAGCGTAAGCAAATACCTGGATAGTGCAACACCTGACCCATTTGGTAGTACAAACTGAGGCAACTCATAGTAAGGGTGGAGCAAGCTCCGATCACTATTCTTGGTATTTACCCATATAATGTGAACTTAGCTCCTAGAAGCTGCATTACTGTATGAACAGTAATACAGCTCCTAGGAGCTAAGTTCACATTATGGGTAAATACCAAGAATAGTGATCGGAGCTTGCTCCACCCTTACTATGAGTTGCCTCAGTTTGCGCTATCCGGGTATTTGCTTACGCTTGGAATCGCCGAACTTTACATAGTTTCTATATTCGGCATGAAACTCTGAGTTTCTTATTCGGCTAAGAAACAATATGGGATGTAACATCCCTTAACTTAAATAAGTTCATGTTGCCGAATTGAAGCCTTTGGCTCTTCATATAATTAGTAATCGGTATTATATTTTCATTTTCAAATTTTGCTGCTGCGGGCAGGGCCACCGAGAGAGGGTGACACCTAAGACTTTTGCCACGGACCCGGCATCAAAAAGGACCTGACCGTCGGGCCCCAACGTGTCACATAACTGTGTTTATAATGCAACAATGATAAATTAGAATGGCATATCGAGAATGATACTGTGTTTTGTTTTAGACAGACGACTACGCTCCTTAGCTCGCCGTGAGTGTTCGGAAGACACTGATTCTCTCGGAACGGATCAATGTAGTAATAGCGGGTGATGATGTCAATAGGCGTTCGTGCAAGACTGTTGTAGTCGGTTGTGCTAGCACTAGCTGGTAATTGCATTGACAGTAATGTTCCCTGCCAAAATGCTTCGTTCTTGTTAGTATTTTGATAGATGAAGGTTTTGTGATTGTTTGTAAAGGTGCAACTGTATTGTGTAGGCCGTGAGCTAAAAATAAAAGTATTCTTATTAATTTGATTTTTTAATTATTAAAATTATATTTTAATAATTAAAATATTTTAATAATTATAATTTTTAATAATTAAAATCTTGGTTTCGAGTCTAGTCGCCGACTAGACTCGAAACCAAGACTTCCTTCGTGCGGCCTAGCGCGGTGGTGTGCAAACGCCACATCCACTGAGCTACACAGGCTCTAAAGGCGTTAGCTGATTTTTTTTTTTTTTTTTTTAAATTATATTTTTAATAATAAAAATTTGACCAACAGAAATGTATCATCATAAATCTGGAAAAACGAAATGAGAAAAGGGATCGTGAGAAGGCAAAAGAAAATTTAAAAAACAAGCATCTACTACTGAAATATTTGAAGATGGAAGAACACTAAGATATTAAAATTTCAAATAAACGATGTACTAATAGTTTAACTGCTGACAAAAGTAATAAAGAATCTTCTTCACCTGGACCTGCAGCAGCTAACTCTGAAGTGAACACTGAAATAGACGCTAGGGACAATTTAAACCTTGAAGATAAAGAATAATTTAAATAACAAAAATTTAATAATAAACAATAAAAATTCTCTTTTTATTTAATGTTTGTATTTTGTATGGTATGCAATGTACAAATTTTGAATTTATTGTACACTTTTTTAAAATAAATGTTTAATGTTTTATATAACAATTTTTTTATTAAACAAAAGTGATGCACTTTTTTAAGTGGGGCCCGGACCACAGACTTGTCACGGGCCCCAAAATTTCTCTCGGCGGCCCTGGCTATGGGGGTTGATTCCGTAACATTTTTGGTTAAGGTTAAAAATGAATGATATATTTCTATTGTATGTTTTTTTTTTTTTACAAAAAAAAGGCTAAACATTAAATGATCTAGTTCTATCATAAGTTTTTTTTTTCTCTTTTTACAAAAAAAAAGGGAAGCCAAAAATAAAATTTTGCACATAGCCCATGAAAAGTTAGTTACAGCACTGCAGATTACTATTATATTATTACTGTATACAAATCTTAAAGAAACAGTATGAATGACGAAGCTATCTGAATAACTATGAATTAAAAATAATGTCATTTCCAAAACCAAATATATATATATATTCTATCAATAATTACAATATTTTTAAGTTATTCACATTCAATAATAAATTATTATTGTTATAAGAAAACCACTTGAGATTAACAAGTACAAACATTTTTGGTAATATAATGGCATAAAAATTTGTAAGAAATTTTGTAAAAACGAGAGATGGGATTTCATATTTGCTAGCCTAATTTAGCAAAGTGAATTGTGTCGTTGTTCACAGGATGTGGATTGAAATTCCCAAGTAGCATGAATGTTTTGCGTAAGTAAGGCAGACCAGCAAAGGTTGGTCGATTGGTAGAGCCTCTGCTACTAATGGCTCAGCAAAAAGTTATGCAAGTTTGAGCACGGTTAGTAGTTGGAAGGGTCAATCGTTCAATGCTATTGGCACACTCTCCCTTGATGAGTCTATGGAC
Organism: Typopeltis vanoorti; assembly: GCF_054136105.1. Classification (NCBI taxonomy): domain Eukaryota; kingdom Metazoa; phylum Arthropoda; class Arachnida; order Uropygi; family Thelyphonidae; genus Typopeltis; species Typopeltis vanoorti. The sequence continues at coordinate 120,554,257 of NC_143559.1, forward strand.
TCCCTGGAGGTGTCACATAATAATAATAATTTTCATTGCCTGATCATCTTGCTTACTGGAAGCCTGAAGTTGCTTGAAAAAAGTACCAAGTTCGGTTTCTAGGGCAGGGAAAGTGAATTACTAAATAATCCCTGAGATAAGTGAGTTTTAAATGTATAACACAACTTTTTGCAGGTGGGATTTACATTAAAAAAATAAACTACTATATACAGAATATAGACTACAGAATTTTAAACTGAACCATGGATGTATAACTAGTTTACTACTCTTTCATGTTAGATCTGATGCAACAATATTTACTGCAATCTATCTTTTCTACTATTTCCTTGGCCTTCTAAAACTGGTTTTTTAGTATTGTTTCCATTTTCCCATTCTTCTACTGTTTTGCAGCTACTTGACACTTATTTCAAATATGAATATGTAAACAAGCAATATTAGTTTTTGTACTCAATATTATAAGCAAGACCTATGTGAACCACAGGTTTCTAAGTCCACAGAACAGCACTGTTGTTGTATTTAAAGTGTAAAATAAAATTCTAAGCTATTCTAACCTAAACCCAAATTGAGTCTAGTTGAAAAAATGAAAAGCAGAAGAAACTGGCTATGTCCGTAGTCATTCTTACAACTATTGCCTTTCCTGATACCACCATCAAGAATCATCATCCATACAAAGACACAGTGATATATAGGAGAAAAGTTCATTCATAGCTCAGTGAAATTTATGATAGTAGTATTTGTTCACATAATAAATATAAAATGTGGTCTTGAAATTATACCTTGGATTACCTGTTGCATATTTCTTTAAACAAGAATATAACTGGCTACACTGAAATTACTTGTTGAAAAAAAAAAGTTATATAAGATATACTAATACAGTTCACTTTAGCTAACTGGCTTGGATTCACTGATCTGTTATAAGCAATAAATTATATTAATGAACTGCAAAACACACAGAAATGAAGATACTTTAATCCAGTAATATTCAAATATTAGAAGATGAAGATATTTTTAAAAAAAAGTAGGGAAACTGTTCAACTCCATCTGACAATAAGGAAGATTAGGAGTTGTACATGTATTGGTCATAAAGTATTACAAAATAAAGATTTATTGTTACAAAGACCATATATTTACAACGTACTTAAGCTCTTACAAATTATCCTAGACACATCATCAACAAATTTCTATACATAGATAACCAACAAGAAAGAACAGTCGCCCAGCATATCTCAACAGCAGTCATCCCCTTTATAGGTTCAACTTCAACAAAAATTGCAAGATTGTTAAAGACACATAACATCAGGGTTGTATTTAAACCAACAAATTGCATAAGACAGGTCCTAAGATCCCCTAAAGACAGTGTGCCATTTCATAAATATCCAGGTGTGTATAATATTCCATGCACGTGCGGTCTTTCCTACATCGGACAGACTTCGAGAAGCCTGGAAATAAGACAGAAAGAACATATAGGCGATGTTAATCACAAGAGAACGATCACCTCAGGATTGGCACATCACTTTTCAACTTCGAACCACACTATAGACTGGAATAACAGCTCCATGCCCTACGTAGACGAGGATTACAGACATCGAGTATTTAAAGAAGCGGCAGTTCTACTACGTACGGGAAGTAACCTAAACGGAAATCAAGGGGCCATTCTGAACGATACCCAGAAAAATCTAATCAACTCCCTCAGTTCAACAGAGCTACAGTACGCAAACAATCATATTACGCGTTTGGATGTAACGCGTGTTCATGATGCTGAGTAGTTATGTCACGCGAACGTGTCACCCTAGCTACCTAACAGGTACTAACGGTTCTTTGTATTTTGAAACCTTTTTTTGCATTTACCTCTTTTTTACTATGCAAGCCTTGAGAAAGCTGGTCAGTTACTAGCGAAACCGGTAGGCAATTTGTAAGAGCTTAAGTATGTTGTAAATATATGGTCTTTGTAACAATAAATCTTTATTTTGAAGATTAGGAGTATTATTTAGTTAAAACAAGTAAAAAAAATATACATGCATATTCTGAAAATATATTATTGTATACATATAATGTATACAAAAAATCACAAGACAATGAACTAATTTTCAGCAGTTTATACTTTTGTGAAGAAAAATTTGACGCACTTTTAATATTGAAAAAAATCTTTCTTCAATTATTTCTTTTAATCACTTTATTCAAAATAAGGTAAAATGCCACTCAGTTATTTTTTTAATGATTCACAGAAAATCAGGACTGTTTCAAACTAGAATCATTGGACATTCTTATCCTGTCATTACTTTAATGTGATACTAGTTCATTCTATAGCAAATCAATTCTGTGGAGTTTTCTAATGTCTTAATTATATAAACATATGTCATCTAATTATGTAAGTTTAATTAGGTTAAGAGTAACATCTAAGTATATGTTTGTGGAAGGAACAAAAAAGTAGTTTGAATACCACTGCTTTAAAAAATAAGGCAGGAGATAAATTATAATGCAGGAAACATACCAGAGAAATCTGCAGGGGGGGGGGGGGGGAATCATTAAATTACTTAATTCAATTTTTTTTAAATTTTATTTTAATTCCTTTCTTTATTGGGAAAGGAAAGCACAGCCAAGCTATCATCAAGAATCCGTATCATACTTGTTCTGGATATTATCTGAGTATAATAAAAAGTTCAAGTTATGACAAACTGAATTCAATGAATGAATTTGTGGCATCAGAACTGATATAAAATTATCCTTCAACTTTGTTAAAATAACAGAAAGAAAAAAAAAAAAAACAGAAGTAGATTTAAAAAAAAAGTGGGGGAGGGACAATATGAACAAAACTTTATTTGATTGACAGCTGTATAAAAATGGTTTAATTACTGACAGATGAGTTTTCAGTATGAGGCTGCCACCATCACCACTGTTCTGCTTATCGTCAGCCAGAAGCAGATTGAAAAGTATTATGTTTGGTCTCTAGAGGAGGGCTTTATCATGAAAAAAATTGTGTTAGAAAACATTCAAGTAAAATGCATTTTAACAGATACTGAGATTTAAGGAAGAACATGGCATGAAAAACTTTTTTTTATATAAAATAGTATAAGCTGTTATATATGATGCATTATGAATATCCATTTTAATCTTTTAAAATTATATGAGCTGAAGCTTTTTGAGCAGCACACAGGCATTACTGTTTGTGTAGTAAAATTTATATATCTTTCTGGTCTACTTTATAGGCACTTGAAATGCAATGGCAAAGACCACTGCAACATTTGCCAACACAAAATAATTTTTAAAATAATGATAAAAAAAAGGTCTCACAGGAAACCAGTCAAACTTTAATCTACTTATTAGCCTTTTCTCTACATATTACAACATGTCATGAAAATATTACTAAATTTTTTACCTACTATACATTATTAAAATTCAAGCATTTTATACTCATAAATCTTTAAAAAAAATAGATGCCGTACTGGAATTTGAGTGTCATGATAATTATTATGCTTTTAATTTCTCTTGAACACTGCAAAGAAATTTTTCTTTTATTTCTGAGGTTGAAGTGTAATATTTCATAACGTGACTGCAAAAATAGTCCCTATGTAACTTACCTGATAAATCAAAAATTGCTTTTGTTGTCAAATGCAGGATAGTATTATGATGTACACAATATGACTGAGTTACCAACTGTTCAAGTGATTCAAAAATAATGAGGAAGTTTTTTACAAGATGGATGCTCACTCATATTATTTACATCATGATAAATAGTTGATTAATATATTATCTAACATAGTGAAACTGTTATTGCAGGTGATATTTGAGACTATTATAGCATATAAACATGTTTAATGTACAAGTAAAAAAATAAATACAAGTGAATGTTGATGAACGGCAAATTCTACTTTGGTCCTGGTTTGCATAACATTTGTACTAAAACATGGCTATTAGTTCAGAAAGTTTTTATCTATAATGGAAGATGAGATCTATATACAGAACTGATTTTTCAAAAGACAGAAACTGTCTGCATATTTATACATACCTTTAATCTAATATGGTTTATTAAAAAAAAAAGAAGCAAACTTGGATTAAATATCTTTCGAAAACAAATTTGTGGATTAATTATTACATATTGCAAAGTTAATAGTATTGCTTTTATTAAAATCTGCATTAATTCTCTGAAGGTTCCCAATTCAAATGGGAATGGTGGGAGAACTCATAATGAGATAAATATTTGTTCTATGAATGAGGTATGATAAATATGTACAAAAATTATCAGTGTAATGCTGCAATACACCTGGCATTTACAGATGCAGAGATTAATGAACCACTGCCTAGCGATGGATGTTCAGCAGCTCAATTACTTATCAAAGGCAGTTATGATGTTATGAGCTTGAAAATGCCTAATGAAGGGTACCACTTTACAAATCTTATGTAACCTTGAACTAAAGAACATGCATGAAACATTGCATAATGGTCAGCATTGCAAAAGTCTTAATACACTTAAGATTACAATGCTAGCCATGGATGGGATTCTAGTGATGTTTTACTGCGGTCTCCATAATCGTACAGAAGTTCTTCTCCTTTTGCTATATCCCTTTTGGCTACTAGTATAAGATGTGGTTTATCTTCTACAGGAAATGGTTTTGTTGTGAGATTACCATGCTTACTATGATTTACTAAACGTCCCAGCCTACCAGTTTCTTTTGTGGCATCAACACTGAAAAAGAAAATATAACACAAAAACATATATATATATACAGGGTGTTCGGGATAAATTTGACATATTTATAATTAATTATATTTTTCCGTAAGTTACATGTATTAACACACACTTCTCTTCATTTAAAAGTTTGGACCCTTCTTCATTCATATACAAGATGTCAGAAAGGATGGATAGCTGGAACCCACCTGAATCATGGAAGAGAATAACTTGTATCATGATGATTCGTGCCTGCCATCAAAATAAGGATATTACGACTGCTGCCCAATGCTCCCTGAATACAGTAAAAACAATCAGGCATGAACTAGAGACTTGCAATGGTGACTACGAGGATGTAGCAAGAAGAAAGATCCCTAGCAGACGATCTGATTGCGTTCGTACAGCAGAATTCCTCGCAAATCTGCAGGAACAGGTGTTGAAGAACCCTGGCATTGGAATTCGGGCTTTGTTCGTGGAGTTGCTAACTGTAGTCAAGCCCTGGATAACAAGGGTAGCCAATGGTAGGCCGTATGTATGGCAGCAGGATTCGGCCCCTTGCCACACCTCTGGGAAAAGTCAAAAATGGTTGTCTGAAAATTTCTACGACTTCACCAGTCCAAATGTTTGGCCTCCAAACTCCCCAGACCTTAACCCCATGGATTATTTTGTATGGGGCGCAGTTGAAAAAGACACCAATCGCACTTCCAGTAATACAAAAGCCCAGTTAATGGATAAAATTAAAACAGTTTTTGCGGCCCTTCCCAGGGAGACTGTAGCATCAGCTTGTTCGAGGTTCCGAAGCAGAATTGAAGCTGTGATCGATGCTAATGGTGGTTATTTTGAGTAAATCTTGTTGATAGTATTGTAATTAACTCTGCCTGTAATGTTTTTTTGTCAATTCATTAAATTTAATAGATACAAAGAAGACTTTCTTTTTCCTTACGAAACTGTCAAATTTAACCCGAACACCCTGTATATATATATATATATATATATATATATATATATATATATATATCTGATGAAAACAAGGTACAGTAAAAAAAGTAACTTTAAAGCAAATTAATAACTGTGAATGCAACCTATAGGATTGCCACATGGCTGCCTGTTTCCCACAATAACCATACATTGTTGGAAAAGAATAAAAAAACTGTATACATACAGTGTTGTGGGATGAACTGGACTGCTGTGTGGTGGACAACAGTCCATCCACAAAGCAGTCCAGGATCTCATTACATGTCTATAGGAAGAATGGTCCAAAAATCCCATTTATTGTTATCGTACATTTATGGAAAATATATCCCATAGGATTGTCTTGGAAAGAAGTTAATGGACACCATAGTGTGAGGAACAATCAGCCATGGCACCTAATCTTAATAAGATGTAGGACCTCCTTTCGCTGTGATGAATGCAGCAATCCTATGGGATATATTTTCCATAAATGTACGATAACAATAAATGGGATTTTTGGACCATTCTTCCTATAGACATGTAATGAGATCCTGGACTGCTTTGGGGGTGGACTGTTGTCCACCACACAGCAGTCCAGTTCATCCCACATATGTTCAAATAGGGTTAAGATCAGTATACTTTGTGGAGGCCAGTAAGTGTGACATGACATTCATGTCCACAAACCACACAGTTACAACAGCAGCCTTATGACACAGTGTATTGTCTTGCTGAAAGAGATAATGGTTAGTTCCATAGAAACACCACAAAAAAATGCATTGTCCAAAATGTTCAGATAAGATAATACATCTTGGAGTTCAATGTTCAGACCACAAATAGAAGTCCAAGGCCAAACCAGGACCATACCATCACACTACCATCTCCAAATTTCATAGTTGGGATTATGCACTCTAGTAAGATGTTCACAGGGCATCTGCCGCGTTCATCAATCAATTCAGTAGAGGGTGTAGCACAATTCATTGCTCCATAACACAACTTTCAAAGCTTCTACTTCCAAATGTATATGCTCTTTGCACAATTGAAGACGATGCTGCATGTTGGTTCCAGTAATGTGGAGCTTACACATTGTGGACTTACCATGGAAACCCATGTTGTGATCCATGGTTCTGAATGTTTTTGTGCAGATTCATGTTCTAGTTAATGAACACAACTCTGCATTCAACATGTTAACTGATGAATGGTGGTTTGTATATATAATCCCTTGTAGCATCATACAATCAGGTTTGGTGAGTGTGGCGGGTTGTCTGCTGTGGGTGACACTTGCAGTTTATTCCCTGCACTTCCATCTCAGTATGGTATCAATGATTTTTCAGCTGTAATGACCCAATTCGTCAACAATATGATAAACTGATAGGTCCGCAACATGGCATCCTATCACAATGCCTCTTTTAAACTCTGTCAGTTCTCTTCTCTCACTCACTCCCATTCCACTCATTCACCACTCTCCAAGGCAAAAATCTAGTCCTCATACTCCTAATGACCACACCTTTATTCAACTTCCAGAGATGACCCCCTTGTTCTAGTCCCTCTAGCCAAGTGCTGTAACATTTTCCTTGCATATATCCCATAAAACCCTTTAAGCAACTTAAATGTTTTTATCATATCCCTCTTTTTCTCCAATCAACCAACTTCTGCAATCCACACACCTTCAATCTATCCTCATAGGGCACATTCCACAGGCCACTCACCATCTTGATCACTCGCCTCTGAATCTTCTCCACTGCTTCCACATCCCCAAGAAACCCAGGGGACCAGACTTCAGCACAGTAATCCAGATGTGGGTGTAGCAAGACCTTATAAAGAGGAATAACAACTTCCTTATCTCTATAATAAATTTAGTTTAATCCTTTATCCAAGTGTAAACAAACAAAGTTTGCACCTGAAGTACGAGTTGCCTCAGGACTGAGGCAACTCGTAGTAAAGGTGGACCAAGCACTCATCACTACTTGTCTTAGTATCTCCCATAATGCAAAGCACATCTCCTTTTGGACATGTATAATGCTATGCATTAGGGGAAGGGCCACAACCCAGACCGGTTTCGACCTTTATTGGGATCTTGTCAGTGGGAGCCAGACCCAGATACTAAGGTGGAAATAATGGAGAAGTCAAATTTGCTTATGTGAGCTGCCAAAAGGTGAGCTTGGTCCACTTTTACCACGAGTTGCCTCCTAAAGATACTTCAGGCACAAACTTTGTTTGCTTACACTTGGATGAGGATTAAACTAAATTTATTATAATCTAACCAAGTGGGAAAAATCTTCCAACATCTTTCTCTAAATCCAGAGTAATTTAATAATAAGATGAGACACTTTTTGGCAACTCGTATAGGTAAATATGACTTCTCCATTACTTCCACCTTAGTTTCACCACCTCTGGGTCTGGCTCCCACTGACGAGACTTCAATAAATATCGAAACCGGTCTGGGTAGTGGCCCTTCCCCTAATGCATAGCATTATACGTGTCTGCAAGGAGATGTGCTTTGCATTATGGGAGATACTAAGACAAGTAGTGATGAGTTCTTGATCCACCTTTACCACAAGTTGCCTCAGTCCTGAAGATACTTCAGGCACAAACTTTGTTTGCTTACTTGGATAAAGGATTAAACTAAATTTATTATAGTCTAACCAAGTGGGGAAAAAACTTCAAACTTCCTTATCTTGACTTGTTAACGTGTTCTTCAATAGCCAAGTAATCTTAATGGCTACCTTAGTAACCTTAGCAATATTCCCTCTAAACTTTAACTCTGTCTACCACTGCCACTAAATTTCTAGCTTCATTTATTTCCTGGAGTACAGTGCCATCAATGTGATACACAGCTTGTAATCTACTTATCCCAAAGTGCATAACTTTACATTTCTCAACATTAAGCTGACACTGATTAACTTTTGCCCATACTGACAGAGGATTTAAATCATCCTGCAAGCTCTCCAACATTGCCTTGATTAATTATTATTAATGTACTTAATTTTGCATCATCAGCAAACAACTGAAAATTCCTTTCAGGTTATTTCCTATATCATTTATGTACAAGTTAAACAGCAATGGTCCCAGCGCTGAACCTGGTGGTACACCACTAGTCATCTGCTTCTGCCTAGATTCTGCTCCTCCATATACCAATTATTGATATCTCTCCAGCAGCCACCATTTATCCACTTAACCTGTGTCATATCCATTCCCATTTGTTCCAACTTGTGTAACAGTGTTCCATGTGGTATTCTGTCAAATGCCTTTGCAAAATAATTGTGTAGTCATTTCTTTTATTCAACTCAGCTGTTACTCTATTATAAAAAGTTAGTAAATTACTAAGGCATGACCAACCATTCACAAAGCCACGTTAACCCTCATTTAGCATCATATTTTTATCTACCCATTCTTGAATTCTCTTTTTGACCAATTTTTCTAGTACTTTTTACCACCACAACCAAGATACTGATTGGTCTATAATTTGCTACTGCAGTCTTAGAACCTCCCTTATGCAAAAGAATTACTTTGCCCTCTTTCCACTCCCTTGGAACTCTACCAGAGCTGAGACTTAAATTAAAAAGCCTAGTCAAAGGCATTGCTAGTTCCATTGCACATTCTTGCAAAACTGTAGCTGATATCCTATCTAATCCCACAGCTGTATTTACATTGAGATTCTGCAATATCCTTAAGAACCTCCAATTCATCCATCTCAGGTCCCTCAAACCTGTCTGTCACATAGGTTAAAGCAGTAACTCACTAGGAAGATATATGCTTGCAAAGTAGTCGCTAAGTAACTCAACTATTTTATCCGCTTCTGTCTCCTCATGACCATCATCACTTATTAAAGTTAATCTTCCATAATCATTCCTCCTCTTACCTCCCACATAATGAAAGAACTCTTTGGGATTTTCTTTGACCTGCTCAGCTAAATTCTTCTCATAATCTGATTTTGCCTTACTTGCCATGCTGGTCACCTTTCTTGCCTGAGCCTTGTATGAGTTTGCTGGTCACCTTTCTCTTTATATATACCCTCCACAGCATTTTCTTCTTCTGCAGTTCATGCTTAATGATATTACTCATCCATCTAACTTCTGCCCGATTAACCCTCCTTACCCTAGGTATACAATTTAATACTGCTTCCTCTAGATGACCCTTATCTATATCTCATGCACTACTAACATCCTTACCCATCAGTGTTTTGTGCCATGGTACAGATTTATCAAATATCCCTTCTTGATAGAATATTCCTCATGTTTTACAATTTTCCAAGTTAAGACCGGCATGGTCACTTTCACCAATGGAGGCAATTGTTATCAACTTGGTTAAGGATAGCTCTTCTGATCCTATGACCAGATCCAATACTCTCTCACCCCTAGTCCCCTCCATCACATGCTGCCTTAAGTAATTATCTCTCAGCAGGTTCATAAATTCCATTTCCTTCCTGTTATGTGATCATTCTTCCTTCTAGTCTATATCTCCATAGTTGAAGTCCCCTATAATAATCATTCAACCTGTACTCATTGTACTAATTTATCGATGCATGTATTCAAGATCATCTGTGGAACTCCCTGGCCTATAGCAACAACCAACTGTATATTCTGTCTTACTGGTCTTAATCTCAAACCAGATTGCTTCAAATGGACAGCCATCCTCCTGCCTGCCTCCTATTCTTTTTGGTTGCAATTCATCTGCTATCATCAGCAGTACTCCTCCTATCCTATGTTCGCTATCTTCCCTGAAAATACCAAACCCTTTACATTTAATCCCTGTAACTACATTATCTACTGTTAGCTTAGCCAAGTCTCACTAATGCTTATAACTTTTGGCAAGGTTGCACACTAATCAATGCCAAAAACTTCTCCCTCTTGTTCATGATACTTCTGTCATTAGTATATAGAAACGTCAACATCCTTTTATTCCCCCCCCCCTGCAACCTTTACTTTCTGAATTGACTATGCTATTCAATATTTTTGCTTAAGAGACTAGATTCCTCACTTAGACATTCTCACACTCATTCACTTCATGGGTGCCTTCACACAAACTCACTTGCTTCCACCCTAATTGTTTAAGTTTCCCTGAATTCGGATATTATCATGCTCTGCGGACAAAGCTCTCTCTCTCTCTCTCCAGACACAACGCCATTCAGATGCAGTTCATCCACATTGTACAAATCCTTCTGTCCATCAAACAGAGACCACAGATCCACAAATTCTACATCATTCCTTTTGCACAATTGACTATCGATGCCCTCCTCAGTTCACCTCTATTGCAGCATGGTAGGAGACTTGCAATCTTCACCTTCTCGTTCTTCAGTTTTGCCTCTTCTAACAACTCCTTTACATCCTCTCTCATAGATTACTTCTTGCCTCTCAAATCATTGTTACCAACCAAGACAATCATTTCCTTCAACTTACCTTTTTGCACCTGGATGGAGTGGCTAATATTGTGAAACCATGGAAACACGATTTTTTCATACTTTCGTTAAGTACTCTCCTGATTATTGAGTCTCCATACATAACTTTCTCCTTAACTTGTTTTTCTTGTTTGTTTGGTTGGTCTTTATTATTCTTTCGGATCACCTGCTTCTTTCTTTTTTCAACCCTGCTTAACTCTTGCCACTTCTGCAGTTTTTCAATTTCGCACTTTGTTCTATGAAGGATAACATTTAAGCATGCTATTTCTTTATTGATATCCATTTCATTCTCCTCTATTTCCACAGCAGCAGCATGTTTGACATTATTAACATAATTTTCCATCTTATCGTCGGTATCTGTTGAGTTCTCATCACCTAACAGACACTCACTTTTAAAACACTTAATATATATTCTCTCTCTCCAGTTTCAATTTCCTTCCACATATTCTTTAATTTTCTCGATGCATACATTTCGCATACACCGCATTGAATAATATCCTGCAAATTCAAATTGCTGGATAACATGGTCTTTGTTACCACTTTTCGCTGTGTTGGTGACATACTAACAATATCACAATAAAAATGTTATAAATATACTAATACTCTAAAGACATGAAAATATACACTAATACACTATAATACTCTAATTTTCTGATGAAAAAACAATAAAACAGATAAATATCGCTAATTTCACACAAGCACTAAATTACATGATTACTCGCAATATAAACTCGAACCCGTATATAATACACACACACACACACAAGCTTCAATGATTTAAACAGACCAAGGGAGGAAACCATTCAAAATACTAAATCTGTAAACAGAACCTGATTACAGAGATACACAGTTTATATACAGATACAAATCAAGTCAGAATTGAAAATTGTATAGGAAGATGGTGTGATATTAAATCAGCTGTAAGAAAGGATAAACCTAATGGTCAAATAGGAGATAAGCATAGTTCTTTACTTTATGAGATGATAGTATCCTCTTAAATCTGTTACATTTCTTCGACAATCTTTAGCCAAACAGCTGGGATAAAATTTGGTATGAAAATCAGCAATAGACTAAAAATGAAAAAATAGACAGGAAAACAAAAAAAAAAAAATCAATTGCATTCTCAGTAGCAAACCTATAGAACATATATTTGAACTATTTAGGCACAATTATTAGCAAAGATGGCAAATTCAATATTAGAATAGAAAATACAGATGACTGTCAACTATAGCAAACTTGCAGGGACTAGGAATGATTTGTTGTAATGGATAGTTTATTATAGCAAATTAACTTTAGCACTGGACTCTGAGTCTAGTTGGGACTATTTTTAGTAGCTTGATATAGTGAACAAGTATGTTATAAAAAAGTCTGCTATATTGAGAGTTACCATTCAATTCAAGATTTGCTTCTTCAAAGGATTTATAGGACACCATGAGAGTACTACATAATGATTATTAGAATTATTTCAGCCTTTCACTAGGGATAACTGCAGCATTAACTCCTAAATTATTTTTAAAGAGTGTTATATACTACATTCATATTTTCATTTTTTGAAGGGAAAACTAGAGCACCAATCCTAAATACCAACAGGTGAACCACACACATAAATAAACAATTTCCCTCTTTAAATTCATGTTATCAGAACCACCATTGTTAGATCTTATATTTTAGTCTTGTAAGATACTTCTAACTGCATCAATTCGTCTTCAGTTGGCTTTTTTCCCCCTGCAATCATACTCATCATTCTGTTTAAGTGAGTGTACTATCATAGATTAACTATGCTCAGACATTCCTGAATGCTAACAATGCCAAGTTCCTTTCTAATATCTTCATTTTTATTATTATTCTGCTAGTGATGTCCATTATTCTGAGTTTCCCTTTCTCTAGTGTTTGATCCTGCTTTATTTTTAATCCAATTATCAAACTCAAAATATTGGCTTAAGAATTAGCTAAATATTAGCTTATTATCTCTAGATATGTTTTCCCCATTAAACAGCAACATGAGTCAATCACCAGCTCTGTAGTTCTAGATATACCAATCTAGATATACCAAATTCACACACACACACACAATCTTTCAAGTTAAATAAAGATGTCTTGCCCACCACTGCCCTGTTATGCATGGATGCCATGGAATTGTACACTTTAACAACATATGATAATAAACAATTCACAAATACAAAATACTTATAATAAATAAAATATCTGAAACATCTCAACTCAAATAGTGATAAAAATATTTAAAATCTGAAAAATTTCTATATTAACTATTAGTAAATAGAAATAACCATGTCTACACAATTCTTTGCGGACAATTCATTGCAGAGGAAACTGAAATAATATTGTAATGATACACAAACAAAAAACAAATGCAAAACAAGATATATTTCAAAACAATATAGTTCCTTTCTATATTTCTGTATTATTTAATTAGATTTTATTTTACTTTTTTTATAATATTTTTATTCTGTAAAGTAAAATTAATATTTTGCATTTTACTGATCAGTGAATTCCCTAAAATATTAATTTTTTTTTACTTAGATACTACAGACCCTGTAGATGGGATATTAATATTTAAGAATGCTTATTTATTTTTGTAACCTTTTACTATTTTTCTACATACTTAAGATGCTCAACAAGATTAAAAAAAATTTTTTTTTTAACTGAACTAATTCTGAAGATGAATCAGATGCTTTAAGTATAGGGAAATAAGTATTTTGGAACTCACTTCACTTTTGGTCAAATTTTTACAGGGATAGTAAGACTATATGTGTAACTCTGAGTAATCATATTAAAGAAAGAGACAGTGAAATTACATTAGTCAGCAATACTTTTTATTTGTTCTTGGAGAACTTGATTTAAGATAATTATTTTTGCCAAACAATTATTTTATAAGTTAATGAAAATCCAAATCTTAAAAAAAAAGTTAATTTCACTTTATACAGAATAAAAATATTATAAAATATGTGAAACTATTTCCAGTAGGAAATTTACCTTTAGCTGGTCTAGGGACATTTCCAGTTTCAGCAGTCCTTGAATTCTTCCTTTGATACTTGAAAGTAATTAGAATATTTGTGGATTGGTTACCAGCCAAAGCACAAGGTGTTCCTAGTGGTGGGGCTAACACCTTGAAGCAACTAGGCTTGCCTTTTTTAGTAGGTAGTGGAAAATATAGTTTGAGAGGAAAGAGTCACCCCATCATCCTCAAATTGCTCTAATAGCAATTCTTGTAGAAAGGCTTATATGCTGGTTAAACATGATAATTAATACTTAAGGAATTCACAGCGTACACTAGAAATATAAATTAAAAACTTTAATATATACCTTCCGATATTTCGGCAACGTCATGTTGCCATCTTCATGGGAACTTAAGATAAAGACACGTGCACGCAAGTACTACATAACACCAAATGAGAAGCGAAGCGAGGAAGCTACCGTTTTCCTAAAATCCTGATGGTGTCCCCTGCCGGGCTATATTAGGTGTTCTTGGCCTTTGGGCTGAAGTTCTTCTGATGTATGTTTCCCAAATTTGGGGCAGTCTCATGCATCCAAATTTGTTGAAGTTTGGCATGTTCCTAAGGGCTGAGGCTGATTCCATGAATAGTCTTTCATATTTGAACTTGATGTAGTGTATTACTGTGGCTTTCTTCCACCTTCTTCTGTGGCAAGTATCCAGAGCATGGTCTGCAAGCCCAGAGTGGCTGTAATGGTAAAATCGGATGTAGTCCTTGTGTTCTGAGATTCTGATATTTGCTGTCCTGCCTGTTTGGCCAAAGGAGGACAATTTACAGCTGCAAGAGACCTGGTATACACCAGGTAGGTCTAGGGGAAGTGGTTGGTCTTTAGTGGAGCGGATAAGGGATGCCAATTTTCTATATGGTCTGTAACAAGTGGTCAAGTCGTGTTTTTTTAGGATTTTGTTGATTTTTTTCAAGGTGCCTCAGATGTAGGGAATGGCGATGGATTTAGAGTAATCTTTTTTGTGAAGGGGGGGGGGTTGTGGATATCTGGTTTTAGTATTTTTTGGATTTTTTTTTTTTGGTGGGGGGGGGGGGGTTGCCATTGGCTGAGAAAGTGTTAAGATGTGATTTAGTTCAGTGGTTGGTCATTTGAACAGATTAGTTTAGCTCTGTTGAATAGTGTCTTAATAACTCCATATTGTTGTGGGAGAGGGGGGGGGAATTGTTGGTGAATATATCTGCCTGTATGGGTGGGTTTTCTAAAAACTGAGAAAACCAAGGTACCATCAGGTTGGCGGGTGACTAGCATGTCTAGGAAGGGGAGGCTATTGTTTTCCTCTTTTTCCAGGGTGAACTTGATTCTAGGGTGTTGGTTGTTTAAGTGTGTTAGGAAGGAGAGGAGTGTATCCGAACCATTTCCTCCCGATCTCAGCCCTATTTCAGTTCACAATGAACTCAGGTTATTTTGTTTGGCAGGAAAAATTCTACAAACAGATAGAGGCGACAGCCATGGGTTCACCACTTTCCCCACCCTTGGTCAAATTCTTTGGAGACTTTTGCAGAGAAAGCCTTAAACTCTGCCCCACAAAAACCTACCATATGGCTTCGCTACATTGATGATGTGTTTGCAATTTGGCCACGTGGCCTGGATACACTCCTCTCCTTCTTAACACACTTAAACAACCAACACCCTAGAATCAAGTTCACCTGGAAAAAGAGGAAAACAATAGCCTCCCCTTCCTAGACACTCTAATCACCCACCAACCTGATGGTACCTTGGTTTTCTCAGTTTTTAGAAAACCCACCCATACAGGCAGATACATTCACCAACAATCCCCCTCCCCCCCCTTCACAACAATATTGAGTTATTAAGACACTATTCAACAGGGCTAAACTAATCTGTTCAAATGACCAAGCCCTAAGCTAAATCACATCCTTAACACTTTCTCAGCCAATGACTATCTCCCCCCCCCCCTAAAAAAATCCCAAAAATACTAAAACCAGATATCCACAACCCACCTCCCCCTCCTTCACAAAAAAGATTACTCTAAATCCATCCCCATTCCCTACATCCAAGGCACCTTGGAAAAAATCAACAAAATCCTAAAAAAACATGACCTGACCACTTGTTACAGACCATATAGAAAATTGGCATCCCTTATCTGCTCCACTAAAGACCAACCACTTCCCCTAGACCTACCTGGTGTATACCAGGTCCCTTGCAGCTGTAAATTGTCCTACTTTGGCCAAACAGGCAGGACAGCAAATATCAGAATCTCAGAACACAAGGACTACATCCGATTTTACCAGTACAGCCACTCTGGGCTTGCAGACCATGCTCTGGATACTCACCACAGAAGGAGGAGGAAGAAAGCCATAGTAATACTCGCAGCAAGTTCAAATATGAAAGACTATTCATGGAATCAGCTTCAGCCCTTAGGAACATGCCAAACCTCAACAAATTTGGATGCATGAGACTGCCCCAAATTTGGGAAACATACATCAGAAGAACTTCAGCCGAAAGGTCAAGAACACCTAATATAGCCTGGCAGGATTTTAGGAAAACCGCAGCTTCCTCACTTCGCTTCTCATTTGGTGTTATGTAGTACTTGCGTGCATGTGTCTTTATCTTAAGTTCCCATTAAGATGACAACATGGCGTTACCGAAATATCAGAAAGTTGTTTTAATTTATATTTCTAGCGTATGCTGTCAATTCCTTAAGTATTAATTATCATGCTCTAATAGCACTGGGTGAGGAGGAGGGAGAGAGAGAGTAGAGGAAAGAAGAGTAGAAGACCGGGCTACAGTTATAATATATCAAGTGCATATTGTAGAAAGTAAGTTCAGGTCTAGCTCAGGTCTGCCATGCCCGTATTTACCAGTGTGAGCTCGAGAAATATGAAAATTTTCACTTCCAAAACCAAAGTCATGGCATTTAAAGGAAAAGACCCAATTAGAAGCAAAAATTGCATCAACGATGATATTACAAAGCAAGTTAATACATTCAAATATCTATGCTACCACTTATCATGAAACAGAGAAAAACATGCAAGATAAAATAACCAATTATATAGGAATAACAAAAACTATTAATCAGATATTCAGTCCAAATTTAATAAGCAAGAAAACAAGAATGAGAATCCATAACTCAATAGCAAGACCTATCCTAACCTATGGTTCAGAACCCTGGACCATAACTGAAGTAGATAGAAAAAGTGATAATCTCTGAAATGAGATTCGTGCGCAAAACAGCTCAATGTAATAGACTAGATTTCAAAAGAAATAGAGATATCTTAAAGGAACTTGAGATGATATCCATTTTAGACTACATTGATCTTTATAGAGAGAGAGAGATGGAAACAACATAGAAAAGCAATAAGAGAAGGAAGACTCCTAGAGAGAGAGATATTGACGTCAAAAGAGAAGAATAGAGGATGGAATAGAAATATTATAGAAATAGAATAGGAAAGGAATAGAATTGTTGCAGAGTAAATTTTCTATGAACCGAAATAACACATAGAAAAGCCTAATGGAGCATTACTGTTTTTTGACATTTATCAATGTATCAGTTAAGTGAGATGCAATGGAGTTTCATTAGTTCATGTTCCATTATAAAATATTGGAACATGAACTAATGAAACAATGTTTGGTTAGTCCAAACCATATTCATTTAGCACAGAACATTATATCACTTTAGTATTACAATATATATATATATATATATATATATATATGCACTTACCAGTACTGTTTATTTTTATATGAGAAATAATACATATAACAGCCAATATTTTTATCTTTGGCATATTTGGATTCTCTTCCCTTTGCTTCATCTATGGCAATTAAATCACCATAATACTCCAAAACAAAATCTCCCTTCATGATCAATTTTTTGGTTATCACACCTCTACCTTTTCCAGGGAACTCTGTTACCTATAAGAAAGAAAAATTTTCTTTCATTATGAAATGTAAACTCTATTAAAAAAATTGTTACTAATACTAAATACAACAGTGTTTTAATGTCACCATTTTTCTACTGATATGGGGTGCTTAAGGGTCAAAACTGTATAACTGAGAGGAGACTTCCACTTAGTCTTTAAAGAAAACAGAAAACCGACCAGGGCTTCTGATTTAATGTCCAATCCTCACCTTCTCATGGTGCACCCTGTTGAGTACTACCTAGATACTGAAAGAATGAGGATGGGCTGGCAATTTCGGATTTAGCCGACCAAATTGTATTCTTATTGGCTTAAACCAAAATACAAAATGATGTTACAACATGACAAAATTTCATGCCGGATGGGCAGTTGCCCGGTTAAACAAGACCCCGTGTTGCTTTCACCAGGGTACTAGGGCGAACAGCGAAAAGTCAGCTACTGGAACAAATCTGAAAACAATCCCCAACTCAACATCACCAGAGTTAAAGATTGGTACTATCAACATAAGAAGCCTGAATGGCAAAGAAATGGAGCTAGCTGAGGAATTAGATAAGTACCAGATCGACATAATAGGGGTGACTGAAACAAAAAAGAACAAAACTGGTGAGATCTTTCTGAGCAATAAATACAAAATGTTATATTCAGGCAATGACAATCAAGGAAAAGAAGGAGTAGCCATAGTATTCAACACAAAATACAAGGCTAATCTTCTTGAATGGCAGTCAGTCTCAAGTAGAGTGATGTGGACAAATATGAGAATGGGGAACTGGGCAATGAGACTTATTTGTGCCTATGGTCCCACAGAAGGTTCTACTAAGGTAGAAGTGGAGGAATTTTTTGATGCTTTAGAAAAAGCAACTGACGCAATGAAAAAGGAAAAGTTGGTCCTTGTTGGGGAACTAAATAGCAGAGTAGGAAATGATTGTCACACATACAAAAATATTTTCTGAAAATTTAGAGAAAAGGGCAAAGCTAATAATAATGGGAAATATCTGTTGGATTTCTGCTCAGGACATGGACTGGTTATTACTAACACCATGTTCCAACATAAAAATGTGCACAAATTCACATGGAGAGAAGAGGCTAGGAATAAGAAAAGTCTCATTGACTATGTTATTGTTGATAGTGATGTTTTCTCCCTGGTGCAGGACACCAGAGTGTACAGAGGATTTGAAATTGGAAGTGATCACTATTTAGTCTTGAGCAGAATGAAATTGAATTTCATATTGAAAAGAATAACATGTAAGAAAGTTTTAAAGTGATTAAAAGTTGAGCAGCTCTCAGATGTGAACTGTAGACTAAAATACACAAAAATTATTGAAGAAAACATGAAAGAGCTTGAGAACAGGAACCAAATCTTGGAGATTCAGTGGCAAGCCTTGAAGAAAACCTTGATTGATTCAGCCAGAGAGGCATGTGGTGAGGTTGTCTGCAAGGATAGAAAAATCAGAACTCCATGGTGGACAAAGGAAGTTAAAGAGGCAGTGAAGGAAAAGAAGAAAGCATATCAAAAGTTCCTGGCAAATAAGTCAGCTTTTACTCTTACAGAATACAGAGACAAATGTAAGAAAGCAAAACACTGTGTAAAACTAGCTAAACAAAAGTCATGGGAGGACTTTGACAAGAACATAGAAAATAAAAATATCAAGAAGGTGGCAAAATATTCTGGAGGTTGTTGAGGAAGCTTAGAAATGGAGGAAAGTGCTGTAAAAGGAGTTAGAGATGATAAAGGTGACATGAAAACTGGAGAAAAAGATATCCTTGAAGTATGGAGTAATTACTTCGAGAAATTGCTAAACGAAACAAGCAGTGATAGTACAGTAGTAAAAATTGCTCAACAGGCATACAGTCAGGAATACATATCCATACTTGAAGTAGAAAACCCATCAAAGGCCTGAAATGTGGAAAGGCAGCAGGAGTAGATGATATTCGACCAGAAATGCTGAAGTATGGGGGGGGGGGGGATATGAAAGTCTTGCAGTGGCTGCACTGCATAGTTCTGAAGGCCTGGACAGAGGGTCGAATTCCCATTGATTGGAGTAGAGCTCTCATAGTACCCATATATAAAAAGGGAAATAAAACTGAATGTGAGAATTACAGAGGTATTTCCCTGCTAAGTGTTCCTGGTAAGATATATGCAAGTATGCTTGAGAAACAGTTGAAAAAAACTGTGGAATACAAGCTCTGGGTGAAGATCAAGCTGGATTCAGGCCAAATAGAGGCTGTCAGGATCAGATCTTCACTTTACGACAAATAGTTGAGAAAGCATGGGAATATAACAGAGTTCTGTATTTAAGTTTTGTCGATTTGGAAAAGGCATATGACAAGGTGCCAACAGAGAAGCTATTCAATATGCTACAGTTATATGGTGTCAATGGGGCATTATATCAAGCAATACTTAGTCTTTATTTGAGTTGTAAGTCAGCAGTTAGAATTAAAGGAAGTACAGGAAGGTGTTTTAATGTTAAATCTGGTATGAGACAAGGATGTACATTATCCCCTCTGTTATTCATTATCTATATGGATCACATTATGAAGAAAAGTGGTATTAAACCTGATATCAAAATTGGAGATGTTAATATCGGCTCTTTGCTTTATGCAGATGATGTTATACTTATCAATAAATCTGCTACAAGTCTGCAAGATTCCCTGACTAAATTGAATAACTGTTGTAATAGATATGATATGATGGTCAGCAATAAAAAGACAAAGACAATGAAAATAAGCAGAATCATTGAAAATGTCAACTGTGTTGTGAATGGAGAACCTGTGGAACAAGTAAAACATTTCACCTACTTTGGCACGATTTTTTAGTGAAGATGGTAAATTGAATATGGAAATAGACAACAAAATCAACAAAGCTGGTACATTCAGAAGTCAATTGAATAAATTCATATGGAATAAGAGAGAAATTAGTCAGAACACTAAATTAGCTGTATACGAGACAGTGTTCAAACCAGTTTTATCTTATGGATTTGAGAGCTGGATCAGAGGTAAAAACACTTGACCAAACACTAGAGACTGCAGATATGAGAATCCTGAGGAAGATTGGCGGTGTGAACAGATGGTATGAATGGCAATATCATATTAAAAACTAGGATATTAGGAAAGAACTTGACGTCAGCATCCAGGAATGCGTTAGCAGAGCTAATCTCAGGTGGTATGGCATTTAAACAGAATGGGCCAGGAAAGATTAGCAAAACCAGTGTTCGCTGCCAGGTTGGCTGGAAAACGACCCAGAGGAAGCCCAAGATATAGGTAGATTGATACGGTACAAAGTGCCTTAGACGACAGAAATATAAGATCTGATAATCTGGAAAAAAGTTCTACATAAGAAGTTAGTAATGATGTAAATTTTTCATGTAGTACTATCATATCCTGTACACCCCTTGAGGGTACGTGGCAGGAATTTGATGATGTTATTGTATATGGCAACTATTTTTAAATTGTTTACACTGTGTCCTTGTACTGTGATACAAGGAATGAATAACGCAATACACTAAAGCACAAGAACATATTTAATGATAATAACTATCCTAAAATACAGACATTTCAATCTGAAAATAACAGACTCTCCTCAACGATGTAAGGCAAACTTAAAAGGTAGAACATTCAGCAATGAATTTCAAATTGATGAATTTCTAGCATGTAGAAATGCCAATGCCATTTCTACATGCTAGAAATGGCATTGGCATTACATCATGTATTGTTTATGTAATTTCAATGTTAAAGAGAGAGTTCCAATTCCTTATTATTTCTGGTATTAAAAAAACATGAGAATTTCCCAAACTTTTGGAAAGGAAGTACAATTGATCATGTTATGGTTAGGTTCAGGCATAAAGGCCTTGCAGATTTATTTGAATAAAAAGCTCGTATCCAGAATGACTTCTATGGATTAAGCATACATAGAAGATATGCATTTGACCACAGGATTCCATGATCAGCATCTACTTCAAACTGAACTAGGGAAGACTTACAAAAGATTCAATAGGAAATGCAATATTGGCGTTCTTTCAGTCTCTTTTCGAAAGAATAGCTTCAAATTAGAATTTGAAGTGGTAAGGTATTGAACTACGTTTAAATTAAATTCTTATTTGTCCAAAATATGATAGACAGCATTTTCAAGACAATCTCATTTTCAAGGTAATACACTTTGGATAGAGGACACAGCCACGAAGAGCTATTATCTCTTCACCAGTTTGGCAAATTATTACTTAGTAATTTGCCAAATAAAAAAAAACAATAAAAAGAAATAAAAAAAACACTACTCCCTTTATCTATAAACCTTATTTCATGGCACCTTGTCATATGCCTTTTCCAGATCTACAAAGCTTAAGTACAGACACATACAAATGCATTTAGTTGTGAGAATAGAAAAATGAAGAGGGTAATAGTACCAAGATGCCAGTATCAATTATAAATCACATCTTAAGATAAATTATGATTTTAGTATCAAAATAGTTATATTCCCATGTTTTCCCAACTATTTGTTGTAAAGTGAAAATCTAATCCCGACAACCTCTATTTGGACTAAATCCAGCTTGTTCTTCTCCCAGTTTTTCTTACCCTTTTTTCAAGTATGTTTACATAAATCTTACCTGGAAGACTTACTATAGAAATTCTTCCACTTCAGAATATAGCATGTGTGTGAGATAAAAAAAAAAAAAAAAAAAAAAAGGTATTGTCAAAATCCTACCAAACAGAGCTCATGTCATCCATTCCACTCCCTCTGATCTATAGCAGGAACTGGACATTATTAAAACAATCATGACATTAAATGCATTTAATCTCAAGAAGATCCAATGCATCAATTACACCTACACCAAGTTCACGTAATTTCAATATTAAAGAGAGAGTTCCAATTACTTACTATTTCTGGGTATTTAAAAAAAAAAAACTGCAAGAATCCTAATAGTAATTCAGCAATGATCATGTTATGTTCATTGCTGTTATTTCCTTCCTTTTAGTATTCACTACATCCAATTACATGGACTTCATAAGTTAATATGGTTTAAGTATTAGGATGTAAGGGCTATGTAATTATATAGGAACTTACTTAGAGCGCTGACAGCACAAGATGGCAGTAAGTAATGGTTCTGTTGTGGTTGCAAATGGCAACCATAACAGCAAATAGACTAACAAGTAGCAATGTTGATGAGGATGGTATAAGGCAGACACACACAGATGCATTTAGTTGTGAGAATAGAAAAAGGAAGAAAGTAATGGTACCAAGATGCCAGTATCAATTATAAATCATATCTTTAAGATAAATTATGATTTTTAGTATCAAAATTGTAGACAAAGATAGTCTTTCTATATTTGAGAAAACCGATACACTGTTCTGAGTGAAGCATTATTGACATCCTTGTGTGTGTGTGTGTATTAGGAGGGAGGAAAGTAGAAGAATAGACAAATAGACATGAAAAAAAAAAAAAAAAAAAAAAAAAAGAAAATTGATAAACAAGAAATGTATAAAAATTTCTATTTGAAACAAGATCCTCACAATTAAATAAACGTAATAAATATAATTAAACTAATTATATATCTTAACATTTTATTAGATAAAAATCTGATTGCCAGTTATACGCTAACCACTCGGCCAGCCAGGCTGGCCGGCCAAGTGGTTAGCATACCTGCCTCTCCAGCCAAGACGCTGTGAGTTCAAATCCCGCCGTGGGCATGGATGTTTGTGATTGGGTGGTCAGCAATAGATGGCGTTGGTGTGGTTGAAATCAGTTTGCGGATTGAGTGGTGGAGACAGAGTTGTAGAGCAGGTGGCTTCCCTCGATGAGTCTTTGGACTCCCTGGAGGTGTCAAAATAATAATAATACTGAAAAGCAATTCCATACACATGATAGGTATCATAGAACTGACCATCACATGTTCAATTTTTAAAAGCTGAATTCACGAAACCAGTCAGGCATCATGTATCCCTATTTCTATTGCTCAGCAGCAAGATCCAGTGATCACAATTATAAATATCAGGTTTAATGCTACTATCCTTCATAATGTGATCCATGTAGATGACAATTAACAATTGGTGTACTGTAAATTCCTATCTTCTTACATCTGATTTTTCATCAAACAATCTTCCAATACTTCCAAATTATAACAGGTGACTTATGTAAGTATATGCAATATATGTTACTCTGTATGTTCCTTGTAACCATAATCATGGTAAAACAATGTGAAACAAATTTATTCTTTCCTAAGTTTCTCTTCAACGATTTTTCCTAGCCTTTTCTGAGGTATGCTTGTATAAATGTTAACATGGAACACTCAGGAAATAAATCCTTTAAAAATACATTACCACTCTCTTTCCACATTTCTGATGGCTTTTTCTATATCAAGTACTGATATTTACTCCGGACTGAATTCCTCCGGAATATATTCTACCACTGTTTTGCCACTATTTGTTTCATTTAACAATGTTTCAAAAAAATTACTCAAGATATATCTTTATCTTCAGTTATATAATCTTCGATTCCTTTTTTGCAGTACTCTTTCTTCCATTTTAAAGCATTTTCAATAGCCTCCAGAACATTTTGTTATATGTGATATTGTCTTCTTCCTCCTAGTTTTTCCATGACTTTTTGTTTAGCTACTTTTAAACATATCTTACATTTTTTCTGTACTTTCTCCAGGCATCTGTGAGCTTACTTGTCAGGGACTTTCGATAGAAATTCTTCTTTTCCCAACTGCCTCTAACTTCTTTAGTCCACAAGAAAAATTCCAATTATCTTTGCAGACAACTTCACCACAAACTTCCCTAATAGACTTCAGAGTTTTCCTCATTAAAACCCCAAGGTTTGGTTGTTTTCAAACTGCTTTTTTTTTGTTTAATAATATTTATATATTTCAATCTACATTTCACATCTCAAAGCTGCTGCTTGAATTCAGTATTTTTTAAAACTTTGTATTTTTAAGCATGATATCTATTTTTATCTTGTTTAAAACTAAACAGTGATCCCTCGCCATTTCAAATCCCTTGTATACCTTATATATCCTGAACCAGTGCGTATCACAATCAACAATGATATAATCAATGACAATTTTCTTATTTCTCATGTTTTCTCTCCATGTGAATTTATGCACGTCTTTATGCTTCAATAATAATAAGGTTCAAAAGCATAGTTGAAGTCAAAACTAGATAAATCATATCTTCAACTTCCCATGATATATCTCATTAATAGATATCTATTTGAATACCGAATGAATCAACAATAACAAAGCTTACTTCAAGTTAAGCTCGATAACTAGGAGACCTACACATAGCCTGTAAAATGAAGAGAAGCAACCAAGACGTTGAACTAATGACCAATCGTAACCTTCCTATGATGTAAATAATCACTTAGAACTGAATGAAAGAGTAGCAGCAAGATCAGGATTAAATGACCAACATGTATTCTTTACTGATTGGAACTACACATGCATCACGATAAAAACTGAGAATGAATAAAAAAACATTTAACTTATGTAAAAGGAAATGTAAAATATTATAAAATTTTTGCTCATATATCAAGGACACCCCAGTAAAAATTTATGTAGAATAAAAGCACAAGCATATATATATAACAGAAAATTCAACAATGCTAGTGATGCTAATGTGAAATCATGAGTTTGAATAAAGGCATGATATGTTGGTAATATATATTTAAAAGAAATTACAGAATTACTTAGGAAAGACTTCCTTACTGAAATAGTTCAACTTTTTGATTTAATAATTCATTTTGGATATTTTACTTATCAGAACAAATTTCACCAGTAAATGGAAAATGCTGTAATGAGAAGTCCTCTACACTACCTAATCACTGTACTTCAGGCTAAGGGGCTGATTAGAATACTCATGGACATTAACAGAATGAAAACAGCACAACAGTTTAATTGTTAAGTTTTTCCAACCGGGGTACTTAAAGGTCAAAGCCGTATAACTGAGAGGAGACCTCCACATAGCCTTTAAAGGAATGCGGAGAACCGACCAGGGCTTCTGACCTAATGTCCAATCCTCACCTTCTCATGGTGCACCCTGTTGGGTATCTACTTTGATACTGAACGAACGAGGATGGGCTGGCAATTTGGGATTTAGCCGATCAAATTGTATTCTTATTGGTTAAACCAAAATAAAAAATGATGGTACAACATGACAAAATTTCATGCCGGCTGGGGCGTCGCCCAGTTAAACAAGGCCCCCCGTTGTTTTCGCCAGGGGACCAGGGCGAACAGCGAAAAGTCAGCTACTGGAACAAATCTGAAAACAAACCCCAACTCAACATCACCAGAGTTAAAGATCGGTACTATCAACGTAAGAAGCCTGAATGGCAAAGAAATGGAGCTAGCTGAGGAATTAGATAAGTACCAGATCAACATAATAGGGGTGACTGAAACAAAAAAGACCAAAACTGGTGAGATCTTTCTGGGCAATAAATACAAAATGTTATATTCAGGCAATGACAATCAAGGAAAAGAAGGAGTAGCCATAGTATTCAACACAAAATACAAGGCTAATCTTCTTGAATGGCAGTCAGTCTCAAGTAGAGTAATGTGGGCAAATATGAGAATGGGGAACTGGAGAATGAGACTTATTTGTGCCTATGGTCCCACAGGAGGTTCTACTAAGGTAGAAGTGGAGAAATTTTTTGAGGCTTTAGAAAAAACAACTGACACAATGAAAAAGGAAAAGTTGGTCCTTGTTGGGGATCTAAATAGCTGAGTAGGAAATGATTGTGAGACATACAAAAATATTTTGGGAAAATTTGGAGAAAAGAGCAAAGCTAATAATAATGGCAAATATCTGTTGGATTTCTGCTCAGGACATGGACTGGTTATTACTAACACCATGTTCCAACATAAAAATGTGTACAAATTCACATGGAGAGAAGAGGCTAGGAATAAGAAAAGTCTCATTGACTATGTTATTGTTGATAGTGATGTTTTCTCCCTGGTGCAGGACACCAGAGTGTACAGAGGATTTGAAATTCGAAGTGATCACTATTTAGTCTTGAGCAGGATAAAATTGAATTTCATATTGAAAAGAATAACATGTAAGAAAGTTTTAAAGCGAATAAAATTTGAGCAGCTCTCAGATGTGAACTGTAGACTAAAATACAGAAAGATTATTGAAAAGAAAATGAAAGAGTTTGAGAACAGGAATCAAACCTTGGAGATTCAGTGGCAAACTCCGAAGAAAACATTGATTGATTCTGCCAGAGAGGCATGTGGTGAGGTTGTGTGCAAGGATAAAAAAATCAGTCCTCCCTGGTGGACACAGGAAGTTAAAGAGGCAGTGAAGGAAAAGAAGAAAGCATATCAAAAGTTCCTGGCAAATAAGTCAGCTTTTACTCTTACAGAATACAGAGACAAATGTAAGAAAGCTAAACAGTGTGTAAAACTACCTAAACAAAAGTCATGGGAGGACTTTGGCAAGAATATAGAAAATAAATATCAAGAAGGTGGCAAAATATTCTGGAGGTTGTTGAAAAAGCTTAGGAATGGAGGAAAGAGTGCTGTAAAAGGAGTTAGAGATGATAAAGGCGACATGAAAACAGGAGAAAAAGATATCCTTGAAGTATGGAGTAATTACTTTGAAAAACTGCTAAATGAAACAAGCAGTGATGACAGCACAGTGATAAAAAACACTGACCAGGCATGCAGTCAGGAATACATATCCATACTCAAAGTAGAAAAAGCCATCAAAGGCTTGAAATGTGGAAAGGCAGCAGGAGTAGATGATATTCGACCAGAAATGCTGAAGTATGGTGGTATAAAAGTCTTACAGTGGCTGCACTGCATAGTTCAGAAAGCCTGGACAGAGGGACGAATTCCCGATGATTGGAGTAGAACTCTAATAGTACCCATATATAAAAAGGAAAATAAAACTGAATGTGAGAATTACAGAGGTATTTCTCCCCCCCCCCCCACCCCCCCCCCCCCCCACCCCCCCCCCCCCCCACCCCCCCCCCCCCCCACCCCCCCCCCCCCCCACCCCCCCCCCCCCCCACCCCCCCCCCCCCCCACCCCCCCCCCCCCCCACCCCCCCCCCCCCCCACCCCCCCCCCCCCCCACCCCCCCCCCCCCCCACCCCCCCCCCCCCCCACCCCCCCCCCCCCCCACCCCCCCCCCCCCCCACCCCCCCCCCCCCCCACCCCCCCCCCCCCCCACCCCCCCCCCCCCCCACCCCCCCCCCCCCCCACCCCCCCCCCCCCCCACCCCCCCCCCCCCCCACCCCCCCCCCCCCCCACCCCCCCCCCCCCCCACCCCCCCCCCCCCCCACCCCCCCCCCCCCCCACCCCCCCCCCCCCCCACCCCCCCCCCCCCCCACCCCCCCCCCCCCCCACCCCCCCCCCCCCCCACCCCCCCCCCCCCCCACCCCCCCCCCCCCCCACCCCCCCCCCCCCCCACCCCCCATTGGGTATCTACTTTGATACTGAACGAACGAGGATGGGCTGGCAATTTGGGATTTAGCCGATCAAATTGTATTCTTATTGGTTAAACCAAAATAAAAAATGATGGTACAACATGACAAAATTTCATGCCGGCTGGGGCGTCGCCCAGTTAAACAAGGCCCCCCGTTGTTTTCGCCAGGGGACCAGGGCGAACAGCGAAAAGTCAGCTACTGGAACAAATCTGAAAACAAACCCCAACTCAACATCACCAGAGTTAAAGATCGGTACTATCAACGTAAGAAGCCTGAATGGCAAAGAAATGGAGCTAGCTGAGGAATTAGATAAGTACCAGATCAACATAATAGGGGTGACTGAAACAAAAAAGACCAAAACTGGTGAGATCTTTCTGGGCAATAAATACAAAATGTTATATTCAGGCAATGACAATCAAGGAAAAGAAGGAGTAGCCATAGTATTCAACACAAAATACAAGGCTAATCTTCTTGAATGGCAGTCAGTCTCAAGTAGAGTAATGTGGGCAAATATGAGAATGGGGAACTGGAGAATGAGACTTATTTGTGCCTATGGTCCCACAGGAGGTTCTACTAAGGTAGAAGTGGAGAAATTTTTTGAGGCTTTAGAAAAAACAACTGACACAATGAAAAAGGAAAAGTTGGTCCTTGTTGGGGATCTAAATAGCTGAGTAGGAAATGATTGTGAGACATACAAAAATATTTTGGGAAAATTTGGAGAAAAGAGCAAAGCTAATAATAATGGCAAATATCTGTTGGATTTCTGCTCAGGACATGGACTGGTTATTACTAACACCATGTTCCAACATAAAAATGTGTACAAATTCACATGGAGAGAAGAGGCTAGGAATAAGAAAAGTCTCATTGACTATGTTATTGTTGATAGTGATGTTTTCTCCCTGGTGCAGGACACCAGAGTGTACAGAGGATTTGAAATTCGAAGTGATCACTATTTAGTCTTGAGCAGGATAAAATTGAATTTCATATTGAAAAGAATAACATGTAAGAAAGTTTTAAAGCGAATAAAATTTGAGCAGCTCTCAGATGTGAACTGTAGACTAAAATACAGAAAGATTATTGAAAAGAAAATGAAAGAGTTTGAGAACAGGAATCAAACCTTGGAGATTCAGTGGCAAACTCCGAAGAAAACATTGATTGATTCTGCCAGAGAGGCATGTGGTGAGGTTGTGTGCAAGGATAAAAAAATCAGTCCTCCCTGGTGGACACAGGAAGTTAAAGAGGCAGTGAAGGAAAAGAAGAAAGCATATCAAAAGTTCCTGGCAAATAAGTCAGCTTTTACTCTTACAGAATACAGAGACAAATGTAAGAAAGCTAAACAGTGTGTAAAACTACCTAAACAAAAGTCATGGGAGGACTTTGGCAAGAATATAGAAAATAAATATCAAGAAGGTGGCAAAATATTCTGGAGGTTGTTGAAAAAGCTTAGGAATGGAGGAAAGAGTGCTGTAAAAGGAGTTAGAGATGATAAAGGCGACATGAAAACAGGAGAAAAAGATATCCTTGAAGTATGGAGTAATTACTTTGAAAAACTGCTAAATGAAACAAGCAGTGATGACAGCACAGTGATAAAAAACACTGACCAGGCATGCAGTCAGGAATACATATCCATACTCAAAGTAGAAAAAGCCATCAAAGGCTTGAAATGTGGAAAGGCAGCAGGAGTAGATGATATTCGACCAGAAATGCTGAAGTATGGTGGTATAAAAGTCTTACAGTGGCTGCACTGCATAGTTCAGAAAGCCTGGACAGAGGGACGAATTCCCGATGATTGGAGTAGAACTCTAATAGTACCCATATATAAAAAGGAAAATAAAACTGAATGTGAGAATTACAGAGGTATTTCCCTACTAAGTGTTCCTGGCAAGATCTATGCAAGTATACTTGAGAAACGGTTGAGAAGAATTGTGGAAGAAAAGCTTGGTGAAGAACAAGCTGGATTCAGGCCAAATAGAGGGCTGTCAGGATCAGATCTTCACTTTACGACAAATAGTCGAAAAAGCATGGGAATATAACAAAGATCTGTATTTAAGTTTTGTCGATTTGGAAAAGGCATATGACAAGGTGCCAAGAGAGAAGCTATTCAATACGCTACAGTTATATGGTGTCAATGGGGCATTATATCAAGCAATACTTAGTCTTTATTTGAGTTGTAAGTCAGCAGTTAGAATTGAAGGAAGTACAGGAAGATGGTTTAATGTTAAATCTGGTGTGAGACAAGGATGTACATTATCCCCTCTGTGATTCATTATCTATATGGATCACATTATGAAGGAATGTGGTATTAAACCTGATATCACAATTGGAGATGTTAATGTCAGCTCTTTGCTTTATGCGGATGATGTTATACTTCTAAATAAATCCGCTACAAGTCTGCAAGATTCTATGACTAAATTGAATAGCTGTTGTAATAGATATGGTATGAAGGTCAGCAATAAAAATACAAAGACAATGAAAATAGGCAGAATCATTGAAAATGTCAACTGTGTTGTGAATGGAGAACCTGTGGAACAAGTAAAACATTTCAGCTACTTAGGCACGATTTTTACTGAAGATGGTAAATTAAATATAGAAATAGACAACAGAATCAGCAAAGCTGGTATGGTGGGAAGTCAATTGAATAAATTCATATGGAATAAGAAATTAGTCGGAACACTAAATTAGCTGTATACAAGACTGTGTTCAAACCAGTTTTAACTTATGGATCTGAGAGCTGGATCAGAAGTAAAACACTTGACCAAAGACTAGAGACCGCAGATATGAGAGTCCTGAGAAAGATTAGAGGCATGAACAGATGGCATCAATGGCAATATCATATTAAAAATGAGGATATTAGGAAAGAACTTGACATTGTCAGCATCCAGGAATGCGTTAGTAGAGCTAATCTCAGGTGGTATGGTCACTTAAATAGAATGGGAGAGGAAAGATTAGCAAAACAAGTGTTCTCTACCAGGCTGGCAGGAAAACGACCCAGAGGAAGACCAAGATATAGGTGGATTGATACGGTACAATGTGCCTTAGACGATAGAAATATAAGATCTGATAATGTTGGAGTCTTGACAAGTAACAGACTGATTTGGAGGAAAATTGTAGATAGGAAGTTAGTAATGATGTAATTTTTTCATGTAGTACTGTCATATCCTGTACACCCCTTGAGGGTACATGGCAGGAATTTGATGATGATGATGGTTTTTCCAACTGGCTATACTATAAATTAAAGATGCCAAGAAATTATATTCTTGGTGTTATCCTTTATCTGAGTATAAACAAACAAAGTTTGCGCATGAAGTCAATTCACAAGTGAACTATTTGTATATACACCTTCTGTCCAAAAAGAAAATAGAAGAAACTAGTGGCGTCACGTGGAGTATTTTTTTGTTGTCGAAAGCGACAACCTTCATTAGTGTTGTGTCAACTGTTTATGACATTTGTTCAATTACAAGCTGAGTTATAGTGCCAAGAGTGACAGTGTGTTTTGACGAACAGTCAGTCGTTATGATATTCATGCTGTACACGATGAATTCTCGCTATCCATTGCTTCAAAATTTCGAGATAAAACTCACCATTGACCGTTTAGCAAGACGGAATGAATTCTTTGTGGATAATGCTCTTGAAATCGTAGAAACAAATCAGCATTGTCTTTACTTCTGACTTCTCCAAGCGACTTTTTTCCGGATGCCCCTCTTCTGGTGGTCTCCACTCAGCACTCTGCCGCCTTGTTTCAGGCTCCAAAACACTACGTTTCATCACGAGTAATGATCATTTCAACAAAGTTAGTCCTTACGAGTGGTTTTAATGAGTTCCTTGCAGTGTTGAAATCGATACTTTTTTGGTCGTTGATCAACTTGTGGGAAACAAATCACGAATTCAATTTACGAAGGCCCAAACTCTTGGTCAAAATGTTGTGCACAGTTGATTTTGGAATTCCCAATTCATCGCCAGTCAATCTCACGGATGATTTCGGGTTTTCTTTGATGAAATCATGCGCTTTTTGGATGTTAACTTCACTCAGTCCAGTTTCTGGACGGCCTGGCTTTTCTTTGTCCTCAAGCGTCTCATGACCACTTGGAAAATCGCTTAAACCACTCGTAAACTTGAATACGGAATAAGCATTCATCACCGTATGCTTTTTGAAGCATTTGATCTGTTTCAGTAAAACTTTTACCAAGTTTAACACAAAAGTCAATCGCAGCTCTCTGTTTGAAACTCATTTTCTGACCGTTTATGAAAACACAAGTCACTCTTGGCACTATAACTAGGCTTCTAATGAAACAATTCATAAATAGTTGACACAACGCTAATGAAGGTTGCTGCTTTTGACAACAAAAAGATACAACAGGTTGCGTCACTAGTTTCTTCTATTTTCGAAAAGTTCGATTTCTTTTTGGACAGAGGGTGTAGAGGCTGCTGACTTCATATCAATTGCCTTAGTATACCATAATGCAATGCACTATGAGAAAGGCCACTAACCAGACTGGTTTTGACCTTTATTGAGGTCTCATCAGTGGAAGCCAGACCAAGAAGTGATGCAGAAGTCATATTTCCATATACAAGTAGTCAAAAGGAATCACAAAGGATATAATTTCTTGGCATCTTTAATTTATAGTATAACAACTGTAGTGGAAAAAACTTTCAACATCTATCTCTAATCCAGAGTATTTTAGTAATAAGGTATGATACCTATTGACTACTTGTATATAGAAATATGACTTCTGCAATAAACTTTTGTATCACTTCTGGGTCTGGCTCACACTGATGAGACTTCAATAAAGGTCGATATAAGGAGAAAGGTGACCAGCAAACTCATAAACAGTACAAAGCTCAGACAAGAAAGGTGACCAGCATGGCAAAATCAGATTATGAGAAGAATCTAGCCAAGCAAGCCAAAGGAAATCAAAAAGAGTTCTTTTGTATGTGGCAAGCAAGAGGAAGAATGACTATGGAAGATTAACCTTAATGAGTTATGATAGTCACGAGGAGACAGAAGCAGATAAAATAGTTGCAAAGATATATCATCCTAGTGAGGTTGTAATATTTTGTCGGTTGCGCCATTATAATATTTTGGGTTAGTTGTTATGTTAATTATTTTTACTCTTTTGTCGTCTTTCCTATGTCTTTAACTTTAACTTCAAACTCTCTGTTAAGTTCTCTTTACCTTATTCTAATCTAACCCAATTAACTTTCTTCCCGCTTACTTACAATCCTTTATACTTCCTACAAGTGTTAGCACTGTTAATAAAAGGGCCTCTGAAATAGGCAATTCATGGTTACAGTTTTCTATCTCCCATACTATGTAACTTGGGAAAAATTTATATTGTTTGTCGACTGCGCCATCCTGAATTAATTTTATAGCATGAGAAGATTAATTATAACACTTATAGAATAGATCACTCTCTAAAATAATTCCTAATTAGTCAGTCATGGCAATTTCTCTAATTTAAGCACACAGGTTCGGTTGTTTTTGAGACAGTGAATTGGTCAAAGATCAGGCGATAATTTTAAACAAACAAAACATGTTTACCTTAAGCAACTATACAATCTAATATACAATTGAACAATCTCTTTCTGATGCCTATTTTAAGTTCAAATCGTAACCTTACAATTTAGACTTGTTATTCACAATGCTTAAATAACTTGCTTTACAAATCTAGGCAATTTCTGGCTGTTACAATTACATCATTGGCTAACATTCTTCTAGCTAACTTTCAGCCTCAATTATCTCCTATGACTATACAATTTTAACAGAGCTACGTTCAGTGGACATACAATTCTTAATCATTACCTCAGTATTAATACAATAGAATTTACTCACAAATTTGCAGAAACATACAGTCCTGCTGACTGCTTTCCTTCGTCCTATATTCTAGACGTCGCTGAAAGGCTCCTATCGATCGTTCTGCTGTAGTCCTTTTCCAGGAATTGTAGCATAGCTCACCATCAGTTCTAGAACCACTGTAGGTGCCATGTATCTGGTCGCATGTGGCATGTTCCATTACCAAAAATACATCTCCGAAAAATAATCTGCCTCTCTTGGTTTCCCCGTGCCTAGGGGTTATGTTCCAACAAAATCTCAGAAGTCTGAGAGGGGCCAACCAACTGCAGCAAAGAAGAAGAAACTCAGAGTTTCTTCCCCCAGTCGAGGTTCTCAAGACCTCTTTTATACGATTCCGAAGTTCCTTGTTTTACGGTCGGAGATCCCCAAATCTTCTGTAAATATACTGACATCACTGTTGTCTTGACCTTTAGTTTTGGTGGTAAAATCTCCACATCTGAATAACCTTCAATACCTTTGTTCACTCTCAAGCCGCCAACGTAATCTCGTCTAATCCTCTTAACTTGAGGCAGAAATACTTTAACATTCTGTTACTCTTACAATTTTGCATCTGAATTTAACATTAAATCAACGTAACATACAAATTGAACCTTCACAATATTTTATAACTTATGAACAATTCTATGTCATTCTTTTAGTCAGCTACCTTTACAAGTTTACTATCAGTATTTAACTGTTAAAAATAGTAATGTACGATTTTGTTCTTTCCACGTGATTTATGACCTCTGTTAAATTGATATCAGTAATTTTTGACAAAATTTCACCGCATCAGATTTTACAAGGTTACTGCTTTAATCTATGCGACAGACACTAATGTGGGAACATAGGTGAATGAATTGGAGGTTCTTAGGATATTGCAGAATCTCAATGTAAATACAGCTGTGGGATTAGATAGGATATCGGCTACAGTTTTGCAAGAATGTGCAATGGAACTAGCAATGCCTTTGACTAGGCTAGGCTCTTTAATTTAAGTTTCAGCTCTGGTAAAGTTCCAAGGAGTGGAAAGAGGGCAAAGTAATTCTTTTGCATAAGGGAGGTTCTAAGACTGCAGTAGCAAATTATAGACCAATCAGTATCTTGGATGTGGTGGTAAACTAGAAAAATTGGTCAAAAAGAGAATGAATTCAAGAATGGGTAGATAAAAATATGTTACTGCATGAGGGTCAACAGGGCTTTGTGAAGAGGTCTGTCATGCCTTAGTAATTTGCTTTTTATAATAGAGTAACAGCTGAGTTGGATAAAGGAAATGACAATGATTTTGCAAAGGCATCCAACAGAATACCACATGGAGCTCCGTTACACAAATTAGAACAAATGGGGATGATATGACACTGGATAAGAGGTGGCTATTGAACAGGTATCAAAAAGTGGTATATGGAGAGCAAGAATTGAGGTGAAAACACGTGACTAGTGGTGTGCCACAAGGTTCAAGGGGTGGAACAATAGCTGTTTAACTTGTACATAAACGATATAGGAAATAACCCGAAAGGAAATATTCAGTTCTTTGCTGATAATGAGTAATTAGTTAATCAAGGAGATGTGGAGAAATTGCAGGACGATTTAAATAAGCCATCGGTATGGGCAAAATGTAATAGGTATCAGTTTAATGTCGAGAAATGTCAAGTTATGCATTTTGGAATAAATAGATTAAAACGCATGCATCACATTGATAGCACTGTACTCCAGGAAATAGATGAAACTAGAGATTTAGGGGTTGTGGTAGACAGAAACAGTTTAGAGGGCATATTGCTAAGGTAGCCCATAAGATTACTTGGCTATTGAAGAACACATTAACAAGTAGAGACAAAGAAGTTGTTATTCCTCTTTATAAGGCCTTGCTATGTCCACATCTGGATTACTGTGCTCAAGTCTGATTTCCTGGGTTTCTTGGGGATGAGGAAGCAGTGGAGAGGATTCAGAGGAAGTGGCCTGAGGAATTGCCTATGAGGATAGATTGAAGGTGTGTGGACTGTAGAAGTTGGTTGATTGGAGAAAAAGAGGGATATGATAGAAACATTGAAGTTGCTGAAAGGGTTTTATATATGCAGGAGAAATGTTTCAGCACTTGGCTAGAGGGCTCCCAGACTATGCAAAAAAATAAATGATAATAATAAAAAAAAGAGGGATCATCCCTGGAAGCTGAATAAAGTTGTGGTTAGTAGGGATGTGAGGACTAGATTTTTTACTTGTAGAGTTGTGAATGAGTGGAATGGGTTGCCAGAGTCAGTTGTGTTAATGGGTTCAAGGAGAGGTATGATAGATTGGGTCTCCTGCTATGAGTCTTTGGACTGCATGGAGGTATCTATATAATAATAATAAGTGATCAGCTTCTATATACAAGTAGCCCAGTCGTGAAGTGACTTCATGCGCAAACTTTGTTTGCTTACACTTGGATAAAGGATGAAACCAACAATATAATTCATGATTTCTTGGCACATTTAATTTATAGTTTAATTGTTACACCATTTATTAAATTATTAATATAATTTATTTAATTGTAATTAGTTAACTGCTTTGGAGCATTTTCTCTAAAACATTCATCCTAAGCCTTCAATTATGGCACATATATATGAATGCTGTTTTGGCTGTTTGGGAAGGTTCAGTATCTGAACTCTAAGAATTTACTGCCAAGTAGTTGCTGCAGGTTCAAATCCCACTATGGGCATGGATGTTTATGATTGTTTTAGGTGAGTGATGAATTTCACTGGTCAGTTGCGAAACCACTTTCCTGCTCACTGGGCAAGTGAAGTGGCTCAAAAAAATTTCATTCCGTTTGTAGGGTAAAGGCTCTCAGACTATCTAAAAAATAAAAAAAATAATAACTTGTCTTAGCATGTCATACAGTACTAATCTACCATAGGTTTACAATCTTTGTGAGTCAGAAACACACACACAAAAAAAAAACTCATACTGAAAATGCCCTTGATACATAGGCAAAAAATTTTATAAGATGTTCTCTCTCTCTCTCTCTCTCTTAGAATATGTTTTGATTTTTTATTCTTCTAAGATCTTTACTTAAAGATTTCTATTAGTAAATGGATACAAAAAATATCCATGTTCAATGAGGCACTGAAAAGAAAACAGAAATTCGTTGAAGGAAGCAGGTGCAAGGACAGAAAAATGAACATGGTGACAGAAGTTAAAAACACAATCCACAACAACAACAACAACAAAAAAAAAAAAAAAGCAATTGTACAAAAATGTTCCTGGAAAAATAACTCAGCATATGCCTTTAGAAAACAGTGAAGTATTATGAATGTTGCAAAATGTATTAAGGTTATTAAAAAAGCTTCAAAATAAAGGTCAAAGTGTCACAAAGATGATATAAAAACTGAAGATAAGGATATTCTAGATCATGGATAAGCAACCCAGGAGCTGTGGGAGATACTTTAAAAACACTGAAGGAGTGAAGTGGCTCAAAAAAAAAAAAAGTTCACACTTCTAAAGATCTTCCTTGATAAAATTGTTTTCAGGTTTGACTAACTGGAATTTGGAACAGGCACATCTTACATGTAATTTTCAGCATAGGGTTGGGGCATTTATAAAATAAAGTACTGAAAATGCAGTATGTTTTCTGTTTATCTGGCTGTTTTCATTTGGCTAATGGCTCTCAAAGAGTTAAGCCTTAGTAGATTTAGGAGGACAATATCATCTGCATAAAGAAAAGAACTAAATTTATTCTATCTTGATATCAGACATAATACCACTCCTCATAATAATGTGTTTTTCTGCTTACTTGCTTGCATAATGAAAAACTTGACCTTCTTGGAGAGGAAAAAAAAAGCCCATCCACCTCCATATACAAATCTATTGAACTTCAACCATACACACTAATCAACCTAAAAGCTTATGTTCTACCATACACTCTTTGCAATTGGATTGTCAATTTTCTCTCTCTCGTCTTTCATCACTACATACAATTAGACTTCCTTCATTTCTTCTAATTTCCACCAATACTGGAGCACCCCATGTTCTATTTTATTGTCCACACGCTTTGTTATATTTGTAAATAACCTTCTTTCACTAACCACAAATCCTATCCAGTACTCTGCTGATGATAGCATGCCCAATTCCTCTGTTTCAATTGACAAATTTTACATGCTCAAATATTCCAAGTTAAAAGCACCTCAATAACCAGTAAACTAAACAGATCTCCTGAACATGTTTCAGTAGGGTAAGGGGAGAAAAAAAAAATAATAATAATAATAAATATATATATATGATTTTTGATGGTACCCTTTCCACCATTTTAAGCTTTTTAGTATCCTGCAAAACATTTCATCATATTCATGATATTATTCTTCTATATTTTCTCTAAAATCTTTACTTATTTTTGGATATAACTTAGTTTTCCTACATTCTTCTCTATATTCTCTAAGGTCACATGTTGACTTACTAATCAGAAACTTTTTGCATTACATATTTTATTTTCATGGACTAGGTCCATTAATTTCCTGTCTACTATGGAGTTATTACTTTTATATTTTTCACACACAAATTCATGCTTTCCAGGCTGAGTCAATCAATTTTTTATTCAGATTTTGCATCTCTAAGATTGGTTTAGGACTGATTAGCAGGAGAAAGGATGTTGGAGTTTTGTGTTGAGAATAGTTGCTTTATTGTAAACACTTGCTTTCAACAACATAGAACAATATAATCAGATAGATCATATTGTTGCCAGCAGAAGGTGGAGAAGTGCTATCCAATCAGCAAAAATGTTACCTGGTGCAGACTGCGGGACAGATCATGAAAAATGTACAGTCATAGAAGCAGCAAAGAATACCAAGTAAACCAACAAGAAAGATTATAAATGGCTGTCAGAAGAATTTATTCAAATAGCAGAGGAAAGAAGAAAAATGAAACTTCAGAGAAACAAAACGGGTTAGACAGCTGAGTGCAGATTTCCAGAGACAGGCTAGGAAAGATAAGAAAAACATCTAAACAAAAGGTGCAAGGAAATTGAAGAAAGCAATATTACGGGTAGAAGAAGAGATCTGTTTAGAAAAATAAATGATGTTACAGCGAAGTTTATTCCTAGATTATCAGTTATAAAAAGTAATTTGGGTAAATGTCTGATGGAAGAAGCAGCAGGGAAAAAAAAAAGATGGATAGAGCATGTAGAAGATTTGTAAAAGAAAGATAATAATATTGAAGGAGAATTTGTTGAGGAATGCATGATGAAAAGCAAAGTGATATCAGCAATGGAACAGCTGCCAAAAGGAAAAGCTCCTGGAGCTGATGGAGTGTCAGTGGAATTACTGAGACCAGCTGGGGATGAAGTAGTGAATATACTGCTGAAATTTGTCAACAGATTTGAAAGAAAATATACTGGCCTAGAGATTAGAAAACATCAGTATTCAACCCAATTCCAAAACACTCAAATCCGAGAGATTGTGAGAATTATAGAACCATTGCTTTAATTTCACATGTATGCAAGTAAAGTTACGCTGAAAATGATCCAACAAAGGCTGGAGCCCAATGTTCCCTCTAAGCTGTGCGCATGTGTGCGCACACAAGTTTTACAACTAGTGCACAAAGCAAAATATGCACACACTAGATTTTCAAGATGAAATTAAAATTTATTAATTAAAGAAGTTCCACCTAAACATTAATCTATAAATTATTTAAAAAATACAGTAACTCGGCAATGCTCAAGCCTATAACCTCGCATTTTTTATTACATTCTCGAAGTTGCACAAAACTTATAAATTATTAACAGTAACCCTATTTAAGGCTAGCGATTTGATGCCAAAGTGAAAGGGGTGTGGCTTAAATGTGTAATTTTTAAGTAGCATATAGAATGGCATGCAGTTTGTTTACATCTCAGGCCTGACTCATGAAAAATTCCCAAACGTGATTGGCTGATCAAATTAGTTCAAGATCATGAAGAATTAAAACAATGGTTTCATAATTTTAATAAAAATAATTAAATACTTTTGAAAACTAATATTAGAGTACAATTAAAAATATTGTAGCATTTCAAAATTCTCTAATTTTTAAAAGGAATTTTAAAATAGTAGACTAAATAATAACATTCGTGTACATGCATTGAGATACAGCTAAGTTAATTAAATCTAGCCTCTAGGCATATCTTTTAGCTCTTGTGTTGCCCTCGGCAATGTTTAATGTTGGTTCAGCTTTTGCCTTGCCAAGTTATTCAGTGAATAGTGTACATTTGTAAATTTATAAAAACAATAAAAAACATTCTTCAAATAACAAAATTGCAAAAAACTGCTGCACCATGTCAAATTCAAAGGAAGCAAAAGGCGTGAAGCGAAAACGAACTGTTAATG
This sequence comes from Typopeltis vanoorti, assembly GCF_054136105.1. Lineage (NCBI taxonomy): Eukaryota > Metazoa > Arthropoda > Arachnida > Uropygi > Thelyphonidae > Typopeltis > Typopeltis vanoorti. The sequence continues at coordinate 120,594,726 of NC_143559.1, forward strand.
CTCTTTGTCTTAAATATCATGATTTTCTGGATGATACTACAGAAATAATTAGTCGGTTTAATGATTTCAAATTTTTCTGTACAAGAAAAAATTAAATGCAAAATATCAAATTTTACACAAATGGTTGTATTTGCTCTTCAAAATGAACAGTTTTGTGATTTAGCAAAGTTGATGGATATTGGAGGAACCTTCCTTGCATCTAGTGCAGACTGTGAGCCAGGTTTTAGTCTAATGAATCAAATAAAAAACCAACTTAGAAACCGTTTAGGAGAATGTCATTTGGATATGCTAATGAGAGTGAAAAGTTACCAATTATATGGAAATTCAATTAATTTAGATAGTGTGTATAAAGAGTGGGTGAATGCCAAAGACAGAAGAGAGAAAAAATAAAGAGATAGAAGCTAGAACTAAACAAGATGAGAATTAGTAACGGACTTATTATGAATGTTTAGCAAGGTGAGAATTAGTAATGGGAATATTTTATTATGTATGTTTAGAGTAATTTGCAAAGTTAGAAAATTTAATTAAAGGCAATCAGTCGCTAGTATTATCATTTTTTTTTACTTCTAATCAAATCAATATACATATAAAATATTTATGTTAGCTCTGTGATTAATGTCACACAACTTACTTGGTGATGGTAATAATACACACACTTAGAATCCTATCTAGTACAGTCGGTATCGTGTTGGCCTTGCATGCGCGAAGTCCCCAGATCGAGTCCTATCCAAGGTTTGTGAATCGTGATTTCCGACTGTTTACTGGGGAGGCTACTGCCGTATGTGGGAACACGGTGGGGAGTTGGGGTGACCTGACTGACGTCTCATTGACACCAGAAGGTAAAGAGTGAACTAAAATCTTTTAACTTTTTTGCTTAAATGATCAGTATGGTGACTCGTATGGGTACATACATACTTTTCAAAAGAAGGCAAATTTTGCACACACGCAAATTTTGGGCACACTCACAGCATAAAATTAGAGGGAGCATTGCTGGTGCCATATGTGAATACAAAAATGCCGCAAGAACAGGCAGGCAAACTAGAGATCAAATAGCAAACATTTCATCGATTATAAGAAAATTTTTAATTGCATGGATCACAACAGACTGTGGATTGTAATGAGATCAATGGGACTACCTAAGCATCTAATTCTCTTGATAAGAGAGCTGTATGACAACCAAGAAGCTTCAGTAAAAACAGTCTTTGGAGAAACTGTGTTTGAGTGAAAAAAAGGGGTACAGCAGGGTTGTATACTGTCGGTCCATTTTTTTAATATTTATACTGAATATATCATAAAAATGGCTAACTTAGACAAAGATCCAGCTGGAATTAAGATTGGTGGCACAGAAAAATAAATAATTTAAGATATGCAAATGAGCAGAAACTAAAGAAAATCTAGAAAACAGTTAATTCTATTGGTTAAGAGGGAGAGTAACAAAGCCGGGCTTAATTTAAACATCAGCAAAACAAAAGTGATGGCTTCTGGCAATTTAAATGAATTTATAATAGAGGGAGATCAAATAGAAATTGCTGCAAGTTATGATCTACTGGGATCCAGAATCAAAAATGATGGTAAATATGAAGATGAAATTAAAAGAAGGATAGTCATGGGAAAAAAAAAATCTATGTTAAACCTTTCATAAAAAAATTATGAAAGATATAGGTGTGAGTAAGGTGACAAAAGTTAGAATTGTCAAAGCAATGGTATTTCCAGTAGTGATGTATGAATGTGAAAGCTGGATTATTAAGAAGACAGACAGAAAGAGAACTGGTTCATTTGAATTATGGGTGTCAAGGAGACTATCAAGAATCCCATGGAATACAAGAATGACTAATGAGAAGATTTTAGAGTATAAAGACAGAATGCTTCTTGGAGGTGATGATCGCTAAACAGAATTTGATGTACTCTGGACATATATTATGTGAGCTGATGAATCATTCAAAAAGGTAGTTATGTTGGGGAAGATTGAGAGAATGAGAAGAAAAGGAAGACCCCAAAAGAGTTGGATGGACAACATAAAAGAACTTACCAAACTTACAATTGCTGAAAGAAAGAACAAGATGGCAAATGGGACGGAGAGCCTTAGTGCACAAGATCACCAAGAGCTGAAAATGACTGGACAGCACATAACAAGATTTGGTTCGTGTTTTTAAATCCTTTTGTTGATTTCCATTTACTCTACTTTTTGATGATGTCACATTCCTTTTTAATATCTTCATTGTTATGAAGCCATTGTAATTCCCCTAAATTTTCTGAATCCTCACATCTGTCTCTAGTATGTGACACACACACACACACATATATATATATATATAGCTTATCTCTCAGGTCGCCAAATTAAAACTGGTTTGAAGATTGTCTTGTATACTGAAAGATTAAGTGTTTTGGCTAATTTCTCTCTTATACTACATAAACTAATTCCAATCATATTAACTTTGCTTGTTTCATTATCCATATTCATACTTGATTTGCCATCTTCATTAAAAATTGTATAAATAGCTGAAAATGTTTTCCTTGTTCTATAAATGTAGTTAATATTTTCCATTTCTATTTGTTTACAACGTTCTTGTCTTTTTATTGATAATTTTTTATGGCAAATCTGTTACAGTAGTTATTTAATTCAGATAATGAGTCCTGAAGGCTTGTTATACTCCTACATAAATTCATTACATCATCTATAGAGGCAAGTTCAATATCTTCAATTTCGATATCAGGTTTAACCCAACTGTCCATGACGTCTATAGATGTCCAGATAAATCTGGATACAATTCTGTAACACCCATTGAATAACATGGATAAGAAGTGTAATTTGGTCTTACTATTTCATTCCCTCGTCAGTAGAGCTTAATGCCAATTTTCTTTTAAAACAAGAAACATATAGATGGTAAATAATAGTGCATGCGTGCGTGTGTGTGTGTGTGTGTGTGTACACACACAAGAAAGAGAACAGCCACCATTATCTTACACTTAATTTTACAATCTTCACTTTTAATTGTAGACTTGCAACTAAATAGTAAGAATAGGCTATGTGTTGTCCTCTATACAATACGACAGTAGTGTTTTTGAACAGCTCTAGGCATATTCTCATATGCTTTTCCAAAACTAATACCATTTGTGTTGTATTCCCATAATTTTGAAATATTTGTCTTAAAGTAAAAATCTGATCCTGATAATTCCTGAACTAAGCTTGATCTTCCATAGTTCTCAGCTTCCTCTTAAGTATGCTTATATAAATCACTCATTTTTATCCTTCTAAAAAATTCAAAAATAAGTGATTACTTCCTATTTCAAGTTCTTTGTATGCTCTTGACCAGAGAACAAAGTTCTGAAGAAACTTAGGAATGTAAAGAGATATCAGTGATAGGATCATATGAAAATAAGATATGTAGAAACTTGGTATTAATTCCAGTTCAATAAATAATTAAAATCATTACCAAGAATGCACAAGTAGAGCTAATCTAAAATTATACCATTCAAAGAATGGAAGATGAAAGATTAGCAAAAAAAAAAAAAAAATTTGACACAAAATATCAGGAAAGAGAACAAGCTATAGATGAAGTCAGGACAGCTTTAGAAAGCAAGAGTTGATCAAATTTTTCCCTCTTGAAAGAGGCAAACTATCCAGAACACATGTATATATATATATATATATATATATATATATATATGTTAAAGATACCAAGTTATTTTAAATATAAACCTGGTTTTATTTACTCCATTTCCCAAGTAAGCAAACAGACAAATCAGTCAAGTTTGCACCTGCAAGTGTTGCAAGTCTAGCTGATCCTGCACGTAATGCAAGACCAAGGCAACTCGTGGTAAGGGTAGAATAAGCTCTGATCACTATTCTTAATATTTACCCTTAATGCAAAACACATCTCCTGGAGGAGATGTATGATGCTATGTATTAAAGGCAAGGGGCCATTACCCAGACCGGTTTCGACTTTATTGAGGTCTCATCAGTGGGAGTCAAGCTAAGAAATACTAAGTTTTAAGTAATACAGAGCTTATTATTTACCAACACAAGTTACCATAAGGTGCTTTGACCTTATTAAATAAAAATCTCAAGAGGAGAGATAGATGTAGAAAGTTTTTTACCTTGGGTATAATATAGATACAAGTAATTTAAAGATACAAGTTATTTTAAATATAAACCTGGTTTTATTTACTTCAAGGTAAAAGGTAAAAACCTTTCTACATCTATTTCTCATCCTGAGATTTTTATTTAATAAGGTCAAAGCACCTTATGGTAACTTGTGTTGGTAAAATATTTATAAGCTCTGTATTACTTAAAACTTAGTATTTCTTAGCCTGGCTCCCACTGATGAGACCTCAATAAAGGTCGAAACTGGTCTGGGTAGTGGCCCCTTGCCTTTAATACAAAGCATCATACATCTCCTCCAGGAGATGTGCTTTGCATTAAGGGTAAATATTAAGAATAGTGATCAGAGCTTATTCTACCCTTACCATGAGTTGCCTTAGTCTTGCACCACGTGCAGGATCAGCTAGACTTGCGACACTTGCAGGCACAAACTTGACTGATTTGTCTGTTTGCTTACTTGGGAAATGGAGTAAATAAAACCAGGTTTATATTTAAAATAACTTGGTATCTTTAACATATATTATACCCAAGGTAAAAAACTTTCTACACATATATATATATATATATATATATATATATAAAAGAACAGACCTACAAGCATAAGACTAACAATCTTATCCATTTTAAAAATTATGGTTTTGGAAGCCAAGGATACTTGGTTGGTCAAGAACACCTTATAGGCCTGTAAAGTACTAATGCTTCATTAGAGATATTTTGGTAATAAAATCTTGATTGTGTTGAACTGTAATATTCTGTGAGGAATATATGCAGGAAATTATGAATTCTTGATATTACTATATTCAAAAGAATATGTTTCAGTTCTTTTCTATACAACTATAAGGAAATTATTACAGTAAGATACTGTCACATGAATAATTACAGAAGTTTCGAATCTAACAAACAAGTGCATGATTATTTATTTATTTTTAAATTATCTTCCTACCTCATATCCATCTTCTTTGCCAGACAATATTGCCTCTTCAATTTCTTTCTGCTTTTCTTTCTGTAATAAAATATGTAATACTGAGAATTCCCATTTATGCTATGCTCAAACCATATGTAAATGGCACATTACACAGAACAATATATAACCTACATTTAGGTTGTAAATCAGAAGGTGTACATAGAACGACAACCAGATGTAAAATCTGGTGCAAGGTAGAAAGTGCTATCTTCACCACTGTTCATCAATAATGGATGAACAATAAAGGTGAGGAGGAAATGGACCAGATATATACCATTGCATGACAAATTTATATTATTAACTTTCTATCAACAATTTTCCTCCAAATTAGTCTTTTATTCATCAAGACTCCAGACTATATATTTTGGTCTATGTTATTTTGTATATTTTGACTACGTTATTGTTGATAGTGATGTTTTCTCCCTGGTGCAGGTCACCAGAGGATTTGAAATTGGAAGTGATCACTATTTAGTCTTGAGCAGGATAAAACTGAATTTCATATTGGAAAGAATAACATGTAAGAAAGTTTTAAAGCAAATAAAAGTTGAGCAGCTCTCAGATGTCAACTGTACACTAAAATACACAAAGATTATTGAAGAAAAAATGAAAGAGTTTGAGAACAGGAATCAAACCTTGAAGATTCAGTGGCAAACTCTGAAGAAAACATTGATTGATTCTGCCAGAGAGGCATGTGGTGAGGTTGTCTGCAAGGATAAAAAAATCAGAACTCCCTGGTGAACACAGGAAGTTAAAGAGGCAGTGAAGGAAAAGAAGAAAGCATATCAAAGGTTCCTGTCAAATAAGTTAGCTTGTGCTCTTAGAGAATACAGAGACAAATGCAAGAATGCTAAACACTGTGTAAAACTAGCTAAACAAAAGTCAAGGGAGGACTTTGGCAAGAACATAGAAAATAAATATCAAGAAGGTGGCAAAATATTCTGGAGGTTGTTGAAGAAGCTTAGGAATTGAGGAAAGGAGTTATCTCTAACTCCCGATAAAGATGACATGAAAACGGGAGAAAAAGATAACCTTGAAGTATGGAGTAATTACTTTGAAAAACTGATAAATGAAACAAGCAGTGATGACAGCACAGTGGTAAAAAACACTGACAAGGCATGCAGTCAGGAATACATATCCATACTTGAAGTAGAAATAGCCACCAAAGGCTTGAAATGAGGAAAGGCAGCAGGAGTAGATGAAGTATGAAGTATTATACCACCATACTTCAGAAATGCTGAAGTATGGTGATATAAGAGTCTTACAGTGGCTGCACTGCATAGTTCAGAAAGCCTGGACAGAGGGATGAATTCCTGATGATTGGAGTAGAACTCTAATAGTACCCATATATAAAAAGGAAAATAAAACTGAATGTTAGAATTACAGAGGTATTTCCCTACTCACGGGCAAGATTTATGGCAGTATACTTGAGAAACGGTTGAGAAGAATTGTGGAAGAAAAGCTTGGTGAAGAACAAGCTGGATTCAGGCCAAATAGAGGCTGTCAGGATCAGATCTTCACTTTACGACAAATAGTTGAGAAAGCATGGGAATATAACAGAGATCTGTATTTAAGTTTTGTCGATTTGGAAAAGGCATATGACAAGGTGCCAACAGAGAACCTATTCAATATGCTACAGTTATATGGTGTCAATGGGGCATTATATCAAGCAATACTTAGTCTCTATTTGAGTTGTAAGTCAGTAGTTAGAATTGAAGGAAGTACAGGAAGATGGTTTAATGTTAAATTTGGTGTGAGACAAGGATCTACATTATCCCTTCTGTTATTCATTATCTATATGGATCACATTATGAAGGAAAGTGGTATTAAACATGATATCAAAATTGGAGATGTTAATGTCAGCTCTTTGCTTTATGCGGATGATGTTATACTTCTAAATAAATCCGCTACAAGTCTGCAAGATTCTTTGACTAAATCGAATAGCTGTTGTAATAGATATGGTATGAAGGTCAGCAATAAAAAGACAAAGAGAATGAAAATAGGCAGAATCATTGAAAATGTCAACTGTGTTGTGAATGGAGAACCTGTGGAACAAGTAAAACATTTCAGCTACTTAGGCACGATTTTTACTGAAGATGGTAAATTAAATATAAAAAAGACAACAGAATCAGCAAAGCTGGTATGGTAGGAAGTCAATTTAATAAATTCATATGGAATAGAATAGAAATTAGTCGGAACACTAAATTAGCTGTATACAAGACAGTGTTCAAATAAGTTTTAACTTATGGATCTCAGAGCTGGGTCAGAAGTAAAACACTTGACCAAAGACTAGAAACCGCAGATATGAGAGTCCTGAGAAAGATAGAGAGGCGTGAACAGATGGCATCAATGCCAATATCATATTAAAAACGAGGATATTAGGAAAGAACTTGACATTGTCAACATCCAGGAATGCGTTTGCAGAGCTAATCTCAGGCGGTATGGTCACTTAAACAGAATGGGCGAAGAAAGATAAGCAAAACAAGTGTTCTCTGCCAAGTTGGCAGCAAAACGACTCAGAGGAAGACCAAGATGTAGGTGGATTGATACAGTACAAAGTGCCTTAGATGATAGAAATACAAGATCTGATAATGTTGGAGTCTTGACAAGTAACAGACTGATTTTGAGGAAAATTGTAGATAGGAAGTTAGTAAGGTGGTAAATTTTTCATGAAATACTATCATATCCTGTACACCCCTTGAGGGTACATGGCAGGAATTTGATGATGACGTATTCATTATAGTATTAATGCTCACTAATTCCACTCCCCTCTCCTTCCGACACAGAATGGCTTGTCTATCTAAGACATGTTAGATTATATTCATATGGAATTGAATAAACATCACCAAGAGAGAGAGAAAAGATTATAAATTTTGATTATAGGAAAATCTGTGGATATCAGGTGAAATGCAAGATTCTGCCTATCTATATAGGTTTAGAAATGTCAAATATATGGGATTGGAATCCTGTATTCTATTCTGGTATCCTTGAGTGTAAGAGTCTGTTATCTATTGAATATTACAAAGGTTGCAGCATCTAATTTTCAATCTATTTCTGTTGTTGCTGTTGTTGTTAATTGAATGCTGTGTTACTGGATGATGTCTGTAAACAATCATTAACTTGCTCTTTTGATAAGTATTCACGCAGAATCAAGCAAACATGTAATTTATTATATCCAAGTAAAAATATTATATCCAAGCACCCTGAGGGGTGCTTAAGGGTCAAAGCTGTATAACTGAGAGGAGACCTCCACATAGCCTTTAAAGGAATGCGGAGAACCGACCAGGGCTTCTGACCTAATGTCCAATCCTCACCTTCTCGTGGTGCACCCTGTTGGGTATCTACTTGGATACTGAACGGACGAGGATGGGCTGGCAATTTGGGATTTAGCCGACCAAATTGTATTCTTATTGGTTAAACCAAAATATAGAATGATGACAAAATTTCATGCCGGCTGGGGCGTCGCCCGGTTAAACAAGGCCCCCGTTGTTTTCGCCAGGGAACCAGGGCGAACAGCGAAAAGTCAGCTACTGGAACAAATCTGAAAATAAACCCCAACTCACAAGTAACAGACTGATTTGGAGGAAAATTGTAGATAGGAAATTAATAATGATGTAATTTTTTTCATGCAGTACTATCATATCCTGTACACCCCTTGAGGGTACATGGCAGGAATTTGATGATGATGATGAAGTAAAAATATACTGTTGAAACTTATTGGCAAGAGTGAATATGAGCTAATTTCCAGACTATGGGATAAATACAGTGGAATGGGGGAGGGAAGAGAGAATAGAACTGGAGTTAGCTTTGAAGCACAAACCTTCAGTCCAATTTGGAGAAATCCCATCAGAACCAAGAGACTTTTCAGCATCAAATTTGGACAAGATTCTTTTGATCTCTTTCTTCTGGTATTTAAAAAAAAAGAAAAAGAAAAAGACATTGTATGTTGCTTGTTTGGGATGGTAAGAGTACATTTACTGAGATTGTTTATGCAAGAATTTGAAGATTAAAAACACAGTAGCGTGGATTGGGTTTTGTTTAGTTAATGATGCAATGAAAACAACTATGAGAGTAAGACCATGGAATAAGAGAGAAATTAGTCGGAACACCAGTTTTAACTTATAGATCTGAGAGCTGGGTCAGAAGTAAAACACTTGACCAAAGACTAGAAACCGCAGGTATGACATTCCTGAGAAAGATTAGAGGCGTGAACAGATGGCATCAATGGCAATATCATGTTAAAAACTAGGATATTAGGAAAGAACTTGACATTGTCAACATCCAAGAATGCGTTAGCAGAGCTAATCTCAGGTGGTATGGTCATTTAAATAGAATGGGCGAGGAAAGATTGGCAAAACAGGTGTTCTCCGCCACTGCCAGGTTCGCAGGGAAACGACCCAGAGGAAGACCAGGATATAGGTGGAATGATATGGTACAAAGTGCCTTAGACAATAGAAATATAAGATCTGATAGTGTTGGAGTCTTGACAAGTAACAGACTGATTTGGAGGAAAATTGTAGATAGGAAGTTAGTAATCATGTAAATTTTTCATGTAGTACTATCATATCCTGTACACCCCTTGAGGGTACATGTCAGGAATTTGAAGATGATGATAATGATATTTTGGACTTCTAGGTCATTTTTAATTACATCAATTCACCATATTTTGGTTTTCTTCTAGGTCTTTTTTTTAGCCATCCTTGCATCAAACAACTGTTTTCTTAATCTTTCCTTAACCATGCTATTTAAGTTGTTGGAAGTTTTTCCACTTGTTTATACTATAAATTAAAGATACCAAGAAATTATATACTTGGTTTAATCCTTTATCCAAGTATAAGCAAACACAGTTTGTGCCTGAAATATTTTCACGACCGGGACAACTTGTATATAGAAGCTGATGACTTCACATCACTTGCCTTAGTATCCCATAATGCAAAGCACATATCCTTATGGGTATGCTATGCATTATGAGAAAGGTCACTACCCAGACCAGTTTCGACCTTTACTGAGATCTCGTCAGTAGGAGCCAGACCCAGTGGTGATACTAAGGTTGATGTAATGCCGAAGTCATAATTTATTCCACTAACTCCCCATCGTTACAGGTTTGCTTATTCTGTTGTCTATTTACATATTTTATTTGCCATTTTCAACTAAGAAGTTGAGCCTAAATAGTTGAACTTCATTTAGAATGCAGCTGATATTTTCCATGTTCCTGTCTAGTTTCATAGTTTTTGTCTTTTTATTGTTGATTTTCATGCCAAATTTGTTACAGAATTTATTCAATTTAGTTAAATTTAGTTAAAACTTGCACTGTATTTATTTAAGAATAGTTGTTTATGCATCATCTGCATAAACAGCTGGGATTAAAATCTCCAATTCTGATATCAGCTTTAATGCCACTTTCCTTCATCTGTATGATGAATCACATTATGATTCATCATACAGATGATGAATCATAATGTGATTCATCATCTGTATGATGAACAACAACAACAATGGTGATGATGTGCACCTTTGTCTTATGCCAAATTTCACAAACCAGCTTCGTGCACCTTCTCCAATTCTAACTGCCAACTTAATTATTTACTATGTATTGCACTGTATCTTGTTTACATCATAACTGTAGCATTTTGAACAGATTTTCTCTTGCCACCTTGTTATAAACTTTTCTCAGATCTACAAAATGAATACACATTCTAATTATATTCTTCCCAAGATTTCAGAATTGTCTGGAAGTGAAAATCTGATTCTGATAATCACTATTTGGCATGAGCTTGTTCTTACACATGGACACTATGAGAGCTTTACTCCAATCATCCAGAATCTGATCCTCTAATCAGGTTCTGAAGTACAGCCACTGTAAAACTTTTATACTTCCATATTTGAGCATTTCTGGTTGAATGCCATCTATTCCAGCTGCAATTCAGTTGAAGAGTCAATCCCTCAACCATTGGTTCTCTACTCAATCCCCAAAACCATTCCCTTTCTCCCACTGATAAAACACATTTAAATAATAATCACTTAGCACTCTCACCAACACGTCTATGTCATGATCTCACAGCATGCATTCAACAATTGCATCAACTTCGTGAAAGAAGTATAAAAAAAAACCCATCCTAAAATACATCGCCCAAAAACTACACATTAAATTCCTTAAAAATTGTCTCGAGAACAACAGCACCCTAAAATTCGCAGTAGTATGCGACAAGACAATTCCTGAAAATAAAATAATTTATCGTGCATCCAGAGCACTCATAAAACAGGCCCCAAACAAGAAATTAAAAAAAAAAAAAAAAGACATTTATACGTTCACCAAACAAAAAAAAAAACAGACTAAAAACATTATTAAGCCCAAATGAATGGGCACTTTTTTCAAAAAATGTCCAATCATACATCAACAACTGCACATAATTAATTAAAACTCACCACACAAAAAAATGGAATGCCCTAACAGACCCCCATAACAACAAATGTGCAGCTTCCAACCTTTCGGATAACACCACCATATAACCTACGCCAAACAATTCAATTACAGTGGTACCTCGGTTGTTGAACATAATTCGCTCCTAATTGCTGTTCGGAAACCAATTTGTTTGAAAACTGACACCATTTTCCATAAGAATTAATGTAAAATGAATTAATCCGTTCCCGAACCCCAGATAATTGCTTACATCATAATCTTCATCAAATTCCTGACATGTACCCTAATCATGTACCTTCAAGGGATGTACAGGATATGATAGTATTTCATGAAAAATTTACCTCCTTACTAACTTCCTATCTACAATTTTCCTCAAAATCAGTCTGTTACTTGTCAAGACTCCAACATTATCAGATCTTATATTTCTATCATCTAAGGCACTTTGTACTGTATCAATCCACCTACATCTTGGTCTTCCTCTGAGTCGTTTTGCTGCCAACCTGGCAGAGAACACTTGTTTTGCTAATCTTTCCTCTCCCATTCTATTAAAGTGACCATACCACCTGAGATTAGCTCTGCTAACGCATTCCTGGATGTTGACAATGTCAAGTTCTTTCCTAATATCCTCGTTTTTAATATGATATTGCCATTGATGCCGTCTGTTCACGCCTCTAATCTTTCTCAGGACTCTCATACCTGCGGTTTCTAGTCTTTGGTCAAGTGCTTTACTTCTGACCCAGCTCTCAGATCCATAAGTAAAAACTTGTTTGAACACCGTCTGGTATACAGCTAATTTAGTGTTCCGACTAATTTCTCTCTTATTCCATATGAATTTATTCAATTGACTTCCTGCCATACCAGCTTTGCTGATTCTGTTGTCTATTTCTATATTTAATTTACCATCTTCAGTAAAAATCGTGCCTAAGTAGCTGAAACGTTTCACTTGTTCCACAGGTTCTCCATTCACAACACAGTTGACATTTTCAATGATTCTGCCTATTTTCATTCTCTTTGTCTTTTTATTGCTGACCTTCATACCATATCTATTACAACAGCTATTCGATTTAGTCAAAGAATCTTGCAGACTTGTAGCGGATTTATTTAGAAGTATAACATCATCCGCATAAAGCAAAGAGCTGACATTAACATCTCCAATTTTGATATCATGTTTAATACCACTTTCCTTCATAATGTGATCCATATAGATAATGAATAACAGAAGGGATAATGTAGATCCTTGTCTCACACCAGATTTAACATTAAACCATCTTCCTGTACTTCCTTCAATTCTAACTACTGACTTACAACTCAAATAGAGACTAAGTATTGCTTGATATAATGCCCCATTGACACCATATAACTGTAGCATATTGAATAGGTTCTCTGTTGGCACCTTGTCATATGCCTTTTCCAAATCGACAAAACTTAAATACAGATCTCTGTTATATTCCCATGCTTTCTCAACTATTTGTCGTAAAGTGAAGATCTGATCCTGACAGCCTCTATTTGGCCTGAATCCAGCTTGTTCTTCACCAAGCTTTTCTTCCACAATTCTTCTCAACCGTTTCTCAAGTATACTGCCATAAATCTTGCCCTTGAGTAGGGAAATACCTCTGTAATGCTCACATTCAGTTTTATTTTCCTTTTTATATATGGGTACTATTAGAGTTCTACTCCAATCATCAGGAATTCATCCCTCTGTCCAGGCTTTCTGAACTATGCAGTGCAGCCACTGTAAGACTTTTATACCACTATACTTCAGCATTTCTGGTCGAATATCATCTACTCCTGCCGCCTTTCCACATTTCAAGCCTTTGATGGCTTTTTCTACTTCAAGTATGGGTATGTATTCCTGACTGTATGTCTGTTGAGTGTTTTTTACCACTGTGCTATCACTGCTTGTTTCATTAACTTAAACCTTAATAACAGTACTTCATGCATAAAATTTATACAAAAACAATGAAAATGCATAAAATCTTACACAAAAAGAATAAACACAATAAATAGATAAATATAGATGAAAATTTAACTTCACTTTACTTGTACGAAGGAGAGTTGATAGCATAAATGGAAGGTGGTGAGTCCCTTTCCATAAAGACATCAAGTAACTGTCCTTCTGGGTTTTTTTCTCTTTCTCGTTTCTGTCTCTTGGCACCACTCAACTCTGCTTGAGACACAATGGGCCTCTGTCTCATTAAAAACCTGTCCAATATTTGTTTTTGCCTATGTTTTAAAATGTTTCTGAAGTGCGATATGGCACTGCCATTGAAAAGGTTTATGATTTGGTTTGCTACAGCTTTGTCAGGGTGATATCTTTCCACATCACCCCATTTTGCTGATCAAAGAACTAGGAACATTCTCCCTTCCTTCCTCTGTCTCTGAAGACATTTCCTCCACCACCGTCTTTTGCTGCTCCTTCTGAAGGTGTTCCAGTTCTTCTGTGGTGAGCTCATTCCTGTGGTCCTCCACATCAGCATTGTCAACTTCCAAGCCCATGCTTTTGCCCAGAGACACAATATCATCAACAGCAGCAACATACTCAGCCTCAACGCCCCCAATGTTGCTGTCCTACACAGTCTGGACACAGTTTCCTCCAGGCCGAGTTCATGGTCCTGTAAGTCACTTGCACCCATGCATTGTCAAGGATACTTAAGTAATGGAGGATGTGGAAGTGATTTTTCCAGAAATCTCTGAGTGTTAATTCTGTGTCAAAGGTGACTTCAAAATACCTTTGAAACAGTGCTTTGGTGTAGAGTTTCTTAAAGTTCGATATGAAATGCTGGTCCATGGGCTGAATTTGGTGTAGAGTTTCTGTCAGGGGACAGAAACTTCACTGTGATAAAATCAAACTCCTCCATCAATTCGTCCTCCAACATGGAGGGTGAGCAGGAGCAGTGTCCATCACAAGAAGGCATTTTATTGGCAAATTTTTTTCTTGAAGGTATTTTGTCACACTTGGGGCAAAGACTTTATGGATCCACTAAATAAAAATTGTCTGGTGTCCCAAGCATTACTATTAGCCCTCCACATAATAGATAATTTACTTTTCATCACGTTATTTTTCTTAAACACCCTCAGATTCTCAGAGTGGTACACAAGCAATGGCTTGACCTTGAAGTCCCCATTTGCGTTTCCACATAGGCAAAAGAGTCAGCCTGTCCTTCATTGTCCTAGCAATGCTTTTCCCTCCTTAGTGATGTAGGTCCTCCTTGGAAATTTTTTCCAAAATAGGCCAGTTTCATCAGTTGAACGCTTGTTGGGGGAAAAAATCCTCAGCCTTTACATAGTTACTAAATTCTTCTACATATTTCTGAGCAGCTTCTTGGTTCGAACTTGCAGCCTCCCCATGCCTAACCACACTGTTTGCCACTTCTACTTTTAAATTTCTTGAACCACCCTCTACTAGCTTTGAACGCATCAGTATCACCACTCATACCAAGGTTGTTCTTAGTATTTCCATAAGTGAGGCTCCAACTAATGACTTCAATAAATATTGAAACCGGTCTGGGTAGTAACTTTTTCCAATTATACATGACAATATACATTCTGAAAGGAAGTGTGCTTGTATCATACTAAGACAATTTCGTGAAAAGTCATCGGCCTCTATATATAAGCTTGGTCATGAAATTATGTTTGCTCACACTTGGATAAAAAGAGGAATATAATTTATTGTTCAGTAATATAATTTACTCTCTAATGAAGGGTCTGGGTAGTAACTTTTCCCCGTTATACATGACAATATACATTATGAAAGGAAGTGTGCTTGCATACTAAGACAATTTCATGAAAAGTCATTGGCCTCTATATACAGGGTGTTCGGGATAAATTTGACAGTTTCGTAAGGAAAAAGAAAATCTTCTTTGTATCTATTAAATTTAATGAATTGACAAAAAACATTACAGGCAGAGTTAATTACAATACTATCAACAAGATTTACTCAAAATAACCACCATTAGCATCGATCACAGCTTCAATCCTGCTTCGGAACCTCGAACAAGCTGATGCTACAGTCTCCCTGGGAAGGGCCGCAAAAACTGTTTTAATTTTATCCATTAACTGGGCTTTTGTATTACTGGAAGTGCGATTGGTGTCTTTTTCAACTGCGCCCCATACAAAATAATCCATGGGGTTAAGGTCTGGGGAGTTTGGAGGCCAAACATTTGGACTGGTGAAGTCGTAGAAATTTTCAGACAACCATTTTTGACTTTTCCCAGAGGTGTGGCAAGGGGCCGAATCCTGCTGCCATACATACGGCCTACCATTGGCTACCCTTGTTATCCAGGGCTTGACTACAGTGTTTAGCAACTCCACGTAGCCATCTGAAGTCAACCTGAGGCCCTCTTGGAAAAAATGCGGAGGCATCACATTGCCTTCAGAGGATACACATCCGAAAACCATCACAGTTTGGGGAAATTTAGTCTGCATTACACGAGGAATGTCCTTTGTACTGTATGCAAGCCATCTGTTATTCTGCGTGTTGTGTTTTTGATCCTGGCAAAAGTTTTTCTCATCGGAAAAGAACCAGATTGTTTGTGGTTGCGCAGGATGTTTCACTTTGCTTACAAAGTTTCTTCGCGTTTATCAAACGTTTTTCACGGGCCTTTTCTGTAAGCAGCTGACCTTTGCGGCACTTGTATGAGTAGTAGCGGAGGTCTTCATTGAGTGCAAGCTTCATAGTAGAGGCTGCAACATTCATTTCACGTGACAAAGCCCGAATTCCAATGCCAGGGTTCTTCAACACCTGTTCCTGCAGATTTGCAAGGAATTCTGCTGTACGAACGCAATCAGATCATCTGCTAGGGATCTTTCTTCTTGCTACATCCTCGTAGTCACCATTGCAAGTCTCTAGTTCATGCCTGATTGTTTTTACTGTATTCAGGGAGCATTGGGCAGCAGTCGAAATATCCTTATTTTGATGGCCGGCACGAATCATCATGATACAAGTTATTCTCTTCCATGATTCAGGTGGGTTCCAGCTATCCATCCTTTCTGACATCTTGTATATGAATGAAGAAGGGTCCAACCTTTTAAATGAAGAGAAGTGTGTGTTAATACATGTAACTTACGGAAAAATATAATTAATTATAAATATGTCAAATTTATCCCGAACACCCTGTATATGATTGGTCACAAAATTATGTTTGCTCACACTTGGATAAAGGATAAAAAGAGCAATATAATTTACTCTCTAATGAAGAGGAAAAAAAAAACTTACAACAGAATATTACATCCAGAACAATGGCTTTCCTGAAAAGATTTTATAATGGGAAGAGAGAACATGAATTCTCACTGATCTCAGAAAATATCACTGCCACCACAGCATATTGAGTCACAGAAATGATTTGGTCAAAACAGTGACAAAACTAGACCTACATTCCAATACTATCTCACTGCAAGATTCCCCAAAATTTCAGAAGTCAAATCCCAAGATATGTATTTGTTGGCCAAGTAGCTAGCATACACCCTACACCAATAAGAAAGCTATTTTATATACAAACAAAATTTGCACGTGAAATAGTTGGCATAGTCTGCTTCTGTGCTGTGTGGTATATTTGTTGAAAGTTCTATGTTTTCATTTTTGCCAAATTCAAGCAGAAGAGCTTCTCAAAGGAATTCAGATATAATTGTATAATCTCTTTTATGTGTGTGTGTGTGTGTGTGTGTGTGTGTGTGTGTGTGTATATCCAGTAAATTAATATATACCATGCACAACACTATATGTTAATGTAAATTTAAAATTTATGACATTTTAATAATAAATAATGCTGAAATGACAATAAAATAAACATACCAAAATGGACTTTGTTGTCCTTCTAGCACTCCGTCTCACGGGAAAATAATCTGTTAACGGTCTATATTTAAATTCTGGCTTTCTAAATGAAATAAAGTGCATTTGTTCAGTTTTACAAATACAACAGCTGTTCATTATTATTTTATATTGCAGGCAATTATTAATACCAAATAGTTTGCAAAAAAATCTCAAAATCTGATTCTTTCCTAAATGGCACTTGTACACCAGTCTCTTGCTAAAGTCATCATTGCAACAGTTACATGGTAGGCTTCTATCATCACAAATTACTCTTAATCTGGAAAAACCATTAGGCTCAATAACATGTCACAGCCAAGAAACTTTGCATCTTATAGGAAGGTTAATTCTATCTGCCTTGTCTGCTATGAGTATAAATTGCATGTGTTTTGGCTGGTTTGCCTTTTATGCAGAATGAAAAACAATAGGTTCTAGGAAGAAAAATCCTACCACTTCCATATGAGACTGGCTAACTCTCACCTTCACTTGAAAAGCCCTGAGAAAGGTTCTTCTCATCCTAGATGGAATTTGAACCCAGGTCCTTCCAATCATTGTTATCACTGACACCAACTAAATTTCATTACTGTCAACTCACAAAACAGCTTTCTGCTTTATTATTATTATTATATTATTAATATTATAATTAATAATAATAATAATTATATTATTAATTAATTATAATAATAAATTATTAAATTAATTAATTAATTATAATAATAAAGAGGAGGTTGCTGAAGAGTCAAAACTAGATAACTGACAGGAAGTGGCACATAGCCTTTTAAGGAATGTAGAGGACTGACCAGGGCTTCTGACTCAATCTAATTCTGATGTTCTCATGGTGTACTCTGCTAGCAGGTTTTTACATTAATGCTGAAAATTTTGGTTTCAGCCAACCAAAGTGTATCGTGCTTAAACCCAAAACAAAATGATGGAATATCTTGCAATTACAACTCAGAGGATAATTGCAGTGTTGAAACAAAGATTGACATGTAAGGAAAAGGAAGTAATTTTGCCTCTTTACAAGGCCAGTGATATGGCTGAACTTGAAACTACTGTGCACAGATTTGGTCAAATGGATTTGTAGGAGACAAAGAAGCTGTGGAAAGGGTGCGAACAAGACACAAAAATTAAATAGGATTATGGAATGTAGATTATGAGGGCAGATTAAGAGTATGCTAACTGCAGACCCTAGTAAACATGAAAAAGAGTGGTGATAGAGGTTTATAAACTTCTGAATGGGTATTACAGGATATTGTGTAATGAAATTTTTCATTACATGGAAAGTAGAGAGAAAACATGGAGGCAGGAGGAGATCCAGAGCAGTGAGTGAGTAAAACAGTTTGCCTACTGAAGTGGTTGGTGCATCTAGTGTGAATGAGTTTTAGAGTAGGTATGACAATTAGTGTGGGTGATATATAGCCTCCCTCGATAAGTCCTAGACTTTCTGAAGGTCTCGGAGAATAATAATAATAACAATATCATGCTTGCTGGGACACTGACAAATTAAAACAGGTTTCCCTCAAAACAAAAACAGACATTGTTGTTTACATCAGGAAACCACAGAGAAAGAACAGTAAAAAAAAGTCATCATCATCAAATTCCTGCCATGTACCCTCAAGGGGTATAACAGGATATGATAGTACTACATGAAAAATTTACATCATTACTAACTTCCTATCTACAATTTTCCTCCAAATCAGTGTTACTTGTCAAGACTCCAACATTATCAGATCTTATATCTTTATCATCTAAGGCACTTTGTACTGTATCAATCCACCTATATCTTGGTCTTCCTCTGGGTCCTTTTTTGCTGCCAACCTTGGAGAGAACACTTGTTTTGCTAATCTTTCCTCGCCCATTCTGTTTAAGTGACCATACCACCTGAGATTAGCTCTGCTAATGCATTTCTGAATGCTGACAATGTCAAGTTCTTTCCTAATATCCTCGTTTTTAATATGATATTGCCATTGATGCCACCTGTTCACGCACATAATTTTTCTCAGGACTTTCATATCTGCGGTCTGTAGTATTTGGTCAAGTGTTTTACTTCTGACCAAGCTCTCAGATCCATTAGTTAAAACTGGTTTGAACACTGTCTTGTATACACTAATTTAGTGTTCCGACTAATTTCTCTCTTATTCCATATGAATTTATTCAATTGACATCCTACCATACCAGCTTTGTTGATTCTGTTGTCTATTTCCATATTTAATTTACCATCTTCACTAAATATCATGCCTAAATAGCTGAAATGTTTTACTTGTTCCACAGGTTCTCCGTTCACAACGCAGTTGATAATTTCAATAATTCTGCTTATTTTCATTGTCTTTGTCTTTTTATTGCTGACCTTCATACCATATCTATTACAACAGTTATTCAATTTAGTCAGGGAATCTTACAGACTTGTAGCGGATTTATTTAAAAGTATAACATCGTCCACATGAAGCAAAGAGCTGAAATTAACATCTCCAATTTTGATATCATGTTTAATACCACTTTCCTTCATAATATGATCTATATAGATAATGAATAACAGATGGGATAATGTACATCTTTGTCTCACATCTCACACAAGATTTAACATTAAACCATCTTTCTATACTTCGTTCAATTCTAACTGCTGACTGACAACTTAAATAAAGACTGAGTAATGCTTGATATAATGCCCCATCGACACCATATAACTGTAATGTATTGAATAGCTTATATCTTGGCACCTTGTCATGTGCCTTTTCCAGATCAACAAAACTTAAATACAGATCTTTGTTATATTCCCATGATTTCTCAACTATTTCACGTAAAGTGAAGATCTGATCCTGACAGTCTCTATTTGGCCTGAATCTAGCTTGTTCTTCACCAAGCTTTTCTACCACAATTCTTCTCAACTGTTTCTCAAGTATACTTGCATAAATCTTACCAGGAACACCCAATAGGAAAATACCTCTATAATTCTCACATTGTTTTATTTCCCTTTTTATGTATGGGTACCATGAGAGCTCTACTCCAATCATTGGGAATTCGTCCCTGTCTCCAGGCTTCTGAACTATGCAGTGCAGCCACTAAGACTTTTATACCACCATACTTCAGAATTTCTGGTCGAATATCATCTACTCCTGTTGCCTTTCCACATTTCAAGCCTTTGATGGGTTTTTCTACTTCAAGTATATATATGTACTCCTGACTGTATGCCCGTTGAGTGTTTTTTTTACCACCATGCTATCACTGCTTGTTTCATTTAGCAGTTTTTCAAAGTAATTACTCCATACTTTAAGGATACCTTTTTTTCCTCCTGTTTTCATGTCGCCTTTATCATCTCTAACTCCTTTTATAGCCATCTTTCCTCCATTTCTAAGCTTCTTCAACAATCTCCAGAATATTTTGCCAACTTCTTGATATTTATTTTCTATGTTCTTGCCAAAGTCCTCCCATGACTTTCATTTAGCCAGTTTTACAAAGTGTTTAGCTTTCTTACATCTGTGTCTGTATTCTCTAAGACCACAAGCTGACTTATTTGCCAGGAACTTTTGATATGCTTTCTTCTTTTCCTTCACTGGCTCTTTAACATCCTGTGTCCACCATGGAGTTCTGATTTTTCTATCCTTGCAAACAACCTCACCACATGCCTCTCTGGCTGAATCAATCCACGTTTTCTTCAAGGCTTGCCACTGAATCTCCAAGGTTTGGGTCCTGTTCTCAAACTCTTTAATTTTTCTTCAATAATCTTTGTGTATTTTAGTCTGCAGTTCACATCTGGGAGCTGCTCAACTTTTAATCGCTTTAAAACTTTCTTACATGTTATTCTTTTCAATATGAAATTCAATTTCATTCTGCTCAAGACTAAACAGTGATCAGTTCCAATTTCAAAACCTCTGTACACTCTGGTGTCCTGCACCAGGGAGAAAACATCACTATCAACAATAACATAGTCAATGAGACACTTCTTATTCCTTGTCTCTTTTCTCCATGTGAATTTGTGCACATTTTTATGTTGGAACATGGTGTTAGTAATAACCAGTCCATGTCCTGAGCAGAAATCCAACAGGTATTTGCCATTATTATTAGCTTTGCTCTTTTCTCCAAATTTTCCCAAAATATTTTTGTATATCTGACAATCATTTCCTACTCTGCTATTTAGATCCCCAACAAGGACCAACTTTTCCTTTTTCATTGTGTCAGTTGCTTTCTCTAAAGACTCAAAAAATTCCTCCACTTCTACCTTAGTAGAACCTTCTGTGGGACCATAGGCACAAATAAGTCTCATTGCCCAGTTCCCCATTCTCATATTTGTCCACATCACTCTACTTGAGACTGACTGCCATTCAAGAAGATTAGCCTTGTATTTTGTGTTGAATACTATGGCTACTCCTTCTTTTCCTTGATTGTCATTGCCTGAATATAACATTTTGTATTTATTGCTCAGAAAGATCTCACCAGTTTTTGTCTTTTTTGTTTCAGTCACCCCTATTATGTCGATCTGGTACTTATCTAATTCCTCAGCTAGCTCCATTTCTTTGCCATTCAGGCTTCTTATGTTGATAGTACTGATCTTTAACTCTGGTGATATTGAGTTGTGGTGTGCTTTCAGATTAAAAGTCTGATACTATAATAAACTTCACAATCTTCTAAATCACCACCATCGAAAGAATTCAAGAATAGTATCAATGTAAGAGACTATTAATTGAAAGGAAGTGGAACAGATGAAACTAAAGAAGCAGTAGGTCAACATAATTAGTGTTATGACAAAGAACACAAAAAACATATGAGATTCTTTTAAATAAAAAAATATAAGATGCTTTACTATTATTAAAAGATCTTAAGAGAATCAAGTACTCATCAAGAAAGGCCACACATCACTCACATCATTTGTCATACCTTTTTTAATTCATTCAAACTACAGGTACTCCCAACCTCTAAAGAGAAGCCATTCCTGTGATGCACTGCAAGAAAGAGGTGAGAGAGAAAAATCTCTCTCACCTCTTTCTTGACTGCATTCATTCTCAACTTGCATGGATGCCATCTCATTCTTTCCCCTAACATAAAAATTCCATCTACTGATATCTTGTATGGCCCTTTCAGAAGTCTGTTAGTCTATCATATTACCTATTGTACTCACTGCTAGTATCTGCAGTACACAAATTCTCAATCTCTCATCCCTCTTCACTGTTATACTTTCAAATAGGAGGGGTTTAGGATGCCTACAGTATGTTTGGCTGTCCTTCAGGTCATCACCATACAAAACATAAGAAGAAAGAGACAAAGAAACTGGAGACCAAACGTGGTCTCGATCTTCCAAGTTACTAGGAAAGATATGTCTTTGCAGCAACAATTTCAGAGTTAACCTATTTGTAGAAACAAATAGGTTAACTCTGGATGAATTGTAATAGTTTCCTTAAGAATAGTTTCCAGAGAATCAACAAATGAGCAGAATAATTAAAAAACATGTTGTCTTTACTTAAAGAAACCATGGAAAACAAACAATCGTATCTGTTAAGCACATCAGATTTTTTTAATCTAAATACCATTTTCATATCTTGGTCTGCAACAGTGACTGGAATAATCATGCTATTTTGCTTATTAAGTGTTCTCCAAAATCTTTTTACCAGTATACTTTAAATCTGTTCACTTTTGGAAACTACCCAGATAATTATCTAAATCTAGTACATTCACTCATGTTTTTAACAGAAGAAATAAACATCTAAGGATAATAATTAACTTATTTAATTATTATTAGCTGATATTTTGTTTTAGTCACAAGGTCAACACAGACTAAATTCAAAATGATAGGGCATAGCGAGGTATGATCATTTCACTGAGTCTCATGATGACAATCACCAGATTTTTCATAGACTGTGGCAGCTGTATATCTTCATGTCAGTAAAATATTGTAAAACTATGGGTAGATTCTAAAAACAGTCTCTCAGATTTACATTTATACAACAGAGTTCACCTCCCTCAACACACACACACACACACACACACACACACACACACACACACACACACACTGGATTCAATGGCACAGTCTGTGATTCCAGAGCAGGTGTAGAATATTTTCAAGTATTTTCTAGGTTCATTCAGTGAAATATTGGCTGTTCTTTCAGTTTGATCAAAATATTTCAATTTGCAGGAGTAAGGAATATACATGATGAAGAGGATCTTTTGAAGAATAGATAAGGGTAGCTAATTTTTGGTAGGGCTTGAAAGAGATTTGAATATTATATCTTCTAAGAACGTGAAATTTTTTTAGACACCTTAGATGCAAGGGATGGCAAATGAATTTGTAATCAGAGTTAGGAGGAAGTAGTTTTGTGATTTTGTATAGGGGAAGTCATCACCTAAAAAAATGCCATGAATGTGACTGATTTTAATGGAAGTAATATGTCCAAAGAGATGGCATCTAGTTCTGTTTGCTAAAGTTTTTATAATCACCTTACTATTGGGAAAGATGGTTACCTCTGCACTGAAGCCAATCACATCCATGCTATTTTTTAGAGCTTCTCCTCTACAAAATCAACTAAACTACTTTCTTTTCTCAAACTTAACTCTCCCAAAACACCATCATTAACAGAAAATTCCTGCCATGTACCCTCAAGGGGTGTATAGGATGTTATGAGTGTACTACATGAAAGATATTATTACTAATTTCTCATCAACAATTTTCCTCCAAATTAATCTGCTGTCAAACTCCAATATTATCAGATCTTATATTTCTCTCTTCTAAGGCATTTTTATTAATGTATCCCGAAACACCGAGATCACAAAAAGTTCATCTCTTATATCTGGAGCACCTCAGAAAAAAACTCCATGCTCTCAAAACATAAGATTCAAAAATCCTTCAAGCTTTAACAAAAATTAGCCAACCTTATCCATTATTCTCCAAAAGATCTTCATCACCTAGATCACCCTGGTGTGGCTGTAGTATTCCTTGCTCTGAAAAATGAAATATTCTGGTCACAATGAAAGAGCAAAAAATGTTTGATTAGATAAAAATATTGAAAAATATGTCCAATGTCTACACTAGAGCTATTCTGGAGTTTTCAAATCAGCAAATGATGCAGACAACTGGTGAAAAACCACTATTATACAGATATAAATATAAATCTGAGACTATTTTTAGAATCTGTCACTGCTCTACATTAACCTGAATAAATACACCTCACTTTACCAAAAATAAGGAAAATGGTCATCATGAGCCATCAGTGGAATGATTACTATTCCATCACCATGCCTACAGAAAGTGTTAATTATGACTCTAGAGTAATGCCATTTTGAATTCCATCTGTGTTTGTCCTCCTGTTCAGTATCAATGTCTTTTGGATGGAGAGACCTTAGTTCAAATCCTGTTTAGGATGCAAAGAACCTTCATAATGACTTTTCAACTGAAGATGAGTTAGCTATAAGGAGGTGACAGGCTTTTCATTCTATGAAAACAGGCAAACCAGTCAGAAATTGGCCTTGTTTTGGAAAACACAATTTACAGACATCTTACATGGGTTTCAAAGCCTTAGCTGCTTCAGATGTAAATCCAAACAACCAAACCAAGCCCTCTTTGTTGGCATCTCATATCATTCTGCCTATGAAAATGTCTTGGTGACTAACAAAATATTGACTAATAATAACTAAATTTTAAAAAAATTACTATTTGTAGACATTTTCTTTCAATAAACCAATACAAGTGACATTCAGCATACAAATATATAACATATTCAAATATCCATAACGTAATATATGCATTTTCATTTTCTGTAAAAAGTGTTTTTATTAGGAATAAACATAACCAGCAGCTCATCTTTTAGTCTTTAATATTAAATAAACTCGACTGTTTGTAGTGCAATTTAGAAATTTGATCAAATATATAGCAGAGTGTTGTTACAGACCTAGTAACAAAGAAATGCATAATCAAAAAAGGATGATGGGGTGCGAAACAAGCAATCATAATGGGGGGGGGGGGCTATAATTATCCAAACATTGATTGGGGAGCAGTGAAATCTCATAAGAAGAATGAAACTGAATTTAATGAGCTGCTGCGAGATACCTTCCTCAAGCAGCATGTGACAGAAGGAACCCATATTAGATTTGATTCAGTGTCAGAGGGGATTTCACATGACAGTAAAAGAGATGGTGACAGTGATAATGCAGTACTTACTTCGGAAGTTTATGAATGTTCCATTCAGAAAAGGGTACATGCTGAACTACAAAGCAGGAAATTATGACCAACTGAGGAACATGCTGGATTCTGCACTATGGTATTGATTGTTGGATGGAAATTGTTGGATATTAAGCAAGAAATTCATAAGAAAAGGATGATGTGGAAGGAATATAATGCAAAGATAGGCAGAATAATCAGGAATGCAGTGATATTCAGTATTCGCAGATTGATTTGATAGGCTGAATCTGGAGCACCTCACATATTGGGTATGTGAAAATGGTTATCATTTCAGTATTAGTAAATGCACTTTGCTGTGATTAGATATTTAATGCCATATTACATTGGAGAGATTATGCTAGAAGAAACTGATCAGGCTAAAGATCTTGGACTTTTAATAGATAGGTAGTTGAAGTTCAAGGGCATATAGCAAAGACTGTAAACAACTCAGAGGGTAATTGCAATGCTGAAATGAACTTTGACATGTAAAGATAAGAAAGTTTTTTTTAGCATTACAATTGCTGAAATGAACTTCCTTATTGTTACATGTCATTGCTGAATATTCATTTTGCCTCTTTACAAGGCTTTGATAAGACCTCACTTGGACTACTGTGCACAAGTCTGGTCTCCATGGTGATTCTGATACAGTGGAGAGAGAGAGAGTGCAAACAAGTGTGTTAAAAATTATCAGGATTGAGGAATACTGATTATGAAGACAAATTGAGAATTTGTAGACTGCAGACACTAGCAAACAGGAGTGATATGATTGATACTTACAATCTTCTGAAAGGGTCATCATACAAGATTTCAGCAGATGGAATTTTTTCAATTTATGGAGGGTGAGAAAATAATGAGAGGGCATCCTTGGAAGTTGAGAATGAATGCTGTCAAGAAGATGAGAGCTAGTATTTTCTCTCATAGAGAAAAATCTAGGAGGGATTGGAATGGATTGCAATTGGATGTGTGTGTGTGTGTGTGCAAGTAGTGTGAAAAAAATTCAAGAACAAGTATTACAGCTGGTGCAGGTAGTATGCGGCCTCACTTGATGATTCGTTGAATCCCTAGAGATCTCTCTTAATAATAATTAGGCAAAGAAAAATATTTTATATCAAGAAAAACACTTGAATCATTTTACAAAAACAGAAATAACTTTTATACTTGGCTTTAGTCTTTTCCATTTGATTTTCTTTTGTCTGATTAGTTGCCACTTCAATCTTATGCCTTTCTACTTTTCCAGCATTTGTCACTTGTCCGCTCTTTGAAGAACGAAAACCAACACACTGAGCTGGTAATGGATCCTTCTCATTAACTAGTTAAAGAGACATGAAGTAAGATCACTGATTACATTTTTTAATATTTCTCTTCACTTAAAATATTTTAGTAAAGGAAAATAATTATATAAATAAAATTCATACCATCAGAATGTGATATATTTCTTTGCAGAATATCAATTTCAGATAAATTTCTAAAATTTCAGCCTCTGAACCATTAGTTATGAATGATCATTTTAGCTTCATCTAATTAAACAAGCTAATAAATAACTTGATCCTCATATAATACATATATATATATAGTAATCAGGTTATTAATTTATGCTGTTACCATTAATTATCTAATGTATACATCACAGAATTGAGATGTTTAGTTTTAATGATAAGGCAAGGTATTATTTGTGTATGTTCACTGGCTGATTTGCTTGTCAGGCAGGAATAATTCCCTACCTTTCCTGAGTTTTCAGGATAACAAACATCCAAGTTCAGTAACTTGTCTTTAGTTGAAACACCAATAAAATGTACCTTGTGATTGATCTGGACTAGCCTTCCACAACAAGTGAAAATCATTAAGTACTTTGGTAGTCAACAAACAACATATAAGGACCTTAACTTTTGTTAGAAAATTTGAAGAAGCTACCAAAATGTTACATCCTCCAGAATACCCAATGTAGCGAAACCATCGTTTTGTTACATTGGGGGACTATGTTACAAATCCATGGTCCTCATTCATCAAAAATCTCAAGCATGCAGATCTCAGATATGATGCACATTATATTTTTAAGATTAACAATATTTCTTGAATATGATGTTATCATGCGAAACTATTTCAACTATAGATTCCACTGCAGTTAGCTTCGTAGTAAATATCTTTGTCATCTTATTTACTGTAATTCTTCCAAAGATACATGCTAAAAGATATGAAACTGAGAAGAAAAGCCAAACGGCTATTTTTTTCTGGCGAAGTTGATAAATTAAGGGGATAAAAATCCCTTATTGTTTTTCAGCCAGTATGCAAAACTCTAAGACGATCTAAGCATTTCATGCCGACGAACTATCGGCGAATCCAAGCGTAAGTGACCACTTGGTAGTCCACACCAATCTTAGAGTTTTGCATACTGGCTGAAAAACAATAAGGGATTTTTATCCTCTTAATTTATCAACTTCGCCAGAAAAAAAATAGCTTTTCTTCTTAATTATAATATGTTATAATACAATATAGTGGCACACCTTTCTGGCATTCGTATAGCGAAGGTATGCAAGTTCTTTTCACTAAAAACTTTGATATCAGGTCTAGCTACTCACTGATGAGACCTCAAAAAAGGTTGAAACCGGTCTGGGTAGTGACCTCTCCTCATAATGTAAACCAGTATTACATCTCCTAGGCTGTGTGTTTTTACATTATGAGAAAATATCAAGAATAGTGAGAGAGCTTGCTCCACCTGTGCATCGAGTTGCCTTGGTGTGGACTACCAAGTGGTCACTTATGCTTGGATTCGCCGTTAGTTCATCGGCATGAAACACTTAGATCGTAGTTTTTGATCTTAGAGTTTTGCATACTGGCTGAAAAACAATAAGGGATTTTTATCCCCTTAATTTAGATATGAAACTGGTCAAAATTTTGCAGCTAATAAAGCATTTTTATATATAGTACTAATGTGGTGTACATACTGGAAAAATACATGAATTATATTCAAACCAGCAATGGCTGGAAGACTATCAACAGTAAGAAAAGCATATTTATTGATTCAAGTCCATCAAGCCTGATTTTGCAATGTTGATATTTATAAGTATTTATTTTTTAATTAACTAGGGTGCTCCATCTCCTTAATATTTCATGTGAAGACCTCTTGTCTATTCCTTCTTATATTTCCTTCTGTTAAAATAGTTCTATAGTTCTTAATCTCCACATTTTACCTCAATCTGAACTGGTGTTTATATGAATTAATTCAAACCTTCCGTGCTCACTGCACATCCCTAACTCAATATGTTCTATACCAAAGTCATGTGATTGTAAATGCATGAAGAAAGCATCTTGCAACTGATAAGACTACCATGGTCTTATGAATTTTGGGAACAAAATTGTGATCTTGTACCGTACTAATCTTCATGGCAAAACTAGCTATACTAGTACATGCATACCCTGGTCATATGACACTTTAGGTAGGTAAGTTTTGGACCACCGTCATATGAAGAATTTCACTGTATAGTAAATCACTGCTCTCCCCCCCCACACACACACACTTGTAGATGCACATAATGATTTAAAAATGTTTTCTAAGTAATGACATAACTAAAATTTATTTGTCAGATATGCAAACAAAAAATTAAATAATTTTTGCAAATGAAAAAGTTATTCTGAATAGCTTGGCTTAAGAAAACATGGCAACCAGTTTGATCATCAATTTACACATTAAAAGTTTTTCCATTTCGGCAATAAGATACATTTATGAATAACTGCAGAATGTAGCAAAGTGAAAAGTGCCAAAACTTACCTTGCACTACTTTTGTTAGAGTTGTTAAAAACAAAGAACTTTATCTTTGTTTTTTAACAACTCTAACAATGGTAGTGCAAGATAAGTTCAGCAGTCTCTCAGTGTTCGATACATCATCATCACTAAATTTAATAATCTCAGTATCTACATAATAGGTGTATATGTCTTCTTCTGGAAGCAAAACAGCACCCTTACTTTAAATTTTATCCTCCATTATTCTGGACCACTACTGTATGAAGAATTTTGTTATATAGCTATACAACATCACAAGCAAATAGTTTACAAACGCAGTGCATCTGTTGATTTACGTCAATGATATGTGACTAAAACCATCATATAAATGGCAATGGTCATAACTGAAAAGCGAATGAGAAGTTTGTATGAGAAGATCATCATAAGGTGGGGTGTTACTGTACTAGGAAATGGGAATACTGTAAATTTTAAATATAATTTTTAACACCTTCCATTAAAATACTTTGAAAATGGTGAAAGATACTATTTAAATAAGGTGATTATTTAACTTATTATTCTTCACAAAAAACTACAAAATCCAATTCATTTATAATTATCCTAAAAAATCCTTCTGAGATTTAATTTTTTGAAGATTTCTCATGTTCTAGTGGAAGTGCATAAATTTCACATCTAACAAGCATCTTAAAATCCAGCATCATAAACCTAAGTGTCTTAACCCCCCATCTGGCCATGACGTCCTTCTAAATCTTAATACAATTTTGTAACACCAGCTGAATAACATGGATAAGAAGTGCAATTTGTTCTCACTATTTCATCCACCTCGGTCAATAGGGAGGTTAAACTTTAAACCTTAAGCATTTCTACATTCTGAAGGCTCACTGCAGAAAGCCTATGCTAGCCACACTTATGCATAACATTACTTTTAAATCAGTTGGTTTAAAAGCAACTATATGTGCTTTCATTAAGGAACAATTTAAAGAATGGATAATTTCTCACTGAAAATAATAAATTTAGCAAATAGGCACCTATAGGATAGGAAGTATAGCGTGATGACAGATTTGGGATAAGCATACTATTAACAAGGATATTTGTCTACAAAAAATATTAGAGAGAATTTTATTATTATTGTTTTGAGTCTATAGGTCTTGTATGATCCACTATAGAAACGCATCTGATACATAAGCACTTATTTTAGGTTCTTGATGCATTTCTCTACTTATAAATCCTGTTCCATTAATACAAATCTTTGGCAATGGACTATGCTATGCACTGTTGCATAAGTTGTTGTTATTATTATTATGCGACACCTCCAGGGAGTCCAAAGACTCATCGAGGGACAGTGCGCCAACAGCATCGAACAACTGATTCCCTTCCAACTACTAACCACGCTCAAAAACTTGCTTAACTTTTTGCATGAGCTATTAGTAGTAGAGGCTCTACCAACCTTTGCTGGCTTGCAGAGAAGAACTGTTATATCTGTTTTATGCTGTCTAATGTGAACTTGATAAACTATGAAAGATCATTCCATGTTCACAAGTTTATGAAGTTTTCATTAGATAGCATAAAACAGTTCTGCAAGTACTCATTTTTTCTTTTGTGCATAACATCTCCTATGCATTCCTTTTAGACTTTAGATGGAGAGTGTCCTTCCCCTCTCCTTTCTTCTTCTCTCTCTCTCTCTCTCTCTAATTTAAGAATGACCACATGAGCACATGTGCTCATGACCACAAATTCTGTAGATACCTCATGTTTTCTGTACTGGAGACAAGATTTTTGGCACAGAGGACCACAGACATCTTTTATCAATCACATACATGATAGATCACAAAAACAATGCTATGTGCATGTGGATAAGTGATTAGGATGAAAGAAGGAATCTGATGATGTGTTTCTTGAAGAGACTTTTAAGGAATTCAGAAAATCAAACTGGTCTTCATATGGCAAGCCCTGTTAGTAGACACACACCCAGATACTGAATAAACAAGTATGGACTGAGAATTTAGAACTTAGCCAAGCAAACTGTATTCTGTATTGGCTTAAACGAAATCAAACTTATAGTTAGATTACACAGCATGATGAAATTTTATACCAGCAGCAGTTTTACCTGATTAAACAAGAGTTCTCTCACCTCTCCTGTTCTTGTCAGGGAATCAGGGAAACAAACAATGAAAAGTCAGCTACTCTGAAGCCCAGCATCATCAAAATTCAAGTAGGCACCATCAAAGTAAGAAGTATCAATGGAAAAGAAGTTGAACTGGCAGAAGAACTAGAAAAGTACCATGTCGACATAATTGATGTTATTGAGACAAAAGACAAAAACAGATGACATTCTGATAAATAAGATGTTATATTCAGGCAATAGTGATCAAGGAAAGAAAGGAGTCATATAGCATTCAACATTAAGTAAAGATCAACTTAGTGACTAACAAGGAGTTTCAAGTAGTGATTAAGTATTTGAAAATGGTGAACTGGACAATGAAATTGATTAGGCAATGAAACTTATTATTATTATCCAGGCCTCCATGGAGTCAAAAGACTCATCGTGGGGAAGTCATTTTTAGGAAACACAAAATTTATCATACCTCTCCTTGACCATTCCTGCTCTAACCATTCTCTAAGGCAATGCATTCCACGGTTCAACCATCCTCCAGGCAAAGAAACCACTCCTCACCCTCTTGCTCAAAGCCTCCTTTCGTAACTTCCAGGGATGGCCCCTTATCATCACTCCTACCCGTTGTTCAACCAAGCGAAAGAACTCCCCAATGTCTACCCTGTAACAGCTTCTCAACAGAATAAAAGTCTCAATCATATCACCTCTTCTTCTTCTATCCACCAAACTCTGCAGTCCACATTCTCTCAGTCGATCCTCATAACTCGTATTGTACAGCCCTGAAACCATCTTTGTTATCTGCCTCTGTACCCTTTCCACAGTTAATTTATCCCCTTCAAATTCTGGGGACCAAATTTGAGAACAATAGTCTAAGTGTGGTCTGATCAGGGTCTTATACAATGGAATGATAACTCTTATCTCTGCAGGTCAGCATCCTTCTCACTATTGCAGCAATCCTCTGGGTTACCTTTACCACCTTTGCAATATGCTCCATGAATTTCAATTTTCTATCAATCATCACCCCCAGCTCTCTTGTCATCCCTACTTCCTCCAGTATAGCTCCTCCAATCGATGGTTTCCAAATTTCAAGACTTTACATTTTAATGCATTAGACTGACACCCTCATTCATTTGCCCATCCATCTAGTTTATTCAAATCCTCTAGCAGGGCTGCCACATCTGCACTATTATTAATAACCCTTCCTAGCATCACATAATCTGCAAACAACTGAATATCACTTGCAATCCATTGACAATGTCACTGATATAAAGGTTGAACAATAGAGGTCCCAGTACTGAGCCCTGTGGAACACCACTAGTGGGGCAATATCTGCCTCCTTGATATTGCCCCACTATACAGAACTCTCTGATACTTATCAGCCAGCCAATACTGAATCCAGTTGACTAACATGACATCTAAACCCATGTGCTGCAACTTAAATATCAGCTTATCATGTGGCACCCTGTAAAACGGCTTTGCAAAATCTAAAAAAATGGCAGTATATACCTTTTTCTCATCAACTGCTCTTGTCACTTTATTATAAAAGGCAATCATATTACTAAAGCAAGAGCGCCCCTTAACAAATCCATGTTCATTCTCACAAATAACATTATCCTCATCTGCCCAATACTGTATATAATCCCTCATTAATTTCTCCAAGACCTACAGCATTCTTCCACACTCCAAGGGTGGTAGCAGACTGGAAGTGTCTAATTACAGCAGCACTATTTCACCTTCCTTCCATTCCTTGGGTACCTTTCCCACAGCCAGACTTTTGAAGAGCCAGGTCAATGGAGCTGTCAGTTCTTTAGCACATTCTCTCAAAATCCGTGGTGAAATAATACCATCCAATCCCACAGCTTTACTGGTATCCAAAGTACTCAATATTTGGAACACATTCTCCTACTGCACCTCTAAACTCTGAACCTGCTCTATCCCTGTAGTATTACAACCTTATTCTCCAAGATGAAATACTCCAATAAAGTGCTCATTGAACAACTCCACTATGTCTTCTGCATCAGTCACTCTATTCCCATTTTTATCCCACGATGTCATTCTTCCACAATCGTTTCTCTTCCTACTGGCCACATTGCTAAAAAATTCCCTAGGAATTTCTTTATCTTAGTGCCAATCTCTTCTCATATTCCAATTTTGCCTTCATCACCATACTGGTCACTCTCCTGGTCTGCGTCTTTTATTCTTCGTGTACCTGCTCTCCGCTTGTCTTCTTATATCTCTTCTATAATCTCTTTTTCAACTGTAGTTCCTGTTTGATATTGTTTGTAATCCACTTTACACCAAATTGTGCCTGCTTCTTTGTTGTGGGATATAGCTTACTATTGCTGCTAACAAATATTCCTTCACAATTTCCCATGCACTAATGATATCCTGGCCTTCCAATTCTGAGGCAATTCAAGGAAAAGGAACTCAAGCCTGTAGCAATCAGAAATCTGGCATCTTTAAGTCAACATTTGCTTTTGCTTGGAAAACAAAATATGGATTTTTCGGGCTTCTGCTCAATATAATGTGTGTGTTATATTCTTTTGATTTATACTACATCACTGGTCTATGGAAATATATCATTCATCAATTTCCTAAATATACCACAAAGGGATACTATGATGACAGATCTGTATTACTACTAGTTTCTTATCAATCTTATAAGACTCAGCTAACTGCATCAATCTACTCAGATCTGGTCTTTTTTCAGCTATTCTCCATTAAAAATTAGTTCTGTTAACCTTTCCTTTCTCGTTTTGTTTCGGTGGCCATACCTTAGGTAGAATCATATACTCATTTTTACTACCTTAATTTTTCTTACTCCCATATCGAAAGTCTCTGGATAAGAAATCATATCTGACCAAGTGTTTTATTTCCAAACCAAAGGTCAGATTCATAGGTTAAAATTAATTGTATAGTGTCTTTCTTCTTCTCCTACAGAATAAATTTCCACTTAATATCAAGGCCCTCTTTTCCCACATATTTCACTCTGGTTAATTTTTACATAAAAATGAAGATTTTGAATAATGAGCTCTACATTCAGCAATTCTAAAACCCAAAGTTTGGTTCATATATACGAAATACCTTCTTAAGCCATCTGAATACTACATCCAATTCACCAAGAGACTGAAAACACTCTTCCTTTTCTGGACAAACATCTTCCCTCAGACTGTCTTTCTTCACAGTCTACTGTAAAACTACGTACACAGGCCAATATGTGCAAGAGTCATACCACCATCTAACACAAAAACTAGGAATCATTAGCACTCTGAAGAACAGAGCTCTAACAATTGCTTTGCTGCACAAGCTCTTGAAAATGAATTTGAAATAATAAGCAAAACATTTATTAGGAACAAGAATAGGAAAAGTAACAGAATCCTTACAAGAATGCTACCAAAAATAAGGATTACAAAAAGGCAATAACAATTCCTTACATAAGGGGAATATCTCAGAAAATAGAACACTGCAAAAATATAATATTAAGGCAATTCAAACCACTCACAAAATTAAAATGCCTACTTTGCTGCTGCTATACAAAATCCAGTGCAATGTAATTCACCCTACATAAGGAAAACAGGATATGCAATTTCAATAAGAAAAGATGAATGCAATACTAATATTTGTAAATATTAATATTGAAAAGAAAAAGAAAAGGATGATAGACTCTAATAACCCCCAAACACAAAAAACCTGGACATACATCAATTTATAACAAATGGTCAATGGACAAGAAACACAACCAAATAACAACAGCTCCGTAGAAAAGAATTTAACTAATAACAATTGATGTAGTTCCACGTAGCATGGAATTAGTTTTTAAATTTTGCATTTTTCTTTTCTATGCCAGAGGTCAATGGCAAACAGAGCACTTGTGCTACAGCTTATAAAGTGATTGCAGTATAACCTGTGTCCCCCCATGTATATGTATTCCCGATAATGATCTTGATATAAAGGTTGAAATAATGAGTGTTATTTTATCTTAGATTTAAATAAAGTAATTGCTTTAGTTTGTCTCCATAATTCTATACAATGAATTGTATATAACTAGTTTAGTGTTTTAGCTCATTTCTTTCTTAAATATAAATTTCTATATAAATTTATTCAACTGGCTCTCCACTATATGCACTTTGCTTATTCTATTCTCTATTATTATATCTGACCTTCACAGAGTCACAGGACTTGTCGTGGGAAGTGTATATTCTTTGATGCGTGTTTCTCACTCCTCTATTCACACACTCCTTATACAGCTTCCAGGGAGGGCCTCTAGTTCTAGCCTTGCCTCCTTATACTCCCTGAAATATCTCCTCCACATTAATCTGATAACAACCCCTCACCAAGTTATGTCTTAATTAGATCTCCTTTTCTTCTATTCACAATTCTGTAAGCTGCATTCCCTCAATCTCTCTTCGTATCTGACATTCTATAGACCTGATACTAATTTGGTAAACCTTCTCTAAACTTTCTCCAATATATCCTCATCCCTCTGAAAACCAGGTGATCAAATCTGTTCACAGTACTTCACATGTGGCCTGATCAAAGTCTTATGCAAGGAAACCATAACCTCTTTACTTATGCATGCCAATGTCCTCTCCATTATTGCCAGATGCATTTTAGCAATGTGATCCCCTAAACTTCAAGTCTCTGTTCACCATCACTCCCAGATCTCTCATCTCCTCCACTTTCTTCAAAATTTCTCCATTAATTGTATACTGGACATCCCAACCTTGCCAACCAAATTTCAAGACCTTGCACTGTGCAACATTAAACTGACAGCTCCACCACTTATTAGCCTACTCACATAGTCTATTCAGATCCTCCAGCAAAGCCATGTCTGCTCTACTTCTCACAGCTCTTCCTAACTTTACATTATTGATAAACAGCTGCACATCTTTAGTTAAGCCAGTCCCAATGTCAAAGTTAAACAATAATAGTCTCAAAACAGATCCTTGTGGCACTCCGTTAGTGACCTTCCTCTTTTGGAATACCACTCATCCATACACAATCCTACATATACACTCTATACGCATGCATATTTTACATATTTCCATAGTTAATTGCCTTTTCACTAAAAATTGTGTCTAAATAGCTATATTAGTGTAGACAATGTTGATTCACTGGTCCAACAACAATCCAGACAGAGCCTTCCAGATCCACTTCACAAACGTGTGTGGTGGAGTTTAGAATAAGTTGCCCTAAACATGTGTTCCTCATTATATCATTTTCAAAGTGATTTCCCATCTAAATTTCATCAAGTGAAACCATAACAGCAACAGTAATATCACTGCAAAACCTGTAAGTATGCTAAGCACCCTGTAACAATCTTTTTATTAGTTCAAAATCCAAAATGTGCAAGCACCCACTAATGCCTACCTATTTACATGGGAAATCACAGAAAGCAAAGATGGTGGTAACAAAGCCTAATTCCAGGCATAACACAGGCAACCTGCACACTGATTTACCCAAAGATGCTATCGAATTTGCACCTACAAACTAGATGTCATAGCCATAAGAAAAAAAAGTCTTCTGTGCACCCCCCCCCCTCCACTGGTTGCACGTTCACTGCATAAAGTTGACTTGACATACAGATTTCTTGTGAACCTGAACCAGCCTTCCTTCAGTACAACAGTTCTTGAATTTAGAAAAACGCACTAAAAGTCTCGAACAGTGCCACATTGCTATCAATGAAACTTTCTCCTGTAAAATAAAAACTGACTGAATCCAAATGAGAACAAATCTATGATCAAACCTTGATGAAAAAATCACCTGCCACTGATACCAGTCAGCCTGGTAGTCTCATCATGTCAATGGTGAACGAGTTGATTGAGGCCAAAAACAAAAAATACAGTGCTATAATCCTAAACTTCCACAGTAAAAATGATGAAACACTGAAGGATGACATCAAACTAATTGAAATGTGGGATTAAAGCCACATTTCAATT
The DNA here is from genome assembly GCF_054136105.1 of Typopeltis vanoorti. Classification (NCBI taxonomy): domain Eukaryota; kingdom Metazoa; phylum Arthropoda; class Arachnida; order Uropygi; family Thelyphonidae; genus Typopeltis; species Typopeltis vanoorti. The sequence continues at coordinate 120,631,950 of NC_143559.1, forward strand.
AGTTTGATGATGTCATCCTTCAGTGTTTCATCATTTTTGTTGTGGAAGTTTAGGATTATTCCCTCCCACTAAATCACCGAATGCCGCCACTTTGGGTCCAAGAACAAAAAAAGGATGAAAAGAACTTCCTGTGACTGGTGAAAGTAACCTGTGACTCAATGGTGAGCATATCAAAATTAATGGTGGCTGTCAGCAACTTCAGAGGGTCTTCTGATCCACAAATTGACTTCACTAGTAACAGGAAGAAAAATGAGAAAGAACTGGTTACTAGATGTTTAACAGAGATGTGTGTTAGACATAGTATAATATTTTAAATAACAACTTCACACACGTGAGAGAAAACTAAATAGAATTTATTACTCCATTTAGTTTTCTCTTACATTTGTGAAGCCATTATTTAAAATATTATACTATAAAAATGACAAAGCACTGATGAAATGTGGAAGTTTAGGATTATAGCACACTACATATGATGGTGAAAATGGTTCCTTGTGTTCTAACTATGCAACTAATGCTGGGGTTCCACAAAGTTCTGTCCTCACACACGATCTTCCTATATATCAATGACCTGTTCCAGCTGACCACCAATCCAATACACAGTTTTGCTTATGACAGCACGCTATATTCCTCCTTGTCACCTGATAAACCTTGCACCACACACACACCATCACAACTTACAGAACAACCATCACCTCTATAACCCTAAATTTGAATCTCCAAATCATTCTGCAATGGAGCTCTGATAACCTTGTCAATTTCAATGCCTGCAAAACACGGTTCTACCTTAAAACACATTCTTCCAGCCTTGCCTTTGATAACACACAAATCTCTAGACAAGATGAGATTTCTCTGCTTGGTGTCACCCTCACATCAAGCCTCTCCTCGCAAAAACACATTATAGCCAATGCCTCTTCAGCACCTAAAAAATTAGGATTCCTCTTTCACTCATCTCTGATATGCAAAAGAGAAATCCTAATTTTTTGATTGCTCAAAAGAGGAATTCTAACTCACTCCAACAACTTTCGTACAGGTGTTTAGTATCTGCTGCATGCATCTTCTATAAATATTTCCATAGCAAGTGTTTGTGGGAACCAGTATCAATAATTCCACCCCCCCAACAAATATGTTAAAATGTGTAGCTGCTGCCCAACATCCCTTCATAGTCCAACTCCTAATCCACACAACCAGTTTCCCTCCTCTTTCATTGCCATTGTTGCACTCTGGAGAAGCCTCCACTCCTGCATGTTTCCAAGGAATACAATGCACAGGCCTTCAAATGTAATGTGAACAAGTTCCTCTTTACTCAAACCTCTTCCCATATGTAGTAATAACTTATTACAGGTCAACCAAGTACCTCTCATGTATAGATCTAAAAAAATAAAAAAATACACAACAGGAAAAAACTGCATTCATAATACATTTTATATTTTCTATGTTTGTACTATTCTCATAGTTTTTACTTATTTTGTTTGTTCTGGCATTGATTTTCATAAAATTTGTAATGTGTCCCTATCCCCAAGTCAGAGGAGAAAACATCTGAAAAAAATGGGCAGACGTCATGTCAAATGGATCCAAGACCAATGGGGGAAGGCGTCGGTACTGTTTACAGATAAGTCCTGATTTGCTCTACAAAGTGATATCAGGTATGTTGCGATCTGGAGAAAAAACAAGGGACTTGTTATCATCTTTCTAATATCTATGAAAAGGAACAACATAGTGGAGGTAGTGTGATGGTTTGCTGAAACATCTTGTTAGGTGGATGCTCCAACCTGTATATTCTTCCCAAAGATGATGGGAAGAATATACAGGTTGGAGCATCCCGTACCCAATAACAGAACCACAAATGCTGCAATTTATAGAGATGGTATTTTGGATCCCTATATTCATCTATATAAAAATGGGTCAGATGGGTGTAATAGGAGAAACATTTATCTTACAAGATAATAAGGTTCATCCTCATCAAGTGAAGCTCATGGACCAATATCTTCAAGAAAATACTATTGTATAAACTGGCCAACCAGGTCTCCTGACCTTGATCCTACTGAGCATGTCTGGTATGCTCTAGATGTTGCCACTCTCAACCACCCACTCCTCAAACCATGAGGATTTAGGAGAGCTTTGCAGGAGCAATGGTTATTACCAACTAAGCTCCTGGACACCATTATAAATAGTATGAATAGTCATTGTGAGAACAACTGCTGTGAGGGGGGGTGACCACATTTCCTGATCACATTTTCAATTTGACAATGTCTTCACGTACCCAATTGTTTACTGAATTAAACTATTTCTTTACAATTTTTGTGGGTGTTTTTTTCACATCTCATATCATGCTGCTTTTCACCAAATTGTATAAAACTTTATCATGCAATTTTTTAATTATCATGTTTTTTTGTATGTTCCTTAATTTATGGAAATCAGTGTATATATCCATGCCCACAGCAGGATATATACACTGTATTAACTAAGTATTCCACTTGGTTAATCAGGCTAGCACTTTATATTCCATGTTTAGTATAATAACATAACTACTTCTTCCTTCTTCTGATCGGTGTTACCTGATGACGGTACTTTATTATTCAGAGGTATCTTACTTGTTTTGGACTTCTTTGACCTAACACCAATTACCTTAAAAAGGTATTTCTGTAGTTCCTGTACTACTTCCATCTCTTTTCCATTGATGCTTCTAAGGCTAATAATGCCTGTCTTCCCTTCTGCTATGTCGAGTTGTTCTAGTAGATGACTTTTCATTGTTCACCCTGATGAACACTGAAAAGTAGATGAAAAGTGAATGAGGAGTGAACAAGGGAATATGTTTTTCCAAACAATGACCCATATGGTATGACATTTCATCATGTTTTATCATTACAACTGCCGTTAGTTTAAGTCACGTGGAATACAATGTGGTTGGCGGAGTCTCAAACTGCCTGTTCAGTATTCAGCTGAATGCTTAATAACATGGTGCACCACAAGAAGGTGACGATTGGAAATTTGGTCAGAAGTCCCCAGTCAGTTCTCCACTTTCCTTACAAATTGCATGGTTGTCTCAGCCCAGTTATCTAGCTCTGACTCCTAAGCAATTTATATACTTCTTTAAATTATTCCAGAAATGTTAAAGAACGGTTTTCATATACAAGAAACAAAAAAAAAAAAAAAAGATAAGAATTAGATAAAGATAATTCAATTAACAATGCTCAATTATAAATTAAAGATACCAAGAAATTATATTCTTGGCTTAACCCTTTATCTAAGTATAAGCAAACAAAGTTTGCACCTGAAGTATTTTCAGGACAGGGCAACTTATATATACAGAGGCTAATGACTTCACATCAATTGCCTTAGTATCCCATAACGTAAAGCCCATTTCCTTATGGACATGTATAATGCTATGCATTATGGGAAGGGTCACTACCCAGACCAGTTTCGACCTTTATTGAGGTCTCATCAGTGGGAGCCAGACCCAGAGGTGATACCAAGATTGGAGTAATGCACAAGTCATATTTCCTTGGATAAAGAATTAAAACAAGAATATAATTTCTTGGCATCTTCAATTTATAGTATAACCAAGTGAAAAAACTTCCAACAAATGCTCAATTATCATCTAATGAAATGGCCTGAAGATTATTGCTGAGAACTCCAGAGAGCAGTATCCAACTTTCATAAGCTGATAGTTATACTACTTGAATTACTGCTATGGATCACAAGGGAACACTTGTGATCCTCACATTACATTATCATCCGTCTAATTTAACACATTCATTGCCAATCACGCGATATTGCGCGATGCGAGTTCTCACCAAACGGCCGATCATGCGTTATCGCATGGACGTCGCTATCAAGTAAAAAAAATTTGGCCACCACACGAAATTCCAATTTTCAGCTTGGCAATGAACATGTTAAGAGGAATAAGGCAAAATAAAACAAATGATGCTATCACATAAGCACATGATGCTGCTAAGAAAAGTGCAGAGAACTTCCTACACTAGAAGTTAATATTTCCAAAATAAGAAAGACAATTTGAAAGAAAGATGCCTATGTATCCCTATGAAAATGCATATGCCTTCAGAGCACCAGACCACCAGAAGGAACTGGAAAAAAAAAGTCTAGAAAAAAGTTACTCTCATCACTGACTAGAACTTTTTTCTAGATCTCAGTATGAGTTAGTCAATCTTTCATACACAGACAAGTAATTTTTCCTCCTGGAAACTTGCATTTTTAATAGTAGAACTTACATTATTTCAGACAATAGTATGTATCTTTTAGGGTTTAGGAACATGAGATGGCAACAACTGTCTGTTGTACTTTCTCACTCTTCCTCTTCCAAAAAATCTTCTGTAAGTTAGTTAAGGCTAAGGGAGTTTAAACCTAATCCCTTTGGAAATACAAGACATTAGTAGATTTTTTATTTAATTCAAAAAGGTATGCAATTGCAGATAGTGAAGTTGAATTCTGAGGCGAGTATTATTGATAAACATTTATTAATATATAACAGAATTATATCATTATTTAATTTTAACAGTACAATAAGAAAAATATAAAGATATTTGGTTTTAATTAAATTTTAAACTATTAAATTTTCCATTATATTTTGTGACACATGGATTACAAAAATTGTGCAACCCATATGTTAGTCCATAGCCCAGTTGGTAATAATGAGGTTCTTTCATTAAAACATGGATATGAATCCCATCTAGAATGCGAAAAACCTTTATAAGGGCTTTTTAATTAGAGAGGGAGTACACTATTTAAAGACCTAGAAGACTATGCTGATAGAATTAAAAGCCCAATCATTAATTTGGTTTCTATGAAGCTAAGTTACATGACCATGACAGGTTATTACGCCTAACATGTTAGCTAAAATTGAATCATTTTTAATAGACTGCAGAAAAAGTTGAAAAAATAAAATCAGTTCCAAGTCATAACTGATAACACAGCTTCACTTTATATAACCAATGATTATGTACATAGTACAAATACAAGTGTTTAAATTGTATTCCTTCTTAAATTAACAAAGAGTGAAATTATAAATCGACCTGAATTTTTTGAAGCTTGAAGATTACCTATAAATGTTATTTGCAATTTTCAGACTTTTTTTTTATTTTTTTTTTTTTTACACTTATCACAAAGCTTCTAAACTCTGAGCTTCCTCTCCTATATCATAATTGCATTTTTTTTTTCTTTTTTTTTTGGGGGAAAAAAAAAAATCAGCTAATGCCTTTTATTTTCCTTAGGGGAAGTAGGAAAGGTCCTATCTAGCTTATGGAGACTGAGTGGACAGTTCAATCTCCACCAGTAGCCAATCAGAAATAGCTGGCCCAAGGCTATCACTAATTATAAGTTATAAGTGACAACTGTTGAAGAGACTGGCAAACAAGTGCTGTCATCTTTTTTTTTTTTTTTTTGAGAGGAAAGAAATTATGTAAATACAAACTTCTAACTCCAAAACACTTCAGATGTCTGGTTTCTAGATTTCTTTCATTTATGAAAAAAATATTATAAAAAATATTTGAATAAATAAAAAATAAATAAACAAGTGATTTAAATAAACTTGAAAGAAACACATTTATGCTTTGCTGCCTTATTTGGCAGCAAATTAAGAACAGAATAAAGTCTGTTCTTAATAAAGAGCTAGCAGTGAAACTAACTGTAATGGACTGTTACAGTACATTATACACAAATCAAAGAGTAAGAGTTAACAAAAATCGTATGAATTCTCTGTTAGTGAATCCACAAGCTTTCCCCATAACTGACAGTACAGTGACAAATGTGATTCACCTTTGTTTTAGTGTAATTTTTAAGGAATAGAATAATGTACTTTTAAAACTGCAATTTTTTGGACTTCAGATTTTGAAATTTATAAAATATGTGAATTTCTGCCTCAGAATTTAAAATAAATTTATTCTGTTTTGCAACTAAAGTCAAAAATAGTTTGATTTCTCTGTAACAGAACAATTCTAGCTGTACCTCCATCTACACTTTGACTCTTCCTTTTTTAGTCCCATCTTTTCTTTTTTTTTTTTAAAGGTGACATAAAAAGATTATCTCATGTACACACACACACACACACACACACACTTACTTTTAACATTCCGACTACATGCTGAAATTCCATTCTGACATGCATTTGAAGGCAATGCAGCAGCATCTGGACTAGGAACAGGAACTTCCTGAGTATCACTCTTCTCTACAGAGTCCTTATTCTCAACAACAGATAGATTAATAAGAAAGTCTGATATTGGTTTGGTATTAGAAACTGTTTCATCATGTTGCTTTTGAATACCACTGCTATGACCTGGTACAGTTTCTTCTACTGTGTTTTTTTTTGCACGTGGCTTAGCTTTGGGTTTCCTTTTTGACTTTTCTGAAATGAGAAAAAAATTAATTCAGATTTTTTTTTAATATTAAATGAAACTTTAAAACTTAACTCTTGAATGTGGAAAGTTAGTTTTAAATATTTTTCACCAAGCACATTTTCACCATCATTATTACCAATGCTGAAAAAAGTGCAAGTGCTCTAGTACAAGATGAATTACAAACAAAGAAAATTTATTATTTAACTAGGAAATTTTGCTTACTCTCATCATTAGGATGTGCAGTATATTGCTAAGCAGCTAGTAGCTTGTCAATGGTTGACAAGCAAGCAAACAGATTGGTTTGTATTACATGCCAAATATTCAGTAGCTAGGTATCATGTCATACAAAAGAAAGACACTGTACTGATAATGCCTAGTTTGCTAAAGGAGACCATAAAAAAGATTGAGTAGGCTATCTAAACCCACAGAGGATAGGTCAAGCTATTGTAGTATATAGCAATTTAGGAAATATGTGTATGCATGTGTATATGGAATAGTTTCCACAGGCCAACTGCTAGATAGTACAGAAGACCAAACTTGATGGCAACGTGTTGTCTGGAGGCTTCCTGATCAGTTGGGAATAGTACTGATGCTGCTTATTCTACCAGGTCAAGCCTAGAGGAAGTCCAAGTATAGTTACATGCAGGGGATGTTGTCAAGACCACACATGGAGTGGAGTCTGGACACTTCCTGTGTTGGTGTTATGTGAATAAGTCATTTGCTGTAAGTTCTTGATCTTGAAGTTTTCAACTTTAACTCAAACATGAAAGATACCTCAATAAATACTGATACCTTTGCAAATGTAAAACATGAGTGGTTTGCATCAAAACAACATCTAAACCAAAGAAAAAAAAAAATTTATACAATGAAAAGCACTTCAACATTAATTTCACCAATGTCTCAGACTGGGACATCAATACAAACAGCTGTGATCTTTTCATCTCAAAATGCATAACCTTACACTTTGCCACATCAAACTGACAGCCATTTGTCTTTGCCCAGAGTGCCAGTCTATCCAAATCATCCTGCAAAATTTTAACTATTAACTTTATTAATTATTGCCCTACCCAATTCTGCATCATCAGCAAACAACTGAATAATTCTTCTCAGTTCCTTTCCTATATCATTAATTAAACAGTAGAACCCTGTGACATGCCATGAGTCCCAGGACTCTACTCCTGAATAAACTGCCATCTAGAGACTCTCCATCAACCACCCTCTTATCCACTTCAACTTTATATCCCTCCCCATGTGCTGCAATTTATTAATTAGAATTCCATGAGGCATCCTGTCAAAAGCATTTACAAAGTCTAGCAGCAATACTATAAACCCATTACCTTCACCCAACTCAGCTATCACTATACTACAAAATGTGAGCAAGTTACTAAAGCATGACCTACCATTCACAAAAGAAACCTGCTTCCCATACAGTATCACATTTCTGTCTATTCCTATATTTTGCTCTTGACCAACTTCTTCAGCACCTTGACAATTACCCATAATATGCTGATAAGTTGGTAATTTGCTACATCAGTCTACAAGCCTCCTTTATGTAATAGAACTATTTTCTCCTCTTTCCATTCACTTGTGATTAACCCAGAGCCAAGACTTAGATTACATAATGTGGTTAAAGGCACTGCTAATTCTCTGGCACCTTCTCGTAAAACTTGAATTGCTATACCATCTAATCCCATAGTGGCATTCACATCAAGGTTCTGTAATATGCTATGCACCTCTAGTTCATTTACCTCAGTTTCCATATAGGCCTTTGCCTTTCTTGTCACTGCAATATCTCGACCTGGATGATATACTCTTGCAAAGTGTTCACTTAGTAATTCTACTATTTTGTCCGATTCAGTTATTTGCCTACCATCGGCATTCGTTAAAATATTAAAATTCTGCCATAAACATTCCTTCTTTTACTGAAAGAACTCTTTGGGATTATTTTTGGCCTGTACTGCTAATTTCCTATCATACTTTGCTTTTCTTACCTTTTTTACTTTTTTTTTTTTTTAGGTCCAGCTTGATGATGGTATTCATTTTACTCCCAATTGATTTATCCCTCTGACTCTAGGTATACAATCTGCTATTATCTCCCTCAAACACTCCTTAACACTTCCCATGCACTATCAGCACAACAAGGAAATAATCTAAGCAATCTCCTAAGCTGGTCATACTTGCCAGCCCTGTAATTCCACATATACCCCCACTCTCTCTTAACTGAAAATCCCACACATTCAGACACCTCTCAGGCCAAGACCATATGAACTCTCTCACCAACTAGTGGGAATGTGGTCATATTGGTTATAGACAAATGCTCTGATGCAATTACTAGATCAAGCATTCTCAACCCTCCCCCCAGTACATTCTATCACATGCTACCTATTATCTCTTACTAAGTGCACAAATTCCATTTCCTTCCTTCCTCCCATGTGTCTTTTCCTCCTTCCAGTCTCTGTTCCCATAGTGATGATGATGCCAGGAACATTTAGAACAAAGAGAAGTTGAAGTCCCCCCCCCTAATAATTATCTGCCCTCCACTCATTGAGCTTATTTGCTGAAGCATACTATCCCCATAATCCTTGACATCCTCAGGTCTATAGAAGCAATCAACTGTATATTTTGTTCTGCTGGCCACTATCTCAGACCAGATGGCCTCAAATGTACTATTATCACCAGCCTGCAGTTGAACTCCTATGCTCTTTGGTTGCAGTTCATTGACTATCATCAGTAATACTCCTCCCCCATTCTTTTCTACCATCCCTGAAAACACCATAGCCTTCACATTCTATCCTACTATCTATATAATTTTCTGTTAGGCATATCTCATTAATGCCAATAGCCTTTGGCCAGGTTGCACTATCCAATGCCAAAAGTTTCTCCCCCCTTGTTCTAAATGTACCTGGTATTAGTGTACATAAAGTGCAATAGCCACTTGAGACCACTGCTGTCCTTATGCTTGATACTAACTATCCCATTCTAGTTTACCAGTGGTACTAACTTAGGCATTTTTTGCACATTCTTACACTCAACTGCCTCACTGGTATCTGTGTACTTGCTCAACAGCTTCTCACCAATAAAAGCTCTAGTTTCCCTGATTTTGCACATCCACTTTCACTTTATTCAGCAATAATTTTTTCCAGACTGTGAACACCAAATCCATTCAGATGTAAATCATCCATCTTGAATAAATCTTTTCATCCAAACTCATCTGCAAATTCTACATTATTACTCCTGCATAACCTATGGATCGATTAATTCACCATTACGATCCTCCTCAATTCAACTCTGTCATACTGCAGCAACTGACTCACTATCTTAACACACTTTTTTTTTTTTTTTTTGCAACTTTCAGTAACCCTTTCATGTCCTCCCTCATAACATACTTTTCTCCTTTCAAATCATTCGTTCTGGCCAATTATGTAAGTTTCTTGCTTTTAGCCCTTTCAAAATAAGTTTTAGACATGCAGATAGTTTACTTGCAGTTATTTTGGGATACTGTATTTAATAAATAAAAAAAAAGAGAGCAAGCTTGTTCAAGTGGAATGGGGGAATAAATGTTTCTTATGCCAATAACAATTACTTTAGTGATATGCTCAGTGCAAATGTTTAGATGAAAAGACTAAAAACAATAATCCAACCAAGGAAATGAGAGAATGGGACTGAAGAAATTCGACAGTTAAAGAGAAATAATTAAAGTTCAGAATGGTTGGTGGTATTAGGGGAGCAACAGAGATGACAAATGAATATGATAGAATGGAATTGAGAGATTTTTAGTCAAAGAAGATCTAAGTTGGAATTTAACTCAGACATGGTATGTCAGAGCAAACACATATACACAAATCCCGCTTTGAGAGACAAAAGGAATAAAGAGAATCAATTGGGGAAACTGAGGCGAGTAATGCTTTAGGAAGCTGAAATTTGAGTTTCTGTTAAAAAAAAGTATGTGTGGTTTTTGCACATTGCAAGTAGAGATAAACACTTTTAAAACTAAGACCAAGTACATTGGTGAAGTGACTCTGGAAGGTTAACTTAGATTAATACTATATTAACTTTTACAAAGAGAGTTGGATTATTATTTATTTGTGTTTTGGCATATGAGTATGTGGTGTTTCTCTTTGATCTACATACCAATTTAGCCTTTCAAAATTGTATTCATGCTAATTCCTTAGTTTTTGTTTTAGTGTCCAATAACTATATATTATTATCAGGGACGGCTCATGCATAGGCAGTGCAGAACTGCAGCACCCCCAATTTTTCTCGATATATAAATATATTTATTAATTTATTTATATTTGCATGTAATATTTAATTTTATCATCAACAATCCTATACAATTCTCTTATTTTGTATAAAAAATAATAAAAATCCATCTTGTAGAACTTAGGAGAGCGAAGGACACTAGCAGCACTGTGTTTACCACAGTGTCATATTGCTACGCATGCAAGCATATGCACGTCATAGTGAGATGCGAGCTATTAGCATAATGCGGCACTGTCCGTCACGCAGTTCCACTGTTGTTTATATGCAGTTTGCGCCAGTAGTAGTGTGTTTGTAGTGCTTATCGTGTTTACTCTGCCTCTTTAAATATTTGGACATTACAATTAAAGGAATGGACTTTATTTTTAAGTAATTTTGAATTATACTGAATTGTATAATTTTATCAATAATAACCAATATTTTTTCATGAAACAAAACAAGAAGAATATATTTTATTTTTAAGTAATTTTGAACTGTATAATTTTATCGATAATAAACAATGTTTTTTTATGTTTAATTTTTTTTTAATTTTTACCATAATTTTGATATTTTATCCAAACAGATATATACTGTACTTACAGTGTGTATGCATATTTCGAAAGTTGCAGCACCCCCACGATTTCAAGCCACGAGCCGCCACTGATTATCATCACACCCTCCATGAGTCAAACACTCATCGTGCAGTTCATTCAACTAACAATATATTTATCATGCCGAATCTTAAAATCCTTAATACTCCCTACATTAAAAACATATTCCAGCAATGAGTTTCATTCAACTGCAACTCTCCATATAAAAAATCTACACCGACCATCTCTTCTTCACCACACTCTTTTTATACATATAAAAGAAAGAGACATTAAAATTAGAAAAAAAAATTAGAAATAAAATTGGAAGCATTAAAATTAGTTTTCAATCCTTTCTTAGTGCTATAAATATTCCATTAAACCTCAAACATAATTAACAATGCTAGCAAGGCTGTTAGAATGCAAAAGAACAAAGTGAAAAAGTTGATTATTTTGGGTGGAAAAAATAATATGGTATGAGAGAAGATATGAGAGTTACTGCAAGCAGCAAGAGAAGAGTGAGAGAGTTAAGATAGTGAGTCTTTTGTCATGGTATGACAGAGATGACTTGAGAAGGAGGGCCATGATAGCGAATGACTCTATGTATACGTTGTGCAAGAGGAATGATGTGGAGTTTGTGGATGTATGGAGCAAGTTTAATGGATGAAAGGACTTTGAATGGTTTGTATTTGAATGGACTTGGTGTTTGGTGTCTGGAAAAAGTGTTGATGAATAAAGTGAGACTAGTGTGCAAAATCAGGGAAACTGGAGTTGGGGGGGGGGGGGCTGTTGAGCAAGTATACCAATATTAATGAAGCACTTGAGTGTATGTGCAAAAAATGCTCAAGTTAATACCACTAGTAACAACTCAGGATGGAATAGTTAGTATAAAGCATATGTACAGTGGTGGTTCCAAGAAACTATTACACTTGATGCATGCTAATGCCAGGGGCATTCAAAACAAGGGGCAGGAGGTATTGGCCTTAGTTAATTCTTCTTGGCCAAAGGTTACTGGCATTAGTAAGATGTGGCTGACAGAAGATGAGTTGGTGTGATAGCATGTGAAGGGTATGGTATATTTTCAGGCAGGATAAAGAGAAAAGAATGGGGAGGGGGGGGTATTGTTGATAGCTGATGAACTGCAACCAAAGAGAGTAAGAGTTCAATTGTAGGTCAGCAAAAACAGTGCATTTGAGGCTAGTAGGACAAAATATACAGTTGGTTGCTACTATTATTATTTATTATTTTTTTCAGGCTACTCCAGGGAGTCCTTAGACTCATCGAGGGAGGCCCTAACATCATGTCACACAACTATACGCCATTCTCACAGTATCTATCATACCTTGCCTTGAACTCGCTCACTGTCATAGCACCCACAACAGACTCTGGCAGCTTATTCCACTCATTTACCACTCTAACAGTAAAGAACCCAGCTCTAACACCACTGCTAACCACACTCTTGCCCAGCTTCGATAGGCGTCCCCTAGTTCTCCCACCACCAGTCCTGATCTCAAAAATATCCTCTGAATTAATCTTATAGAATCCTTTTAGCAATTTGAATGTCTCAATCATATCTCCCCTTTTCCGAATATCAACCAGTTTCTGCAACCCACAAATCTTCAACCTGTTCTCATATGGTTCATTCCATAGACCTGCTATCATCTTAATCACTCGCCTCTGGATCCTCTCCACCTCCTCCCCATCAAGAAGGAACCGAGGTGACCAAATCTGGGCACAGTAGTCAAGATGAGGTCTTATCAAGGCTCGGTACAGAGGTACAATAACTTGCTTGTCACTGCTCGTTAAGATATTTTTCAACAACCAAGTGAGTTGATGAGCTGATTTAGCTACTTTCACAATGTGCCCCCCAAACTTCATCTCCCTATCCACCAACACTCCCAAGTCCCTGGCCTCATCAATCTCTTGGAGTACAGTTCCACCCATGTGGTATACTGCTGCTAATCTTTTCACCCCAAAATGCATAACCTTACATTTTGTCACATTAAATTGACATCCATTCTCCTTAGCCCAGAACTCCAATCTATCTAAGTCATCCTGCAAGACTTTGACATCTTCTGCATTCACTATTGCCCTCCCCAACTTTGCATCATCAGCGAACAAATGAACTGTTCCACTTAGATCCTTCCCTATATCGTTAATAAACAGATTAAACAGCAGTGGTCCAAGAACAGAACCCTGCGGCACCCCACTAGTAACAGGCTGTCTTTTGGACTCCACTCCTGAATAAACCACTCTTTGATATCTCTCCATCAACCACCCACCTATCCATCTCACCAACCTTATATCCATTCCCATATGTTGTAGTTTACAGATTAGAATTCAATGTGGTATCCTGTCAAATGCCTTTGCCAGGTCCAGCAGTATCACTGTAAACCCATTTCCCTTATCCAGTTCAGCCGTCACTTTGTTATAAAACTTGACCAAGTTACTCAGGCATGATCTACCCTTTACAAAGCCATGCTGTCCCCTGTACAGTATCTCATTTTCATCAATCCATTCCTGTATTTTTCTCTTGACTACTTTCTCCAAGACCTTGACAACACCTCCTGATATGCTGATCGGTCGGTAATTTGCAACCATAGTCTTAGATCCTCCTTTATGCAATGAAACTATTTTCCCTTCTTTCCCCGCCTTCAAGACTAAACCAGACCCGAGACTCAGATTAAACAACATGGTCAAGGGCACTGATAATTCCTTAGCCGCTTCACGCAAGACCCGTGCCGGTATACCATCCAATCCCACAGATGTATTCACATTAAGGTTCTGTAATAGACTATTCACCTCCACTTCATTCATCACAATTCCCGTATAAACTAATGGCTCCTTCATTTTTTCAATGTCACTACCTGGATGATATACTTTTGCAAAGTGCACGATCAGTAACTCCACTATATCGACTGGTTCAGTGACTTCCTTACCATCGTCATTCCTTAAAATCATTTTGCCATGTACAGTTTTTTTCTTGCTTGCAGCATATTGAAAGAACTGTTTGGTATTCTCTTTTGCTTGCATAGCTAGTTTCCTTTCATAATCGGCTTTTGCTGTTTTTACCACACTTGTTACCCTTCTGGAATGCACTTTATACCGTTCATGTGCCTGCAGGTCACCCCTTTCTTTAAATTCCCTCCACAGTTGTTTCTTTTTTTGCAGCTCAAGCTTAATGGTATTATTCATCCATTTAACCCCTACTTGTTTTACTATTCGGACCCTAGGTATACAATCAGCCATAACCTCCTGTAAATGCTCCTTGACCACTTCCCATGCTCTATCGATGTCCAGCCCTTGCAGTTGTACATGCCATGGCACCGATCCAAGCAATCTCCTAAGCTTCTCATACTTGCCAGCATGGAAATTCCACATATACCCTGTCTTAATCAAAAATTCCACACCTTTAGCCACCTACCAGGTCAAGACCTTATGATCACTCTCACCAATAGGTGGCAACATGGTCATATTCATTACAGTCAAATTGTGAGATGCTATTACCAGGTCAAGCACTCTCACACCCCTAGTATTTTCAATTACATGCTGGCTCGGATAGTTATCTCTTAATAATTGAATAAAATCCATTTCCTTCCTCACATGTGTCCTCTCCTCCTTCCAATTAATGTTACCATAATTAAAATCCCCCATAATAATTACCCTCCTTCCACTCATTTCATCAATTTGTTTATGCATACTATCTCCACCATCTATTCCATCACCTGGTCTATAGCAGCACCCAACTGTATATTTTATTCTGCCAGTCTCAATCTCACATCAAATAGCCTCAAATGAGCTCCTTTCACTATCCTGCAATACAACTTCAATTCTCCTTGGCTGCAGTTCATCAGCTATCATCAACAATACTCCTCCACAGCCATTTTATTCTCTCTGTCCCTCCTAAACACACTATAACCTACACATTCTATCCCACTAACTATATCATCTTTTGTCAGCCATGTTTCACTAATGCCAATAACCTGTGGCCAGGAAGAGCCAATCAAGGCCAAAAATTCTTCCTTCTTGTTCCTAATACTCCTGGCATTGGTATACATGAAATGCAGTGATCTCTTTGTCCCACCCCTATCTTGATGTGTTATTCTAAATGTCCCATTCCCATTTTTTGTCCTTAGTGCTGGCTCAGGTACATTGTATACATTTTTACACTCAACTGTCTCACTGATGTCTGCATATCCACTCCCCCCCCCCCAATCCTTGGTAGTTCTAGTTTCCCTGGTTCTGCACATCCATTTTCACTTCATTCAGCAACACTTTTTACAGTCTTCGCACACCAAGTCCATTCAAATGCAGGCCATCCATATTGTATAAGTCCTTTCGCCCATCAAACTCATTCCACACGTCCACAAATTCCACACTACACCGTCTGCATAACCTGCACATAATGTCATTTGCGATTATGGCCCTCCTTCTAAACTCCTCTCTGTCATACAGCGGCAACAGACTCACCATTCTAACTCTGTCACTCCTTTCAATACTATAGACCAGGGAATGTGAAGGAATGACGTGGATAGCATGCATCAGCAAATAAGCTTAATGAGTGGAAAGAAGGCAATTATTATGGGTGACTTCAACTATGAGAACACAGCTCAGACAGAGGAAACAACACGAGAGGAAGGAAATGGAATTTATTCAGTTACTATGCAATCATTACCTCATGTAGTATGTGATGTAATCTACTAAGGGTTTGAGAGCACTAGATCTAGTAAATGCATCAGAGAATTTGTCTGTAATCAAGATAACCACATTAGATCACTCTCACCAACTGGTGAGAGTGATCTAATGCTGGTTATCTTGCTGGTTAAGGCTGCCATTTCCCAAGACAAATAGATTAATTTGATTTGAGGATACAGGATTGTTCAACAAAATGGTTTGTTAAGACTGTAGTATTAAAGCACTGCAGATTTTGTTTAGATTGGAGGGGTGTAAGTCTCTCCAAGCATTGTTAGTTTTTATCAAAAAGATGGGCACTGGATCTCACTAGATCTTTTGTCTGAGAAGGCCTAAGCCCCTCTTCCTTTATGCTATCGAGCATAGCCACTTGAAAAGCAGATTTTACACTGTGTATCTGTCCAGCCTGATTCCTGCTTTCAAGCATTCCAAGTTCTTGCCTGCAAGTCAGTACTTGTAGACAAGAACTTTCCATTTTCAGCAAGCTGAGAAATGAGAAGAAGAATTTCAAGTATTCCAAGTTTGTGAGTGATTTTGGCCAGGGCCATCACCAGATTAGATCGTGCCCCAAGGCAAACAATTAAATATTGCCCCTGATGATTATAAGACGAAAATAGACAATCTCCAATTGCTATTTTGATTTTATTACAAGAGAAACATTAATGCAAAACGATTACATAATAATATTAATTAAATTATTATGTTTGCTCTATGGAGATATCGCACAATAAAACTGTTTTTAAGTTCTTCTAAATTTAAATTATTAGCTATGTCTGTCTCTATCGATAGACCCACCAATCTTTCTTGGGTACTGCTGTTCGCAAATAATTTTTAATCAGTTTAAGCTTGAAAAAACTTCTTCCTGCACTTGCTAAGCTAACCGGAATTGTTAGCATAGTGACGCCGCTGATCATAATATGGCTGAACGAGCCCCCTTATTAAGCTGTGCCATGAGGCAGGCTGCCTTCATGTTACACCCTGTCGATGGTACTGGGTAAGGCTTGGAGAAAGAATGTCACAAGACCCTTATGCCTTGCCAGCTCCATGGAGGAAAGAAACTATCTATCAGAGTGATGGAGTTCATTATCATCATGTTGTGGAAAATGGGCTCCATGAGGATTACAGGAAGGGATGCTGTCTTTACTGTGTGCTGGAGGTTTAAGTTCTCCCATCTTCAAAGGGCATCTTTGGAAATTTGTCAGACTCACTGGCATGTGGGCTGTTGTTATTCTTAAGGTTGTGGGGAAAAAGAGACCTCTATTAGCAGAACTGAAAATATATTTGGTGCTGCATTTGTGTGCCATTTCCTGCTGTTGAGTATTAAGGAAAAGCGAGTGCAAAACATTATCCTGTGGTCAATGGATGTCAAGTTTTGTCCTCCTTTAAAAGAAACACTTAACTTGAGTGGGAAAGCCAGTTTGTTTGGTAAATTGCACTGGTGACATGAGAATCTTTAATGTATGCTAGAGGGCATTGGTAGTTATTTGATTAACATTAATTGTTAATCAAATAGCTACCAGCCTCTGCTTTCCCTCTTGTGGAAGCAGAGGCCTGTATTGCCACCCACTTTCCTAGTAGTTGCTTAAAATGTTTAACGAGTGTAGCCCAGTTCTTATCCACATAAGAGGACATGTTTCCTAGGTAAACTCCCAAGTATTTGTTTCCCACTGCAAACCATATGTGGTGGAGTTGATTCAGTTTATCCATTTGCCACACCACAGTTCTGTGGTTTTATTTGCATTTATTTTGGCTCCTGAGACTGCTTGGTATTGTTGGTATGCTGTTTATATTTTATAGAAATCTTCCTCTTAAAAGGCTATAACTGTAACATCATCAGTATACGATGTCAGGGTTATGGCTTCGTAAGAAGGATTTTTTCCACAGAGTAAACAAAATGTTTACTCTGTGGAAAAAAAGGGCTCTTTGGCAATTGTGCAAAGAGGACTGGAAAGTGGACAGCTTTGTTTAATACCTCTGCTGTATGGTATAGATATGGTGAGCCTATTGTTTATTTTCATGCAAAAGTGTGCTTGATGTGAATATTAGCTATGTAATTAAACCAAATCAAGTTTTACAATAAGATGCTAGGGAATTGGCAGTGCCTTTGAAAACATTGTTTAATTAAGTCTCAACTGTGGGCTGGTTCCGGGGGGAGGGGGTAGAAAGAGGGGAAAATAGTTCCATTGCATAAAAGACTTGAATACTGAGGTAGCAAATTACCAATCAATTAGCATCTCAAGGGTCAAGGTACAAGGTACTGGAAAATTGGATAGGTCAACCTCAGTGACTTACTCATGTTTTATAATACAGCTATAGCTGAGCTAGATAAAGGTAATTGGTTTACAGTGATGCTGCTTGACTTTGCAAAGGCTGTTGACAGGATAACATATGGAATTCTAATCAATAAACTGCAGCACATAGGGTTGGATATAAAGCTGAAATGGATAAGAGGGTGGTTGATGAAGAGATACTAAACAGTAGTTTATTCAGGAGTAGAGTCTAGTAGAAAACCTATGACACTAGTGGCATGTCCAGGGCTGTGTATACTTTGGAATACTATTTAATTTGCACACTGTGCATGAGTATAGGAAATTATCTGAGAGGAACTATTTAGTTGTGTGCTGATAACGCAAAATTGCATGTAGAAAGAGCAATAGTCAATAAAGATGATGCTAAACTTTTGCAGGATGATTTAAATAGACTGGTAGTATAGGCTAAGGATTTGGATTCAGAAAGAATAAAGGAACAAGAGAGGCAATACTCTGTTTAAGAACAATAACAGAGAGAAGATTAGACCTTAGTCAAAATACTTACATTTGCTTCCTTGATTTAGAGAAAGCGTGTGATAAAGTAAACCAGCAAATATTCCTAAACTGTCTAACTAATATCGGCATAGATTTGAGGGATAGGATAATAATTTATCAAATTTACAAAAATCAAAATGGATGGATTAAAATCAATGATAAGGAGAAAATAATAAATATAAGGAGTGGAGTAAGACAAGGATGTACACTTTCACCACTTCTATTTAATATATATTGAAAAGGCCATTCAGGAAACTAAAGATAAAATTATTTAAATTAAGGGGATATTAAATCCCACATTGTTTTAACTAAAGATAAAATAAATAGTGGCATAAAGGTAAATGGTGAGCAAGTCGTGTATGAGATTTGCTGATGACATAGCCCTTGTAGATGATGTTAGGGCCTCCCTCAATGAGGGAGGCCCTAACATCATCAGAAAACAGAACATTAACAAACAATGCTAGAATTACTAAATAATAACCTTGAAAAATATAAAATGAAAATCAACACAGATAGGACTAAAATCATTGTTACAGGCAAAATCCCTATCAATATAGAGCATATAGACATCAGCGGGAAACAAATAAAACAAGTGAAAAGCTTTAAATATTTAGGAAGCCTAATAACAGAAGATGGCAGAACAAGAGAAGACATAAGAACAAGAATAAACAATGTAAAAGCCCAATTCTCTAAGATGAAAAGCATTTTAACAGGAAATCTCAACTGACAATTGAAAAAAAAATTAGTAAAGACATTCATATGGAGCATTGCACTGTATGGATGTGAAACCTGGATTCTAAGCAGAGAAGTTGTAAGAAGATTGGAAGCTTTTGAAATGTGGTGCTGGCACCACATGAACAAAATAAAATGGACAGAAAAAAAATCAAACGAACAAGTCCTGAGAGAGATAAATGAAACATGAACTCTAATTAAATCGATCAAAATTAGAAGGGATAGGTGGTTTGGACATATACTTCGACATGATGGACTTGTGAAAAGAATAACTGAAGGCAAAATAGAGAGGAAAAGAATTAGAGGCCAACCAAGAAAAAGCTTTCTTGACCAAGTCAAAGACAGCACGGGTTCGAGGAGTTACCAGAAGGTTAAGAAGAAAGCCAATGACAGAGGGGAATGGAGGAAATTGCTGCTACCAGTCCCAAAATTGATGCAACCGATGATGATGATGGGCTAAGGAAAATAGATGTCATTTTAATGTAGGCAAGGTGTGAGGTTATGGATTTTGGGGTGAAAAGATTACCAGCTGTGTACAATAGTGATGGAACTGTACTCTATGCAAATGATGAAGCCAGAGATTTGGGGGTATTAGTGGATAGGGAGTTAAAAGTTTAGAAGGCATATTGCAAACATGGCTAAAACAGTTCATCAGATTACTTGGATTTTACACCCTGACAAGCAGAGATAGGCAGGTTATTATACATCATTATAAGGTCTTGATAAGATCCCATCTTGACTACTATACACAGATCTGGTCACCAGTTTCTTGGTGATGAGGAAGAAAGGCTCCAGAGGCAAATGACAAAGATGGTAGCAGGTCTATGGAATGCATGTATAAGGATAGGGTGAAGAGTTCTGGGTTACAGAAATTTGTTGACGGGTAAGAAAGGGATGATATAATTGAGACATACAAATTTCCGAAGTGTTTTTACAAATTTTTCTGAACAGGTGTGGTTGCTAGGGGATACCCTTGGAAATTGGGCAAGAGCACAGTTAGCAAGAGTGTGAGGGGCTAGATATTTTGCTTGAAGAATGGTGAATGAATAGAAGAGTTTGCCAGAGTCTGTTGTGAGAGCCTTGACTGTGAATGAGTTCAAAAGCAAAGTATGACAGATACCACACAAATTTTGGATAGTGTTTGGCATAATGTTAGGGCCTCCCTCAATGAGTCTAATGACTCCATGGAGTTTCCCATATAATAATATTTCACAAATATTTCCATCTGAAAGAAAAAGTATCAAGATGGTTTATCAAGATTAAATAATCTGAATGTTTGTTTTAAAAAATATTTCATAGGCTGAGACATACATACACATATATACTGTGTGTATATATATATATTATTATGGGCAACTCCAAGAGTTCTTAGACTCATCAAGGGAGGCCCTAAACATCATGTCAAGAACAATTATTCAACATTCACACAGTATCTATCATACTTTGCCTTGAACTCATTCATAGTCATGGCACCCACAACAGACTCTGGGAACTTATTCCACTCATTCACCACTCTCCAAGTAAAAAACCTAGTTCTAACACCCTTGTTAACCACACTCTTGCTCAGTTTCCATGGATGGCCCCTAGTCCTACCACCACCAGTCCTGTTCTGAAAACTATCCTCTGAATTAACCTTATAGAAACCCTTAAGTAATTTGAATGTCTCAATCACATCACCCCTTTTCCGCCTATCAACCAATTTCTGCAACCCACAAATCTTCAACCTGTTCTCATAAAGTTCATTCCATAGACCTGCTATCATCTTGGTCACTCGCCTCTGGATCCTCTCCACCTCCTCCCCATCAAGAAGAAACCCTGGTGCCTAGATCCAGGCACAGTAGTCAAGATGGGGTCTTATCAAGAGGAACAATAACTTGCTTGTCTCTGCTCGTCAAAGTATTTTTCATTAACCAAGTGATTTGATGAGCTGATTTAGCCACTTTTGCAATGTGCCCCCCTAAACTTCAACTCCCTTTCCACCAACACTCCCAAATCCCTGGCCTCATCAATCTCCAAGAGTACAGTTCCACCAATGTGGTATACTGCTGCTAATCTTTTCACCCCAAAATGCATAACCTTACATTTTGCGAAATTAAATTGACATCCATTCTCCTTAGCCCAGTCCTCCAATCTATCCAAATCATCCTGCAAAAGTTTGACATCATGTGCATTCACTATTGTTCTACCCAACTTTGCATCATCTGATACAGTGATACTGTTGGACCTTGCTAAGGTCCAGCAGTATCACTATATACCCATTACCCTTATCCAGTTCAGCCATCACTGTTATAAAACGTAAGCAAGTTAGTGAGGCATGATTTACCCTTCAAAAAACCATGCTGTCCCCCATACAGTATACCATTTTCATCTATACATTCCTGTATTTTTCTCGACTACTTTCTCCAAAACCTTGACGACTCCTGATATGCTGATCGGTCGATAATTTGCAACAGCAATCTTGGAACCTCCTTTATGCAGTGGAACTATTTTCCACTTCTTTCCACCCCCTCGGGACTAACCCAGACCCAAAACTCAAATTAAACAAAATGGTCAGAGGCACTTACAATTCTTTAGCCACTTCACATAAGACCTGAGCTGGTATACCATCCAATCCCACAGATGTATTCACATTAAGGTTTTGTAATATGCTATTCGCCTCCATTTCATTCACCTCAATTCCCATATAAATTATTGGTTCCATCATTCCACCTGGATGATATACTCTTGCAAAGTGCTCGCTCAGTAATTCCACTATATCAACTGATTCAATTACCTCCCTACCATCGGCATTCCTTAAAATCATTCTGATGTATACATTTTTTCTTTTACTTGCAGCATATAGAAAAAAACTGTTTGGGATTCTCTTTAGCTTGCGTGGCTAATTTCCTTTCATAATCCGCTTTTGCTTTTCTTGCCACACTCGTTACCTTTCTGGCCTGTTCTTTATACTGTTCATGGGCCTGCAGGTCGCCTTTCACCTTAAATTTCCTCCACAGTTGTTTCTTTTTTTGCAGCTCAAGCTTAATGGTGTTATTCATCCATTTAACCCCTACTTGATTTAATATCTGGACTCTAGGTATACAGTCAGCCATCACCTCCTTCAAACACTCCTTTACTGCTTCTCATGCACTATCAACCTCCAGCCCTTGCAGTTTTACATGCCATAGCACTGAACCAAGCAATTTCCTAAGCTTGTCATACTTACCAGCATGGTAATTCCACATGAACCCTTTCTTAATTGAAAATTCCACACATTTAGCCACCTCCAAGGTCAAGACATTATGATCACTCTCACCAATTGCTGGCAACATGGTCATATTCATTACAGTCAAATTCTCAGATGCAATTGCTAGGTCAAGCACTCTTGAACCCCTAGTATATTCCATTACATGCTGTCTCAGGTAGTTATCCCTTAATAACTGCATAAAATCCAATTCCTTCCTCCCATGTATCCTCCCCCCTTCCAATCAATGTTATCATAGTCGAAATCCCCCATAATAATTACTCTCCTTCCACTCATTGCATCTATTTGTCTATTCATACTATCTCCACCAGCTATTCCATCACCTGGTCTATAGCAGCACCCAACTGTATATTTTGTTCCACTAGTCTCAATCTCACACCAAATAGCCTCAAATATGCTCTCTTCACTATCCTGCAGTTCAACTTCCAATTCTCTTTGGCTGCAGTTCATCAGCTATTATCAATAACACTCCTCCCTCATTCTTTTCTCTCTGTCCTTCCTAAACACACTATACTCTTCACATTCTATCCCACTAGCTAAATCATGTTCTGTCAGCCATGTCTCACTAATGCCAATAACCTGCGGCCAGAAAGAACCAACCAAGGCCAAAAATCTTCCTTCTTGTTCCTAATACTCCTGGCATTATACATGAAGTGCAGAAGCCTGTTAGTTCCACCCCTATCTTGATGCCTTATACTCTAACTATCCCATTCTGATTTATTGTCCTTTGTACTAGCTCAGGCATATTATACACATTCTTACACTCAACTGCCTCCTTGATGTCTACATATCCACTTCCTCCCCCCCCGCCATTAGCTGTAGTTTCCCTGATTCTGCCATCCACTTTCACTTCATTCAGCAACACTTTTTCCAGTCTCAGCACACCAAATCCATTCAGATGCAAACCATCCATCTTATATAAGTCCTTTTTGTCCATCAAACTCAATTCATATGTCCAGGAACTCCACACCACTCCTCCTCCTCCTGCATAACCTGCACATAAGGTAATTTGCAATTATGACCCTCCTCAACTCTTCCCTGTCAAACCACAGCAACAGATTTGGGATTAAATTAATCCCAAATTCACAGCGATTAACAACCTCAGTACTATTTACAGTTGACTCTATCACCTGCCTCCCTAGCAAATCCCGTTTCCCAGTTTTTTGACCATTTACTCTATCCTTTATCAATAAATGTTCTAAATGCCAAATGCCCAATCCATTTAAGTACAAACCATCTCTCTTAAAATACTCCTTCCTTTTATCACACTCATCCCAGACATTCATAATATGAATATTAAGTTTCATTTCATTGCAGAAGCTTTTACACAATCTTGACATCATTTCATTTACTATAATTGCTCTTCTGTTTAATTCATCACTATCAAATCTTGCTAGCGCACTCATGATCTTTCCACTCTCGCTCTTTGCATTCATTGCTATCATTAAATCCTTCAAATCCTGTCTCACAGAAAATCTTTTGCTACCTAGATCATTCATCCCTCATAACTGCAATAATCTCACTCGCTCTGTCCTTCTGCAATTTCACAGCCTCAGTTATATCCTTAATCTTTGACCCAGGATAAATTAATTACTTACGTTTTAATTACTCTACCATCCTTCACACCCTAAATTATAGAATCCCTCTACAGCACAATAACTTTTCTGCTCCTTTTTAACTTGACATCCTTTACCCCACTGATGCTTGCTTTTGTCCCTGATCTTCTCCCACATTCTTTTGTATATCGCTCAACAATCTCTGTGTATGTATTTCTGCACTATTTATTCCATGCACACACTCATCTAATCCGTTACTAAATCTGTAATCTCATTCCATGTCATTCTTAATCCTCCCATACTTTCTATTCCATAAAAAAACATTAGAACATATTGGAATGCTGAAATATAGACTATACAATTTGGTCAGATCAAAATTATGAAATATATTACAGTACAGTCATTTAAAAATATCAGTTTCTTTGTCTCAGGAGAACTTGAGATATACAGTTTACAATTTACTCCAGTTACATTGGGATATGGCTGTATAAAAAAGGAATGTTTCCTATGAGACTGATGGCACCAGGGCCGGCTCTACCGACAGTGCAAGACATGCATTTGCACGGGGCGGCAAGTTTTTTGGGGGTGGCAAAGTTAGCATAAACTATACCAAAAATAAGGGAGAAGGGGCAGAAAAATATGCTACTGCACGGGGCAGCAAAATTCCTAGGAGCGGCCCTGGATGGCACCTAACTGTGAAGTCTTGATGATCACTTAAACTTCGGACATTAGACAAACCAGATGTATCATCATATATTACACTAAAAATTCAGTGTTTATACGAGTCAATTAATACAGGCAAAACAGTTGATACATTAGAAAATTTGAAATGGACTGCATTATCTTTTATTTCTACCTTGACATCAGATTCAAGAAATGATACCATAGACAATACAAGATGATAAAGATGTTAAGTAATCTGGATTGACATCCCTAGCAACTACAGAAGAAATGGTTGACTCAGATGACATATCAAAAGTAGGAAATAAAGGATTGATGTCATCACTACCCAAGATTTTGATTGGCAGTTGAGAATTAACTGTAGCATCAGAAACAGAATGGGACAATACACTGGTATGCACACATTCGTCTGAATTGATGAAAGGATTGTTGTCATCACTACCCAAGATTTTGATTGGTAAGTGAGAATTAGCTATAGAATCAGAAACTGAATGGGACAATACACTGGTATGCACACATTCGTCTGAACTGATGAAAGGATTGTTGTCATCACTACCCAAGATTTTGATTGGTAGGTGAGAATTAGCTTGTTGCTCAAAGATAGACGATATATATATATATATATAGCACACAAAGTAAATCTCAATCAGCAACTTATTCTAGTATTCACCAGTATGACAGATATTGCATCTGTCGTATCACTTATATCCCACCCACCTCCACGAATGAATATATATATATATATATATATATATATATATATATATATATATATATATATATATATATATATATCGAGCGAAAATTAACCCCAGACAATTAACTTAATTTAAATAGTATATTCAAATGTGCAAATTTCTGAATCAATTTGTTATACTTTTCAAGTATTATTAATATTATGAACAAACATTTGAAAATCTTCTCTATTAATGCTTAAGTGAAATGGTCACTTAATAGTCATATAATATCATATATATCAATTAGCTTAAAAAAAAAAAAGTAAACAGAAAAGAATGTGACTTAGATTCACTTTTTCCATTAATAGCTTCGTATTACATGCACTTTTTTTAACGAAAATAGCTCACCTTTTACCATACTTTGATGAGTTAAAATAGAATATAATATGCTGATTAATTTTCATCGAGTAAGAAATCTCATTATTTTGAAGCAGAGAAAAGTCAGTGCGGCTAATGTTAATGTTTACAACGCCTTGGTTAACTCAGCGCCACCCCACCAAAGAAGTCTGACATTTATTTAAATATAAGATTATACACTAGATGACTAGATAAATCATTTTGACTTTTTTATACCATTAACCTGTGATAATTAAAATACTCTGTGGAAAGAAACAACTTCAGATGGATGAAATTCTTCTTCTCATTCCTTAGCTTGCTGAAAATGGAAAGTTCTTGCCTGCAAGTACCAACTTCTTCCATTACTTTCTGAACTCTTGAACTTTTTCAGTCGATTCCAGGATTCCCATCTCAACTAAGTCTTTTGGTACGTTATCCACCTATTTCAATCTCATCCATCTCAGATTCAAATGGACAAAATTATATAGATGAAATTAGCTTTAGATAGATACAAAGATGAACAATAAACGAACACTAGAGCTGGATAAAAAAAGTAATGCCTATATTGTGATATTGTAAAATTTGGAAATGGGAACGGATACTGAACTGATGAAATGACATGGTTGCCAAACGGACATCAAAGAATAGGTCGTAGTGGAAAGGTGTTAAAGATAAAAAAAAAGTGACTAGTGGTCTGCCACAAGCCACTTAGACCACTGTTGTTTAATCTGTAGATTAATGATATTCGGGATAAATTTAATGGTGATATCCAGTCGTTTGCTGATGATGCTGAGTTGGAAAGAGCTATAGTAAATAGAGGCGATGAAGCGGTCCAGTGAGTTGAATGAGTTTAGATTGTGCAAAATACAATGGTTTTTCTTTTAATTTGGCAAAATATAAAATTATTCACTTTCGATTGAATTTTTTTTTTAATCTCTGTAGTCCATTGATGGAATTTCGCTGCCCAAAATTGATAACGCAAGGGATCTAAGAGTTATGGTTAATAGGAAACTGAAGTTCAATGCCATATGTCAAATATTGGTAAAACGGCACAGAAATCACTTTGTTGCTCAAAAACAAAGAAGTCATTGTTCGTCTTTATTAAACTCTTATACGTCCCATCAAGAGCCTGTGTAGCTCAGTAGAAGTGCGTTTGCACCTCTACAGCGCTTGACTGCACGAAGAAAGGATTTCAAATCTAGTCGCCGACTAGAGGAAATTTTTCTAAGCCTTTTTTCGGCCTGTTCCCGAGTTAGTCGATCTCTGGCACGAGCTAGCGGGTTTGTTCTCCCGGAAACTCGAGTTTTTCGTCCCGTAAACTCAAGAAAATTTAAGACCGTAGAACCCACACTATTTTCAGACATTAAATACGAGTGTGAGGGTTAGGGACCACGAGATGGCGGCACTAGCTTGCCGCTTTCTTCACTGCGTACCGATGAATCAGTGATAGCCTTGGGCCAGCTATCTCTCTGATTGGCTACCAGTGGAAATTGAACTGCCCACTCAGTCTCCAAAAGTTAGATAGGGTAAACGGCCCCGCCTTCTCCCTATACGGGAACAACATAGGCGTAGTTGATTTATTTTTATTTTTTATACGTCCCATCTAAAGTGTGCTCAAATTTCGTCAACTGAAATTCTTGAAGAAGTGGAGGTGGTTTAGAGAACTATCATAGATGAATAACCAAGATGGTATCGGACTGTGGAATTTTCTATATGAGGATTGATTGAAAATTTGTGGGTAATAAAAACTGACAGATGTGAGGAAGAGAGATGACTCAATAAAAATATTCAAGTTACTAAAAGCGGTTTATAAACTAGACATATGAAAAAGTTTCAGTACATGGCGGGGGAGGGGGAAACAAGAGATCATCATTGGAAGCTGAGTAAACTTGCCGTTAGCAAGGATGTAAGGTTTACATTTTTTGTTATGTAGGCAAGGAATGAGTGGAATAGGCTGTCTCAGGGAATTGTCAGTGATGACTCAGTGAATCAGTTGAAGGAGAGATATGATAGGTACTATGTGGATAATAGCTAGTTTTTGCCTTCCGTGACAATATATTGAGTAGGGTCGAATAACAGTAACAGGGAAAGCCTGTGTATCGCAGTGAAAGTGGTGTTTGCGCTTCTCAGCGCAAAACCGCTGGATTTCTACGAGTGGAACTTCGAGGTCAATTCTAGAGGAACTTTTACTAAGCCTTTTTTCGACTGGTTCCCAAGTTAGTCGGTCTCTGGCACGACCAAGCAAATGTTTCTCTGGGAAACTTGGATTTTCGTCTCGTAAACTCAAGAAAATCGACATTGGAACCTACACTATTTCAGGAATTAAAATATTGTGGTTTGATGACTAACTCTAATTAATATTATATGAGGGTTAGGGACCACGTCTATTTATATATCTTTCATTAACGCTAAGAAAAAAATTCAGATCACATTAACCATTGTGTAAAATTTTGAGCATTATCGAGACTTAGAAGTGAGTAATTGTACAATATAGCGACAGGGAATGTCTTCCTTGAAGTGTGCTAATGTGATATGTAGAAAAGATACTTTTCTTTTTATTGCGAAAGAAAAAAATAAAATAAAATTTAAATAATAACGCTATCTTACTTTGGAGAATGCAATTCCAATATTTCATGTTTTTAATTATTAAAGGATTATTTTTATCATCACTTTCGGTTACTTATGTTTTAATCAATCTTTAATATCAATGTTCTGACTTTATAAAAATAAAAATAAATATATCTAAAGCATGTGTGTCACTGTGAAAATGACCTTTGCATCCACGCACCTAGGCAGCCTGAAGAAAGTCCATCTAAGTTTGATTCTAGTTGGTCACTAGATGTACTATTTCTGAGCCTAGCCTTTTTAGGATTTTTTTCCCGAAAACTCGAGTCTTTCGTCTAATAACTTCAAGAAAATTGATCGTAGAACTCTCACTATTTCAAAAATGATGTAATGCATTAGGGTGAGGGACCGCAAGATGGCGAAACTTGTTTGCCATACTCTCTCTTTCTCTCTCCCTTGTTGATGCCGTTTAAAATTAGTGATAGTCTTGAACCAGCGATTTCTGATTGGCTAAAGAGGAATCTGACTAGCCCTCTGGATCCAAAAGTGAGATAGGTCAAAACGGCCTCATCTATTCCCTTTGAAATATCAGGCATTAGCAGTTCATTTTATTTCATAAATTATCCCGTTTTATTTAGCATTTACTACACTAATTTTTCAGTTTCGAATGGAAAATCGGTGGGCCCTGACAGCATCCCAGTGGAGGCAGGGAAGGCATTGGGGAAAGCGGGAATTGAACTGCTGTGGGACCTGTTCATGAAAGTTTGCCAATAGGAAAATATACCTAAGGAATGGAGGGGAAAGTACTCTTGTTTTCATCTACAAGGGTAAAGGGGAAATCGGTGGACCCTAACAGGATCCCAATGGAAGCATGGAAGGAATTGGGGGAAGAGGAAATTAACCTGCTGTGGGACTTGTTCATGAAAGTTTGCCAACATTAAAATAAACCCGAGAAATGGAGGAAAAGTACTCTTGTCCCCATCTACAAGGGTAAAGGGAATGCACAAGACTGTAGGAATTACAGAGGAATAAAGTTGATGTCCAACACAATGAAAATCCTAGAAAGGGTTTTTTGAGGGAAGATTGAGGAAGGAGGTGGAGATTGCAAAGGAGCAATTTGGCTTCATGCCTGGTCGGTCTACGATAGATGCTATTTTTGGATTACGGCAGATGATGGAAAAGTTTCGAAAGAAACAACGGGAGCTACATTTGTTGTTTATTGATCTGGAGAAAGCACACAATAGAGTGCTAAAGAAGAAGTCTGGAGGTGTCTGAAGTAGAAGAAGGTACCTGAGAAATATGTCAGGTTGGTGCAGGAGATGTACAGAAATGTGAAGACAAGAGTTTGGACCTGCCAGGGACAGATAGAAAGTTTTCAAGTGACTGGTGGCTTGAATTAATGGTCAGAATTAAGTCCGTACCTGTTTAATATTGTGATGGGGGTGGTGACAGGGAGAAAATAGAAGATGCGCCTTGGACAATGTTGTATGCAGATGACATCTTGCTGTGTGCAGAGTCAAGAGAAGTGGCAGCTAAACTGGAAAGATGGAGAAAAGTACTGGAAGATTGAGAGGTATCAGACTGAACAGAAGTAAGACAGAGTATATGTTCTGCAAAGTGGACGGTGGCCAGGAGACAGATCTGAAGCTGGAAGGAAATGTCATCGGGAAAGTTAGGGACTTTAGATACCTAGGTTCAACACTAAGAGGATGGAGAGGCTGAGAAGGAAGTGGGATGGAGGAACTGGAGAGAGATGGCTGGAGTGGTATGCGATTAGAGGGTGCCAATCAATATGAAAGGCAAAATCTATAGGACAATAGTGAGACCAGCTATGACTAATGCTATGGAAACTGTGGCCTGAGGAAAAATAACATCACCACGATAGAGGTCGTGGAGATAAGAATGCTTAGGTAGATGTGGGTGTGACCAGAAAGGATCGCCTGGGAAATGGCTTGTGTGGGGAACGGTGAAAATTACAAACACAGGAGCAAAGATACAGGAGACAAGGTTGAGATGGTCTGGTCATGAGATGAGGAAGGTAGACGAATATGTAGGAAGAAAGGTCATGCAGATGGATGTGAAGGGTAGAAAGAAGTCAGGGAAGCCCAAGAAGAGATGGAGGGAGTTGGTGTAATAGGACTTGAGGATGAAGAACTTGGATAAGGTTACAGCCCAAGAAAGGATGATGTGTAGGAGACTCACCGAAAACAGCGATCCTGCTTAAGTGTCACAAGCTGCAGAAGAAGAGCAGTAATTTTCCAGTGCATATAAAGATTATAACATTTTTAATATAGAAATATTAGGCAACTGATCATGATTTAGCCTTTACACGTTTGATGCATATAGTGTTAGTAAAATTTTTAAATTTCGGTCTTTACTTACATCTTACTGGTATGCTATTGCCTTTATGCGATATTTCTACTTTATCAAAATTAGCACTGTATCACTTCTGTTTGATGTATGTGTATACAGTATGTACAGGGTGTCCCAAAATTCATGCAAGACGTGATTTTGATAGAAAACACAGGTTTTTAATTAAAAATTGTAATTTCTTATTGATTCATAAAGTATACGGTATAGGGTTATGCATGGAATAGCATATCGGGTAAATGGCCTCCACGGCTTTGCTGGCACATACGCACTCTTTTGTCGAAATTTTCCATGACCGTTTTGCATAAATGTGGCTGAATTTCGTTGATACAGCGCTCAATTTCCTCCTTCAAGCCGTGGGTGGTCGTGGGCTTGTTGGCATAAACGTTAGACTTCAAAAAACCCCAAAGAAAAAAGTCCAATGGCGTTAAGTCACATGATCTGGGCTGCCAATTCTGATCACCAAAACGGGAAATTACACGACCAGGAAATGACTCATGCAGTAATTGAATTGTTTCTCGGACTGTATGGCATGTCGCACCGTGTTGTTGAATCCACATGTCGCCCACATCCATATCTTGCCATTTAGGCACAAAAAACTGGATTATCATGTCGCGATAGCGAGTAGCACCATTAACTGTTATTGCCTTACCAGCCGCATTTTCGAAGAAGAATGGACCCATGATGCCTCCAGCCCAAACTCCGCACCAAACAGTGACACGTTGTGGATGCATTTGTTTCTCAACAATCACTCGTGGATTTTCTGAACCCCAAATGCGACAATTTTGTCGATTAACGAAGCCATCAAGATGAAAATGAGCCTCATCGCTGAAGATGATTTTGTTCGAAAAATAAGCATCCACTTGTTGTTGTTCCATAATCCATTCAACGAACTCTCTTTGCTGTGTGTGTGTGGTCAGTAGGCTTCAGTTCTTGAGTCAATTGAATTTTGTAAGCATAAAGATGCAAATCTTTCATGAGAATACGCTGTAGAGAGCTTCTCGAAATGCCCAGTTCAAGACCATGGTGCCGAATTGATGTTCCTGGACTCTCAGCAATACTTCCACGAACTGCTTCGATGTTTTCTGTTGAACGACGGCCAGAGTGTATAAGATCACTAATTGATCCAGTTTCCTTGTTTTTTTAAATTAATCTTATCACAGTTGATGATGTTAAATCACTATTCCGACCATATTTTGTACGAAAATTGCGAACTGTAGCTGCCAAACCTTTATTATTTTTAAAATATTGCTCAACAATGAAAATGCGTTGTTCTTTCGTGTAGCGCTCCATTTTTAACAACCCTGTCAGCTATCATGCTGTCTTTTTTTTTTCTCGTTGGCAACACTTTACCGCACAAATGGCGCTAAATTTAAATCTTGCGTGAATTTTGGACACCCTGTATATGTGCAATAATTTCTTACCTTAGGTGACTAAATTTGATTTGAGTTATAATTTGCGATAACGTCGATCTCTGGCATGATCAAAATTATTTTTCTCAGAAATTCAGGTATTTGGTCCCGTAAACTCAAGAAAAGTGATTGCATATCCCCGGCTATCTCTGACAATAATATATTGCTTTAGGATTAGGGAACGCTAAATTGTAACAGTTTTCCTCTCTTCATCGGATGAAGTATAAATTTAGTGATGGTCTTTGGGTAGTTATCTGATTGGCCACGATGGATATTGACCTCTCCCCACTCTCCAAAGTCAGACAGTTTAATCAGCTTTGCCTGCTCTCCATGGAGAATAAAATGTGTTAGTGGATTGATGCATTTTTTGTTGATTAGTTATTGAAATAATGTGACTTCTGTAATTGATTTCATTCAGTCACAAAGTTACAAAACCAAGTTTATTGAAGGGGAAAAAAATACTTACTCATGATAAAGATGAACTAACACGGGAGCCGGCTGAAAAAATGCGAAAGAAATAATCCACTGCTCTGAATTTATATATGATCCTATATAGTATGGTGAGTAAATGCTATGCCATATATTGCACATATTTTACACTTAATTGTAAAATGTGATTTTTTCATTGATTTCAAAATTATTAATTAATATTAGCTTCATTATTTTTTATTCAATGGATTACTTCTCTATCTCATACACGATTCAGTTTCTCTGCAAAATATAATCACATATGTATTGAATATAGTATTAACATTTCCTCTATAAGCTTTATAATTGGACTAGATAACGAACACGACTGCATTTTATATACATTGCATATAACATTGTACATATGAGTATCGAAGATGTGAAATGTGGTCCTTCATTCAGGGAATGAATGTCGATGGCATGTTTTGTTTGTTTTAATTTCTTTCCATATCATTGATTTCATAATACATTCAAATGCATCCATATGTGTAAGGAGTGTCTTCAAATAAGCTAATGTATATTTCAGAATTATTGATTACTGGAAAATTATCAATAAAAAAACAGCTGAAGCCTTTTATCCCCGTATGGGGGAGTAGGCGAAGCCGTTTTAGTCCTATCTAACTTTAGAAGACTGAGAGAACAGTTCAATCTTTATTGATAGCCGATAACAGACAGCTGGCCCACGTCTATCACTAATTAAGTGGCACGCAGTGAAGTACCTAATCATAAATATTTTCAATGCCTGAAAACAGTGTATATTCTATGATCGATTTTCTTGAGTTTATGGGACGAAAAACCCGAGTTTTTGGGAGAAAAAACCCGCTTGCCATGCTAGACATCGACTGACTTCGGGGAAAGTCGAAAAAAGGCTTATAAAAGGTTCCTCTAGTCGGCGACTAGAATCGAACTCGTGATGCTCTTCCTCATGCGATTTAACGCTGAAGAGTGTAAACACCACTTTCTCCGTTGAACTACACAGGCTCTGAAAAATTATTATGAAAATCAAAAAAAAAATCAGCTAATGCCTTTTATTCCCTTATAGGAAGTAGGCAAGACCTCATTATTATATATAATATTATTTTTTTTATTCATCTAAAAACATTTACATATATATATACAATAGTCGTATTAAGTGACAATCCATCATATTATTTTACAAAGTACTGCAGCTAAGTGCTGGTATATGTCGGCATACCAACGAGCACACGGTGCTATCGCTGCTCCCGTTTATAGTTTTAAAGGGGATCTAACTCCTGTGATTCATTTGAAAGTGTTTCAAAGTAATTCTACTTGTCACTCTGAAGACAATGATATTTAATTCATCAAAATTGGCTAAGAAGAAACCAAATTTTGTGTGCTGAAAATTGAACAGAGTGGACCATGGTCAACAACAAGCGAAGAACAAAGGACGTCGCCATCTTTACAGTCACACTACACTTGCTCTAGGGAAGAAAGTTGAGGCATGAAGTGCATCACATGCCTAAAGGATTTATCGTCCGTTGGAAATTATATAACCTGTAGGAAATGTTGTAGGAATCTTCACTTGACATGTTCTGGCCTTTCAGAAATAACCTGTTAACGTAAATGCAATGCAAAACACGAGAAATAGAAGTGCCTATAGTGCAGAGAGAACAAAGAAACGCTGCCACACACGGCCCAGCCGATTATACTGGAGGCAAAATCAGACGACGAACTAAACAGACAAAAAAATACACGTGAGTCCTATAATTTTTATTATTTAAATATACTAATAGAAAACGGTTTAGACTATAAAACCAGTTTAGTAGATCTTGTTCAAGAACTCTTTGATAAACAGAACAAACAAACAAATAACAAAAAAAGCTACCGAATATGAGGATTTTGTTAAATATAATAAATTAGCAATGAAAGAAGTCTTGTAAACGGTAAAAGACATTAAAAGTAGTGTTAACCTACTAACTAACAGGCAACATAATTGATGAAAGAGACATCCGAATACCGTCAAGAACTGAATTCCACAAAACTACAATATGAACTTTCAAATTAGCAACAATATAAAGAAGATCTTGTTAAAAACGGTCTTCATGAAACTGTACCTACAGAAAAACCTCAGAGAGATAGTTTTAAAATTAGACCATGCAATTGATATCACCCTACAGCATAACGTCATACCGAATATAAATTGGATTCCCAGGAAGAGCAAAAAACAAGGCTTGACACGACTTGCACCAGTCATAGTTCGTCATTCAAGTTCACAAGAGACAATCTCATAAAAGCCAGCA
The DNA here is from genome assembly GCF_054136105.1 of Typopeltis vanoorti. Taxonomy (NCBI): domain Eukaryota; kingdom Metazoa; phylum Arthropoda; class Arachnida; order Uropygi; family Thelyphonidae; genus Typopeltis; species Typopeltis vanoorti. The sequence continues at coordinate 120,666,984 of NC_143559.1, forward strand.
GACTCAAAGAAACAAAAAAAAAACAGTTTAAAAGGCCTTGAACACATTGCAAGACACCAATCTTCGTATCTGAATATTTAACACCATTTAACCAGAATCTGTTGTACCAAGTAAGAAAAACAAACACAGAAAAAAGATTACTAATTTTTGTAGATCAGAGATATTTTTGAGGAAGTCACAAACTTCAAAGACAATACAAATAAAAGCTCAGAAGACACAGATAGGCTGCCGCAGTGGAAAAAAAAAGATCAAAAAGAAGACCAACAACAATAAATGAAAGTGAACCATCAGAAAGATGTAATGACACCAGAATATATCAGCAATTTCACCTTGGTCAGTTTCTCAAACATCAGCCTACTTCCAACACAACAATCAAACCAATAAACAATAACTAACCGGTGTCATCCTCAGATAAACCTACTAAAAAGCTTTGAGGATGCCAGCTGATTACATCTCAGCTGACATCAACACAAAGAAAAAAAATCCATTTATTACTTTGAAGTGCTATAGTTACAGCGGTTAAATACATTGACAGCAAAAATTATAAAATATGTATAATTTATTGTTATTGTATAAATACTGTTAAAAATGTAATCTTATTCCGTGGGCATGGATGTTGGTGATTGTCTGTGAAAATACTAGTCCTAGTGATGGGCGTTAGTTTGTGTAGTTGCGTTTCGTTAGTTGGTGGATTGATTGGCGGGGTAGAATGGGTGCCCTCCCCCAATGAGTCTTTGGACTCCCTGGAGGTGTCACGTAATAATAATAATAATAATAATAATAATAATATTCAACCGCAACCATAAATCACCGTCTAGAGTAACTATTATTAATACAAAATAAGGAAAATTTGGAGGAAATTCATCGTTAAAAAAAAATAAACAGAACAATATGTTTTTGTAAACGTATAATATATAAACAAAAAAAATCAGCTAACGCCTATGTTGTTCCCGTATAGGGAGTAGGCAGGGCCGTTTACCCTATTTTAATAATAAAGTATTGAATATTTTGTTGCTTTTTATAGAAATATAATGTGGAAAATAAACCATAATCTGCAGTACTTTCTAAAATAACATGTTGGATTGTCGCTTAGGACGATTATTGTATATATGTAAATATTTATGAGATCAATAAAAAGTATTATTATTAGTAGTAGCAGTAGTCGTTGTAGTAGTAGTAGTAGTATATTAATAATATTAGTTAATTTAATTAATTAATTAATTAATAATATTAAAAGTATAAAAAAAAACACTGGCTTACACTGATAACACTGCTCAACTACACGATGACAATCATAGATGCGCTAATATTATTATTATTATTATTATTATTATTATTCCTGATACCTCCAAGGAGTCCGAAGACTCATCGCGGGAGGACATCTTCAACTGTCTCTACACCTTACCTCTACTACGAATCAACGCCATCTACCGCCCACCTCCAACACCACCACAACTAGTAATTTTTGTCTGTAAATTGCGTGTGTTCTGAAGGGCCGATTTGTATGTATGCGGGATGAAAAACCCGTGTTTCCGGGAGAAAAAACCCTGCTACCTCCGTATGAGATCGGCTAACTCACCATCGATTGAAATCGACCAGATAAAGATTCCTCCCGTCGCGACGAGAATCGAACTTAGGCCTATTCCAATCGAAGGGCGCAATGTACCGTCGTTCTTCCAATTGCGCTACGGAGGCGCTTATTGACCGAAGTTGCAATAAACGACACAGAAATTTACGGATACAACATTAATAATTACAAACCTACAACTTATGTAAACCAAACAAAAGAGGAGGTGGCATCGTGGCATCATTTATCAAAAAAAAATACAATGTGACTGAAAAACAAACTCATTTCGAACATGCGGAAACACTAATTGTGGAAATCACAAATAGTCACAAACATAGTATCAAATACACAATACACATAATATACAGACCCCCACATAATCCACTCAGCTTTCATCATGAGTTAGAAGCATGGCTAAGTGGCATCGAATCCCATGCATTACATAGGCTCATCCTAATAGGAGACGTTAATATAAACACTCTTAACCACGCTTCATCAACCACTAATACATACCTTGATACACTAAGTTAGTACAACATAAACCCTACCATTAACTCCCCAACAACAGAAGAAATACTCAACAATTCACTAATACAATCATGCATTGATGACATCAGCATATGGGCTCCCATCCATACATAGATATCATCAATATAACATCAAAATTGCCGATCACTTCTTTGTCTCAACTTCGTTTTTTTACGTTACCTATCCCCTTCCCACCACCACAAAACTCGATCACATTAAAGAGCATTGTCGATAACCATTTAAAAGTACAGACTGGAATTGCCTACTTGAAATAAATGATCTGTAACATTATATGAGAATTTCCAACTAAAATTCACAGAAATGTACAAAAAAGCAACAAAGCCTACACAAACGAGGTGACAAACTGGCAACAATCCATGGATTAATGGCGACATACTAAACAGTATTACTGTAAAAGAAAATCTACAGAAAAAACTCAAAACGTGACCCAGTAACAAACATTTGCAAACAAACCTACACAAAAACACAAAAAATAAACTAACAACAAAATTTCGTAGGGCAAAAAAGTACTACTACATCCAAAAATTCATGGAATATAACGACAACATGTAGCAAACATGGGCTACACGCAAAGAATTAGTAACTCGAAAAAAGAAAACTTCAGCACAAGATTTTATTGCAAATGTTTCGGTCAGGATACAAACCAAGAGGAACTAGCAGACTCATTCAACCATGCCTTCACAAACAACATCACACAACTCAAAAAACCGATCAACAAAAAACTAACGACACAAAGTCAACAACAAACTTTGTCTTTTCCACCCATAACAAATGGGGAACTGAAAGAAGCACTCTTACAACTAAAACCAAAGACCACTCCAGTAATAGACAAAATAGGAGACACAGAGCTTAGAACAAACTTTGAACAAATAAATCCAATAATTTTGAGACTCGTGAACATAATATTCGACACTGGGATTATTCCATAACAACTAAAAACTGCAATAATTACTCCAATTTACAAAATGGTAAAAGAAACGATACTCAGAACTACAGACCAATAGCTACCCAGTCATTTCAAAAATTCTGAAAAAATAACACACACCAGACTACAGAACTATTTACAGAAGTACGACACCATCTCACAAAACCAATACGACTTTCAAAAAACAAAAGCACCATCACATTATTAGAAGACATCGGGGACGCAATAGCGTCCGTGATGTCTAACAAAGCTCTCGATAAAAACAAGTACGCCGTCCTTATACTGCTTGACTTAACCAGAGCATTTGATACACTTGAACATGACATACTACTCACCAAACTATACTCAATAGGTATAATAGGAACACTGCAACTATGGTTCAGGAACTGCCTCTCAAATAGAACACAAGTAACAAAAATCGGTACATGTCACAGCGGGGATATACAAATAAAACACGGTATTACTCAAGGCGCCATATTATCTCCCACTCTATTCAACATATACATTAACGATGTTCATATCATGGCCATAAGAAGTCAAATATTTTAGTATGCAGATGACACCGCACTACTAGCAATCCACAAGGACATCAACACGGCTCTCTCTCCAAAGCACAACAAGACCTAAATGAAATCACAACATACTTCTACCAAAACGCAATTGTAATCAACGGCACCAAAACACAGATGTTGATAATACACAACCCAAGAACCATGCGTCCTGCACCACTATCGATACACTGTGACACACATACCGCTGCAATAACAACAAAAAACCTGCCAATGTCCCGAAATCAAGCCTGTAACACATGCAAAATACCTTGGTCTCTATATAGATTGCCACCTTAAATGGAAAAAACATATAGAATACCTACATACCAAACTCCGGATCATCGCAGCAAAACTCTTCCAAGTAAAAGGCATTATTCCATCCAACATAAAATAACGCCTATATCACGGTATCTGCGAATCCCTACTCAGATACAGTATAACAGTCTATGCAAACACGTCAAACAGCCACCTAACAAAATTAGAAACATTACAAATTACAATCATATCAACAGTGATCTGGACACCTTGCATGCAATGTGTCCAGATCACTGTTGACATCCTTCAACAGTCCAGATCCCTACATCCTTCAACAATTCATATAGTTCTTTTGTGAGATCACATCATATACCCATGCTACTCAACAACCTACCAAGAAATTTAAAAGACATAGATAACTACAGAACATTAAAACATGAACTCTGGAAAATATACCAAAAGTTAATATACCATTAACACTAATATACACATCACAAATTACCAGCATCCTATGCCTACGTCCCATCCATAAACAGTAACAACAACATAAATAGTGAAGGCTAATCCCACTTTCTTCATAAAAGCTAACCTAAGCTTCGAAGTAGGTGGGATTAATCTGCCTCATTCATCTACACGTAATCCTCATAATTAAACACTGCAGATTATGTAACAACAGGTCAGTAAGGTGTGTAACAACAATGAAGATACTGATAATATTATTCAGATAAGCTCTGCAAAGCTTCGAATCCACTGAAGAAACAAGTAAATATTATAATCGAATTTTAAAAAAATGAATCATAAATTTAAATGAAACATTGTAAATATAAATGTGAAAATATATGTAAAACGCATTGTTAATGTCATTATTTATGCAATTTAAATACGATATTTTTCTAGCATTCTGTACTGAAAAAAAATTATATAGATAGATAGATAATTGTGTAATCTATCCTGTGTAACTGAACTACAACTGATTATAAACTGTTACTAAAATCGTTATTACTACTAATAACACACGAATTGTTGAACTATGTGACTTGCGCACTGTACAAAGTATGCGATAAATTGGAATCTGAATTGAACCATAACTGAAAAATTATAGTATTATCTTTTAAATTGTATGTATTATATAAATATGTGTATTATATGTATTATATAAATTGTATGTATAATATGTATATAATTTATTTGACAGATAATAAAGTATTATTTGACATTGAAAAAAATGACCTCTAGTGATTTATTGAGAAAGGCCACATATCACCCACGTCAGTCGGATATCTTTTCTTGACTTCATTCATATTACCTGCACTCACCATCTTCGAAGGTAAGCCCTTCCAATCACGCAACATTTAATGCAGGAAAAAATCTGACTATTAGACTTTTCTTAAACACAACTCTCTTGTGCGCTACCTTTTTCTCTGCTCACTCTCCAAAAAATGAAAAATCCGACCTACTGGTATTTGTATGATACCTTCAAAAGACTGTAGCTATGGAAAATAGGATTGCTCTAGTGATGCAGCCAGGAATGACGAAGAATAACTTTCTTTATAGAATCTGCTAAATGAAAAAAAAATGAAAATTTATAACGAAATAAGTAAAATTTATAGTACAGACAAGTGCATGAAAGAGCAAATCGTTTAAAAGAAATGTTTGCTAAAATGAGGGAAGAGCAAATCTGCTAATGACTTTTATCACCAAGGGGTGCAAGCGAGGCCATTTTCTTATTAATTGCTCTCATTCTACGTCAACCAAATGGCAGTTTACAGCTCTCAATATATAGAACACCAACTCATGCTGGTAAATACATTGATTCTAACTCTCATAGTCACCCTTGTCAGATATATGGTGTAATCAAATCCTTAGTTGATAGAGCTCATAAAATTTGTTCTACGAATTGTCTTTTAAACAAAGAACTGTTTATTATCAGAACTACATTTAGTGCAAATCGTTATCATATAAAAACTATCTAAAAAGTAATCAATAATTATGGCCGTGATCCTTACCCTCCTCAAGAAGAAAATATTAGAATTTGTTAAGGAACTTTCTGAAAAACTAGCTAGATTACTTCGCCAGATTAATGTGCATGATGTTTTCCGTCCACTTCGCAAACGTAATACATTCCTTATCTCACCAAATAACAAATATTCTCCTGTATCTTACCCTGAAGTTTATAGAATCCCCTGCTCTGGTGGCTTATGTTATTATGGACAAATTGATCGACCTGCACAAATTCTGGAAGAGCATCAGAAATACATATCGGTACACAATAAATATCGGAAAATACCGATATGTCTACTCACGGTTTACCTCTTTTAAAACTTATCAGAAATACATTTTAACGAGCCCAACAAATCCTGTTCCGCAAGCCTCGTTTTATCTACAAGATAGAATTCAGTGGAACAAAACCGAAGTGTTATACAAAAGTTACTTTCTTGTAGAAAGTCTACAAAGAAAGCTGTGAAGCAAGAACAAAAACGATTAACTAAAACTTTCTCAATTTTGGGAAGTTATACGTATTATACTGACTAATAATCACCATTCATGTGTTCCATAATTATTATTAATATTGCTTATAATTTAAAATTAATTAGTTAACTAAATCAGTTTATTGTAATTTATTTTTAAAATCTATTAATGAAGATGGAGCTATTCTCCTGCAGCCGATATTGCACATAAATATCACGTGCTTTCAATTACAATTATTATTATTATTCCGTGACATCTCCAGAGAGTCCAAGGATTCATCGCTGGTGTAAACTCTACTCTACTTTGCTAAATACATCTCACCGTCTCCACTACGATTTAATTCTCCTACTACGACACTACTACTACTATCAACGCCATCTACCGCCCATCATCACAGTATTTTTTTTATCTGTAAATTGCGTGTGTGTATGTGTTCTGAAGGCCGATTTGTCTGTTCGTGAGATGAAAAACTCGAGTTTCCGAGAAAAAAACCCTGCTACATCCGTATGAGATAGGCTAAGTCACTTTCAATTGAAAAAGCCCATGTAAAGATTCCACTCGTCACGACGAGAATCGAATACAAGTCTTTTCTAATTGGAGGGTGCAATGCGCCACTGTTCTTCCAATTGCGCTACAGAGGCACCTAAACATTGCTTGATATCGAACCCGGACCTTCCACATGCAAAGCGAACGCTCTACTGTTATGCTAAACCCCCAACTTCAATTGTTTATTTTTTGTTCGTTTTGAATTTTCCTATAACTGTATTGAAAATGGCTATGAAACCTAAGCCAAAAATTTTACAATAAGAATGTTAAACGTAAGTGTTTCTGGTGTTAATACTATATGATGAATTCTTCCGCTCGATTTTCAGACGAATACTTTTATATATCTGATCCAGACACGGAAGGTTACAACACCAACAGCACATTAGTGCAGTGTATGGAAAAGAGCAAATGAAGAAAGGAGAAGTCTGTACATTTTTCGCTTGAACAGCTGAGGGTGGCAATCTTTGGGGAAGGCAGAGTGGGAGAGAATGTTCCACAGGACATAAGTAGAAGGAATGAAAGAGGAGACAACGAAGTTGGTTCGGTTAGTTAGTTTCAAGATGGACTGTAAAAGGTTGGTTAGCAGTGGCTCTTGTTTTAATGATTTTGGAGGACAGTAAAGGAATAATAGTATCCGATTGTAGAAAAGACACAAGGGAAACTGAAAACTGAACGTCTGTGAAAAAGGGATTGAACTGGGTATGTGAGAGGGACTGTTAATTAGCTAGATTGTCCTCTTCTGTACAGAATCGAGCAGTCTTAGAGAGGATTTTGATGCACCATCCCAATTATGGGAGCAATATTCCCTGGCTGGATGGATTTGGGCTTTGAATCGAGTTATGTGAAGATGTGAAGTAGTGCCTTGTGCGAAAACGTACACCGAATATTTTGGCGGCTGCTGAAGCTATAGTTGAAATGTGGTTGTGCCAGGAAAGACAGAGGTGCAGGTCAGTCCAAGAAGTGAAATCTGATCGTGTTTGGATATATCAGTAGAAGTTTGGCATATTCTTCCAAGTACATGTGTAGCTTGTGATTACGTTTCTTGTTCCGTCATGCCAAAAACTCGAGTTTTTTTAATCCATGTCTAAGAGAAAGCTACTGCAGAAATCGCACTGTATCAAATAGTAATGTTCGAGTTAGTGTTTAGGATTACGAGATGGTTGAAGTTGTCTTCGTTACTTTCTACCAGCTCTCGGACCCATCGCTTAATCCACCAACTACACTAAACACCACTATCGTCATCATCTACACACAACGCTATCTACTCCCACCAAACTAGTATTTTTTTTGTCTAAATTGTGTATTCTCACTGCGATCTGTCTTTATGCGGGATGAAAAACCCAAGTTAACCCAGCTATCTCCGTAAGAGATAGGAAAACTTAACTTCTTTTGACGAAAAAAAAAACCTATGAAGAATCCTCTCCTCATGACGAGAATGAAATTTAGTCCATTTCCAATCGAAGGGCGCAACATGCAGTCGTTCTTCCACTTGCGCTACCGAGGTGCTTATGTAATGATATATATCAATCAAATATTTTTCCAATAATGTATATATATATATATATATATATACATTATTGTATATATATATATATATATATATATTTCCATATATATATATATATATATATATATATATGGAAATATATATATATATATATATTTATGCAATTAAAAAATCTTTCAAGAGGAAAGTCATAAAGCAGTGTTCACAAGTTCAACAATTTATATGTTGTCTGCACGTATTGCACCAAATAAAAATAAATTTAAAAAAATTGAAATATCTCAAAGTTGAATTGACTGTCGGTATTTTTGTAGTTTTAGAGATAACTATGACAATTAAATAAGTACCCTACATCTGGCGGTTCGTTATTGAGCATTCAAAGAGTGTGTCTAACTGTATCTTCCGCTGACACTTCTGTGTAACTGGTTGCAGAGTAGATGACGCATTCCTTCTCCATCCAATAATAATATTGGACAGCTTTGAGACCGAATCTCCACGGCTACCGATGTTTAGAAATATTTATAAGTAGCACATGATTTTCATTCTCCAACGTGAAACTACAACCTGATTTCTGAAGGCCTGCGTTGTTTGTAAACATTACACGTTTTGTCTCACGAGTAGCATTTCCAGATTTTATTCAAGTTCTTAACTCATCCTCAGTATTAATGATAATATATTCTAAACATATGAACTTTCTTCAGCAGTATGCATATTAAACATACTTCTACCAGTAAATAATAACATTTGGTTTACCGATCAAGTGTTGATCAATTTTATTAACTGAACCAACTGGTTTCGCCACACTTATCTGTTGGCATCTTCAAGGCACTTACATATAGGTTTAAACAATCTCACAATTATGCGTAATTGCAAAACTGACAAGAATAACTGTAAAAACTGACTAGAATAATTACAAATAAAATAGTTTCGAACGTGAGTGAAACACCTATCGCGTGTACAAGATCAGCTAGCTGTTGCTGAGGAACTTTCTGTAGTTTGTATTAAAGTTCATTTCTTCCGTTTTTAAGGTTCTGATTAGGGTTTTCCATATCTCTGGGAATATAAGGCCTTGATTTCTGTTACGGTTGACAGTAGAACGGGCGACTGTGTCTGCTTCTTTGAAAATTCTTGAATGGTAATCTTCCTCTATGTAAGGGGAACAGCTTTTGTCCCACTCGATGACATGGTTAGTTGTGGAGAAATGAGACTATAGGCCAGAAATGTCCAGAACTTTGTACAGAGAGAGAGGTGACATATAAGCTGGCTAGAAGATGTCACCTCTCTCTTTAAAAATGTTCCTGTAGTAGAGGTCATTGACATCTTAAGTACCTTGTTCCCACAAGATATAACCTCATTGTTTGCTCATTGCCTAAACTCCAACTACTTTTCTTGGAAAAATCAGATCTATCAACAATTAACAGGCTTGGCAATGGGGAGCCCACTCTCACCTTCATGTGCTGACCTCTTTAAGGAAGACTTACAAAACAAAATCTTATTGCAAATTTTTCCAAAACCTAAAATTTGGTTTAGATATGTGGACGATATCTTCATCGTATGTAACAATAACAAAGATGACCTATATGATTTTCTCAAAAAGATCAACTCCTTCCATCATTCTATTAAATTCACTCTGGAACTTGAAAGAGAAAAACAACTATCGTTTTTAGACATCTTAATCAAAAAACAAATTGGTGGCAGTATAAATCTATCGGTGTACAGAAAACCGACCAATACAGGTCGCTACCTACATTTCAACTCCTCTCACCACATCTCACATAAACTCAGCATTGTACACATGTTAAAGAAAAGAGCGATTCGCATCACAACGGACAACAAGACCCTTCAAGATGAGTTAAAATTTATTTCCAACAATTTGTACTTGAACGGCTATCCAAGAAGACTAGTCAATAAAGTCCTTATCTCTGAACCACCACAAAGAGAACAAGAAGATATTCAATATATAAAAGCGATTGCGATTTCGTTTATAAGTGGCATCTCCAACAAGCTCGCCATTCTGCTCAAGCAACACAAAATAAGAGTAACATTTAAATCAATAGAATCTATTCGTAAACTACTAAGATCTCCAAAAGACAACCATCCTTTCTATAAATATCCTGGAGTTTATAGTGTTCCATGCTCATGTGTCTCTAGTTGCATCGGACAGACTTCCAGAAGCCTCGAAATCAGGCAAAAGGAGCACATTGGCTATGTCAAAAACAACAGACAGGACATTTCTGGCCTATCGTCTCATTTCTCCACAACTAACCATGTCATCGAGTGGGACAAAAGCTGTTCCCCTTACATAGAGGAAGATTTTTCAAGAATTTTCAAAGAAGCAGACACAGTCGCCCGTTCTACTGTCAACCTTAACAGAAATCAAGGCCTTATACTCCCAGAGATATGGAAAACCCTAATCAGAACCTTAAAAATGGAAGAAATGAACTTTAATACAAACTACAGAAAGTTCCTCAGCAACAGTTAGCTGATCTTGTACACGCGATAGGTGTTTCACTCACGTTCGATACTATTTTATTTGTAATTATTCTAGTCAGTTTTTACAGTTATTCTTGTCAGTTTTGCAGTTACGCATAATTGTGAGATTGTTTAAACCTATATGTAAGTGCCCTGAAGATGCCAACAGATAAGTGTGGCGAAACTAGTTGGTTCAGTTAATAAAATTGATCATCACTTGATCGGTAAACCAAATATTATTATTTACTAATTTATGATCAAGAAAATAATCTTCATGATACTTCTACAAATTTCTGAACTATGTTTGTTAGATATAATAAATGTTTGCTTAATTTTGCCACTAGAACTGATCCAGTTGAAACTGCAATTTAAATGTTTTGCCAAATGTTAACAGAGGTCATAAGTGTGAAATTTTATTAAATTCCATTCAGCACAATGCAAAATAAATAAATAAACAAATCCCCGATGGGAAGTTAGTAATGATTTAAACGTTTTATGTATTACAAAAACTGTAACCTGTGCGCCTTATGTCAGAAGTTGTATGATGCTGAATAAACAAATTTTATTCCCAAATAGCGGGAAGAGAAATTTCTTTTATTCCTAACTTAATTTTGGAAATCAGACTGCAACTGGTCTCTATTCTTAATTGTACAATGCTTCCTATGAATTTGAAGTCGTGATAAGAGTAGATCAGATAGCTACCAGCAACTCGTATGGTCTGGAATTATTGCTTGAAACAACGAGTTCTGTGGTCGATTTTGGGCTTTAGAAACCTGTTTACAGTGAAAACATCTACATGTCTGCACACAGATCGACTAATTCCTAAACCGGCTGAATATCTATATCATTAAATGGACAACAAATCAGAATAGCATAGTTAGTATAAGGCATCAAGGTAGGGATAGGGATAATGGGGGGTCTGCAATTCATGTATACTAATGCTAGGAATATTAGGAACAAGAAGGAAGAATTTTTGGTCTTGGTTGGCGCTTCCAGACTATAGGTTATTGGCATTAGTGAAACATAGCTAACTGAAGATTATATAGCTAGTGGGATTGAAAATGAGGGGTTTAGTGTGTTCAGGAATGACAAGGAGAATAAAATGGGGGAGGAGTATTACTGATGATAGCTGATGAGCTGCAGCCAAGGAGAATAGAAGTTGATTTGCAGGTAGAGAAAACAGCACATTTGAGGCCATTTGGTAGATTGAGGCTAACAGAACAAAATATAAAATTGGGTGCTGCTATAGACCAGGTGATGGAAAAGATGGCAGAGATAGTATGCATAAGCAAATAGAAGAAATGAGTGGAAGGAGGGTAATTATTATGGGAGATTTCAACTATGGTAGCATTGATTAGAGGGAGGAGAGGACACATCGGAGGAAATAATTCCGTTATATGCGATTATTAACTATCTGCGTATAATTATCTGAGACAGCATGTAATGGGGTCAGAGAGCGCTTGACCTAGTAATTGCATTTAAGGATTTGGCTGTAACGAATATGACTACATTGCCACCAATTGGTGAGAATGATCATAGGGTCTTGACTTGGGAGGTGGTTAAAGGTGTGGAATTTACAATTAAGACAGGGTACATGTGGAATTATCAGGCTGGTAAGTATGACAAGCTTAGGAATTGGATTGGTTCAGTAGCATGACATGTAAAACTGCAACGGCTGGATGTTGATAGTGTATGGGAGGCGGTTAAGAAGTTTTTGCAGGAGGCAATGGTTGACTGTATACCCAGAGTCCGAATAATAAATCAAGTAGGGATTAAATGGATGAACAACACCATTAAGCTTGAGCTGCAAAAAAAGAAACAACTATGGAGAGAATTTAAGGAGAAATGTGACCTGCAGGCCCATGAACAGTATAAAGCCGGGTAACTATCAGCTAACGCCTTTTTATTCCCGTATACGGGAGTAGGCGAGGCCATTTAGCCCTATCTAACTTTGGAGACTGAGTGGGCAGTTCAATCTCCACTGGTACCCAATCAGAGACAGATGGCCCAAAGCTATCACTAATTAAGCGGTACGCAGTGAAGAGAGACGGCTCAAATGTGCCGCCATATCGTGGTCCCTAACCCTAACACAATATATTTAATGTCGAAATAATGTGGGTTCTACGGTCGATTTTCTTGAGTTTACAGGACGAAAAACCCGAGTTTCCGGGAGGAAAAACCTGCTTGCCTGTGCCAGAGATCGACTTACTCGGGAACCGGTCGAAAAAAGGCTTAGAAAAATTTCCTCTAGTCGCCGACTAGACTCGAAACCAAGTCTTCCTTCGTGCGGCCAAGTGCGGTGGTGTGCAAACGCCACATCCACTGAGCTACACAGGCTCCAAAGCCGGGTAACAAGTGTGGTAAAAAAAGTAAAAGCGGATTATGAAAGGAAATTAGCCACGGAAGCTAAAGAGAATCCCAAACATTTTGTTTCGATATGTTGCAATAAAAGAAAAATGCATACGGCAGATTGATTTTAAAGAATGCCGATGATAGGGAGGTAACCGAATCAGTTGATATAGTAGAATTACTGAGTGATCACTTTGCAAGAGTATATCATCCAGGTGGTGACATTGCAGAAATAGAAGAACCAACAGCTTATACGGGAATTGTGGTGAATGAAGTGGAGGTGAATGGTCTATTACGAAACATCAATGTCAATTCATCTGCGGGATTGGATGGTATACCAGCTCGTGTCGTACGAGGAGTGGCTAAAGAATTGTCAGTGCCTTTGACCATTTTGTTTAATTTGAGTCTCGGGTCTAGGTTAGTCCCAAAGGGGTGGAAAGAGGGGGAAAATAGTTCCACTGCATAAAGTTGGATCCAAGACTGCTGTTTAAAATTAACGGCTTATCAGCATATCAGGAATTGTTGTCAAGGTTTTCTAGAAAATAGTCAACAGGAAAATACAAGATTCGATAGATGAAAATGGGACACTCTATGGGGAACAGCATGGTTTTGTGAAGGGTAGATCATGTGTCAGTAACTTGTTCATGTTCTATAACACAGTGACGGCTGAACTGGATAAGGGTAACGGGTTTACAGTGATTCTACTGGACCTTGCTAAAGCCTTTGATAGGATACCACATGGAATTCTAATCAGTAAACTGCAGCATATGAGAATGGATATAGGGTTGGTGAGATGGATAGGAGGGTGGTTGATGGAGAGATATCAGAGAGTGGTTTACTGAGGAGTAGACTCCAAAAGACGTCCTGTAACTAGCAGTGTGCCGCAGGGTTCTTTTCTTGGGCCGCTACTGTTTCATCTGTTCATTAACGATATAGGAAAGGATCTGAGAGGAACTGCATCTGTTTGCAGATGATGCAAAGTTAGGTAGAGCAATAGTGAATGCTCAGGATGTCAAAATTTTGCAGGATGATTTGGATAGTTTGGAGGACTGGGCTAAGGAGAATGGATGTCAATTTAATGTGGGAAAAATGTAAGGTTATGCATTTTGGGGTGAAAAGATTAGCAGCAGTATATACCACATTGGTGGAACTCTACTCCAGGAGATTGACGAGGCCAGGGATTTGGGAGTGTTGCTGGATAGGGAGTTGAAGTTTTGGGGACACATCGCAAAAATGTGTCCCCTAAAGCAATCACTTGGTTGCTGAAAAACACTTTAACGAGCAGAGACAAACAGGTAATTGTTCCTCTGTATCGAGCCTTGATAAGACCCCATCTAGACTACTGTGCCCAGATATGGGCGCCAGGGTTTCTTCTCGATGGGGAGGAGGCGGAGAGGATACAGAGACGAGTTACCAAGATAATAGCAGGACTATGGAATGAACCTTTTGAGAACAGGTTGAAGATTTGCGGGCTGCAGAAATTGGTTTATAGGCTGAAAAGTGGTGATATCATTGAGACATTCAAATTACTGAATGGTTTCTATAAAATTAATTCAGAAGATATTTTTGAGAATAGGACTGGTAGTTGGAGGACTTGGGGTCATCTATGGAAGCTTGGTAAGAGTGTGTTTAGCAAGGGTTTTAGAGTTAGGGTTTTTACTTTGAGAGTGGTAAATGAGTGGAATAAGCTGCCAGAGTCTGTTGCAGGTGCCATGACTGTAAATGAGTTCAAGGCAAAGTATGATAGATACTATGTGGATGTTGAATAGTTGTTCTTGACATGATGTTGGGCCTCCCTCGATGAGTCTAAGGACTCCTTGGAGATGCCCGTTATAATAATAATAATTATTATTATTAAAGTACTCTGTCGTTATCGACTGGAATCAAACTTATAATGGTCTCTTTTTTCCCTATAAATATATTATTGTGGACCTACAGAAAACAGGTATATATGTGTAGAAAGTATTTTACCTTGGGTATAATAAAATTAAAATAGCTTGGTATTTTTAACATATATATATTTTACCTTGGGTATAATAAAATTAAAATAGCTTGGTATTTTTAACATATATATATTTTTCTTTGGGTATAATAAAATTAAAATAGCTTGGTATTTTTAACATATATATATATATATATATATATATATATATATATATATATATATATATATATATATATATATATATATATATATATATATATATATATATATATATATATATATATAGATAGATAGATAGATAGATAGATAGATATATTGAAGATACCAAGGTATTTTAATTTATTGTACCCAATGTAAAATTCTTTCTATATATATATATTTTTATATAAAATCAAATTGCATAATAATCTTCATTTCATTCGACATCTAGTGGCAATTCGGCAAAGCTTCAAATTTTTGTTTTTTGATGTTGAACTATTACCTAGTTAGTGTTTTAAATTGACTATCATCTTTGATGATATGTGTTAGTAGTGTTCAGTATGGAAAATAAAAAAGTAAATCTGAGTGATAAGGAAAAGCTTCTTTATAAGGGAGTGCAAGAAAATTCTTTCGATGAAGTGAAAAATTTGCTGAATGATCCTGATGTACGAATAGATTGCTTAGATGAACATGGAATGACTCCCCTTCAGCATGCGGCTTACAAGGGAAATTATAAATTATGTGAACTATGTTTGGATCGTGGAGCAGATGTGAATTCCAACTTCCACGACGCTGGATATACTACTCTTATGTTTGCGGGTCTAGCAGGAAAGTTAGATGTTGTCAGTCTACTTTTAGAACATGGGGCCACCACAACCGCTGTCAACTCTGTTGGACGCACAGCATCGCAGATGGCAGCGTTCGTCGGTAATCATGATGTTGTGAGTATTATAAACAATTTTATCCCTAAGGAAGATATTGATTACTATACTAGAATTCAGGGAGTAGAACAGAAACCAAAACTTCCTCATAGTCTTGCAAAACCATTATACAGGTTTGTTTTAATGACCAATATACATCCCGTGCGTTTGGCGATGTATTTGAGCAAAAATAAAAGTCTATTAGATGATGCTAAAAGTGTAATAAGAGTCTTGGATGTTCTGTGCGAAAAGGAATTTAGGAAAGCTGATGCAAATGAGCTCTTGTCATTAAAATTTCACCATTTGGCCTATGTACTCAAAGCTTGCCAGACTGTTTTTGAGGAAGAAAAGATCAAACATGAAAATAAAGGGAGTGATGGTAAAGGGGAAATGTTCGAACCATTAATTAAAAGATGGATCAAGGGCAGGGATGTTGATGGATTTCCTATAACACTAGAAAAGTTTTTAAGACAATCAGTACGGGAATATCCATATCATGAAAGTGCCCTTCTTCAACAGCTAGTTCGTACCCTTGCTCCAGTGGAAATTGGAAATGAGCCCAGTGCAATTTCTATATTAGCTCAGACAGTGAGTGGACAGCGAGGATTTGGGGAGGTACCATTATGTAGTACATGTGGTGAACCAAGAGCAGAAAAGAGATGTTCAGCTTGCAAATTAGTGCAGTACTGTGACCAGTCATGTCAAAAGATGCACTGGTTCACTCATAAAAAGCAATGTCCCCGCCTGGCAGAGGAATATAAGAAACAACAAGAAGAACTTTTGAAAAAGGAACAGCTAGAAAAGTCAGAAAAGACGAAATCTGAATTGGAAAAGGGAGATAATGATACAAGTAATAATGAAAAGCAGCTTGATGCCAGAAATGTTGCTAAAGAGCTGGACGATGAATTGTTTGAAAAATGTAATGTTGGGGATGAAACATCTGTTGTGCATTAATTTTGAATTTGTGTACTTATATGGTTTGTGCAATCTTGTGTTGGAATTGGATTTTTTTTTTTTTTTTTTTTTTTTCATTTTTGTAATGGAATTAATTATTATTCACCTTGCCTCTAGATATGATGTGATAGTGTATTTATTTTGGTGATTTGCAATTGTCTGTGCTTCTACAAAGGTCCATCAGCATAGTGTTTTCTTGTCTAAGAATGAATCAGAAGATAAGCCATTAAGATCACCCAAAATTAAGACCAAATAAATAAAAAAAAAGCTCATATAAATGGTTTCAGAAATAAAAATAAAATAAAATAAAAAAATTCCTTCCATTTTGAAACACTTCATTATCCATCACTCCTGTAAATAAGAAGCGTTGAATGAGTTAGAAGAAACTTTTGAATGCTTTTTTTTAAATATCTTGTTAGTTGTGTTTTATTTTTTGATTGCCAGCTACTTGTGTCTGCCTATTTAAGTAGAGTACTTTTTTGGATTGAATCTAGGTAGTATGAACCATTAGCTTTATAACAGAAAATGGTGGTTGGTTAAATTCTGATTTATACATTGTTACAAAAAAAAAGTTGACTTGAATTGGTAAGCATATGATAGTTACTTGTACCTATGAAATGTTCTAAGAGATAAGCTCACTGTTAATATTTAACTACTGTCTAAAGCTACTTGAATATTCTTAATATCTTTGTATGGATTTTAATAATGAAGAAGAAATTATTAGTTTATAAGGAACTTCATATCTGCCTTGCTGGAAAGCATTTTCTTTTTTAATGTGATAATTTATTTGGAATATTTTTTATTCTATTTTTTTTTTTTATTACTACTTATTATAACAGTATATTTGAAATGCAGATACGTTATGAGCCTACATTTTCAAAAGAATGATCTTGTAAAGCAAGACAAGTTACTATTTGGACTTACATGCTAGTTTAAACTCATTATTAGATTTAATGGAATGAATACAGCATATATAAATAATTCAATACAAGTTTAAATTGATCCTAAATTTCATCTCAGTCTAATATTATTATTGTTTCTCTATCTCAGTGACTGAGATGAAATATACGATCAAGTGAAGTTATGTTTAATTATTTATATGTGCTGTATCCATTCCATTAAACCTAATGAGTAGATATCCAGTAGTGTAAAATCTGCATTCACTAAATTATATTTGCATTACTATGCAATTAATCAAAGTCATTGGCTGAATAGTGCTTGGAATGTCAGAACAACCGCAGTTAAAAAATATTTAAATTAAAATACAGTTCTGACAACTGCATTTTAATTGAAAAACTGATGCCAAATGCAGCATGTCAGTTTTAGTGTTTTTTGTTTATTTAAAAATGTTGGCTTTATTTTATTTATTACTATTATTGTCATTATTTTGCTTTGTTTTTTAGAAACAAAGTCCTAATATCACCATGGTTATAATATCAAATAATGATAGTTAGAATAATAAATTTTATAAACTAAAACTTGTTACAAAGTAATGAATCAAAAAAGTCAGATCTCGCCCATTAATTTATTACTTTTGAAATTGTTTTAGTCTGAGAATGTGTCAGTTCAGAATAGTTGTTATTTTTAGGTAAAAGGCACTTCACAAACAATATGACACATAATTGTATTTACATCAAAATATGGGGAAGTTGAATATTAAACATTCTTTAGAACATTTACAATCTTTTGTGTTGTGTATCTGATATATAATTATTATTCTTAAGTGACACCTCCAAGGATTCATCATGGAAGTGCTCTATACACAATCTAGTTTATCTTTGTTTATCTAACCTGATCTCTTAAGTCACTGCAGATAGTATTACATGGAGGGGGATACACAACATATCTCTCTGAAAGAAATATCTTTATAGCACCAGAGGATATTTCCTCTTATCCATGCAAGACTACAAATGGCCACATATGGAGCATCATACACTAGAACTGAATGTAATTGATAAATGCTAACATTTTTGTTAGTAAGAAAAGATATTTTTCTGCACTGTTCATGAGCTGTCCAAACAAATATCATTCCTCGCATTTTTTTTTTTTTTTTTTATAGTAATCCTGCTTTAGTACCTTTGGATAGGCAAAACACCCAGAGGGGGGGGGGGGAAGAGAAATTGTTAATATTGGATTTGTGCCGACAAATAAGTTTCATTTGCTACAAACTAACTGTTGTTTACATTAACTGATTTTATTTTAAAAATAGTAACTATGCAAAAAAATCACTTTAAATTAATATTTTGTCATTGCTGGTATTATACAAGGATTCTCTTTTTTATTTCTCATGCATATTTATGCTCACAAGTAGAATGAGTTTAAAGTTTATACAATCTTATTTCTAAATTCATTTTTATCATTTTATCAATTAAAAAAAATCCATTTGCTGTAATAAGGCATCTTTACTGGATTAAAATGCACCATTCTTAAAGAACCATCTTAATTTGAGTTGGCTAGTGATGAAGCAGAATCAATCGGGCTTGTCTTTATTAAGATTTTGACTTTTCCTCATGGATTATAATCTTTTTTGCTATTATTTTAGTTCATAACTCTTATTTGAAGCAGTGTGTTGTTTAACAACTGATGTGCAGATAAAGAAGAGGCATTAAATAAAGAATTGAAGAGCTTTTGTTCATTAACAAAATGTGCAATTTGACATTTACACCCGTTGAAAATCAAAGATGAAAAATCTTTGATTTTCAGTGGGTGTAAATGTCAATCTTGATTACAGTGCATAATTTATTTTGAACAGTATTGGTACAACTGACATTATGTGACCTGCTCAGGAGTGAATTACTTTCATAAGATTCGAAAAATTCTTGAGAAATGGTATGGATCATCACTTTAAATTTAAAAAAAAAAAAAAAAAAAAAAATCAGCTAACACCTTTTTATTCCCGTATACGGGGGAGTAGGCGAGGCCATTTAGTCCTATCTAACTTTTGGAGACTGAGTGGGCAGTTCAATCTCCACTGGTACCAATCAGAGATAGATGGCCCAAAGCTATCACTAATTAAGCGGTACACTTAATTAGTGATAATGAAGAGAGACGGCTCAAATGTGCCGCCATCTCGTGGTCCCTAACCGTTACACAATATATTTAGTGTCTGAAATAATGTGGGTTCTACGGTCGATTTTCTTGAGTTTACAGGACGAAAAACCCGAGTTTCCGGGAGGAAAAACCCGCTTGCCCGTGCCAGAGATCGACTAACTCGGGAACCAGTCAAAAAAAGGCTTAGAAAAATTTCCTCTAGTCGCCGACTAGACTCGAAACCAAGTCTTCCTTCGTGCGGCCAAGTGCCATGGTGTGCAAACATTACATTTAGCAGTGACCTGCTCAGGAGTGAATTACTTTCATAAGATTCGAAAAATTCTTGAGAAATGGTATGGATCATCACTTTAAATTAAAAAAAAAAAAAAAAAAAAAAAAAATCAGCTAACACCTTTTTATTCCCGTATACGGGGGAGTAGGCGAGGCCATTTAGTCCTATCTAACTTTTGGAGACTGAGTGGGCAGTTCAATCTCCACTGGTACCAATCAGAGATAGATGGCCCAAAGCTATCACTAATTAAGCGGTACACTTAATTAGTGATAATGAAGAGAGACGGCTCAAATGTGCCGCCATCTCGTGGTCCCTAACCGTTACACAATATATTTAATGTCTGAAATAATGTGGGTTCTACGGTCGATTTTCTTGAGTTTACAGGACGAAAAACCCGAGTTTCCGGGAGGAAAAACCCGCTTGCCCGTGCCAGAGATCGACTAACTCGGGAACCAGTCGAAAAAAGGCTTAGAAAAATTTCCTCTAGTCGCCGACTAGACTCGAAACCAAGTCTTCCTTCGTGCGGCCAAGTGCCATGGTGTGCAAACGCCACATCCACTGAGTTTATTTGTATCAACAACAGCAGCTGTGTACATTTAAAAATAAATATATATACAGCTATTTACAATTTGTACATAGGCTGCTAATTCTATTAGGCATTTTCATTTACTCGTTACAATATACTTATGACACCTGTTTTACAATCACTGTTTAAATACGATACATGTCACATGCTCAATTTCTATTTTCCTTATTGTCCTATTGAATTGTTTGAGCTGTTATTTTGTTGGTATATGTTACATAATGATTTCAGTCTATTTATAAGTTCATTATCAGATCAGTCTATTCACGTTTATATTTATATATATATATATATATATATATATATATATATATATACCTACATATACATACATATATATGTTAGCATTGACATTTTCCATATGTACAATTCGTTATACATATATCTTCATTCTATATCTTTGTTCACATATTTTGGATGATTATTTTATTAACTTAATTTAAATGCACATCTTATTCTTAAAATACATACATTGCTTATGTTTTTATTTACATTTATATATGCATATATTTTGGTAGTATCTCTATACCTCATGCAGATTTTTTTTTTGTAGGCACTCTTATTTTTTACAAAATGAATTCCATATTGCTTTAACATTATATTGTTTGCTTAACTTAAGAGGTAAATCTGTAATTTCTTATATACAAAAGTTTTCTGAATTGCAGAATTAGTTACAGGTCTATAAATGGATAACATATCCTATTAACATTTTGGGTTATTATCATATTATGAACTTATGTTATCTGCATTTCTTACAATTGACATTTCTACCATCCTTGTGTCTGTATATACAATAACATATACATATTTCTGGTAATATATCTTAATCTACATATTTATTACTCTAATAGTATTGACTTAACTTAAGGAGTAATTGCTATTTACATTTCCATTTTTTCTTTTCTTTTTTTCCTTACACAATTAGATATACACATATATAACATTCTTATTCCTTATATATAGGCGTACCTATATATTATTATTAATATTTTTATTATTTTTTTAAACTTTTATTTATTTATTTATTTTTATTATTTTTTTAAACTTTTATTTATTTATTTATTTTAATTATTATATATATATATATTTTTTTTTTTTCCAATTTATTTATTTTTATTTTATTTTTTTTATTAGATTTGATATCTTGTTGTCATTATTCCTCTCATTGTGGCGAATGGGCCTACGTTAACAGCACCTTTTGTCAGGGATTATGCTTTTTGTTCAGATAGTGGGTTATCATTTTTGTTTACCACTAACTACGGGGTTCCATTATCGGTATAAGTTTTATTTTTCCTTCTTCTCCTTCTTCAATTAGGCCGAGTTTCCTCCATTGCTGTGTTGTTATGCTTTTGGTTTGTGTAGTGTTTATGATAATTTCCTTTAAATAATTGTTAATTTTTGCTAGTATGTCTGGTCTGGTGTCTCTTCCATGTATTTTGTCACATCTGTGGGACCATATTGCATACATTGTTATTATTATGATTATTAGTGCTGTTTTTTTAATTTTTTGGTCTTCCAACCAAAATAATGTGTTTTCAGAGAATGGTTGTGTCTTATGTAGGAATTTCTGTATGGTGTTCCATACTGTGGACGTTTTGCTACAGAACATCATAATATGGTATATTGTTTCTGGGTTGGGACAGAAATGACACTTCGCTGGGCCTTGTAATGGGATTTTTTTTGCTACACACCACATTTTTGTGGGGAGACAGGCATGATGTACTTTATAGAAGAATGTTTTGTATTTTGGTGATATTGGAAGTCGGAAAACTTTGCTAAGTACTGGACTTAGCCTAATTTCTCCTTTTCTTATTTCCCTGTGTTGGGGAGGTGGGAATGTCACTTGACTTAATGTTTTATATAGTTTTCTTGGTTTGATTGTCAGTAAGGTTTTGGTATCTGAGTGTTTCATTATATATGTGTACCCTTCGGCTATTTCTTTGAACATTCTTGGGCTTGGTTTTTTTATATCTGGAAGTGAGCTTATAAACCTATGCGGCAAACACTTTTATAAGAATGTTGCCGCATAGGCATGATAGGTTTTTGTGTGTGCTCGGGCTGCTGTTATTGCCCTGCCGATGAGAGTTTTCAGATGGATGTTTAGCAATGCTAAACCTCCAGCTTCAACTTCATGGAAGAGTGTTGATCTGTGCATGGGTTCATACTGAGAGCCCCAGATGTATGTAGCGCAGAGCCTGTGTATTTTTTCGGCCCACCTTCCGTGATACGGGGTGTTGTGTATCTTGTACCACAGGCGAGATGTTAGGTAGATGTTGCAAACCCGGGCCCTTCCTCTGACGGACAGCTGTCTAGGGCGCATTGCATTAATTTTCTTCTTTATGCTGTCATGGAGTTCTTTCCACTGTTCTTCGTGTGATTCTGAGCTTCCAATGTTGATACCCAGAACCGGTATGTAATTATTCACATGTATTCCTGAAGGAATCCTTGGTTGGTTTTCCCACTTTCCAATTATTTTGCAATGGGATTTTGCCAGATTCACATTCAGTGCTGAGGCTTTGCTGAAGTCTTTTATTATTTTGAGTGTTGTGTCCAAGGATTTTTGTGTTCCTAGTGTTAAAGTGACGTCATCAGCATATGCCAAACTTTTGGCGTCACTTTCTCCGTTTATATGTGTTCCTTTGATATTGTTGTTTGTGTTAATGGCCATAATGAGTGGTTCTAGGGCTAGAACAAATAGAGCCATGGATAGTGGGTCTCCTTGCCGGATGGAACATTTTATTGGGAAAGAGGCTGAGAGATTTTTATTAATGATCAGCCTACTTTCTGCGTTTCTGTACAAAAGCTTAATCGTTTCTTTCCAGTTTACTCCAACTCCTATTCGGTCTAGTGTTTCAAACAGGTATTGGTGGCTAACTGTGTCAAATGCCTTTTGAATATCTAGCCCCATTACAATACATGGATTTTCTGTGAGGCTATAATAATCGCAAATGCATTGGAGGTGCATTATTGTGTCAAGAATATTTCTTCCTTTCACTGCACATGATTGTGCTGGTGAGATAAGTTTATGGAGGTGGTTTTGTATTCAGTTTGTATTTTAGATATTATTTTGTAATCAGTATTCAGTAGGGTTATGCCTCTCCAGTTTTTTATGTCTTGTAACTTCTGTTGATCCCCAACCTTTGGTAGTAGTACAATGTGTCCTGTGTTGTAATCATCGTGTTGATCATTTTAATAAAAATATGTTCAAATTTTGGGAAGTATTCTTTATAGAATTCGCCTGTTAGTCTGTCTTCACCTGGTGATTTGTTATCCGGGAGCTGTTTCACTATAAGACGGCATTCTGCTAAGGTGATTGGTGCGTCGATCTCCTCAGCCTCCTGCTGGGTGATTTTGGGGAGGAGTGAAAGGAATCTTTCTCTTTCTCTTTCTTCCTGACTGCTGGGTTTTTCTTGAAATAGTGAAGAAAAGTATTTTTGAACACCACGAATTATTTCGGAGTCTTTGTTTAGAGTTTGGCCTTCGTATGTTATGGTTTCTATTCTCTGTTTTGCGTTCCGTTGTTTCTCAAACAGCCATGCTGTCGAGGTCTTCCCTTCATCATTTTCAATTATTTTGAGACCAGCACGTAGCCACGCTCCTTCTATTTCCTGAAACTGTTTCGCTGTTATGCGGTTTTTAATTTCTTCTATTTCTGTTCTGATGTTTTCATTATTTCTGTCATGGTGGTGATACAATTTTGATAATTTCTTCGTGTCAGTGTTCTGTTTGTTCCTTTGTTGCTGCTTTTTTATTCTACTAATTTTGATTGCTGTTTATTTTGTCATGTGTTTAAATTTCTCCCAGGCTGTTACAGTATTTTCTATGGATTCTATTTCCTCAACTGTTTTCTCTATGTTATTGTTGAATTCATCGTCATCTTTAAGGTGTTTATTAAATTTCCATAGGGGGAAATTTCTGTTTGTAAACTTATCAGCCGTTTCTGTTTGTTGATATTGTAGTTCAGCCATCACCATATGGTGATCGCTGAACATGACAGGTGTGTGTTGTACAGTTTTGACCTTTATATTTCTGAATGTTTGGATGTATATGCAGTCTATTCTAGAGGTGTTTCCAGGTGCAAAATATGTGAATTCCTTCTTTTGGGGATGCAAGATTCTGAAGGCATCTGATAGGCCACAGTAGGTGAAAACTCTTGTGAAATTTTTCTGCGGAAGTAAGTTTGGGTGTTCTTGATCCTTTTGTGGTTGTTCTGTAAAATTCATATCTCCTGCTATTATTGGATTTTTTTTTGTTGAATATAGTGTTGCACTTCCTCCCAGAAGGTGGTCTTATGATTATGTGTGGCTGGTCCATATATGTTAATTATGTTGTGTATTTTTTTCTGCCAAAGGAGCTCGACCTCCAGAACTCTATGCCTGATTACAACATTATGAGATAATATTTGGAGGTTACCCAATTTTTTTATTAGTGTAATAACTCCACCTATTCCATTGGTCTGAGCCTCTTCGGCAACGATATGGTACATTGTTTGTAACTTGTATTTGAAGCTGTTTGATGGGTCAGTGTTGTTGTGTGGTCTAGTGTCTTGTATCATAAGTATATCGGGTCTGTGTTGAAAGATTAAATTAACTGTTAGTTGAATCGATGTTTTATTATTTAGCCCGTTTACATTTAGTGTAATGATTTTTAGATTGTGAGTCATAGTTAGAAAGTTGAAAGTTTTCTAGAGCCTTTTCTTTCCGGACTCTTAGCTAATTTTTTTTCTTTGGGTTTTGACTTCCAGCTTTTGGTGATGTTAGGCGTAAACTTCATTTTTGCTCTCTTTACTGGGGTCTGTTTAGTATTCCATTCTGATTTCTCTACTTCGTTTTCTAAATCTGTTTTACTTTTTTCTGTGATTTGTGTTACCGAGATGGTTTGAATTATTTCAATGTTTGGAAGTTCTTCATCTTCAACCGGGCAATTATTATTTAATTCTTCATTTGTGTTATTCGGAGTGATTTTTTTTTTTTCTCTGTAGTTTCAAGATTTGTTACTTTTTCTGAATCTAAAACTGACCTTTGGCTGTTAGTCTCCTCACCCGCCCGAGAATCCCTTCCTTTGCCTTTAGCAGAGAGTTATTCTCATTGACCCGATTCTCTGCCTCATATTCAATAGTTGAAGTTATTTCCTGGAAGTCTTCTGCTTTTTCAAGCTCATCGCATGTGTTCAGTTGACTACCCAAAGGGCGCGCGGCCAACATGGAGGCATATGTCTGCCCTGGACATTGTTTAATATCGTGTCCGATTCTCTTGCATCGCTCACATTTCGATGCTGTGCATTCTCTTCTTAGATGACCTACCTGCCTGCATCTGAAGCATACAGGAGGTCTTCCTGGAATGATCACTAAGCCTGGCATTTTAGAAACTTTTATAATGTACAGGATATTTTCTATTCTGGCATCGTCATTCAATGTAATAGTCAATCTTTTTTTGTTGGATAATACATGCGCCCATTCTTTATCTTTTATATTGGATACATTTTCAATACATTCTATTTTACCAAATGATTCAAAGTGCATGCCAACTAATCTATTAGATATTTGGGGGGGGGGGGAACCAATGAATTAAAATATCTAATTTTCTAGATCTCACAATGGGGATAATTTCACATGTAAGGTTATTAACATTAAGTGATATTAATTTAGCAAATTTTTTTTTTAAGGAAACATGTTTAAATGAAATTATGAAAATATAACTGAACTTTAAGGAGCCAAGGTGCCATACATCGGAACCTCTTACCTTGCCTTTCAAACTTTCGATGATATCCAGTTCTGTATATGGGGCGCCAGAAGGATCACACTTTAGGATGCAGGCCTTGCTCCAATCTAGTTCATCTGGGAGATTCAACGATGAGAGAACATCTGAATTGAAATACTTCGTTGTACTGGCAGCAGGTGACTGAAAGACGGTCGCTGATGCCTGGTCCATTGTGTTATGTAGATTTGTTACTGTAGAGACTGGGGATGTATACTTCAGAGATCCAGTAGCCTTGGTACTTGAAGAGGTATTGCCAGATGAAACATTTCCTTCCGGTAGTTGTTGAAAGCTAGTAGCCTTAATAGGTGAGCTTGTATTAGCAATTGAAGATTTTTCCGCGATCGACGACATGCTGTATGAAAGCAGACGGTACGTTAAGGGCAACGTGCCCGCACTGGTAAAGGCTTAAGCAGCACTAATCCTCTTACGATCGAACACTAAGGAGCACACAAAAACACGTCTGCTCTGGTCTGAGTCCAAGCTCTACCGCCACATCCACTGAGCTACACAGGCGATTACACACACTTTAAATTAGATCATTAAAAAGTATGATTTAAATAAACTGAGTGAATTTTAAAAATTAAAATATCTGCATACCACCAGTGAAGCACATTATCTCACATCATGCTTCTTTAAATGCTCAGTAGACAGCATACAGACATCCTCTTATTATTATTTTACTGTGGAACTCTTATTTAAAACATGAGGAGATAATACTTATAACTGTGTGATATTTCTTCAAGGAAATAAAAAGTTATTAATATAAAAAGGGATATTACTATAATAATAATAGTTGGAGTATAATAAACACAACCATTAAAAGTTCAAATTTATTAAATATTTAGAATAAAAGAAAAATTATATTTTGCAATAAAGATCAACTACATTTAATGGTACATCTGGGATTTAATCTTTCTCTCTCTTTCACTGTCTTAAGCATTCAGGAAATTATTATTACTTGGCACTTTCATGAAGTCCTATTGACTCATCATGTGAAGCCACTACTCGCTCATCAGTTGTATTTTATCTGTTAATTGCATTATTTGATGTTATTTTGTCTGTGTTTATCTGGTTTGTCTGTTTTGCAGCAGGAAAAACTTGCTACTTCCATATCAGACCGGATAGCTCACTCAGTTCTAAAAGTAATCGCAAGCCTTTTTCAGCTAGGGGATGCACATGGTGCCATTCTTCTGATTGCACTACAGAGGCACTAAAATGAAATGAGGCACTCCTGGGTGAAAGTCAGTTATCTTAACCACTAGATCACAGACTGACATGTAAATATTTTTATCACATCCTTATATTAAAACTTCAATTCTGGAAATTTAAAACAAGGATTTTCAAACTCTTCATTTGAAGGAAGATGCCTGAAGATATAAATGCTCCTATATGTAGTTATCCATATATTGGATACTTGTCATAAATGAAAGTGAACATAGTTGAAATCAGATATCTGATTTTGCTTTCAGTGTTGCAGTATTAAATAGGCAAACATTCTTTGGTTTCATTTTTTCCTTGATTATCAGGTGTGCACTCTGATATTCAGAGATTCAGATAAGTTCCCCTCAAATTTCACATGTCAAGGATGGAATGCTTAGTTTACTTAATGTAAAATGAACTTTAGTAATTTGTTATTCGATTTGCATGAATGAATTTGGCATAAAAAGCAAATGATAAAGAAAATTTCAAAATGAATTTTTCTGTTGATTTATGAAATTAATAAAATCTGCTTTTACATCAGTTTTGTTTAGAGGAATTTCTTCACATTTCTATCAGTCATTGAGAATATTAAAGTGTCTCAATTCTGTCAATATTCCACTTAATAACTACAGTAATCTTTCAATCACCCATTGGCTTGTCATTGAACTGATTATTGCATACAGTTAACTGAACATGTAGCCAGGTAGAGGCTGTTACTCATTCAGAGGACCAGTTAACTTTAGGTTCTAGTTTTATGATAATCAAATAATTGAGAGATCGCTATAACAAATTTTTTTCACTTGGTAAGGAAGTAAATTATAGTGGACAAGAAATTATATTCTTATTGAAGCTGCAAAAGGAACTTTTGCAACGAGCAAGAGGGGTGAGGAGTGGTTTCTTTGCATGGAGTGGTTGAACCATGGAATGCATTGCTTGATAGTGGTGAGAGCGAGAACGGTCAACGAGTTCAAGGAGTGGTATGATAGACTGTATTTCCTAGGAAGGACCTCCCACGATGAGTCTTTTGACTCCATGGAGGCCTGAATCATAATAATCCTTTGCATGCACAAACAACAATTTGCTTGTATTTAGGATAAAGGATTAAAACAAGAATATAACTTCTTGTCTGGTATAACAAGAGATCGCTATATATTATTTTTTCTTACTGATAATTTAAACTTACTGATAACTTACTTAAAAATATTTTTGGAAGACATGAAATCTTCCAAAAATATTTTTATTAACAGTTCTGTCTGTTAAAATTTTCATAATCATAAAATTGAAAAAAAAAAAATCTATTTATTTTGCATATATTGCATGATATTTCCAAACTGTGGATATGACACGATGAAAAGCACTTGTACATTTTAAAAAAAAAAGTATCATCATGACATGCTAATTTTTGAAAACATCAGCATCCCAAGCAGTCAATATTGCAGAGAAATTAGAGTTTATCTTTTAAAAAAAATTCACCGTTCAAATTTAAGTAATTTATTTTTGCATTATTTCTGATTTCATGATGATCCATACATATAGAAACAAATAGAGGACACTCCTCTACGACTTTACCAAGATTTACTTTACTTTGTGTTGCTTGGTGTTACAATGTATTTTGTAATGTACTCCCTGATGATGTGTGTGACAGATGAAATATTGGCATTAAATATTTAATTCTTTCCCTGTTCTGTTTTCACTCTATTACATCTCTAACATAAATAAATGTGAGTAATATAATGGAATCCAACGGTGTCCTTTTAAGAGATGGGAAAATCGCCCTTCATCTACTGGCCTAGTCCCAGTAATTATTCTATCTTTAGTTACTCTGGATTGTATTGATATCAGGTCTTGATTCAGGATTCTATTGTTGAAGGATATTATTTGTCCTGGATAGGTATATTCCAGCACATATTCAATGTTGATGCCATCTAGCAAGACAGGAATTTTTGAGCTATTAGTCATTTTTATTTTTGTAAAATTCATTTCAAGTTTTCCCACCAATTTGCTTTGTGAGAAATTCTAAAATTTTTGTTAGTAAGAAAAGATATTTTTTCTGCACTGTTCATGTGCAGTCCAAACAAATATCATTCCTCACATTTTTTTAAAATTTTTTTATAGTAATCCTACTTTAGTATCTTGGATAAGCAAAACACCCAAGGGGGAAAAAAAAGAGAAATTGTTAATATTGGATTTGTGCCGACAAATTCCATTTGCTACAAACTAACTGTTGTTTACATTAACTGATTTTTTTCTCAACACGTTAAAGTGTTGAGAAAAAAATGTAGGTGTAAAAAAAAAAAGTCTAGGGCTATTTGGTTGCCTTGTTTAACAACTTTATTGATTGGAAAGTACTTTTGCTTTTCATGCAAAGACTGCTTGGCTTTTGCTGTAAATCTTGTTCTAAAAGAGCAGCATGGGCTATGGAGTCAAATGCTTTATAAATGTAGTTGATAAATGATGTATAGGGGGTTTGTTATATTCATTATACAGAAAATCTCGATATAACGGACTAATTTGGGCAAGGGGGGGTGTCCGTTATATAATAAAGTAGATTTTCCAATGTGTATGTTAAAAAATTGACAAATTAGCTAATTTACATGTTTTACTTATGTAGAAACTTTTATGTAATTAAAATAAAGTACTGTATCTATAAAAGTTTAATTTCACAGAAAAGTTTTCTATATGTATTATTGCTTATAACAGGAAATTAAAAAATAACCTGTTAATTTAATTATAAGCAAATCTTGGTTAAAAGCATTTTAAAATTAACAGGGTGTTAATTTTCGCATTGTGACATACGGACCGGAAATTTTGTCCGTTAAATCTGAGGTCCATAAAATCGAGGGTTTACCGTATTTTCCAATAATTTGATTTAATGAAATTTATGCAAGCAATCTGTTGTGGAAAAATTTTCCCTAAATCTTGACATTGGAATATCAGCCCTGTTAGTGTTTAGAAGCATCTTGCAACTTGGTAAATACATTACTGTTCAATTCAGATGGCTGACTGGAAACAGTATGCTAGCATACACTGGTGTCCAAAAGCTAAGGATGAACTGCATTTTTTTTACCTATATATGAACATTTTTTTCATGACTACAGCCAAATGTGGGCATAAATTTATTTCCAGCATACTAATAAATTATATTGCACAAAAAATGTGTTAAAAATTTTGTACAAATTAAATTGCAATACGTTTTTGGCAAAAGTTACAAATTTCCTAATGACGTAGTTAAGGAATTAATTAATGCACAATGCTTACAGAAAACATTTTCTGTAAACATTGTACGTTAATACAATGTACAATTGTACATTGTATTAATGTACAATGCTAAAGACATTTTAGTATGGAATATATCCATCCTGAACTGCAATATAGCTCTCACAATGCCATACATGCTTAGCACCAAATGATTCAGGAGTTCTTGAAGCAAACAAATCCATCCACTCCTCCTTCAGAGCAAGGATAAGGCGTTATTTTTTGTTTTCTGGAGGGGAATTTTGAGCAGTAATGCATCTCCCTATTACATCCCAAACATGTTCTATGTGATTGAAATCTGGAGAGTGTGCCGGCCACTCAATTTGATTAATATCCTTGGTCTCTAGAAGTATCTCACTATTCGTGTACGATGTGGTGCAGCACTGTCATCCATAAAAATGAATTCTTTGCCTACAGCACTGCGGAACAATTGAACATAACGTTCAAGAACATTGTTGCAATATTGTTCACCAGTCATAATCTATTAAGCATAATGCCTCCCCACACCATGACCCCAGCACTGCCATATATATCCCTTTCAAGAACATTCTCGTGATGGGAAGTAGTACCACTTTCACGCCAGATCAAGTGTCGTATACAACAGAGGAAAGCCTAAAACGACTCTAAGCTGTAAAGAGTACATTATTACATTGGTGTCTTGTCCAATTTTTATGGATACAACACCACTGAAAACATGCTCTACAATGAGTACATGGATAAAGAGATGCAGACTACAGGCCTTCGGGCATATAGGCCTAATAGTTGCAGACATCTTGCCATAGTTTGTCAAGATATCCGCATACCTGTGCTTGAATGGAGCTGACCTGCCATGGTGTGTCGATTTATGCTTTGTTGTTATAACCAAAAATCTGTCTTCATGCTCTATGCTAGAGCGAAGGTGACCTCTTAGCAAATGCCTGGAACACATTCATTGTTCCTTGATAGAATGCTACGTGAGATTCCAAACTCCATGGGGATATCAGTAATTCTGCAGCCTTCTTCAAACTTTCCAATAATTCTTCTCCACATAAAATCATCTAAGTTTACAACTTTATTCCTTCATGAAAAGAGCTTCCTTCAAACACAATTCGCATAACACAGCCTTTTATCCTATTGATGCAAAAAATTGAATGTGTCCTCACTTTCTACTCAAAATCATCAGTTATACAAACTTCCATAAGCTGATTCTTCTGAATTTGTAGTTATAATCTTCAGAAATAGTTTATTGGATAGGTTTTGTGGAGCAAATTTATGTGCTGTCAAAATAATAATAATTAAAAGTAATAATTTACATTCATAAACATGTACAGTACTTCAAAACAAAAATGATAAGTGAAGAATTTTGAAAAAAATTTTATAAAACTTTCAGTAATCATTTTGAAAAGTGTTTGCCACTAAGGTTCTCTGTGCACTCAACTTATTCTTACAGAATTTGATGTATGATTTGAGAAATTTAAAAATTCTACCAGAATACTAAATGTCAACTCGCCCTCTAAAAGGAAAAGATTATTACGAGCCACATCCAGAAAGTAAGGTCCAATCAGAATTTGCTTACAAGTAGGATGCTATGCTACTGCTCATCCGTGGTAGCATAGTTTCTCATTAGCTAGCTGTTGACCATTTTACTTTCGATCCATTATCGTTTGTCGTCTTCTATGAATAATTTATGAGTGATGTGATAAAAAACCCTGTCAGTTGCAGAGTTTGTGGTGTGATACAGATTTTGTTGGCAAAAAAATAGTACTGCAGAAATTCACCAATGACTGTGTAAGGTTTATGGGCCTAACGTAATGAGCGATGGCAAAGGTGTCATTTGTTTAAAGAAGGATGCAGCCAAGTGTGGTGACTGACGATTTGGTGGAAAGAGTGCACCCAAAAATTAATGGTGAATGGAGCTGACCTGCCATGGTGTGTCGATTTATGTTTTGCCGTTATAACCAAAAATCTGTCTTCATGCTCTATGCTAGAGCAAAGGTAACCTCTTAGCAAATGGTGGTTCTTCACTGAAGAAAATCAGCAAGGAAGATCCCTTTTGTCCCAGAAGACAGTGACTGATTTTATTTTATTTTATTTTTGCTTGTGGGGGGGGGGATGATGAATGGCCACTGCATTTGTTGTTTTCACTTGATGTTTATTTATGAAATCCACATTTCGTCATCAGTCACAATATGAGACAAAAGAACTCCTTCATTTTCGTAACACTCCAAACATTTTTGAACTGAATCCAATTGTTGCTGTTTATGTGCATCAGTCGGTATTTTTGAGACACATCTGGCACACAGTTATATTCCCAGCAATTCAAAAGAAAGTTCTGTAATTGTGAAACAATGATTCTCATGAATTTTCATGTTTACTCTTCCCACCAAATCATCTGTCACCACACTTGGCCAGCCACTACACTCTTGATCATGAACACTGTTGCACCCTTCTTTAAACAAACGAGATCATTGCCTAACTTTACTGTCACGCATTACATTATGCCCGTAAACTTGACACAGTCATCGGTGAATTTCTGTGGCACTATTGTTTTCTGCCAACAAATCCATATCACACCACGAACCTCGCAACTGGCAGGATTTTTTATCACAGCACTCGTAAATTATTCATAGAAGACAACAAAAGATAATGAAACAAAAGGAAAATGGCCAACAGCTAGCTAATAGTCACTCTATGCTACTATTAATGCATGACCCCACTCCTATATCTTATTTGGCAGTAAATTGTGAATGGACCTTACTTTCTGGATGTGCCCAGTATTATAATGTGGCACCCCCAAGGACTCACTGTGGGAGGGCACTCTTCTCCACTATACGTAACTTGCCATCTCCTCTACTTAATCCTCTAACTACTACCACCACAATGACCCTATCACAACACACACCATTTATTGCCTACTGTCATCACCAATAAATTTTTTTGTCTGTAAATTGTGCGTTGTTCTCATGGCTGATTTGCCTATAGGCAGGATGAAAAAAAAACCCCATTTCCAGCAAAAAAAACTTTGCTACTTCCATGAGAGCGGCTCACTCATCTACAATTGAAGAAGTCCGTATGACATGATGAGAATTCAACTCAGGTCTTTTCCAATCGAAGGGGACAATGTCCTGTTGTTCTTTCAGTTGTGCTACAGAGGATACATAAGATATTTCTTATGTCATTGACAGGAGATAATGATGACCACTTACTGCTTCAAGTGTAACCATGCTGTGCTTGTTGAACATATGACAAAAATATATTGAATGTGGAAAAAAAAAAGTTTATAATATAAATTTAGAATTTAAAAAAAAGTTTTTAATTCGAATGTAACTTTTGAATAACAATATTGACCAGTGTTCCCTAATAGTTATATACATCATGTTAGTATGCTAGGATGAAAGATAAAACAGCAAATTTTTCTGAACTATACGTTTTTATCCTGTGTTATCTCTAACATGATTTTTACCTGCCAACATGATTCATTATTTTTGATTCTTGAATTGGAATCTTAAAAAAAAAATACTAATGTCGTGTAAACAAAGATCTGATGATGGATGTAATATGCTGTAATTATGAAAATTCCTTTGCAGTAACGAATAGGATAATAAATAGCCTTCTGTGACCTGCACTATAGAATAGCACTGAAACGATCTGGCTACTTTATGAAAAAACAAAATAAACTATAAAAAAGATCTGAGGTATGACTGAAAATCTCTTAGAAAGAAAAACACATTAAAAAAAAAAGATAGTTTTTAACAGAACTGGTGGATGGCACATCTTCAATAATTAAATATAAAACCAAAGTGTTAAGAATTACAAAAAAAAAACTTGCAAATATTTCATTGTTTCACATTATTTCATTAGTGCAGTTGCCTAGTTGAAAAAGTTGTTAGCATAGCTCTAACCAGCAGGCTGCAGGTGTGAGATAAAGTTCATTGCCTGGTATGAGACCACAACCTTGCTTTTTGGAGGCCTGAAGTGGCTTGAAAAAGTTCTGTGTTTGATCTCTCGATCAGGGTTTCCAGATTATGTAATAAATATTATGTTGGAGGTTTAATGGACTTTTTACAGCACTCACAAAGAATTAAAAATAGAATTTAATACTTCCTATATTTCGTCCTAGTCACTAGGACATCTACGGGGATTACAAAGACAATTAATGTAACATGCACACAAAAACTTACAATACTAAGCCCAACCACGTGGGTGACAATAAAGTCCTATCTAGGTGGAGCGCCCTCTAAGGGCAGTTGTAGGTGGCCTGGAATGTAAGGTGGGACCTCTGGCGATGACTGTTTCCCAAATCTTCGGAAGCTTAATGCAACCGTATTTGTTAAGATTTGGTTGGTTTTTGAGAGCTGCTGCTGCTTCTAAGAAAAGTCTCTCTTTCTTGAATTTGCTGTGGTGGAGCATGGTGGTTTTTTTCCATGATACTCTGTGGGTGGTGTCCAAAACATGGTCAGCCAAGCCTGAATGGCCATAGTTGTGTTTAACGATGTACGACTTGTGTTCCTCTAGGCGGATGGATGCTGATCTGCCTGTCTGTCCAAAGTACGCAAGCTTACAGGAACAGGGTACTTTGTAAACTCCAGGCAGAGAGAGAGGAGGGAGCTGATCTTTCGTAGAACGGATAAGGGTAGCCAGTTTGCGGTAGGGCTTATATGCTGTGTGTAGGTTATACTTTTTTAGTATCTTAGCTATTTTTTCCAAAGTGCCACGGATGTAGGGTATGGTGATGGCATTTTTAAATTCTTGTTGATGAGAGGGACGGGGAATGGGGGAGGAATTGATTATTTTTTTGATACTGTGTTCGCTGTAGCCATTGGAGAGGAAAGTTCTGTGTAAGTGGTTAAGCTCAGTAGTGAGGGCGGTTCCACTGGAACAAAGATTGTGGGCTCTCTTGGTAAGGGTTTTAATGATGCCATATTGTTGTGAGGGGTGGTGGTGGGAGAGTTTGTGAATGTATCTGCCTGTGTGTGTGGGTTTTCTGTATACAGTGAAGGCAAGTGTATCATTAGGCAGGCGCGTGACTAAGGTGTCTAGGAAGGGTAAACAATTGTTCTTTTCCTTTTCAGCGCCGTCAGCGCCCTTTGCCTCGGCCGTAATTTTGCCGTCGCCCCGAGAGAAGTGCCGGTGCTCGATGTTATGGTTAACGTCGAACGGGGGATCGGTCGCTTACCGTCGGAAGTAGCCAACAACATCAGACTCGACGTAGCCAACATCCTCGTTCACTCGTCGCCTCCAAAAAGTAACTTATCTTATTCCCAACGCATGGCTCTCCAGAAACTACGCAAAGAAAAAAGTATCGTCATCACCAGAGCGGATAAAGGTAATGCCACAGTTGTCCTTAATACCAGCGAATACAATCGTAAAATGAACATTATCCTCCGCGATCGCGCTACCTACATCCCGCTAGAACACGACCCCACAAAAACGCAAGTTAAGAAATTAAAAATCTTACTTAAAAAAGTAACCTCCTGGCCCCCCGACGTCACGAAAAAACTTAAACCTTTCCGCTCCCGTCCCCCCCGAATATACGGTCTACCAAAAATCCACAAACCTAATTCCCCACTCAGGCCTATAGTAGATGCCACCAAGGCACCGTGTTACAGACTGTCTAAACAGCTGGCCAACTCTCTGTCCCCCCTCACCGGAAATTCAGCTTCCTATATAAAAAACTCTACTCACTTTAAAGCCCTCACAGAAAATTTAACCTTGAATAATACAGACATATTAGTAAGCTTTGATATCTCCTCCTTGTTTACTAATATTCCCTTAACTGACACTTTATCTCTCTTAGAAAACGTTTTTCCCCCTGACATCTTAGATCTCTTTTCCTTTGCCATCAACTCTGGGTATTTTGCTTGGAATAACAAAATCTACAAGCAGATAGAGGGAACCGCCATGGGCTCCCCCCTCTCACCCCCCCTTGCCAATTTCTATATGGAAGATTTCGAAAAACGAGCCATAGACTCAGCCCCACTCAAACCTTCTATCTGGCTAAGATATGTAGATGATGTGTTCTCTATTTGGCCTCATGGCCCAGACACGTTAGATTCCTTCCTTGGTCATCTCAATAGCCTACATCCAAGAATCCAGTTTACTATGGAAAAGGAAAAGAACAATTGTTTACCCTTCCTAGACACCTTAGTCACGCGCCTGCCTAATGATACACTTGCCTTCACTGTATACAGAAAACCCACACACACAGGCAGATACATTCACAAACTCTCCCACCACCACCCCTCACAACAATATGGCATCATTAAAACCCTTACCAAGAGAGCCCACAATCTTTGTTCCAGTGGAACCGCCCTCACTACTGAGCTTAACCACTTACACAGAACTTTCCTCTCCAATGGCTACAGCGAACACAGTATCAAAAAAATAATCAATTCCTCCCCCATTCCCCGTCCCTCTCATCAACAAGAATTTAAAAATGCCATCACCATACCCTACATCCGTGGCACTTCGGAAAAAATAGCTAAGATACTAAAAAAGTATAACCTACACACAGCATATAAGCCCTACCGCAAACTGGCTACCCTTATCCGTTCTACGAAAGATCAGCTCCCTCCTCTCTCTCTGCCTGGAGTTTACAAAGTACCCTGTTCCTGTAAGCTTGCGTACTTTGGACAGACAGGCAGATCAGCATCCATCCGCCTAGAGGAACACAAGTCGTACATCGTTAAACACAACTATGGCCATTCAGGCTTGGCTGACCATGTTTTGGACACCACCCACAGAGTATCATGGAAAAAAACCACCATGCTCCACCACAGCAAATTCAAGAAAGAGAGACTTTTCTTAGAAGCAGCAGCAGCTCTCAAAAACCAACCAAATCTTAACAAATACGGTTGCATTAAGCTTCCGAAGATTTGGGAAACAGTCATCGCCAGAGGTCCCACCTTACATTCCAGGCCACCTACAACTGCCCTTAGAGGGCGCTCCACCTAGATAGGACTTTATTGTCACCCACGTGGTTGGGCTTAGTATTGTAAGTTTTTGTGTGCATGTTACATTAATTGTCTTTGTAATCCCCGTAGATGTCCTAGTGACTAGGACGAAATATAGGAAGTATTAAATTCTATTTTTAATTCTTTGTGAGTGCTGTAAAAAGTCCATTAAACCTCCAACATAATGTCCTCACAGCACTTAAGCCTCTACACAAGAATATGTAATAAATAAAATAGAAAAACATATATAATTCATAGGAATAGAAAACATAAATCCTTAGATGATCTTGGTAAGGCGATCTCGACTGTTGAGCTGACAATCATAATCATCTTCCAGATTTTAGTGGTGTGAGATAGCTACATTTATTTAGGTTGGGAGAAGGGAATGTTGCAAGTTGTGGCAGATTCCAAAATCAATCTCTCCAACTGAAATCTACATTTGTAAAATAAAGAGGTATTTTCCACAGAATATGATGAATATAATCTCAATCAATGGCATTTGTCCTACAGCAACCCCATAGCTGCTGTAGTATAGATATTGGATGTATTTTTTTTATGTTCATTCAAATAAATATTTGCAGCTTTTTCAGTTTGTACAAAAGTGTGCCAATTTTTAGGAGCATAAGATCCTGTGGATGGCCAGATGATTTAAGCGATGAAGATCTGATGAGCACATAAAGATAATCTTGCTTTGGCTTGAAAAAGATTTGGGCAATATATCTTTAAAGAGCTCATTGTTTGTAAAGTACCCCATACATATAGGATGGGAAAGGATTTTTTATTTTATGATGTTTTTGGGTGGGGGAACAGCACATAGTTTTGTTGATTCTGTTGAGGGGAAAGTTTTAAGTGTTGCCTGGATTGTTGCACTTCAGAAACTACTGCCAGAACAAGAATATGTTTATTATTATTATTACCATCTGACCTCCATGGAGTCGGAAACTCATCGTGGGAGTTGCACACTATTGCACACAATGCTCATCCAACTGTGCTTTAAACTGATTCAATGTGTCTACATTCACAACATACTCAGTCAATGCATTCCACTCACCAACCACTCTCCATGCAAAGAACCTGCTCTTCACACCCTCCTTATACAGTTTCCAGCAATGGCCGCTTGTTCTACCCCCTCTCCCATTCTATGAAAAATCTCTTCCATGTCAACCTGATAACCCCTGCCTAGCTCATGTCTCAATCATATCCCCCCCCCCTCCTCCTATTTACGAGTCTCTCTGCAATTTACATTCTCCTCATGCTCCACATTCCAAAGACCACTGACCACCTTTGTGAATCTTCTCTGGACCCTTTCCAACATATCCTCGTCACTATGAAAACCCAGTGACCAAATCTGTGCACAATAATCCACGAGGCCTGATCAAGGCCTTATACAATGGCATCATATCCTGTCTATTTCTGCATGTCAGGGTCCTCCGCATCATTGCCATTATCTGATGTGACATCTTCACAACTTGTACAATGTGGTCCCTGAATTTCAGGACCTTGTCCATCATCCTAGATCTCTCATCTCCTACGTCCTTTAAAGTTTCCCAACCAAGTGTATACTTTGCCAGAATTACCAAATCTCAAAACTTACACTTTGCAACATTGAACTGAAAGTTCCACTTACCTGCCCATTCATGCAATCTATTCAAGTCCTCTTGTAAAGGCGATAACATCCGCTTGACTCTGCATTGCTCTCCCCAGTTTTGCATCATCTCCATATCACTAGTTACACCCATCCCAATATCATTAACATACAAATTGAACAGCAATGGTTCCATAACTGATTCTTGCAGCACACTACTAGTTACCTTTCTCTTTTGGGAATAGCGCATCCCTATATACAACTTTCTGATACCTATCCGACAGCCAGTCACTGATCCAAATCAGAAGTCTCTTATCCAATCCCATCTGTTTCAATTTATTTAAGAGCTTGTTGTGTGGCAGTTTATCAAGAGCTTTTGCAAAAGTTTATTACCAAAGTAAAGAAGGATAACACTGCTGTTAGCCTCAATCACTTTGAATTGACAAAAAATGTCTATATTATTCACAGGCATCTCCTCACCATTTAGGATGGCAAAGGATTTTTTATTTTGTGATGTGTTTTTTGGGGGGGAAGGTGGAGGAAATAGCACATAGTTTTGTTGATTCTATTAAGGGGAAACCTTAAGTGTTATCGGGATTGATGCATTTAAGAAACCACTGCCAGTCTTTATTACCAACATAAATAAGGATAACACTGCTATTAGCCTCAATCACTTTGAATTGACAAAAATATATCTACCTATATTACTCACAGGCATCTACTCACCAAATAGTGAGGAGATGCCTGTGACAAAAAGACTGATGGCAATACTATGTCTCCCCCTTTCTCTCATGTTGATCTGCACGCGAATGGCCACAAGACATAGCACATTAGTGCCATGTGTGGGCAAGAGGAATTGAAGAAAGGAGGAATCTGTTCACATTTTGCTTGAACAGCTGATGGTTATAATCTTTGGGGAAGGCAGAGTGGGGGGAGACTATTCCAAATGGCAGAGACAGATGAGATTAAGGAAGAGGAGGCAGTGAAGTTCGTTTGGTGAGTTTCAAGGACTGTAAAAGGGGTGTTGGTCAGCAGTGGTTCTTGTTTTAATGATTTTGGAGGAATAATAGCAGCCAATTCAGCAGAGAATTGTCCATGAAAGTATCTGTAGAAGAGGCACAAAACAGAAACTGAACATCTGTGAGAGAGGGATCATTAATTAGCTGGATTTCCCTTCTGGATAGAATCAAGCAATCTTAGAGAGGACCTCAGGGCACCAACCCAAATATGGGAGAAATATCCCAGGGATGAGCAGATTTGGGCTTTGTATAGAGTTAGAAGCTATGGAGGTGTGAAGCAATGTCTTGTGTGAAAAAGTACATAAAGTATTTTGGCAGCTGCAGAAGCTATAGTCGAAATGTGGTTGTGCCAGGAAAGATCAGAGGTGCAGGGCCTTCCAAGTAGAGAAATCTGATCATGTTTGGATATCAGTATTATTGAAGGTAAGGGGTAGGGATGCGAGTTCTTTCTTGTAAGAGATCACAGGACTGAGTTTTGGTGGCATTGAAGCTTACAAAGTTGTCCTTGCCCCACTGCAATATAGCTAGGAGATCTGAGTTCTGGTCATGGTAGATCTTGAGGATTCTAATACTTGAACACTACAAGGTTTGCAAATGAAAGGGAAGAATGAAGTTTACTGTCATTGCCAAAGCTATAGATAAAAGACTGGAAATCTGAGAGAGCAGGTCATTTATATACAAGAGGAAGAGAGTGGGCAAAAGAATAGAACCCTGGGGTGCTCCTCCAATAGTGGGGAAATCTGAGGAGAATCTACTATGACACACAGTGAGTGACCATGGCCATAGTATTTTTACCTCTGAGAATGAAGTTTTGCTTAACAAAGTTAAGAAAGTTGGCAATCCAGTTGCAGAATGAGGAAGGCAGACCATATGATGGCAGTTTGTTACTTAACAAACAGGCCCCTGTGCCAATCCTGATCAAATGCTTTTGAAATGTTGAGGGCAACCACATGAGTTGCTCCTAATTTCTCTCCATGGCTTGAGTCCAGAAGTGGGTGGGGTAAAGCAAGAAGATCAGCTGGTACAACTCTAGGTGGTTCAAAAGTTTGTTGTTGATGACCTTCTCCATAATTTTAGAGAGAACAGAAGTGAGAGTAATTGGATGGTAGTTGGTTGGTTGACTTTTATCACCTTTCTTTGGGATGGACTGGATGTGGACCTGCTTCCATGTTGTAGGGTAGATGCCAGTTGAATATGATAGGTTGAAGAAGAAATACAGAATAGGTGCTAGTTCTGGGGCACATTTTAACACCATAAATGGGATACCATCAGGACCAGATGCCTTGTTTTGTGCTCAGGTTATTGATGATTCTTTGGATTTCTTTTTGCCAGAAAACTATGGGCAACAAGAAGGGAGCTGTTCCTGGTAAAAGTGGAGTGAACTTTGCCCAGGTCAATGCAGGAATTGGAAGAGAAGGATGATGCCATTAAGTTGGCCTTGTCTTTAGGTCAAGTAACTACAGTACCATCCAGATGCCAGATTGATGGAAACCCGGAGATGAGTTTGCAGCATTTAGTCCCACAGCTTTACTGACATCCAGAGTACCCAGTATTTGAAACACTCTCCTCTTGCACCTCAAAACCCTGAACCTGCCCTATCCCTCTAGTATTACAACTTTCTTCTCCAGAATGAAATACTCCAATAAAGTGCTCATTGAACAACTCCACTATGTTCTCTGCATCAGTCACTGTATTCCCATTTTTCTTCCACAATCATTTCTCCTCCTACTGGCCACATAGCTAAAAAAAATTCCCTAGGATTTTCTTTGGATCTTAGTGCCAATCTCTTCTCATATTCTAGTTTTGCCTTCCTCACCATACTAGTCACTCTCCTGGCCTGTGTCTTATATTCTTCGTGCATCTGCCCTCCACCCCTCTCCTTATATCTCTTCCATAATCTCTTTTTCACCTGCAGTTCCTGTTGGATACTGTTTGTCATCCACTTTACACCAAATTGTGTCTGCTTCTTCACTCATGGATTACAGCTTACTATTGATGCTAACAAATATTCCTTGACAGTTTCCCAAGCACTAATGATATCCTGGCCTTCCAATTCCGCCCTCCATGGAACTACCCCAAATTGATATCTAAGACTATTATAATCACCTGCCTTATAATTCCACATACATTCTCTTTTCTTTGATACTCCTGCATGTCTATTCATCTTCCAAGTCAAAATCACATGGTCACTCTCCCCAACTGGGGGGGGGGGGGGAGATGCCATCCCAGTTATTATCAGCTCTTCTGATGCTATGAACAATTCCAAAAGTCTTGAACCTCTCGTTCCCTCTATTACATGTTGCCTACGACATTAGTCCCTCAAGAATTCTAGAAATTCCATTCCCTTATTACTACATGCATTTTCCTCTTTGCAGCTTATACTGCTGTAGTTAAAATCTCCCATAACAATCATTCTTCTTGCACTTGCCAAGCTCAACTGCCTAAACATCTCCTGGTCCCCACCTTCTGTGCTCCCTGATTTATAGCAAACACCCCACTAAATATCCTGTCTTGGCTACTTCTACCTCATAT
The DNA here is from genome assembly GCF_054136105.1 of Typopeltis vanoorti. Taxonomy (NCBI): domain Eukaryota; kingdom Metazoa; phylum Arthropoda; class Arachnida; order Uropygi; family Thelyphonidae; genus Typopeltis; species Typopeltis vanoorti. The sequence continues at coordinate 120,710,156 of NC_143559.1, forward strand.
CATATGCTTTCAAAACCATTTGTGTCACTGCCTTCCAAAGCCTCCATTCTTAGAGGACATAAATCATCACTTATCATAAGCAGTACTCCACTACTGCATTTTCCCTTCCTATCCTGCCAAAAAGTGCTGTACCCTGCTATTTCAATTCCTGTTATTATATCATCTTCCGTCAACCATGTCTCAGAGATCCCAATAATCTTTGGCTAGGCTGATGCTATCAGCACCACCAATTCATCTCCTTTATTTCAGATACTCCTGGCATTAGTTTAAAGCATAAAAATGTCACTGCTTCTATACCTATCATTATCCCCTCCAGACCCCACTGGAGTCAGTGTTACCTGATAAAAGATGGCATAAATGATAGAAACAGAAATGAAACAAAAGCTAGTGAAACTGAGAGTGAAAGAATGCAAGAATGTAGAAGTAAAAGAAAGTACAAATGAGGAAACAGAAGTAAGGTGTGACAGAACAAGAGGTAGCAAGACTGCAGGAGTGACATTGTCGGAATGCAAGATTTGATGAAACAGTTATTGAAAAATGAAATTAGGAATATGTGGAGTGATATTAGTCATTTAGTGGAAACTAATGAAAGGGTGCAAAAGAATAGAATGAAAGAAAAAAAGGGTAAAAGAGGTGACAAATGATTCCAGGATAGCAGTGTATGGAGATTCCATAGTAAGAGGATTAGTTAATGAGAGAGTCCAGAAGGTCTGCTATCCAGATAGGAGAATGAGTAGGATAATTCAGGCACTGGACAGGAGGGAGAAACAAACAAGCAAGCCAGTTAGTGGTGGAAACAAATGATCTAAGTGGACATAAGGAGCATGTGAGGGCAAATATCAGGAGGTTATTGAGAAGAGTGAAAGATAACAGTGTAGTGGGAAAGGTTGTTAGTGTGTGTTGCCAAAGTATGACAATGATCAATGACGAGTTGAGATGGAGAGCTAAAATTATGAGCAATGTGCTAGCAGAGCTGTGTGAGGAGAAGGGAGTACAGTTTGTGGATGTATGGTATGTATTTGAGGGAAGAAAAATAGAATTATACAGGAGTGATGGATTGCATCACTCCTGTATTGGAGTGATGCAATCCATCATAAAGTGATGATAAAGGTGACTGGGCAGTGATGATAAAGGTGACTGGGCAGGTGTGGTGGGGAAATTACAACCAACAATGGGCTTGGATAGGACTGGTTATAGATCTAAAAATGAATTGCTGTGTTTGTTTACAAATGCCAGAAGTATCAGAAATAAGGGAGATGAAATGGTTTCACTGAGTTTATTCATCCCAGAATCACGGGAATAAGTGAAACATGGTTGAATGATGATATTCTAATGGGAACAGAAATGGAAGGATAAAGTATTTTTTGTGGGGATAGAAAGGACAAGAAGAGAGGAGAGTGCTGTTGATGATAGCAGGGGAATTATGTCCACATAAAGTAAACATGATTATGGTTATGAGAGGAAGACATAGTTGGATGTTACTATAGGCCAGGGAATGTGGAGGGTGGTGGTGATGAAATGTATAATTTGGATTAGTGAACAAAGGAAGGATAATTATTATGGGCAATTTTAATTATGGCAGTTTATTAAGCAATGATGGGAAGCAAAGTATACACTTGGTGGAGAAACTTTAAAGTAAGAAGAGGCCACGTTGCACAAGTTGCGAAGATGTCACAATCGAATAATGGCAATGATGCGGAGGACAATGATATGCAGAAATAAAGAGGTTATGATGTTACAAAATATAAGACTTATTGTTAAACTGACCATAGATTTTTAATTCGTACATATGTTCGTACAATATTGCCTACCGATTTCGCTAGTAACTGACTGGCTTTCTCAAGGCTTGCACAGTACAAAAAAATGGTAAATGCAAAAAAGGTTTAAGAATACAAAAAAAACGTTAGTACCTGTTAGGTAGCTAAGGTAACACGTTCGCATGACATTTCTACTCAGTATCATGAATACGCGTTACATGCAAATGCGTAATATGATTATTCGCGTACTGTAGTTCTGTTGAACTGAGGGAATTAATTAGATTTTTCCAAGTATCGTTCAGTATGGCCCCCTTGATTTCTGTTTAGGTTGCTGCCTGTACATAGCCTTACTGCTGCTTCTTTAAATAATCGATGTCTGTAATCTTCGTCTACGTAGGGCATAGAGCTGTTATTCCAGTCTATAGTGTGGTTCGAAGTTGAAAAGTGATGTGCTAACCCGGAGATGGTCATTCTGTTGTGATTTACATCGCCAACATGTTCTTTCTGTATTATTTCCAGGCTTCTCGAAGTTTGTCCAATGTAGGAAAGACCACACATGCATAGAATATTATACATACCTGGATATTTATAAAATGGAACACTGTCTTTAGGAGATCTTAGAACCTGTCTGATGCTAGTAGTTGGTTTAATGTTATTAAACCAACTAGGTTGTTAAAGGCCCAATGTTATGGGCCTTTAACAATCTCGCAATTTTGGTGGAAATTGAACCCATAAAGGGGATGACTGCTGTTGAAATTTGCTGGGAGACTGTTCTTTCTTGTTATCTTTGTATAGAAATCTGTTGATGCTGTTTCGAGGATAACCATTTTGTGATAGTGTTATAGCGATTTGAGACAGTTCTGTTTGAACTTCTTCATCGTCCGAGATAAAGTTTCTAGCTTGATTTCTCAACATGTGGACCATTATGTGACCTACGATGGTTTGAAGAGTAATGTAGATATCGTCCAGTGTCCGTAGGATTTTTGTAAATTGACAGTTTGATATTGTTACCTTGTCTTTTAACTAGTATATCCAAGAAGCGTAGCTGTTCGTTGTTTTCTACTTCTAGAGTAAATTTGATTTTATTGTGGAGTGCATTGATTCTATTGACAATTCCATGTTGTCTTGCATTTTTTGTATTCTTAAACCTTTTTTGCATTTACCATTTTTTTGTACTGTGCAAGCCTTGAGAAAGCTAGTCAGTTACTAGCGAAACCGGTAGGCAATATTGTATGAACATATGTACGAATTAAAAATCTATGGTCAGTTTAACAATAAGTCTTATATTTTGTAACATAGGTTATGATGTTGAAAATAAGGGGATAAACATCCTTTGTTGTTTTATAGCTAGTAAGCGAAACTAAAGATCGATAAGTTTCATGCCGAAAAACTATCAGCGAAGGCAATTTGAAGTAAAGGTGGAGCAAGCTCCCTCACTATTCTTGATATTTTCTCATAATGTAAAACACAGCTCCTAGGAGATGTAATACTGTCATTACATTATGAGGTGAGGTCACTACCCAGACCGGTTTCAACCTTTTTTGAGGTCTCATCAGTGAGTAGGTAGACCTGGAAGATATCAAAGCTTAGTGAAAAGAACTTACATACCTTCACTATACGAATGCCATAAAGGTGTAATTATATTTTAGTTAAGATAAAAAGCCAAATGGCTAGTTTTCTGGCACCTTAATATAGAAAATAAGGTGATGTTTATCCCCTTATTTTCTATATTAAGGTGCCAGAAAACTAGCCATTTGGTTTTTTATCTTAACTAGGTTATGATGTTATTGTATAAGGTCTTGATCAGGCCTCATATGGATTATTGTGCACAGATTTGGTCGCTGGGTTTTCATGGTGACGAGGATATGTTGGAAAGGGTCCAGTTAAGATTCACAAAGATGGTCAGTGGTCTTTGGAATGTGGAGTACGAGGACAAATTGAGAGAATGTAAATTACAGAGACTAGTGAATAGGAGAAAGAGGGAGGGGATGATATGACTGAGACATATAAGTTGGTCAGGGGTTGTTATCAGGTTGACATGGAAGAGATTTTTCATAGAATAGGGGGGGGGTAGAACAAGAGGCCATTGCTGGAAACTGTATAGGGAGGGTGTGAGGAGCAGGTTCTTTGCATGGAGAATAGTTGGTGAGTGGAATGCATTGCCTAGATATGTTGTGAATGTAGACACATTTAATCTACATTCAATGAATGTAGAGACCAGACAAGAGTTTAAGAGAGCAAAAGCTCCCATTCAATACCAAAGCAATCTGGTGTCAGAGTTGTATTTTACTTAAAATACAATTAAAATAAAAATATAAAAATACAACTCTATGACATGAGATTGCTTTGGTTTGGAATGGGAGTTTTCGCTCTCTTCTCCTAGTCTCTGAACAGAATCAGTTCAAAATAGCTATCATGCCAGAGAAATCTTTAACAAAATGCACTAATAAGTGGTGAATATACAGACGTTTGAGCAGTGCTCGTGTCTTTCAAGGTGCAAACTTAGGCAACGCCGATGGTGAGGATTGTATTCTCATAAGCTCGCTGGTCAAAATTTTTGAAACTTTAAAATTTTCTATATATATTTGGTTTTAAAATACTGTTGAAATACTGTCTTTAATATCCGCTATTTCTATATAATTTACATTGCCAAAATGAAGCCATATGGCTTTCTTTTTTTCATAATTGCTATAATTTAACATTTGTTAGAAATATTACATACAAATGAATATACTTTTTAGGCCAACATTTGCATTATTTAAATGACAAATTTTTGGCATTTTATAACCATCAGTCATCAGTAAATTATGTATGTATAATAGAATTTTTTTGGTTTATAGACCTTCTTCCCACCTCTCAAAGTTTTAGAGATATGTAATGGATCTCTGATCCCCTATCACCAAACACTAATCACCATTTCCAAGGGATTTCATAATTCATGAAATTCTAGAATAGAATTTCCTAAATTAACCTGGTCTTGAAATATACCAATGGCCCTGATGAAATACTGAATCCTATGGACTGAGCATTTATAAGTTAAGTTCATTTACTAATAAATACTCATTTCATTCACCAATGATTAATGTATTCTGAGTGAACGCGGCATATCCCAATGTAGTTGTTTTTGTGAAGGATATATCTCTTTTCATTTCATATAAACAGACATTAAAAAGAAAACCTGCATTTTTTTTTTTTTGTCTACTTAATTTCAAAATATTCTGATTTGATGCTAAACATTGTTTTATTATAGCCGAAAGATGCAAGAGAATCATCTTTCTGAAATATCAGATAATCTATGAAACTGTTGAAATGAAACCGTAATAATATTTGGCTGTTCTCCTGCTTTAAAAACTAAAATAGCTGTTTTATAATGTTTTACATCTCTCATCCAGAGTATTTAATAATAAGAAGGTGATACACCTTTTTTTCTACTTGTATATGGAAAATACAGGACTTCTACATTGATTTAATCTTGGTAGTTTCTTAAGTCTCACTCCCACTGATGAGACCTCAATAAAGGTCAAAGCCGGTAAGGGTAGTAACCATTCCCATAATATCTTTGCATTATAGGATACTAAGGCAATTGATGTGAAGTCAGCAGCTTCTATATACGAGCAGATTAGTTATGAAGTTACTTCATGCTTATGCTTGGATATAGGATTAAAAAAAGAATACAGTTTCTTGTCAAGTATAATAAGCTGTTTCATACATTACATAGCCTAGGTAAATTTTTCTGATACATATCAACAGCAAATCTTTGGTATTTAGTTTAAAATTAAAAATCTGTTAGAAATTTAGGCTCATCAAAGAAGTAAATACTTTTTTTTAAGGCCCGTTTAATTTAACATATTTACACTTGGCTGTATGTTGTATGCCACCAAGCAGCAGCTCACATATGTATTTCTGCATTCATTGAACTCATTTTTCAAATTCATCATTATTTACCACTCTATCAGGGAATGCATTCCATGGTTCAACCACCCTCCATGCAAAGAAACCACTCCTCACCTTCTTACTCACAGTTTCCTTCCGTAACTTCCAGGGATGGCCCCTAGTCATCACTCCTTCCCGCAGTTCAACCAAGCGAAAGAACTCCCCAGTGTCAACCCTGTAACCACCTCTCAACAGTTTAAAAGTCTCAATCATATCTTCTATCCACCAAACTCTGCAATCCACATTCCCTCCGATCCTCATAATTAACATTGTACAGTCCTGAAACCATCTTTGTTATCCGCCTTTGTACCCTTTCCACAGTTAATTTATCCCCTTCAAATCCTGGGGACCAGATCTGAAAACAATAGTCTAAGTGTGGTCTGATCAAGGTCTTATACAATGGAATGATAACTCTTTTATCTCTGCAGGTCAGCGTCCTTCTCATTATTGCAGCAATCCTCTGTGTTACCTTCACCATCTTTACAATATGTCCCCTGAATTGCAGGTTTCTATCAATCATCAACCCCAGATCTCTTATCTCCCTACTTCCTCCAGTACAGCTCCTCCAATACAGTATGCATCTTCCCATCAATGTGCCCCAAACCTCAAGATTTTACATTTTGCTGCATTGAACCGACAACCACATTTATTTGCCCATCTGTCTAGTTTATTCAAATCCTCTTGCAGGGCTGCCACATCTGCACTATTACTGATAACCCTTCCCAACTTCACATCATCGTCAAACAACTGAATGTCCCCTTGCAATCCACTGACATAAAGATTGAACAATACAGGTCCCAGTACTGTGCCCTATGGAACCCCACTTGTAACCTTCTGGTTCTTTGATATTGCCCCATCATACACAACTCTCTGATACCTATCAGTCAGCCAATCCTGAATCCATTTGACTAACCCGACATTTAAACCTATGTGCTGCAACTTAAATATCAGCTTATCATGTGGCACCCTGTTCAACGCCTTTGCAAATTCCAAAAAATGGCAGTATATGCCTTTCCCTTATCAACTGCTCTTATCACTTTATTATAAAAGACAATCATATTACTAAAGCAAGAGTGCCCCTTAACAAATCCATGTTGATTCTCGCAGATAACATTACCCTCATCTACCCAACACTACAGGGTGTTTGGGATAAATTTGACATATTTATAATTAATTATATTTTTCCGTAAGTTACATGTATTAACACACACTTCTCTTCATTTAAAAGTTTGGACCCTTCTTCATTCATATACAAGATGTCAGAAAGGATGGATAGCTGGAGCCCACCTGAATCATGGAAGAGAATAACTTGTATCATGATGATTCGTGCCCGCCATCAAAATAAGGATATTACGACTGCTGCCCAATACTCCCTGAATACAGTAAAAACAATCAGGCATGAACTAGAGACTTGCAATGGTGACTACGAGGATGTAGCAAGAAGAAAGATCCCTAGCAGACGATCTGATTGCGTTCGTACAGCAGAATTCCTCGCAAATCTGCAGGAACAGGTGTTGAAGAACCCTGGCATTGGAATTCGGGCTTTGTTCGTGGAGTTGCTAACTGTAGTCAAGCCCTGGATAGCAAGGGTAGCCAATGGTAGGCCGTATGTATGGCAGCAGGATTCGGCCCCTTGCCACACCTCTGGGAAAAGTCAAAAATGGTTGTCTGAAAATTTCTACGACTTCACCAGTCCAAATGTTTGGCCTCCAAACTCCCCAGACCTTAACCCCATGGATTATTTTGTATGGGGCGCAGTTGAAAAAGACACCAATCGCACTTCCAGTAATACAAAAGCCCAGTTAATGGATAAAATTAAAACAGTTTTTGCGGCCCTTCCCAGGGAGACTGTAGCATCAGCTTGTTCGAGGTTCCGAAGCAGAATTGAAGCTGTGATCGATGCTAATGGTGGTTATTTTGAGTAAATCTTGTTGATAGTATTGTAATTAACTCTGCCTGTAATGTTTTTTTGTCAATTCATTAAATTTAATAGATACAAAGAAGATTTTCTTTTTCCTTACGAAACTGTCAAATTTATCCCGAACACCCTGTATATAGTCCCTCACTAATTTCTCCAAGACCTTAACAACTACTGATGACACACAAACAGGCCTATAATTAGACACTTCCAGTCTTCTACCACCCTTATGCAGCAGCACTATCTAACCTTCCTTCCATTCCCTGGGCACCTTTCCTTCAGCCAAACTTTTATTGAAAAGCCAGGTCAATGTAGCTATCAGTGCTTAAGCACATTCTCTCAAAACCCGTGGTGAAATACCATCCAGTCCAATAGCTTTATTGGTATCCAGAGTACTCAGTATTTGGAACACACTCTCCTCTTGCACCTCTAAACCCTGATCCAGCCCTATCCCTCTAGTATTAAAACCTCCTCCAGGATGAAATATTCCAATAAAGTGCTCATTGAACAACTCCACTATGTCCTCTGCATCAGTCACTCTATTCCCATTTTGATTCCGCAATATCATTCTTCCAGAATTGTTTCTCCGCCTACTGGCCACATAGCTAAAAAATTCCCTAGGATTTTCTTTGGATCTTAGTGTATTCCAGTTTTGCCTTCCTTACAATTCTGGTCACTCTCCTGGCCTGTGTCTTATATTCTTCGTGTATCTGTCCTCCACCCCTCTCCTTGTATATCTTCCATAATCTCTTTTTCAACTGCAGTTTCTGTTTGATATCGTTTGTCATCCCACTTAGGTATCAACATGGTGGTTGATACCTAAGACTACTATAATCACTCGCCTTATAATTCCACATACATTCCCTTTTCTTTGATACACCTGCATGTCTGTTCATCTTCCAAGTCAAAACCACATGGTCACTCTCACCAACTGGTGGGAGAGATGTCATCTCACTTATTATCAGCTCTTCTGATGCTATGACCAAATCTCAAACTCTTGTTCCCTCCATCACATGCTGCAGAAGACATATATACATCAGGAAATGAAAATAACATGGCCTGGTTGGCCGAGTGGTTAGCATATCTGCTCTCCAGCCGAAAGGCTGCAGGTTCAAATCCTGCCATGGGCATGGATGTTTGCGAATGTCTGTGGAAATACTAGTGGTGGTAGTAGGCAGTAAATGGCGTTGGTGTAGTTGTGGTTTGTTGTAGAGTGGGTGCCCTCCCTCGATGAGTCTTTGGACTCCCTGAAGGCGTTACTTAATAATAATAATTATGATGACTCTCAATTAAAATAAAAATAACAGCACATCTCTCCAACAAGCAAAACTGATTTCAAAATATCACTTTTGATGATGATGCTTTGCAATCTGAGATGAGGTAAAGCTGAAAGTATTAAAGCAGCAGTGTGTACTGTGTGACCATCACGTAAAACATCTGTAACTGCTTTGAAACATCTCTTTATTCAAGAAATATATTAACACTGTTTCTAATATTCTCACCATGGTGAGAATATAAGAATTAACACTATATACTAGCACTATATTCTAATATACTATAAAACACTATATACTAGTATATAGTGTTAATTTTTTGGAAGCAAATTAAATTATAATCATTAAATGTTATTTGAATACTCCTCCTGCAGCAAAGGCTAAATTATCTTCATCTTCACCAGGCAAATAGGAGAGATTCCAGAACTTTGGAGAAAAGAGTACTGGAAAAGAAAAGTAATAATGATTATAAAAAAAATTCCTCCATATTATACATTCTGCAAGCATAATTCAGATGTAATTAAATACTGCTTACTGGTAAGATTGATCGCTCTTCGCTAAAAAAATATTCCTTAAGTCAATGATCATTATTGTAAATTATTTCTTTAAGTATGCACTTCCTAAGAAATGCAAATATATAGTGGTCTCCAATTACAATACAGGTGAAAGGAGACCTTCAGGCATCAATATCATAGCACCATGGTATAAGAGAAGTCATAATACCTAACACTGATATAGTTCTTAGTTTAATTTTTTACATCTAAATACACAAGAGTCATTTCAACAGTTTTACATGCACGCATGAGGTGACCAATGAGATGGCACAAATGCTTTGTGCTCATTTTCTGTTTCATTTCTGGTGTTCTTATTCCATAAAATGAGGTTTCAAATGGAGAAAAAAATCTGACTCGGGATGGATAATGTGCATTTTGCATGACAATGCAATGCCACATGTTGTGAAGTGTCTGATCTCATGGTAAAGTATAGATGGCAAGTGCTTCTTCACTCCTATTTGGTCCTGACACAAGCAATACAGACTGATCTGTTCTCTCAATTGAAAGAACCACTCCATGGGAAATGCTTTACTGCCATTAATGAGGTTTTCACTAAAGTGATCAGACTTTTCAAGCACATCAATAAAAAAGGTTTGTCAACAGAAATGAAACAACTGTGGGCAGCATTAATAAGACAAAATGGAGATTACACTGAATGCCTATAAATGCATTTTGTTAACTAAATTCTAGTTTACCAACAGGAGTATAGCATGCAGAACTTTTGAAATGGCCATCGTATTACTAGAAACTGTAGAAAATAGTGGAGTAAAAAAAATAGAGCTGCCTAAAAAACATGTGATGAATTAAAAAATAAACTGACATGAACATTACAGTATCATCATGAAATTATTATTACATAATATTTTGAAAATGTTTAACATGTCAAGATTTTTTTCATACTGAATTTTAAATCGTTATGTATTTTTATTAGCTTAAACTACAACTCATAATGATGGTACAACATGATGGAATTTCATTCTGGCTGGGTTGTTGCCTGGTTAAACAAGGTCCTTGTTTTCATCAGGGAACCAGGGCGAACAGCGAAAAGTCAGCTACTAGAACAAACCTCAACTCAACAACAGCGGAGGTCAAGATTGGCACCATCAACACAAGAAGCATCAATGGAAAAGAAATGGGACTAACAGAAGAATTGGATAAGTACCAGATTGACATAATAGGTGTTATTTTACTGAAACAAAGAAGACAAATATCTTTCTCTAAGCAACAAATTCAAGATATTATATTCAGGAAATAACAATCAGGGAAAAGAAGGAGGCAATAATATTAAATACCAAATATGAGGATAATCTTCTTGAATGGCAAGCAATATGGGGAACTGGACGATGAGACTTATTTGTTCTTATTGTATTACAGAAGGTTCTATTAAGGAAGAAGTGGAATTTTTTGAGGCATTAGAGAAGGCTGACTCAAAAAAAAGTAAAAGTTGGTCCTTGTTGGAGATCTAAATAGCAGAACAGGAAATGATTACCAGACATATAGAAATGTTTTGGGAAAATTTGGAGAAAAGATCAAAGCTAATAATAATAGTAAGTACCTGCTAGATTTCTGCTCAGGACATGGACTAGTTATTACTAACCCCATGTTCCAACATAAAAATTCACCTGGAGGGAAGATGCAAGGAATAAGAAAATTCTCACTAACTATGTTATTGTCAACAGTGATGATTTCCCACTGGTTCAGGACATAAGAGTATATAGAGGATATGAAATAGGAAGTGATCATCATTTAGTGTTTAGCAAGATAAAATTGAACTTCATATTGAAAAGGAGGGTGTGTAAGAAAGTCTTGAAATGAATCAAAGTTGAACAGCTAGCAGATGTGAACTGCAGAGTTAAATACACAAACATTATTCAAGAAAAACTGAAAGGGTTTGAAAACAAGAACCAAACCTTGGAGATTCAGTGGCAAACCATGAAGAAAACTTTGATTGATTCAGCCAGAGAGGCATGTGGTGAAGTAATATGCAAGGATAGAAAAATCAGAACTCCATGGTGGACTCAGTAAGTTAGAGAGGAAGTCAAGGAAAAAACGAAGGGATATATAAATTTCCTGGCAAGTAAGTCAGCTTGTGCTCTTAGGGAATATAGAGAAAAATGTAAGAAAGCAAAGCATTGTGTAAAATTAGCTAAACAAAAGTCATGGGAAGATTTGGTAAGAACATAGAAAATAAATATCAGGAAGGTAGTAAAATATTCTGGAGGCTATTGAAAAAGCTCAGAAATGGAGAAAAGAGTACTGTAAAGGGAATTACAAGTGATAAAGGAGACCTAAAAACTGAGGATAAAGATATTCTTGATGTATGGAATGATTATAAATTTAGTTTAATCCTGATAAAGGGGACCTAAAAACTGAGGATAAAGATATTCTTGATGTATGGAATGATTACTTTGAAACATTGCTAAATGAAACAAGCAGTGACAGCATGGTGGTAGAAAACACTCAACAGGAATGCTATCTGGAATATATATCTACACTTGAAGTAAAAAAAAAATTATCACAAACCTGAAATGTGAAAAGGCATCTGGAGTAGATGATATTCAACCACAAATACTAAAATATGGAGGTATAAAAGTTTTACAGTGGCTACACTGCATAGTTCAGAAGGTTTGGTCAGAGAGTCGAATTCCAGATATTTGGAATAGAGCGCTCATAGTACCCATCTATAAAAAAGGGAATAAAGCCAAATGCTCAAAACTTTTTTTTTTCTATAAAATGATAAAAATTAAGAATAATAATGGACAGAATAATGATCCCTATGAAATACATCTTGAAAGGCTTAAGTGTTGTTCGGTATTCATATTAGTGCTTCACGGTATAAAAAACACCAAGAGATGAAAAATTAAATTAATTTTTTGAACTTACTAACATTTTGATAGTTTTATATCCAGAATCATCAGAGCACAAATTATAACTGTGACAATTTGTAACTGACACAGAAGAACTAATGTCCTAACAAGTAATAACACCCTTCATCCAATATTTGATAGCATAGACAGCCCCACTTAAACTAACCAAACATTTATCCAAATCACTTCTCCCCCCACACACCCACCCACAGATAACTCTCGCTCTTTTATAAAAAAATTCATTGCACTTTGTGAAGTAATGTACCTTTGGCAGAGACCCTTGATTTTATTAAGTCATTTCCCTTCTAATATAACTGAATTATTCAAATTCAACATTTCTTCTGGTTACTTCTTGAAAGGAAAAATATATAAAGAGCTGGATAGGACTGCACTAGCCAACTTCTATATGAAACATTCTGCAAACAAGCACTCCACAAGAACCAATGTCTGGCTGTACCATTTGGCCTCATGGTCCAGACATACAATATATTTTTAGCACATATCAGCAGCTAGCATTCAAAAATAAACTTCACTGTAGAAAAAGTAATAATTATCATCCCTTTCTAGATATACTAGTGACAAGACTTCTGAATGACTCATTATCGTTTTCCATTTACCCCCCCCCCCCCCCCGCACACACACACATGTACACAGGAAGGTACTTACATAAGCAATCACACTGCCCATCCCAAAAGCATACTATAATATCCTCAAACCACTTACTCACTGGGCCAGGGACCTTTGAAACACTTTTTTTAGCCAATGACTACAGACCGTGTAAAATAGATTAAACACTAGCTTTTAATTTTTCAGGAAATAACAATGTGTACTAGAATATTAATTATAAAAACTTTCATTAATACATTCCTATATTTCTGCACTGTTACATTGCCATCATCAGGGATCACAAAAACAAAAATATGTGCACACAGGCACTAAGAAGAGCTTGCCACGATGTTGAACGTCGACCTTTGGACAATTCTCTCTGACATCTCAAATGCTTCAGCAGACAGAGAATTTCAAAGAATTTCAACGATATCAGCACATTAAGAAATTTGAAAGTCTGCAAAAAAAACTCAGCTTCCAAACCTCAACTACCTCCTAACACAGTAATAAACATATCTTCCTGAAGCAATTAGCACACTTGTATGTGGCCATAACTTTGCAATAGAACCAAAGAAAACTGCTGCAGAGGAAATAATGATATAAGTAGAACAAGGTATCCACAGCCTTCCCAAACATATTGCCATCAACACCAGCCTGGATGTAGCCAGTGTTCTCACCCAACATATACCACCAAAAAAGCAACCTATCAAAAAAAGAATTTTAAGTTCTGCAAGAGATTAAAAGTAACAACAGAATACTAATTACCAAAGTGGATAAGAGAAATGCCACAGTGGGTTTGAACTGTGGCATGTAAGCTTGCCTCTTTACTTCTAGATCATTCACTATGATCCCACCAGCACACAAATCAGAACACTCTATAGGCTCCTTAAAAAGGTTACCTCTTGCATGTGGAAGTTACATATAACTCTAGACCCCCCTCCCCCCCCAATATATGGATTACCAAAAATCCATTAATAAAATCCATATATCTGGGGCACAACCAAAAAATTAACAAAAATCCTCAGGAAATATGACTTTACAACTAGTTACAGACCACATAAGAAATTGGCATCTCTTACCAGCTCCACCAAGACTAGCCCCATCCCCTAGACTTACCAGGACTATACCAGGTCCCTTGCAGTTGCAAACTTTCCTACTACAGCCACTCAGGCAGGACAGCCAATATCAGGATATCCAAATACAAGGACTACATCCAATTCCACCAATACAGCCACTCAGGACCTGCTGATCCAAAAATGCATTAATAAGTAGGTTACTAAAAATATCATCTAATAATAAAGATGACCTCTCTTTAGCAAATCAATGCTGTCCATCAAAGATAATACCTCTAACAAAAGAAGTTCACTGGATTTTCCTTGGATTTGTCTTCCTTACTGTTCTAATCCCTTTCTTGGCCTGAGTTGTATTCCTCATGCAACTACTCTCCATCTCTTATCCTCGACTTTTATTTTTTTTTTCATCTGCAGTTCCTGCTTGATTTTAAGTCATCCACTTGATAAAAACACGTTATGTTTTTCACTTAAGGTATATAATTTGCATTACTGCTAATAAATATTTCTTCAATAGTTCCCATGCACTGTCTTTCTCTCTCTCTCTCCTTCCAATTCTTATATCCATGAATCACTCCAAAGATGATTTCTAAGATTATTATAATCACCTGCCTTATAATTCAACATGAATTCCTTTCTCCTTGATATTTCTGCTTATCTATTCCATCATCCAAGTCAAGACTATGTGGTCACTTTATCCAACAGGTGCAAGGATGACACTTCAGTTACAATCAGATCCTCGAATGCTAGGCCGAAAACTCTTGAACCTCATATTCCCCAACACGTGGAATTCTCTGTTAAGTGTTTATGTTAAACTATAAAGCTGGTAATTATGACAGACTTAGGCATCATCTTGGAGCAGTACAATGGCTTGAGAAGCTACAAGGAAAGAATGCCAGTAGTGCATGGGAAGTGGTCAGAGATTGTTTGAAAAAAGCAGTATCACACTGCATACCAAAAGTCAGGAGGTTAAATCAAGTGGTAATTAAGTGGATGAGTAGAGATATAAAGCAAGAACTGCTAAAAAAAAGAAAATGTTGCTCGTGAGCATGCTGATCACAGCATACTCATGAGCAGCAAAGTGCAAGCAAGAAGGATGACCAGCATGGTTAGAAAGGCCAAATCAGATTATTATTATTATTATTCAGGCCTCCAAGGAGTCAAAAGACTCATCGAGGGAGGTCCTTCCTAAGACATAAAGTCTGTCAAGACTCATCGAGGGGAGGTCCCCCCCCTGAGAAACACAAAGTCTATCATACCACTCTTTAAACTCACTGACTGTTCTCGCTCCCACCACTCCATCAGGCAATGCATTCCATGGTTCAACCACCCTCCATGCAAAGAAACCACTCCTCATCCTCTTGCTCACAGTTTCCTTTCGTAACTTCCAGGGATGGCCTCTTGTCATCACTCCTTCCCGCTGTTCAACCAAGCGAAAGAACTCCCCAGAGTCAACCCTGTAACAACCTCTCAACAGTTTAAAAGTCTCAATCATATCACCTCTCCTTCTTCTATCCACCAAACTCTGCAGTCCACGTTCTCTCAGCCGATCCTCATAACTATCCTTGTATAGTCCTGAAACCATCTTTGTCATCCATCTTTGTATCCTTTCCACAGTTAATTTATCCCCTTCAAATCCTGGGGACCAAATCTGAGAACAGTAGTCCAAGTGTGGTCTGATCAGAGACTTATACAACAGAATGATAACCCTCTTATCTCTGCAGGTCAGTGTCCTTCTCATAATAGCAGCAATCCTCTGTGTTACCTTTACCACCCTTGCAATATGTCCCCTAAACTTCAGGTTTCTATCAATCATCAACCCCAGATCTCGTCTCCCCTACTTCCTCCAGTATAACTCCTCCCATAGAGTATGTAGCATCCCATCGATGTTTCCCAAACCTCAAGACCTTACATTTTGCTGCATTAAACTGACATCCCCATTCATTTGCCCATCTATCTAGCTTATTTAAATCCTCTTGCAGGGCTACCACATCTGCACTATTACTAATATTCCTTCCCAGCTTCGCATCATCCGCAAACAACTGAATATCCCCCTGCAATCCACTGGCTATGTCATTGATATAAAGGTTAAACAATATAGGTCCTAGTACTGAGCCCTGTGGGACCCCACTTGTAACCCTCTGCCTCCTGGAAACTGCTCCACCATACACAACTCTCTGATACCTATCAGACAGCCAATCCTGAATCCAGTTGACCAATCTGACATCCAGACCCATGTGCTGCAACTTAAATATCAGCTTATCATGTGGCACCCTGTCAAATGCCTTCGCCAAGTCTAAGAAAATTGCAGTATATGCCTTTCCCTCATCTAATGTTCTTGTAACTTTATTATAAAAAGCTAGCATATTGCTAAAACAAGAGCGTCCTTTCACAAATCCATGTTGATTCTCACAGATAACATTACCCTCATCTGCCCAATGCTGTATACGGTCCCTCACTACTTTCTCCAAGCTCTTAACAACTACTGCTGACACACAGACTGGCCTATAATTAGACACTTCTAGTCTGTTACCACCCTTATGCAATGGCACTATCTTACCTTCCTTCCATTCCCTGGGCACCTTTGCCAAAGCCAGACTTTCATTGAAAAGCCACGTTAAAGGCACTGTCAATTCCCTAGCACATTCTCTCAAAACTCGTGGTGAAATACCATACAGTCCCACAGCTTTACTGACATCCAGAGTACTCAGTATCTGAAACACTCTCTCCTCCTGCACCTCCAGAGCTCGAACTAGTCCTATCCCTCTAGCATTAAAACTGACTTCTCTAGGATGAAATACTCCAATAAAGTGTTCATTGAACAATTCCACTATGTCCTCTGCATCAGTCACTCTATTCCCATTTTTATCCCACAATATCATTCTTCCACAGTCATTTCTGCTCCTACTGGCCACATAGCTAAAAAATTTCCTAGGATTTTCTTTGGATCTTAGGGCCAATCTCCTCTCATATTCCAGTTTCGCTTTCCTTACTACACTAGTCACTCTTCTGGCCTGTGTCTTATATTCCTCATGCATCTCTTCACCTGTCTCCTTATATCTCTTCCATAGCCTCTTTTTCGCATGGAATTCCTGTTTAATATTGTTTGTCATCCACTTTACTCCAAATTGCGTCCTCTTCTTCACTCGTGGTATACAACTTACCATTGCTGATAACAAATATTCCTTCACAATTTCCCACGCACTAGTGATATCCCGGCCTTCCAATTCCTTCCTCCATGAAACTTCCCGAAGTTGACGTCTAAGACTATTATAATCACCTGCCTTATAATTCCACATAAGTTCCCATCTCTTTGATACTCCTGCATGTCTATTCATTTTCCAAGTCAACACCATATGGTCACTCTCTCCAAATGGTGGGACCGACGTCAACTCAGTTATTATCAACTCTTCTGATGCTATAACCAAATCCAAAACTTTTGAACCTCTTGTTCTCTCTGTTACATGTTGCCTAAGACATTTGTCCCTCAAGAATTCTAGAAATTCCATTCCCCTATTGCTACATGCATCTTCCTCTCTCCAATTTATACTACTGAAGTTAAAATCTCCCATAACAATCATTCTTCTTGCACTTGACAAACTCAACTGTCTAAACATCTCCTGGTCCCCATCCTCTGTGCTCCTGGGTCTGAAGCAACACCCCACTAAATATCCTGTCTTGCCTACCTCTACCTCACACCATACGCTCTCAAAATCATTTGTCTCACTTCCTTCCAAATTCTCCACTCTTAGAGGACATAGGTCATCACTTATCATAATCATAAGCAGTACCCCACCACCACGCTTTCCCCTCCTATCCTGACGAAAAATGCTATACCCAGCGATTTCTATTCCTGTTGTTATATCCCCTTCTGTCAACCACGTCTCAGTGATCACAATAATTTTTGGCCAGGCTGATGCTATCTGCGCCACCAATTCCTCTCCCTTATTCCGGATACTCCTGGCATTAGTATAAAGCATATAAATGCCACTGTTTCTATACCCAGCATTATCCCTTCTAGACTCCACTGGGCTCAGTGTTACCTGACATTGTCTCTCTTCTCCCAAGTATCCATTCCCACAAGAGGCCACCTCTGCTATCATCCTCCCTGGGACACACTGACTCGTTCAGAACAGCAATCTCTCCAGATACCTACATCCTTCCTTATTCAAATGTAAACGGTCTCTCGCATACAATTACTCTCTTTCCTCAAACGCACTCCAAGCATCCACATATACCAGTCCTCTCTTGTCACACATTCTCGCTATTATGCCATTCAATATCACCGCTCTTCTGCTCAGCTCATCATTATCATACCTAGGCAACACGCACACTATTTTTCCTCTCTCTGTCTTCTTCCGTACAGTCTCAAGCAAAAATATCATATCTCTCGCTGCCCGACTTACATTACCACTCAAGTCATTCGTTCCTACCATCACAATCATCTCATCCACCCTTTCACCTCTCTTAATTGCCATAGCCACCCTTTCTATTGTTCCTCCTGGCAAACACTCCTCACGCATCCTATCTTGAACACCACGGATCATTGAGTCGCCATACATTATACCTCTTACCATTCCCTCGCTATTGTTTCCATTCTCTCCTCGTCTTTCATTCCCATACCTCTCTCTTCTACTGTTTCCATTCACTCCTCTTCTAGCACTCCCATACATCTCTCTCATTCCCTCTCTCCTAATGTTTCCATTTTCTCCACTTCTAGCACTTCCATATCCCTCTCTCATTCTGTCTCTCCTACTACTGTTTCCATCCTCTCGTCTTCTAGCATTCCCATACCTCTCTCTCATTCCATCTCTCCTTGCGTTTCCATTCTCTCCTCTTCTAGCACTTCCATATCTCTCTCTCTCATTCCGTCTCTCCTACTGTTTCCATCCTCTTGTCTGCTAGCATTCCCATACCTC
This sequence comes from Typopeltis vanoorti, assembly GCF_054136105.1. NCBI lineage: Eukaryota > Metazoa > Arthropoda > Arachnida > Uropygi > Thelyphonidae > Typopeltis > Typopeltis vanoorti. The sequence continues at coordinate 120,729,054 of NC_143559.1, forward strand.
TCTCTCATTCCCTCTCTTCTACTGTTTCCATTCTCTCCTCTTCTAGCACCCCCATACCTCTCACTCATACTCCCTAAATTCTCTCTCTCTCCTACTCTGATTCGCCTTGCATTTATCTCTTCCATTCTCCTAATCTTATCTTTCATACTTCTGCTGTCATTCACAAGACATTCCACCTCCTCTTTCAACTCATCTATCTCCCTCTGCAGGTCAGTCACTCTTAATCTAAATTCACTCTCTTAAACAAAACCATCTCCTAAACTTTCACAGTCACTCACACCTTCCACACCATCAACTATTATTTTCTCATTCTTTCCTATCACACTACTTGTCTTCCTACATTCATTCCCCGTTCCTGGAGCAACAAAGTCGGATATCGATATATCTAATGTACTTATTACCTCCAACTGCCTGCATTTTGCGCACGTACGCTCTCCACTCTCTTTAACAAGCCACATATGTAATTCCTCAGACGCATACATGCCGCAAGTACTGCATGCCACAAAGTCCTTTATGATATTGCTAATAATTGAGTTCTTAAATGGCAGAGGACTTGGCGTTACGCCACTTGCGACTGCTGCTGAATCCACCATCATTCCTTACTGCCGAGTAGCGTAATCTTTAATAATTATTCAATTAATAAATAAGAGGAAAAAAAGTACAAACATCAGAACATTTAAGTACTAAATATAATTAAATAAAATGAAATATAACTAAATACAGTAACTTAGCTTCATTTTGTCTTCCACCGTTACGCGTTCGATTCTGACGGTACCAAAATATATTATATCGCGACAGCAACTAACTTCCAAAAAACAACCACTGAAGCACACTCGTATTCAGAGAAACAATTTAGCACTCAAAAACGTAGAAAAACGGACTATTCACCGATTAAAAATCACTTTCTTCTGCACAGCTCAAATTCACTGCCACGTGCTACGGCGACGCTAGCACCAGATTATGAGAGAAAATTAGCTAAGAAGATCAAAATAAATCCAAACGATTTACTTTGGCTTTTTTTGTTATATATCAAGTATGTGGAAAAATGACTATGGTAAGATGACTTTAAACAATGACGATGGTAGAAAGGTGACAGAGGCAAAAGGTGAGAGGTAAAAGAAATAGTTGAGTTGGAAGTTTATTTTGCACTCAGTCCTGGAGATATTTTCAGGTGCAAACTATGTTTGCTTACACTTGGATAAAGGATTAAACTAAACTTATTATAGTCTAACCAAGTGCAAAATAAACTTCCAACATCTTTCTCTAAATCCAGAGTAATTTAATAATAAGGTGGTACACTGGTTGGCAACTCGTATAGGTGATATGACCTCTCTTTTTTGCTTCTGCCTTAGTATCACCACTCTGGGTCTGCCTCCCACTGATGAGACCTCAATAAAGGTTGAAACCGGTCTGGGTAGTGGTCCTTCTCTTATCGCATAGCAGTATACATGTCTGCAAGGAGATGTGCTTTGCATTATGGGAGATATTGAGACAAGGAGTGATGAGAGCTTGGTCCACCTTTGCTGCGAGTTGCCCGGGGATATACCACCTTACCTCAGTCCTGAAGATATTTTCAGGCGCAAACTTTCTTTGCTTACACTTGGATAAAGGATTAAACTAAACTTAAAATAGTTGAGTTGTTGAGTGATCATTTTGCAAGGTTGTTTCATCCAGGTGGAGATTTTACAGTTGCTGTTGCAGTAGAGATTCATATGAAAATTAAGTTAGATGAACAGACGGTGTTCACAGCATACTGAAAAATATCAATGTGAATACAGCAGTGGGACTGGATGGCATGTCAGCCCATGTACTTCATGAAGAAGGAAGTGTAAGTACACTTACCTCCTTACCTTTCATCTCCCTATTCTATGCTCCTGCATTATCATTACTTCCTTTTGTTTCTGCTCTCTGCTCTTTTTTTTTAAAGACAAGCTTAATAAACTCAAGGAGTTATACAAGCTCATCAGGCATTTACAAATATCAATGCCCATTGTGGGATATGAGCTCAACCTGTTAACTGGAGAGCTAGTATGCTTCCACTCAGCCAACCAGGGTGGCATCATTACTACTCTTATTTGCCTCACATCAATTAGCCTTCCAAGTGTTAGTGTGGTTGGCCAAGTGGTTAGTGTATCAAACCTCCAAATAACAGGTTACAGGGTTTAAATCCTGCCACGGGCATGGATGTGTGAATGTCTTTAGGTGAGAGATGGATTTCATCACCTGGTATGAGATCATCACCCTTGCTTATTGGAGGCCTGAAGTAGCTTAAAAAAAGTTCCATGTTTGGTCTCTAGTGTAAGATTTCCAAACCTACTTAAATTAAAATATATATATATAAAATCAATAAAAATGAAAAATAAATAAAAAATCCATAACCTACCCATGGTACGAATATACTTTAGGTTCACAAATAAACCTTTCATTGGTGGGAGCCACATTTATAAAACTTTCCCTATCCACTCAACATCATCCTCTAAATCTGCTAATCAACAGATTAGCTGATTTGGAGGATGGTGATGAGTATAGGAAGTGTAGTATTATCACCACATTCTGCTCATCTTCCTAACTCTTGATCATGCTACTCTAGGGTGACCAGATGTCCCCTTTTTCAGACTCTGATCCTGTTGTCCCAACAAAATCTTAACAGGACGCCAATTGTCCATTTTTATTAACTTTAGTCCTGTTTTGTCCCTTTTTTGAATTCGTGGCATGATTTCATTCTTGTATGTTCGAATATGGAAAGGATAATGTCTCAGCCAGTGACATGCGATAGCTTGAGATCAAAAACATGCATGCTATGTTTTTGATCTCATCAACCATTATGAACACACTCTCTCTGCAATAGGACAAAAATGCTGCAACTAGTGGTAGCACTGCTGCATCTGGTTGGTAATACAGTTACTTTGTCTACCATACCATTGTTTTGTGCTTCTTATGCCGGTCTGTTAGTAATTGTGAAAGTTAAAGCAAGTATATATTGTCGGTGATGATATTTCATCCAGATTTTATCATACCAAAAAGGAAGTGTAGTTTCACTCGGGATTTAAAAGAAGAATATCCCTTCTTGAAAGGTAAAAAAGCAACAAGCAAGTTGCATTGTACTGTGTTCGTTCGGTTTTTTCAATTGAACATGGAGGCTGTTCTGATATAAAACAGCATTTGACGAAGCAAAAGCATAAATTGGTAGCCGCTGCTCGCAGTTCAAGTCAAGATGTTACATCATTTTGCACGAAAAATTCAAAAGGGAAATTAGCTGACAAAAGTAATGTCTTGCAACTCAAGAAGGTTTGTTGGAGTTTCATGCAGTGAAATATAATCTTTCTTTGAGGTCAATGGACTGCACCTCTACAATAGTGAGACATTTATTTCAAAAGAAATTTGCATGTGGGCAAACAAAGTGCCAATCAATTTTAGCGAATGTCCTGGCACCTTACGTAATGTGAGGAATAGCAACTGAATTGAAACAAGCCAAATATGTGTCAGTTATGGCACACATCAAACCACAGAGATTTGAAGTTGGTGCCTGTCCTTGTTAGATACTTCATCCCGAATAAAGCTATTCAGGTTAAAGTGATAGATTTTCAGAACATAACAGGATTTGAAGGGGATAAATTAACTGTGGAAAAGGTACAAAGACGGATGACAAAGATGGTTTCAGGACTGTACAATGTTAGTTATGAGGATCAGCTGAGGGAGTGTGGACTGCAAAGTTTGGTGGATAGAAGAAGGAGAGGTGATATGATTGAGACTTTTAAACTGTTGAGAGGTGGTTACAGGATTGACACTAGGGAGGTCTTTCGCTTGGTTGAACAGTGGGAAGGAGTCATGACAAGGGGCCATCCCTGGAAGTTACGAAAGGAAACTGTGAGCAAGAGGATGAGGAGTGGTTTCTTTGCATGGAGGGTGGTTGAACCATGGAATGCATTGCCTGATGGAGTGGTCAATGAGTTTAAGGAGTGGTATGATAGACTTTGTGTTTCTTAGGGGGGACCTCCCCTCGATCAGTATTGACAGACTTTATGTTCTTAGGAAGGACATCCCACGATGAATCTTTTGACTCCATGGAGGCCTGAATAATAATAATAATAATAATAACAGGAGACACAGCAGAACTGCTTGCAAATCATATATTGGATATTTGGCAGAAACAGTGGCTGACTGAGAAAAATTATTGCATTTTCTGCAGATAATTGCAACTTCAGTAGATACAAACGAGGTGGTTCCAACAATGTATTTTCAAGACTCAACAAAGGGCATGAATGTTAAAAATGAACATTCATGCTATTGGCTGTGCTGCTCATGTTGTTCATAATGATGTACAGACAAGTGCTGATATGTTGCCTATTGATATCGAAACAATTGTAAATAAAATATTTCAGTATTTCCACATTTACACTGTGAGAGTAGAGAAATTGAAGAATTTCTGCACATTTATAGAAATTGAATACAAGCGTGTTCTAGGTAGTGTACAAACAAGATGGTTATCATTTATCATTACTACCAGTTTAAGGATTATTGGCATATATGGACTCAGATCTTACTTTTTATCACAAGATAAATGCCCTATATTGTTGAAATCATTTTTCAGTTACAAACAATCAATACTTTGGCTCCATTTCATGCAAAGCCAGCTGAAAATATTCTCAGCAACAATAATGAAAATAGAAAGGGAAAATATTTTGGCAACTGAAGTGGTAGAAGAATTGGAATTGCTCAGACAGAAAATTACAAATAAGAAAGCTGAGAACTTTCAAACATTTAAAATGTCATCAATTATTTCAGAGTTCAAAGATGAGGGCATCTTTGATGAAAAAGAATTTTTAGATACAACAAATTTATTTTATGATACTTTCCTTGAATATTTAAGCAAATGGACATGATTTCGAGCTATTGAAAGCATTTCACTGGATTAAGTTGCAAACTCCACTAACTTGGGCTGAAGTTGCAAGCAGCCTAAAAGCACTCAGTAATGTTGACAGCAAAATATTCAATATTGTTGATGAAGATGAATTATTTGATGAAGTCAGCCATATAAATAATGTTGTGAACTCCAAGATGGAAGGACACAAACACTGAAGTGGACAAAAAAGTGGTGTGATGTGCTTAAGGTGTTTCAAGAAAAAAACATCCACTACAAAATACTCTGGATTAGAGATAATTGTTGGAAGTTTTACCACTTGGTTATACTATAAATTAAAGATACCAAGAAATTATATACTTGGTTTAATCCTTTATCCAAGTGTAAGCAAACAAAGTATAATGCTATGTATTATTGGAAGGGTTACTACCCAGACTGGTTTCTACCTTTAACAAAGTCTCATCAGTGGGAGCCAGATCCAGAGGTGATATGAAGGTTGAAGTAATGCCAAAGTCATAATTTCCTATATGAGTAACCAAAAGGTGTCCCACTTTATTATTCAAATATGCTGTCCATGCAGTTAGCCTAGTGGCTTTGCGCTTCGCAACCATATGCCTGGGGAACGATTGTCCTAAGTTCGATTCCCGTCACCGACGTGAGGAGCTTAAGGATCTTCCTTAGCCCATGGCCAAGTTAGCCGGTCTTGGGTGTGGACAGCAGGGTCCCCCCCCCCAGTTTATCTGGGGTTTTTCATCCCGCAAGCAGGCAAACCGGCCCCGTGAACACACACGGATCTACAGCCAAAAATACTTAACTCCCCATGAGGGGGGGGGGGGCTCAACTTGCCCCAATAGGCACAGGGGAGAAAAGAGAGAGAACTCCATACGAATAAATAAATAAATAAAATTCAAATATACTGGATTATTATTATTATTATTCCTGACATCTCCAAGGAGTCCGAAGACTCATCGCGGGAGGACACCTACAACTGTCTCAACTCAGCCACTACACTGAACCTCTACTATGAATCATCTCCATCAATGCCATCTACCACCTACTACCACCAGTATTTTTTGTCTGTAAATTGCGTGTGTTCTGAAGGGCCAATTTGTCTGTATGTGGGATGAAAAACGTGAGTTTCTGGGAGAAAAAACCCTGCTACCTCCGTATGAGATCGGCTAACTCACCTTCGATTGAAAAGTGTCCAGATAAAGATTCCTCCCATCGCGTCGAGAATCGAACTTAGGCCTTTTCTAATCGATGGGCAGAACATACCATCGTTCTGCAATGTACCGTTGTTCTTCCAATTGCGCTATGGAGGCGCTTAAAAAAAATCCTGCAAAGAGTTGTCTCGTCACGATGAATCGAACTCGGACCTTTCCAATCGAAGAGCACAACGTATCATCATTCTTCCAATTGTGCTAAGGTACAGTTAGATATAGTTGTTGGAAGTTTTACCATTTGGTTATACTATAAATTAAAGATACCAAGAAATTATATACTTGGTTTAATCCTTATCCAAAGTTTGCACCTGAAATATAATTCAGGTGCGAACTTTGCTAAAACTTCCAATAACTATCTCTAATCCAGCATATTTTAATAATAAGGTGTGACACCTTTTGGCTACTTGTATAGGAAATTATGACTTCTGAAATTATTACTTCAACCTTAGTATCACTTCTGGGTCTGGTTCTCAGTGATGAGACCTAAATAAAGACGAAACTGCTCTGGGTAGTGATCCCTACGGATATGCATATACATATTATACATATCATTATATGTATAATATCATTATTACATAGCATTATACATATTCATAAAGATATGTGCTTTGCATTATGTGATACTAAGGCAAGTGATGTGAAGTCATTAGCTTCTATATATGAGTTGCCTTAGTCATGATTATATTTCAGGCACAAACTTTTTTTTGCTTACACTTGAATAAGGATTAAACTAAGTATATAATTTCTTGGTATTTTTAATCCACTACAAAAACACGCTGCCAGTTGTTGCGTTTGTTATAGCAATCCCAGGCACAAACACAGCAGTAGAGAGAATTTTTTCTCTCATGAGTTCTTTGTGGTGAAAAGAACCGATTATAGCTTCCACCAAGACTGTGGAAGCTATAATTGTGATCAAGACACACTTTGACATTTCATGTGACTTTTATGAGTGCATCTTGAAAGAACCATCAATTTTGAAAGAAATAATGTCTTCATATAAATTATTATTATTATTCAGGCCTCCATGGAGTCAAAAGACTCATCACAGGAGGTCTCTTTTAGGAAACAAAAAAGTCTATCACACCATTCCTTAACCTCGTTGACCGTTTTCGCTCTCACCATCCTCCATGCAAAGAAACCACTCATCACCTTCTTGCTCACAGTTTCCTTCCATAACTTCCAGGGATGGCCTCTTGTCATCACTCCTTCCCACTGTTCAACCAAGCGAAAGAACTCCCCAATGTCAACCCTGTAACCACCTCTCAACAGTTTAAAAGTCTCAATCATATCATATTACCTCTCCTTCTTCTATCCACCAAACTCTACAGTCCACATTCCCTCAGCCGATCCTCATAATTAACATTGTACAGTCCTGAAACCATCTTTGTTATCTGCCTCTGTATCCTTTCCACAGTTAATTTATCCCCTTCAAATCCTGGGGACCAGATCTGAAAACAATAGTCTAAGTGTGGTCTGATCAGGGTCTTATACAACGGAATGATAACTCTTTTATCTCTGCAGGTCAGCGTCCTTCTCATTATTGCAGCAATCCTCTGTGTTACCTTCACCACCTTTACAATATGTCCCCTGAATTTCAGGTTTCTATCAATCATCAACTCCAGATCTCTTATCTCCCCTACTTCCTCCAGTACAGCTCCTCCAATAGAGTATGCAGCGTTCCATCAATATGTCCCAAACCTCAAGACCTTACATTTTGCTGCATTAAACCAACATCCCAGTCATTTGCCCATCTGTCTAGTTTATTCAAATCCTCTTGCAGGGCTACCACAAGTGCACTATTACTAATAACCCTTCCCAGCTTCGCATCATCCGCAAACAACCGAATATCCCCCTGCAATCCACTGACAATGTCATTGATATAAAGGTTAAACAATATAGGTCCTAGTACTGAGCCCTGTGGGACCCCCACTTGTAACTCTCTGCCTCCTTGAAACTGCCCCACCATACACAACTCTCTGATACCTATCGGACAGCCAATCCTGAATCCAGTTGACCAACCTGACAGCCAAACCCATGTGCTGCAACTTAAATATCAGTTTATCATGTGCCTCATCTACTGCTCTTGTTGATAAGTCCCTCATCTACTGCTCTTGTAACTTTATTATAAAAGGCTAGCATATTACTAAAACAAGAGCACCCCTTAACAAATCCATGTTGATAATGATAATGCTAATACTCCATAATTATAATGCATACTTCAGTCCTGTGTACTGTAATTATAATTATATGTTATTCCATTTTTATGTAGAGCATACCAGAAGTGTCTTGTTTTTGTCCTTTTTTATAATTGCTGAAAAATTCAAAATGTCTTTTTTTTTGTTTTGAAAATCTGGTCACCCAATGCTACTGCTATACTAATAATGACATCACCCAGCTCTTCCCACTGTCTATATTTTTTGCAGACATGCACTCCCCCACCCCCATGTTGCTTGTTCATTTATATGATAAATAACTTTAGGCATTTATCACACAAATCAACAAGTGACATCAATATTAACCTCAGATTACATCATAAATCTTATAACCATCTACCCTGTTAGACTAATATCTTTCTTTGAACTATATAAAGATTCCTGGAATAATGTCAATAATTTCTTTTTCCACTGAAATAGTGTGAAATTGGGATTAGTGTTAGATGTGACAAACTTCAGGAATACCCAATTAGAATAATGGAATAGAATTATTACCATCAAAATGCCAGCTGGTTGGCCAAGTGGTTAGCATATCTGCTCTCTAGCCAAAAGGCTGCTGGTTCATAAACATCCATAACCACTGGGTATGGATGTTTATGAAAATATGGATGTCTGTGAAAATACTAGGGGCAGTAGATAGCATACTGGTAGCTGTGGTTCGCTCTAGTTGGTCGATTAAGTGGTGAAGACGGAGAGTTGTAGAGTAGGTGCCCTCCCTTGATGAGCCTAGGACTCCTCAGAGGTGTCATGTAATAATAATAATAACAAAAGAATTTGAAAATTGCCCTCTGACATTCAAAACTGAAATAGAAAATGGCTCCAGTAGTAAAACTACTGGAACAATATAATGCCACTAAGGTGAATGCAGAAATGCTTGCAAATTACAGAAAATTAAATACACGAAACCTCACTTCATAAGAAAGATCCAACTTTTTTTTCTTTCTTTACTTCCTTGCAAGGTTCCATGTTTGTAATCCTCTCTGCACTCACCTCACTAACATATCTTTTTTTGTGATGTTGTTCATAGTGGCTTTAGGAGCATTTTCTGTTACTTTGCAAATTCATCACTAAACTAGTTTCCATGGAAGCTTCGATTTCGTTAAATAATCTTCCTCTTCCATTGATTCTAACCTAAATAAGTTAGTCATCTCTTAAATAATCCTAATTTACAACAGTTCAACAGAAAACATGCATAAGTCCAGAAATCGGTGTATGTAGTATAAAAGGATATACATGCATTTGATGAGGTAAGTAACTATTTATTTACCTATTAATATTTCTTCCTATTCTATTAATCTGATTATTATTTTGGTCTAGACTTAATCCATAGTTAATTCAGTTTTCTACTAAAAGCATCTGCCAAACAAATCAACATATGGTTTGAACAAGTGAAACAAAGAATATAATAAAATACAAATATAAAAATATTACAAAAAAAAATGAAATTTGGACTTACAGATTTCTTCTTCTTCTAATATATTTTCCAAACTTGCACAAAATTTATCACAAGGTGATTTTGGTTCTAGATATACATGATGATAGCCCCTTATCTGGGCTAGCCACATCACAGATGTTGATGGCTCAGTTTCCACCTATCAATTTATGGGATAAAAAAAAAAAATTACATCTCTAAACATAAAAAGAGTTAAATATTTTAAAAAATATCTAAGATATTTATTAAATATCTAAAAAAAAATTAAACAGAATTAAAATTAAATATCTAAATATAAATATAAAATATATTTATATTTAGCTCAGCAGTGGTTAAATGCAATTTAGTCACCACTAAGGCTATGAAATCATGATTCTATATCAGGAAGACCACAGTCAATATTTGTAGATTATCATCACCATCTGTATAGCAATTGCTGAAAGGATTACAAGTATATTCTATGATAGAGCCACAAACTCATTAATGGAGCAGTTTTTAATAAGCATTTTCTATATTTTGTATGAGGCACATAAACAGTAGATGATGTAATGTTGATGGTAATGATGGGAGGTAGATGGCGTTGATAATAGTAGTAGTATCATAGTAGGAGAATTAAGTAGAAGGTGAGATGTATTTAGCAAGGCAGAGTAGAGTGCCCTCCTGTGATGAGTATTTGGACTCCCTGGAGGTATCATGTAATTATAATAATAAACATAATAATAATGACCAAATAACTAAAGCTATGAAGCCAATGTATCATGTTTGCTAAGTGAGTGTTTTCTGTCCAGTTTTTCTGTTTTACAGAATGAAAAACCAGTTTCAGTATGAGCTAACTCATCTTCAGTTGAAAAGCCTTTGTAACAATCCTTCAAATCCCAGATGAGGTTTAAACCCAGGTCTTTCCAATCATCCAATTATCATCATAACTGCACTACAGTCAGTTAAGTGTGACTAAAGTTTCTGACTAGTTAGAACAGAGTAATACATTATTAGAATGAAGTCCACACAGCTATGCAAGTAAATAGCAACTTACTGCAAAGCATCAGATGAATGATACATAAGTCATAATTATGTCTCTCTCATGCATTTATGTATGTGTACACATGCACACACATGCATGAGAGAGACATGTCCCATAAGCTTTGTTTTACAAAAGATGATCGAGTCTAAATAAGAGTGTATGTGAAGAAATATTGATATTCAAACCTGGCAAAAAGGCTAATGAAATCTGTATGTTAAATAACACAATTGAAGAAGAAACCACGAGTATTTGAATGGTCTGTAAAGTTTAAAAATAGAATACCTTTGATAAAGATGATACATTTAAGAAGTCAGTTGAAAGTTTTTTTCACTTGGTTATTACTATAAATTAAAGATGCCAAGAAATTATATTCTTGGTTTCATCCTTTATTCAAGTGTAAGCAAACAAAGTTTGCATGTGAAGTCACAACTGGGCTACTTATATATAGAGGCTAATGACTTCACATCAATTGCCTTAGCATCCCACTATGCAATGCACATACCCTTGTGGACATACATCATTGGGCAGATAAGGGTAATGTTATCAGTGAGAGTCAGCATGGATTTGTGAAGGGGCGCTTTTGTTTTAGCAATATGCTAGCCTTTTATGATAAAGTTACAAGAGCATTAGATGAGGGAAAGGCATATACTGCCATTTTCCTAGACTTAGCAAAGGCATCTGACAGGGTGCCACATGATAAGCTGATATTCAAGTTGCAGCACATGGGTCCGGATGTCAGATTGGTCAAATGGATTCAGGATTGGCTGTCCGATAGGTATCAGAGAATTGTGTATGGTGGAGCAATATCAAAGAGGCAGACGGTTACGTGGGGTTCCACAGGGCTCAGTACTGGGACCTATATTGTTTAACCTTTATATCAATGACATTGTCCGTGGATTGCAAGGGGATGTTCGGTTGTCTGCGGATGATGCGAAGCTGGGAAGGGTTATTAGTAATAGTGCAGATGTGGTAACCCTGCAAGAGGATTTGAATAAGCTAGATAGATGGGCAAATGAATGGGATCTCAGTTTAATGCAGCAAAATGTAAGGTCTTGAGGTTTGGGACACGCTGCATACTCTATGGGAGGAGTTAAACTGGAAGAAGTAGGAGAGACAAGAGATCTGGGTTTGATGATTGATAGAAATCTGAAATTTAGGGGACATATTGCGAAGGTAGTGAAGGTAACGCAGAGGATTGCTGCAATAATGAGAAGGACACTGACCTGCAGAGATAAAAGGGTTATCATTCCGTTGTATAAGACTCTGATCAGACCACACTTAGACTATTGTTCTCAGATCTGGTCCCCAGGATTTGAAAGGGATAAATTAACTGTGGAAAGGGTACAAAGGCAGATAACAAAGATGGTGTCGGGGCTGTACAATGTTAGTTATGAGGATCGGCTGAGGGAGTGTGGACTGCAGAGTTTGGTGGATAGAAGAAGGAGGGGTGATATGATTGAGACTTTTAAACTATTGAGAGGTGGTTACAGGGTTGACATTGGGGAGTTCTTTCGCTTGGTTGAACAGTGGGAAGAAGTCATGCCAAGGGGCCATCCCTGGAAGTTACGAAAGGAAACGGTGAGCAAGAGGGTGAGGAGTGGTTTCTTTGCATGGAGGATGGTTGAACCATGGAATGCATTGCCTGATGGAGTGGAGAGAGTGAGAATGGTCAATGCATTTAAGGAGTGGTATGATAGACTTTGTGTTTCCTAGGAGGGACCTCCCTCAATGAGTCTTGATAGACTTGTGATTCTTAGAAAGGACCTTCCATGATGAGTCTTTTGACTCCATGGAGGCCTGAATAATAATAATAATAATAATAATAATAATAAAATAATTATGGGAAGGGTTACTACCCAGACCAGTTTCAACCTTGATTGAGGTCTCCTCAGTTGGACCCAAACCCAGAAGTGATACCAAGGGTGAAGTAATGCAGGTCATATTTCCATATACAAGTAGCCAAAAGGTGTCACATCTTATTACTAATATTCTCTGAATTAGAGATAGATGTTGAAAGTTTTTTCACTTGGTTATATTATAAATTAACTGGTTTGGGTAGTGGCCCTTCCCATAATGCATAGCATTATACATGTCTGTAAAGATATGTACCTTGCATTATGGGATACTAAGGTCATTGATGTGAAGTCATTAGCCTCTATATACAAGTTGTCCTGTCATGAAGTTACTTCATGTGCAAACTTTATTTGCTTACACTTTATGGATAAAGGATGAAACCAAGAATATCATCATCATCATCATCATCATCAAATTCCTGCCATGTACCCTCAAGGGGTGTACAGGATATGACAGTACTACATGAAAAAATTACATCATTACTAACTTCCTATCTACAATTTTCCTCCAAATCAGTCTGTTACTTGTCAAGACTCCAACATTATCAGATCTTATATTTCTATCGTCTAAGGCACTTTGTACCGTATCAATCCACCTATATCTTGGTCTTCCTCTGGGTCGTTTTCCTGCCAACCTGGCAGAGAACACTTGTTTTGCTAATCTTTCCTCTCCCATTCTATTTAAGTGACCATACCATCTGAGATTAGCTCTGCTAACGCATTCCTGGATGCTGACAATGTCAAGTTCTTTCCTAATATCCTCATTTTTAATATGATATTGCCATTGATGCCATCTGTTCATGCCTCTAATCTTTCTCAGGACTCTCATATCTGCGGTCTCTAGTCTTTGGTCAAGTGTTTTACTTCTGACCCAGCTCTCAGATCCATAAGTTAAAATTGGTTTGAACACAGTCTTGTATACAGCTAATTTAGTGCTCCGACTAATTCTTTCTTATTCCAATGAATTTATTCAATTGACTTCCCACGATACCAGCTTTGCTGATTCTGTTGTCTATTTCTATATTTAGTTTACCATCTTCAGTAAAAATTGTGCCTAAGTAGCTGAAATGTTTTACTTGTTCCACAGGTTCTCCATTCACTTTCTTTAATTCATAATATAACCAAGTGGGAAAACTGTCAACATAAATGATGTTCACTTCCAATTTCAAATCCTCTGTATACTCTTGTTTCCTGAACCCATGGGAAAACATTACTATCAATAATAATAATACAGTCGATGACACTATTTCTTGCATCTTTTCTCCATGCGAATTTATGCACATTTTATGTTGGAACATCATCATCAGCTTTTCAAGGATTTAGGGCTAGGGTTGCCTGTTCTGGCCTCAGAATCATCGAATCTCTTTAGAGGAGGTCCTGGTTTTATTTTTCCTAATGGTTTGTAATTTAATACTTGTTTTGGTAATCTTTCTGTTTTCATTCTTTGAATGTGTTCTATCCATTTATGTTTATATTTTTTTATTTTTTCTATTACTGATTCCTGGTTTAATTCTTTCATAAATTCTTCATCTCTTTTGTGATCAAATAGAGTATACTTTGCAGTTTTTCTCATAAACTGCATTTCAGCTGTTATTAATCTTTGTTTGCCTTTATGTTTTATTCTCCAGATTTCACTTCCATACAATAGGACTAGTAAGTAAGTAAGTAAGCAAAACTTTCGAAATTCCTCTAATTTCAATTCGGTGTTTAATTTTATGCTTTCTCTAGTATCTGTACTGAAATGTTTCAGAATCTTATATTATTATTATTATTATTATTCAGGCCTCCATGGAGTCAAGAGATTCATTGTGGGAGGTCCTTCTTAGGAAACACAGTCTATCATACCATTCCTTGAACTCATTGACTGTTCTTGCTCTCACCACTCTCTCAGGCAACCCTCCATGCAAAGAAACCACTCCTCTTCCTCTTGCTCACAGCTTTCTTTCGTAACTTCCAGGGATGGCCCCTTGTCATTGCTCCTTCTCGCTGTTCCACCAAGCAAAAGAACTCCCCAATGTCCACCCTGTAACTGCCTCTCAACAGTTTAAAAGTCTCGATCATATCACCTCTCCTTCTTCTATCCACCAAACTCTGCAGTCCACATTCCCTCAGCCGATCCTCATAACCAAAATTGTACAGTCCTGAAACCATCTTTGTCATCCATCTTTGTACCCTTTCCACAGTTAATTTATCCTCTTCAAATCCTGGGGATCAGATCTGAAAACAATAGTCTAAGTGTGGTCTGATCAGGGTCTTATACAATGGAATGATAACTCTTTTATTCTGTAGGTTAGTGTCCTTCTCAGTATTGCAGCAATCCTCTGGGTTACCTTCACCTCCTTTGCAATATGCTCCCTGAATTTTAGTTTTCTATTAGTCATCACCCCAGATCTCTTGTATCACGTTCTAAATTAGAAACAAATTTGTTCCATAATTCTCTATGTCTTTTCTGACTTTTCGTTTATCAGTGGCTCTTATTCTTTGATACTCTATTTCATCTTCTAATCTTTTACTGCTTAACTATTTATGATATGCTTCTTTTTTCATTTTGATTATTTCTTTGATTGTATTGTCCCATATCTTTAGTTTTCACTGAATTTTTTTGGTTTCCTAAGCTTTAATTTGCTGCTGTATTTAGTATTGTTTTTATATTAAGTCCTTCTATTTCTACATTTCATTTTATTTTATATAAATATTGGATAATTATTTGTTCATATAATCATTGTATATTTATGTCATTTAATAATCTAATTTTATTTAAAAAATTGTTTTAAATTTTCTTTCTGTTCTTGTTATTTTATTATTATATGACACCTCCTAGGAGTCCATAAACTACTCATCGAGGGAGGGAGGAGAGTTGTAGAGGACCTACTCTACAACTCTTCGTCTCCACCAACTACAATGAACCACAACTGCACCAATGCCATCTACTGCCTGCCACCACCACTAGTATTTTCACAGACAATCACAAACATCCATGCCCACAGCAGGATTCGAACCTGCAGCCTTTTGGCTGGAGAGTGGATACACTAACCACTTGGCCAACCAAGCCAGCCTTTTGTAGCCATTTAGGTGGTAATCTTAATTTTATTTTAACGAGGAAGAGTGGTCACTACTTATTTCGTATCCTCTGTGGAGGACTCTTAACATCCATAGAAAACATTGATGTCTTTTCATTTAAGATAAACTAATCTAATACTGATTTCCATCCTCTTGCTGCCCAAGTATATTTATGTATGTCTTAATGTTTATAGAAAGAATGCATTATTTTAAGATTATTATAAACTACAAAGTCAATAAATTTTTTACAATTCTCCATACATTCCTATATTATTATTAACGTCTGATCTCCATGAAGTCAGAGACTCATTGTAGAAGGTAAACACTATTGCTGTTGCGCACAATGCTCATCCAATTGTGCCTTAAACTTATTCAATGTGCCTACATTGAACACACTCAGGTAATGCAATCCACTCTCCATGCAAAGAACCTTCTCCTCACTCCTCTGCTCACACCCTCTTTATAGTTTCCATCACTGGAAACTGTATACAGTTTATAGCCTGATGATAACAACCCCTGACTAGCTTATATGTCTCAATCATATCCCCTCTTCCTCCTATTCACAGGCTCCGCAACTTACATTCTCTCAATCTGTCCTCATACTCATATGTAGCCATTTAGGTGGTAATCTTAATTTTAATGAGGAAGTGGTCACTACTTATTTCAAATCCTCTGTGAAGGATTCTAACATACATAGAAAACTTTCATGTCTTTTCATTCAAGATAAAGTAATCTAATACTGATTTCCATCCTCTTGCTGCCCAAGTATATTTAGGTATGTCTTTATGTTTATAGCAAGAATTCATTATTTTAAGATTATTATAAGCTACAAAGTCAATAAATTTTTTACCATTCCTGTTTAGAGTATGTTCTCCATACATTCTTATATTATTAACCTCTGACCTCCATGGAGTCAGAGACAAATCATGGGAAGTACACACTATTGCTTTTTTTTTCGCCTGTTTTGCTGGATGATGATTTGACCTCTCTCGTGGACCGGTGGTTCCTGATGGTGTTTCTTGGTGACAGTACGATATCGGAAGGTGCGCCTTTCCCTTCGATGTCTGAATTTCTGCCGGTACTAAAGCATGAGATGTCGACACATGCTGCCTTCGCTGAAAGTTCTGATGGAATACTAGCACGGACGTATATTATGAACCGGCAGCTAGAAACAAGGGTGGCCCAAAACAGATCAAGAATAGACAAGGGAAAAACGCCAGGTGTAGAGCATAGTTTAATCTGATGACTATAGTAACCCACTAAGTAGATGCAGACTTATGGAAGTATCAGAAGGTAATTCAAATAAAGAAGGACAGTTCAGACAGACCTGGAGACCCTGCCCCAAGAAATGGTAAAGCAGATTTTGTTGTATAATTACCCAGTCAGTAAAATGGAAAGATCATTGTAGTGTATTAATCGAGTATGGACAGTATTTAAGAACTATAAGTGATTATTTAGCAGTGGCTAATGTCCATAGGACAAATTGTTAGGAATGATTATAGATGATTGTGACTAGTTTAATATGCAAGACTAACACAGTAGGTAGAATATTGATTAGAAGAGTATAATGTGTATATTATGTGTGTTAAATCTCTAACTCAAGAGAAGGATTTGTTGTTCATGCATTAGAGTATTAATCAGTTTGATTTAGCATGTCATTGAACTAATTGAAAGTGAGATTGGTCTAAGTGTATATTATGCTTCCTTAGACAGAGGAGAAGGATATACAGTAATATACTTGGATTTCGCAAAAGCTTTTGATAGAGTACCTCATGATAAGTTGACAGTCAAATTAGAGCATATGGGGTTGGACATTAGATTAATGCATTGGATTGGAGACTGGCTATCTGATAGGTATCAACAAGTTGTGTATGGGGGTGCGATATCCAGGAAAAGGAAAGTCACTGGTGGAGTGCCTCGGGGGTCTGTTTTAAGGCCATTACTATTTAACGTGTATATTAATGATATTGGCGAAGATTTGGATGGAGCTATTCAGTTGTTTGCAGATGATGCAAAGTAGGGACGAACCATAAAGAGTAGTGAAGATGTTGTGGCCTTGCAAGAAGACTTGAATAAATTGAGTGATTGGGCAAGCAAATGGGGATGTGAGTTCAATGTTGCAAAATGTAAGGTTTTAAAATTTGGAAAACAAAGATGGGATGCAGAATTTATGCTTGGTGAGAATATATTGTTGGAGGTAGAGGAAATAAGAGATCTGGGGGTGATAGTGGATAAGGATCTAAAATTTAGGGGACACATCGCCAAAATTGTGAAGGCTTCTGGGAATGATGTGGAGGACACTGCCGTGTAGAAGTTGGGAGATTCTTGTTCCATTGTATAAGGCTTTGATTAGGCCACACATGGACTATTATGCCCAGATTTGGTCACCAGGTTTTCAGAAGGATGAAGAGATGTTGGAAAGGGTCCAAAGGCGACTGACTAAGGTAGTTTCTGACCTGGAATATCGAGCATGAGAAAAGATTGAGAAGATGTAATTTGCGGAGTCTGGTGGAGAGAAGGAAGAAGGGAGATATGATAGAGACCTACAAGTTGGTAAGGGGTTGTTATAAGATCAATGGTGGAGAAGTTCTACAGAGAATAGTGGGAGATCAGGGGAGAACCAGAGGTCATCCCTGGAAACTGTATAAAGAGGGTGTGAGTAGGGGAGTGAGAGGCAGGTTTTTTTCGTGCAGAGTTGTGAATGATTGGAATGCCTTGCCTGAGAGTGTGGTGTCTGCAAGGAGTTTGAGTGTGTTTAAGACACGGTATGATGAGATGTGTGTGTGATAAAAGGACCTCCCAGATGAGTCTTTGACTCCATGAGGTCTTGGGTAATAATAATAATATTGCACACAATGCACATCCAACTGTGCTTTAAACTGATTCAATGTGTCTACACCCACAACACACTCAGGCAATTCATTCCACTCACCAACCACTCTCCATGAAAAGAACCTACCCCTCACTCCTCTGCTCGCATCCTCCTTATACAGTTTCCAGCAATGGCCTCTTGTTCTACCCACCTATCCCATTCTATGAAAAATCTCTTCCATGTGAACCCGATAACAACCCCTTACCAACTTATATATCTCAATCATATCATCCTCCCCCCCCCCTTCCTCCTATTCATGAGGCTCTGCAACTTATATTCTCTCAATCTGTCCTCGTATTCCTCATTCCAAAGACCACTGATCACCTTTGTGAATCTTCTCTCGACCCTTTCCAACATATCCTCGTCACCACGAAAACCCGGCAACCAAATCTGTGCACAATAATCCATATGAGGTCTGATCGAGGCTGGCAAAAGCATGTCAAGGTCCTCTGCATCATCGCCATTATCCAATGTGATGTCTTCACAACTTGTGCAATTTGGCCCCTGCATTTCAGGTCCTTGTCCGCCATCACTCCTAAATCTCTCATCTCCTCTATTTCTGTTAAAGTTTCTCCACCAAGTGTATACTTTGCATTCCATCATTGTTTACCAAATCTCAAAACTTACACTTTGCAACAATGAATCTGAAAATTCCACATATCTGCCCAATCATGCAATCTATTCAAGTCCTCTTGTAAGGCCATAACATCTGCTTGACTCTGCATTTCTTTCCCCAGTTTTGCATCATCTGCAAACAGCTGAATATCACTAGTTAAATCCATCCCAATATCATTAACATAAAACTGAACAAATGGCCCCAAAACTGACCCCTGCAGCACACCACTAGTGACCTTTCTCTTGTAGGATGCTGCCCCCCCCCCCCCCATATACAACTTTCTGACAGCAAGTCACTGATCCAACTCAGAAATCTGTTATCCAATCCCATCTGTTTCAATTTATTTAAGAGCTTGTCATGTGGCAGTCTATCAAAAGCCTTTACAAAATCTAAGTACACTATTGTATATGCATCTCCCCTGTCCAAGGTATTTGTCACCTTGGACAGATAATTTCACATATATGCTTTCCTTACAAGAATCTGTATATGACTATAGCCACAACACAGGTAATTACTTCATGATCAGTTTCATCAACTGGAGGAAAGCGTGAAACCTCGCTACATAAGTTAGTGAAACATGATCTCCCCTTAACAAACCCATGCTGATAACCACAGAGAATACTGCTTTAATCAACCCATTTATGTATTCTACTTCTCACCAATCTCAACAGTGCCTTCACTACAACTCCAGACATACAGACCGGTATATAATTTAAGCCTACAGCCTTATCACTGCCTCCATTCAGTGGAACAATTTTACTCTATTTCCACTCCCTTGGAACATGTACTGTTGTGAGACTTATTAAACAGGCATGCTAATGCTACTGACAATTCCCTGGAAAATTTCCTTAAGACATGCAGTGATATGTTGTCAAATCCTATCGCCTAATTGAAATCAAGGTTATTTATTTCAAATACCTCCTACCCACTCGCAATTAAGCCATCCCCTCCTATGTCCTCTACACTTAATTTCCTCATTATTCCACCCTGATCAGGATGAAACACCCTTATAAATTGATCACTAAATACCACAACAATGTTACCATTCTACCACTTTTGTCGATTAACTTCTTCTTACCATGATCATTGTTGCTTCTACTTACCACATATCTAAAAAACTCTCTAGGTTTTTCTTCGCCTGATTTGCCAATTTCTGTTAATACTCTACTTTTGTTTTCCTTACTAACTGAGTCACTCTTCTGGCTTGTTATTCATGTGACTGATTATTACCATTACTCATCTTGCACTTCCTTCAACTTTCTTTTTCCAGATTTCATGCTTAAGCTCTACATTCATCCATTTTACACCTACATTATTCAGCCTTTTAGCCTTCAGAAACTCCTCGTTCCACGTTACAGCTTCAAGCTGTCTCCTAAGCTTGTCATAATCACCAGCCTTAATTCCACATATATCCTTTCCTTATTGTTGGTTGGAAAGAGGTGGGAATCTTCTAGAGTACATACATAGGTAGCAAGGCATGTGCATGATGGTAAGTGGCACCAATGATAATGTAATCAGGAATTCAACCCCTGCGGTGGAGCTGGTCCTCCACCTTACAGTGAGTGTCTTGAACAAGAACAACGTCGACATTGTTGTCATAAAAATCTTTTAGAGGTATTCACATTTTGCTCTGCATATACCCTCGATATTAATTTGGCAAATTCGGACAACAGGTCCAATATTCTAGTTATCTTGTCCTTAACAGAGCTAATTCATGTGTTTGAGTTCATCTGTGTGTGCTGTAACCAGGAGATCAAGAAGATAGTCTGGTTGCTAAGTCACTCTAGCTCTTTAGCATTATCCAGGGTGCACCACGAAGAGGCGAGCTAGAATTGTACCCCGAATTTCTTGAGTTTTTGAGAGATAACTATCTCAGGCAGCACGTAAAGGAGGGCATGCGAGGATTGAGAGTTCTAGATCTCATAATTTCATCAGAGGATGTAATTGTGAGAGGGGGTTTCACGCTTTCCTCCAGTTGATGAAACTGATCATGAAGTAATTACCTGTGTTGTGGCTATAGTCATATACAGATTCTTGTAAGGAAAGGATATATGTGAAATTAAGGCTGGTGATTATGACAAGCTTAGGAGACAGTTCTAGATCTCATAATTTCATCAGAGGATGTAATTGTGAGAGGGGTTTCACGCTTTCCTCCAGTTGATGAAACTGATCATGAAGTAATTACCTGTGTTGTGGCTATAGTCATATACAGATTCTTGTAAGGAAAGCATATATGTGAAATTAAGGCTGGTGATTATGACAAGAGACACTCAAGACAACAATAGATGACCATTAGCTACATCAAGAAGAGTTCTCCCCAACTTTCCGCAAAGCCAAAATAGACAAATTATATTAAAGGTAGGTTTGCAAGTACCCCTTGTCAGATCCATCCAACATCCCAGAAAGCCAACTGGGATACATTTGCTGCCTATCTTGACAAACATGTCCGTTGGATTCGTCCAACAAGCAATAATTACAAGAGATTCGTGGGAGCTGTTTTAACTGTAGGTAAGAAGACCATACCAAGAGGCTTCTGCAAAGGTATAACCCTGGATGGGACGATGATAGTAATAACCTGAATCAAGAATACCTAGAATATGATGACCTTGACATTGCAGATAAACTAATTCACAGCTTTGACACCAAACAACAGAAGAAATGGACTGAGACAGAAGAAAGACTCGATTTTTGGCACTCCAGAAGAAAAGCATGGAGCCTTCTAAGAAAACTAGACAGTGGCACCCTGACTGTCCTGGAACAATCAGCTATTTCTCCTAATCAATATGCATCATGTACTGTTAACACATCAAGATATACCACCAAGGAAAATAGCACACTCTTCAAATAAAAAGAGAACTTATATATTTGAAAATAACAGACCATCAGACCCTTTACGAGGGTGATCTGAAAAGTTCTCGGCCTCGACCATAGATGGCAACACTATCGGCAAGAGATTTTTTTTTCTAAGTTGATACATCTGTCATAAGCATCCATGTGAAATTGCAAGTCATTCTATCAAGTAGTTTGTTTTATACAGCTGTCTGAAACAAAAGTGTTATCCCTTGAAATGGATAAAATTGAGTATTGTGTTATTTGGTGTTAAACGTTTTATAAAATTCTTTGTAAAAGAAGATTTAACACCAAAAGAAATTCATTCAAAGTTCATAAAAGTTTATGGGCACTCTTCTCCTTCATTTTCGACAATTAAGAAATGGGTTGCCGAGTTTAAACATGAACGTATCAGCCTTGAAGATGATCCACGTGAAGAACGTCCAAAAAGTGTAACAACACCAGAAATCATTGATAAAGTGCACAATATGGTATTGGATGACCGGTGAGTCAAAGTGCGTGAAATTGCTGAGACTATAGGCATTTCAAAAGAATGTGTAGGATATATTTTGCGTGAAGAATTGCAAATGAAGCTTTGCGCAAGATGGGTGCTGCACTTGCTCATAGCAGATCAAAAACGCACTCACATGAAAATCTCTGTATCGATTTATTACTATGGATGAGACTTCGATTCGCCATTACACACCAGAATCCAGAATAAGTTTGAAGGACGAAGTGAGCTGTATGGGAGCAATGGACTGCAATTGAGTGGTTATGGTGTGAGTCACTTGGAGAGACTGCTGCTGGAAGGTAGAGAAGTGAATAGAGAGAATGAATCAGATCGAGAGGGGGAGTGATGTGGAAGAGCAGGAGAGTAAGACAGGAGAGATTGAAGAAATGGATATGAATGGGGAAGTGACTGGAATGAGTATAGAAAATGAGAGAATGGATGTGCCAGAGGAGCAGGGAAACAGGGAGGCTCAGGGTGGACAGGGGTACACAGCATGAGAAAGGTGGATGCTCCAAGAGCAGGTGAGAGCATGTGTAGGCAGGAAAGGAATGACCAAGGATCAAGAGGAAACAGTTGGAATTGAAAAGTGTTCTAAAATGAAGAAGCAGAAAGGGAAATGGCCCCAGTCTAGCATGGAGAGATCACATCGAGTGAGTGGTATCAGTGGAACTAGCTGTATATCCAGAAATGAGCTGTTGTGTTTGTATGCAAATGCTAGAAGTATAAGAAACAAGGCAGATGAAATGGTTGCACTAATTGTGTCTATTCACCCAAAGATTGTTGGAATAAGTGAGACATGGTTGGAAGAGGATGACATCCTGACAGGAATAGAGATGGAAGGATATGATGTGTTTCGTGAGGATAGAAGGAGTAAAAAGGGAGGGGGAATGCTATTGATGATAGAGAAAGAGTTATGTCCATACAAAGTAGAGATGCAAGACAGAAATAGTGCCAGTGGTTTTGAGGCAGTATGGTGTGAGATAGAGGTGAATGGAATCAAATACTTGGTGGGATGTTGTTATAGACCAGGTAATGTGGATGGTGGTGATAGTGAAATGTATAGTCAAATTAGCCAAGCAAATAAGAAAAGGGTGATCATTATGGGTGATTTTAATTATGGCAATATAGACTGGAATGATGAGATAGCAACTGGAAGTAAAGAAAATGAGTTTCTTGAGTTTTTGAGGGATACCTCAGACAGTATGTAACAGAGGGCACACGAGGATTAAGGGTCTTGGATTTGGTCATCTCATCAGAGGATGCAATTATAAATGAGGTGTCAAATCATCCACCAATTGGTGAGAGTGACCATGAGGTGATTACCTGGGTGGTTGCCAACAGTGCGAGGACCCCTGTGAGAAAAGGGTATATGTGGAACTACAAGGGGGTGATTATGAAGAGCTCAGGAGACAGCTTGCGGGTGTAGCGTGGAATGAGGAGTTAGCTGGAAAAGAGATCAATGCAGCTTGGGAGATTTTCAAAAAATATCTAGTAGATGCAATGTCTAAATGTATTCCAAGAGTCAGAAGGTTAAATAAGGTAGGGATGAATAAAGAGATTAAGAATGCGATACAGAGAAAAAGGGCATTGTGGAGGCAGCATAAGAGAAGTGGAAATAACCAATTTAATGAGGTCTACAAAGACCAGGTAAGGAGGGTGACTTGGTTGGTGAGAGTAGCTAAAGAGAGGTATGAACAGCAGTTAGCTAATGAAGCCAAAAAGAATCCTAGGGAGTTCTTTTGATATGTAGCCAGCAAAAGAAAGAATGATTATGGAAGGATGACATGACCTGGAAACTGTATAAAGAGGGTGTGAGTAGGGGAGTGAGAGGCAGGTTTTTTTCGTGCAGAGTTGTGAATGATTGAAATGCCTTGCCTGAGTGTGACCTTGTCTCCTTGTCTGCAAGGAGTTTGAGTGTGTTTAAGACACGGTATGATGAGATGTGTGCGTGATATAAGGACCTCCCAGATGAGTCTTTGACTCCATGAGGTCTTGGGGTAATAATAATAATAACCATGCTAACAAAGAACTGATGGTCTACTTCAACCACAAACTGCTACGCTATAACAGATTCCCAAAATATCTGGGCGTCACTTTGGACAGAACTCTATCTTTTAAACCACATCTAAACAGCATAGCATCCAAGCTAAAAACACAAAAAAATATACTGCAAAAACTATGTGGAACAACTTGGAGTCCCTCAAGTTGTTCTGCATAGTTTTTGCAGTATATTTTTTCACTGCTCTTACTCTGAAGTGAAAAATGTATTTAGCTGTAGTCTCGTTTACTCTGCAGCTAAATACTGCTCACCTGTATGGCTGAACAGCACCCATGTGTACTTGGTTGATGCTCAACACCACTATGCACCTTATTTCTGGAACTACAAAATTAACTCCAACCTACTGGCTCCCAGTGCTAAGCAGCTTCCCACCTCCACACCTCCAACTTTCTTCTACATGAATACGGAAAAATCATGGAAATCCGAGATCTCCCAATCCACGAAGACATCCCATCCTTAGGAATAAATAGGCTAAAGTCAAGGCATCCTCCAATCTTAACAGTGAAAAATCTTGCAGAGACTAGTTTTAACATGAAGGAGAAGTGGAAAGAGTCCTAGTGAAACACTTCAACAGAGGATGACTTCCACGGATTAGTGGACTCAACACAGATGCCTTCGGGTTTTGACCTACCTCAGAAAACTTGGTTTACCCTTAACAGAATCCGCACCAATCGTGGCTGATGTGCAGACCACCTTTACAAACGGGGCATGATTACCTCACCCAGGTGTGACTGTGGATCATCCCACCAGACAATTAATTATATTACAGCAGAATGTGCCTAACATGCATACAATGGAAACCTATCATATTTCATCCACACTACACCAAGTGCAGTTGAGTGGATAATCAACCTAGACATACAGTTGTAATCTATTCTTGAGTGTCTCTTTTATGACTGTATTATGTATTATTATAGTACATATGTCTATTATTATTATTCAAATTAAGTGGATATTGAATCCAACATTATTTCAAAGCCGAATAGAGAAACTACAAGAGTTTCATGCCGAATATAGAAACTATAAAAGTTTTGGCGGATCCAAGTGTAAGCAAACCTTTCATGACAGGGGCAACTCATAGTAAAGGTGGAGTAAGCTCTGATCACTATCCTTAGTATTTCCCATAATGTAAAACACATCTCCTAGCAGACATGTATGATGTTATACATTATGGCAGGGTCAACATCATGTATAACATGTATCAACATGTATAACATCAAACATGTCTGCTAGGAGATGTGTTTTACATTATGGGAAATACTAAGGATAGTGATCAGAGCTTACTCCACCTTTACTACGAGTTGCCCCTGTCATGAAAGGTTTTCTTATGCTTGGATCTGCCGAAACTTTTATAGTTTCTATATTCGGCACGAAACTCTTGTAGTTTCTCCATTCAGCTTTGAAATAATGTTGGATTCAATATCCACTTATGAATAATTTTGCATCGCCGAAGTGAAGCCTTTTGGCTCTCTTTTTTTCAGTCTATTATTTATGTTTATATATATATATTAAGGATTAATGTAATGTAACTTTTCATGTGTGAGTCACACAGTAAATAAATCGAGAAATTCATTTTCCTTATTCCTAAATGCTATCTCTTCATTCCAATCTATACTGCCATAATTAAAATCACCCATAATAATTACCCTTCCTTTGTTCACTAATCCAAATTGTTTATACATTTCTTCATCACCACCCTCCACATACCTAGTCCTATAACAACATCCAACTAAATATGTCTTCCTCTCAACCTCCACATTACACCACACTGCCTCATAAGTCTTTCCTCCTTTCATGTCTCTACCTTATAATTTAATTGTAATTCTTATAATTTATTATAATGAATTTAAAAATTTTGATAGTTTTAAAAAAGTACCAGGGCATGGCCCTGGCCCGACTACTCTGCTCCTATTGCTAGTTGCTATATTCACACCTACTCGTATGTAAGAACGTTATTTTCATTATATCATAATTGAACCAGCCAAACCAGAACCCTACCTGGGTCAACTAGAGGAGAGTCATGTTTACTCCTGCCATATACTCCCCTCGACCTTGATTGATATTCTTTCACTTAAACATTCAAACCACTGGCCAGAGATCACATTGACAGCAACACCTCTTGACACCCATCAAATTGCTTTGTTTTAAATACACAGTCTGATTCCCCTGGTCCATGTCAGTTCTGAGTTGGCTGTTAGTTGCTGACCAAAATGGTCACACCGGACGGGCCATCCAGCATGCTGCACAGCTGAATCTACGAGAAGGTCCCGATGCTGATCCAGACTCAACTGTTCCATCACTGGACAGTTTTGCCCAGTCCTGGTGCAATGCCAGACCTGCTTTAGATCCAAGCCTGACCAACCCAGTCCTCAGAGCCAATCCTTGTCCTGAGGTTATGGATCCATTTTGCCAACTTCCCTTACCTACATTACTCTATTGACTAGAGACTATTTACTTTAGAGACCTGCTGCGGATATGGGTATGGTCTGGCACGAAAATCACATCCCTCAAATTTTCAAGGGATGACATAAGCACTCCGGACACCTCAAGAGGAGTGGTGCTTTACAGAGATAGCATCCCTATATCTTGGTGAACTGATTCCAGGGAGCCAAACCCTTACTAAAAAAAGACAACTCTCTCTGGGACTCCTGTTGACTTCTTCATGTTTGGGTGCATTACATTATAATAAAAAAAATAAAATGTAAAATAGTGTCACAATAAAATCTACAGTGTAAAAAAAAAATTAACTGTCAATTTGAACTTAATGATCTCGGTGAAATTCCAATGTTTTCCTCAATATATTAAAAATTATGCTAAAAATTACAACTTACCTGTTTGTAGTATTTGGCATTATAATGAGAGGAAAGGAAGACCCAGTTTCCTTCTGTCATTTCTGCTGATGGCGGAATAAAATATGGTCTGGAGTAAAAGTTACGCAAAAATTTTTCCAGCGGTTTTTCACAGTTCTCCCTGTTAAAATATTGTTTACAGTCCATTATTAATCAAAATCATACACTTCAAGGATATACTAGATACAACAGTCTCTCTCTCTCTCTCTCTCTATAGTACCATTACAACAATTTCTCTCACTATAACAAATTATGAAAAAGTTGTAAACAAAATCCCATAGACACAATGCTATCTTGCGTGTAATTCACTATAGCAAACTATATAACTATGAGATATTCTTTCTTTATTAATTCCAGAAGTTAAGAGTTATTCCAAAATATCAGGAATGTGTATAGACAGGATTCCAACAAAAAGCGTGTGATGAGTAAATTAATGAAGATAGATAAATTTTTGGATAAATAGAATTTAAACTTTACTACAGTTAATAATAACATTGTTAATGAAGCTAAAATTCCTCAGCAAATTAATTTTAGTTGTTCAACATCATCAAATTCCTGACATGTACCCTCAAGGGATATACAGGATATCATAATAGTACTACATGAAAAAGTTACATCATTACTAACTTCCTATTGATATCCTCCAAATTAATCTGTTATCTGTCAAGACTCCAATATCACCAGATCATATAATTCTCTCTTCTAAGATACTTTTTTACTGCATCAATCCACCAAGATCTTAGTCTGCCTCTGAGCCTTTTGCATTCCTGATAAAGAACACTTATTTTGCTAACTGTTCTGCTTCCTATTCTGTTTTAAGTGACCATACCATGCCATCTGAGATTAGCTCTGCTAACACATTCCTGAATGCTAACAATGTCATGTGACAATGTTAATATGATACTGCCATTGATACCATCTGTTCAGTTCCCTAATCTTTCTCAGAACGCTCATATTTGTGGCCTCCAGTCTTTCATCAAGAGTTTTATTTCTAGCCAAGCTCCAAGATACATAAGTTAAAATCAGTTTTAACACTATCTTGTATATAGCTAGTTTAGTGTTTTGACTAATTTCTCTCTTATTCCATTATAAATTTATTTAACTAACTTCCTATCATACCAACTTTGCTAATTTTGCTGTCTATTTCCATACTTAATTTGCAATCTTCACTAAAAATTGATTAAATAGCTGAAATGTTTTACTTGTTCTATTAGGTTCTCCATTCAAAATGCAATAGACATTTACATTATTTTTGTATATTTCATTGTCTTTGTCTTTTTATTGCTTATTTTCATATCAACTTTATCAGTGAATCCTGCAGACTTCTACTGGATTTATTTAGAAGTATAACATCACCTGCAACAGCTAAGATTAGCATCTCCAATTTTGACAGCAGATTTAATACCACTGTCCTTTATAATGTGATCATATAGATCAGTGTTTCAAAAGGGAGTTTGAATGTGTTTAAGACCCGGTATGATGAGATGTGTGTGAGATAAAAGGACCTCCTAGATGAGTCTTTGACTCCATGAGGTCTTGTTTAATAATAATAATAATAATAATAATAATAAAATAGGGACAAATGTTTTTAGGGGGGAGGCGATAATTAGTTTTTGGTGTGAAAAATATATTAGAAATCATGCCAGCAAGCAATGTAACACAGCCATATGAAACATAATGGACATATTTGGTGCTGCATAAAGGTGAGGATGAGACAGGTAGGAATGGAAATCAGGATCAGGGAAATGGGAGTGGTCAGATCAGAGAGAGAGAGAGAGAGAGAGAGAGGTGTGGTATAGCAGCTAGAATAAAGAATGTTGGTGCTGGTAGAATGGCCTGAAAGACATAGGGATTGTTATGCTTGTACACAAATGTAAGGAGTATTTGAAACAAGAGAGCCGAGTTTGTCGCATTGAAATCAAGCAAGCTGTGCTGGAAAAGAAAAGGCTATGGAGGAGATACAAGACAGTTGGTAGTGATGGGATCCATGAAGAGTATAAAGTGCAGGCTAGAAAGATGATGAGCATGGTAAAGAAAGAAAAGGTGCAGTATGAGAGGAGATGGCTAGTCAGGCCAAGGTTAACTCATTTTTATCAGCATTTTTCTGCTATATGACAAGCACAAGGAAGAATAATTATGGCAGGTTGACACTGATGGATAGTCATACGACAGCAGAATAACAGTTGCAAAGGATATGGTGGAGTTATTTTGAATGGGCACTTTATCAGTGTATATCATACTAGTGTATACAATGCAGTGCAATATATAGAAGGGAGGCAAGTATTAAGAGAATTGGAAGTAAAAGAAACAGAGGTGTATCAGGTGTTGATTGGGTTAGATGTTATAAGGCTGTGGAAATGGATGACATATTACCACGTATTCTTAAGAAATGTGCACCCCAGTTGGCTATGCCCTTGACTTGGTATTTAATGAACATCTTGCAGTGGGTAGGGTTCCTAAGGAGTAGAGAAAAGGCAAAATAGTACCACTCCACAAGCATAGTTCTAGGACAGAAGTTTCCAATTACAGAGCAGTCTGTATAACTGTGATTGTGATCAAGATGTTGGAGAGTTTGGTTAGGAATAGAATACAGGACTGGGTTGATGGGCATAGCATTCTTTATTATGGTCAGCATGGATTTGTAAAGGGTAGGTCTAGGGCAGTGATGGCGAACCTATGACACGTGTCAGCACTGACACACTTGAGGGCTTCAGGTGACACACCTTGGATGTTGAAAGATGTTGATATTCTGATGGAAAAAACTGCGATAAATCGTGTGAGATCACTCTCAGTTAAGGCAAAGGTAGGTTTCGGTTCATTGAAAGAATTATATTTTATAGTTAGCCTATTTCTATTTTATTTTGTAGTTAGCTTATTTCTATTTTATTTTGTAACTAGCCTATAAACAACGAGCATTTTAAGTTTACATTTTCTTTCTTAATCATTAAAATTTCTGCATAGTCATATGATATTATAAAAACTTCTACATACTCTTGTGAAACTCTATTTTCTGCCTTAAATAATATCAAATTGAAAGGGAGAAATAGATTGAGCAATGATTTGAGCGCTGCCTGTGTAGCATTAAAATGTACACACTATAGCCCTTCTATAAAGCAACTTTCTACCAGTACTCAGCAACAGAAAAGTCATTAAATGTAATATAAGTTTGTAATTTCACTTTATTAAATTAATTGTATAATATGAATTCATAGATTTTATATCAATGTCCTATTAAATAAATAGCCTAATATGATATGTATAAGTCACCATTCTATGATTATGTAGTTAAATTTATAATGCATGTATGCAAGTGGCACATCAACAACATCAATATTTTAAAAAAAAAGATGTTTGACACACCTGGGTAGAAAGGTTTGCCATCACTGGTCTAGGGTAACAAGTGTGTTAGATAAGGGAAAATCATATATAGTGATATTCTTGGACTTGGGGATAATTATAAGTAGCACTGCTGATGTTAATTCCCTTTAGGAAGATTTGAATAGACTTTTGATTTGGACAAAGGAATGGGGTTATAGTTTTAATATTAATAAGTGCGAGGTGTTGAATTTTGGAGTGCAGAAATATAAGGCTGTGTGTACTATATCAACAGTGCCATACTGCAGGGAGTGGATGACATTTGAGATTTGGGAGTGATGGTTGACAGTAGACTGAAGTTTAGCAGGCTCGTTGCTAGTGTTGCAAAAGCTGCACATTGAAGTGCTGCTATGATGAGAAGTACTCTAACATGCAGGGATAAGGAGGTGATTGTGCAACTGGATAAGGTA
Organism: Typopeltis vanoorti; assembly: GCF_054136105.1. NCBI lineage: Eukaryota > Metazoa > Arthropoda > Arachnida > Uropygi > Thelyphonidae > Typopeltis > Typopeltis vanoorti. The sequence goes on from NC_143559.1 coordinate 120,760,238, forward strand.
CTGGTCAGACAACACTTGGGCTGCTGTGCTCAGATTTGGTCACCTCGTTTTCAGTGTGTTGTGGAAATATTGGAGAGGGTCCAGAAACGAGTGACTAAGACAATATCAGGACTTCTGCTAGCTATGGAGAGAGGGTGAAGAAATATGGATTGCAGAGTTTAGTGGATAAGAGGAAAAGCGGTGATATGATAGAGACATTTAAGTTAGTGAAAGGATTTTATCGGATTAATCTAGATGAGATTATAAGAAGAGTAGAAGACAAGAAGGGAAAAACCAGAGGGGGGGGGGGGGGAATATCCATGCTGTGGGCATGGATGTTTGTGATTGTCTGTGAAAATGGCATTGGTACAGATGATGATGATGGTAGCTGCGGTTCGCTGTAGTTGGTGGATTGAAAGATAGAGCGTTTTAAAGTGGGTACTCTCCCTCGATGAGTCTTTGGACTCCTTGGAGGTGTCACGTAATAATAATCATGTTCTGTCATAGTAGCCTGAACACCTGTTAAAGGTACATATCAGGAAATTTTTTTTTTAATTATTATTATTACGTTACACTTCCAAAGAGTGCAAAGACTCATTGAGGGAGATCACCTACTCTACAACTCACCATCTCCACCACACAATCCACCAACTATAGTGAACCACATCAGCTACACCAACACCATCTACTTTCCACTAACACAAATAGTATTTTCACAGACAATCACAGACCTTCATGCCCACAGCGGCATTCGAATCTGCAGCCTTTTGGCTGGAGAGTGGATACGCTAACCACTTGGCCAACCAGGCCTCAAATTGATGATAAGAACAATTAGATATATTAGATGACTAAATAATTAGATATCAATGTTGTTTTGAAAAAAAAAAACTATGTGCTACTACATAATAATCAAACATTATGAGGTTGTCACCAGTTGTAATATTATTATTATTATGATTCAGACCTCCATGGACTCAAAAGACTCATCGTGGGATTTCCTTCCAAGAAAACACAAAGTCTATCATACCACTCATTGACCGTTCATGCTCTCACCACTCTATCAGGCAATGCATTCCATGGTTCAACCACCCTCCATGTAGAGAAATCACTCCTCACCCTCTTGCTCACAGCTTCCTTAGGTAACTTCCAGGGATGCCCCCCCCATACTTGCTCCTTCCCCTGTAACTACCTCTCAGCAGTTTAAAAAGTCTCAATCATATCACCTCTCCTTCTTCTATCTACTAAACTCTGCAGTCTACATACCCTCAGCTGATCCTCATAACCAACATTGTATAGTTCTGAAACCATCTTTGTTATCTGCCTCTGTACCCTTTCCACAGTTAATTTAATCCCTTCAAATCCTGGGGACCAAATTTGAGAACAATAGTCCAAGTGTGGTCTCATCAGGGCTTTATACAATGGAATGACAACTCTTACCTCTGCAGGTCAGCGTCCTTCTCTGTATTGTATTGCAACAATCCTCTGGGTTATCTTCACCCCATTTGTAACGTGTTCCCTGAATTTCAAGTTTCTATCAATCACATCCCCAGATCTCTTGTATCCCCCTACTTCCTCCAGTACAGCTCCTCCAACAGAGTATGCTGCTTCCCAGATGTATCCCAAACTTCAAGACTACATTTTTGCTTCATTAAACTGATACCCCCATTCATTTGCCCATCTGTCCAGTTTATTTAAATCCTCTTGCAGGGCTGCCACATCTGCACTATTACTAATAACCCTTCCTAGCTTCACATCATCTGCAAACAACTGAATATCCCTCTACAATCCACTGACAATGTTATTGATATAAAGGTTAAATAATACAGGTCCCAGTACTGAGCCCTGTAAGACCCCACTTGCAACCTTCTGCCTCCTTGATACTGCCCCACCATACACCTATCAGAATGCCAATCCTGAATCCACTCGACTATCCTGACATCTAAACCCATGTGCTGCAACTTAAATATCAGCTTATAACGTGCCACCCTTTCCCACAGCAAGACTTTCATTGAAAAGCCAGGTCAAGGAAGCTGTCAGTTCATTATCCCAGAACGTCGTTCTTCCACAATCATTTCTCCTCCTACTGGCCACATAGCTAAAACATTCCATAGGATTTTCTTTGGATCTCAGTGCCAATCTCTTCTCATATTCCAGTTTTGCCTTCCTTACCATACTAGTCACACTCCTGGCATGCAGTGGCGTACTCAGGATTTAATCTTGGAGGGTGGTGGGGGTCAAATCTGACTGAGCATCTGCAGTGAACGCCAATACATGATTCCCGTGATCTTCTCTGGTCCGGCTCGGGCAAACAAAGTAGCGCCCAAGCACTACTTCATTCACAGTGGCCAGGATTCTGGAGCGCTATAGGGTATTCCCAACTTATGTGACCGCTAATTCATAAGTAGCATAGAAATAGAAGACACGACACAACATAAATTTAAAAAAAAAAAAAGAATTTTAATTAGGGAAAGATTTTTATAAATTTTTCTAGTGTTTTTTCCTTTTTCTTTTGGAGGGGGCCAGAGCCCCTAGGCCCCCTCCCTTGGTGCACCAATGCTGGCATGTGTCTTATATTCTTCATGTATCTGTCCTCCACTCCTCTCCTTATATCTCTTCCATAATCTCTTTTTCAACTGCAGTTCCTGTTTGATATTATTGGCATCCACTTTACACCAAATTCTGTCCTCTTCTTCACTCATGGAATACAGCTTACTATTGCTGCTAACAAATATTCCTTCACAATTTCCCAAGCACTAATGATATCTTGTTATTCCAATTCCTTCCTTTTTCCATGTAACTGCCCTAAGTTGTTATCTAAGACTATTATAATCACACACCTTATAATTCCACATATATTCCCTTCTCTTTGAAACTTCTGCATGTCTATTCATCTATCAAGTCAAAACCACATGGTCTCTCTCTCTCTCTCTACAACTGGGGAAAGAGATGCCATCTCAGTTATAATCAGCTCTTCTGATGCTATGACCAAATCCAAAACTCTTGAACCTTGTGTTCCCTCTATTACATGTTGCCTAAGACATTTACCCTCAAGAATTCTAGAAATTTAATTCCCTTATTACTACATGCATTTTCCTCTTCCCAATTTATGCTGTCATAGTTAAAATCTCCCATAACAATTATTCTTCTTGCACTTGCCAAGCTCAACTGCCTAAACATCTCCTGCTCCTCACCCTCTGTGCTCCTTGGCTTATAGCAAAACCCCACTAAATATCCTGTCTTGCCCACCTCTACCTCACATCATATACTTTCAAAACCATTAGTGTCACTGCCCTCCAAAGCCTTCACTCTTAGAGGACATAAATCATCACTTATCATAAGCAGTACTCCACCACCACGTTTTCCCTTCCTATCTTTTCGAAAAATGCTGTGCCCTGTTACTTCTATTCCTGTTATTATATCATCCTCCGTCAACCATGTCTCAGAGATCTCAATAACCTTCACACAGGGTATCAGCGCCACCAATTCATCTCCTTTATTCTGGATAATCCTGGAATTAGTATAAAGCATAAAAATGTCACTGTTTCTATACCTTTCATTATCCCCTCCCGACTCCACTGGACTCAGCATTACCTGATGTATTCCCTCCTTCTCCCAAGCACCTATTCCCACAAGAGGCCACCCGTGCTACCATGGCAGCACACACTATCTTATCTCTCTGAGTTTTCTTCTGTACAACCTCAAGCATAAATCTCAGATCTCTCACCACCCAATTTACACTGCCTCTCAAGTCATTCATGTCAACCATCACAATCATCTCATCCACCCTTTCACCCTGCTTAATTGCCATAGCCACACTTTCTATTATTGTTCCTCCAGGCAAACACTCCTCTGGCATCTTTTGCACATCATGGATCATCGAGTCTCCGTACATCACACCTCTTACCACTCTGTTCCTTGATTGTCCAACTGCATCCCTCACCCTCTCTCTCTCTCCTTCTCTCTCCTCTAACACTTTCTCTCTGTGCTCCCCTACTTACCTGCCATCTTGGCATCTCTCTCTATCCCTGGTTCCAGCACCCCCTTGCAATTCTTCTAATTCCCTCTCTCCTACTATTTCTATTCTCTCCTCTTCTATCATTCCCATAACTCTCTCATTCCCTCTCTTCAATCATTCCCATAACTCTCTCTCAGTCCTACTCTGATTTGCCTTGCATTCATCTCTTCCATTTGCTTAATCTCATCTTTCACACTTCTCAACTCATTCCCGAGACATTCCACCCCTCTTTAAGTTCATCTCTCTCTTTCTCGCTCTCTTTGCAAGCTATCCGCTCTTGCTTGCCATTCATCCTCCCAATTAAGACCATCACCGACAACTTCACAATTATTCAAACTTTCCACACTCCCCACTCTTATTTTTTCATTTATATTTCACTTGTTATTCTCACCCTCTATCACACCACTCGTCCCTAGGTAAATATTTGCCCGCCTCTGGCGCAATGCTGCCAAGGTCAGTTATGGTAATCTCTAACTTACAAAGTTCTTCTAATTTCCTACATTTTCCACATATATGTACTCCCGTATCTCTAACCTACCACATACCCAACTGCCAGGGTGCATACATACCACAAGCACTGCATACCACAAAATCCTGTAGTATGCTATGCAAAATGTAGTCCTTAAATGGGGAGGACTTGGTGACATGGCATTCATAATTTGAGCTGTGGCTGCCGCCATCATTTGATTAAAAAAAAAAAATGGAAGTCCATGAGTGAGCTCAAGATAAGCTGCAAAAAGGCTTTGAATAATGAGTGATTTGAATAACAAATGATCCTTGACAAAGCAGGTTACCTCTTCTCACTATAAGATTCAGAGAACACCTTTGGAAATGTAACTAACCATAAACATCTCACGATGTTTCCATGACATTTAGCTTGCATGTCATGAATTTTCATGGAAAAGCTGCAGCCCATAAGTTTTGTTAACAGCAATGGATGCAAATTGTTGACTAGCATGGACCAAGTTGCCTAATACTGCATGCAGAACCTGCAGTGTTGGGCAACAAGCAATGCTACATGCTCATCCAGTCTCATGGATGCCTTAGGCTATGGAGGACTAGAGAACATCTATTACCTTCATGTATTGTCCTAATATGAAGTCTGGAGGTGGCAATATAAATGATGTAACTTTGATTCTCACAGTGTAGATTAGGTTCAGTGACTACAGCACATGAAATCAAGACTTCTGGTTTGAAGAGACAACACAGCAATGCCAGCACAGGATTCAACTTGAACTTAACAGAACATCTAAGATGAATTGTAATGCCCATTAAGATGCAACAAAAATGGCCCTATTCATTAGTAGAAGTTACTCATGCTTTAAAGAAATAGAGCACAATGCTACCAAAATTTCCATTAGACATGAATAGAAAGTCTTCCGCAACACAATGAAGCAGCTACCATGCAAATGCAAGATATGTTATTACAGCTGACTCGAGGGATTGCAGAAAGTTTGTTATAGCGAGTAGTTTGCTAATAATGACTTTCCTTTGGGACTTTTCAGTAATCTGTTATAGTGAATGGGTCTGTTGTAATATTGTTTGCTATAAATGAAAAATGACCAGTTAATATGCCCACAGAAAACAGCAAATGAAAGCGCACTTGAGTATAATATTCAATATGAAACATTAGAATTGGTCTATGAACTTCAAAAATATTGGCTAAAATTTTTAAACCACTTTTCTTACCATTTTTTATTGCAATATAACTATGAAGTAGAATAAAAATGATTGCAATAATTAAAATATTTACTGCTTATAACAGAAAATCATTTATCATCACCATCGTCAAATTCCTGCCATGTACCCTCAAGGGGTGTACAGGATATGATAGTACTACATGAAAAAAATTACATCATTACTAACTTCCTATCTACAATTTTCCTCAAAATCTGTCTGTTACTTGTCAAGACTCCAACATTATCAGATCTTATATTTCTATCGTTTAGGCACTTTGTACTGTATCAATCCACCTTTATCTTGGTCTTCCTCTGGGTCGTTTTCATGCCAACCTGGCAGAGAACACTTGTTTTCCTAATTTTTCCTCTCCCATTCTATTTAAATGACCATGCCACCTGAGATTAGCTCTGCTAACGCATTCCTGGATGCTGACAATGTCAAGTTCTTTCCTAATACCATATCTATTACGACAGTTATTCAATTTAGTCAGAGAATCCTGCAGACTTGTAACAGATTTATTTAGAAGTATAACATCGTCAGCATAAAGCAAAGAGCTGACATTAACATCTCCAATTTTGATATCATGTTTAATACCACTTTCCTTCATAATGTGATCCATATAGATAATGAATAACAGAAGGGATAATGTACATTCTTGTCTTACACCAGATTTAACATTAAACCATCTTCCTGTACTTCCTTCAATTCAAACCTTCCTTCAATTTGACTTACAACTCAAATAAAGACTAAGTATTGCTTGATATAATGCCCCATTGACACCACACACCTGTAGTGTATTGAATAGCTTCTCTCTTGGCACCTTGTCATATGCCTTTTCCAAATCGACAAAACTTAAATACAGATCTTTGTTATATTCCCATGCTTTCTCGACTATTTGTCATAAAGTGAAGATCTGATCCTGACAGCCTCTATTTGGCCTGAATCCAGCTTGTTCTTCACCCAGCTTTTCTCCCACAATTCTTCTCAAACGTTTCTCAAGTATACTTGTATAGATCTTGCCAGGAACACTTAGTAAGGAAATACCTCTGTAATTCTCACATTCAGTTTTATTTCCCTTTTTATATATGGGTACTATGAGAGCTCTACTCCAATCATCGGGAATTTGTCCCTCTGTCCAGGCTTTCTGAACTATGCAGTGCAGTCACTGTAAGACTTTTATACCACCATACTTCAGCACTTCTGGTCGAATATCATCTACTCCTGCTGCCTTTCCACATTTTAAGCCATTGATGGTTTTTTCTACTTCAAGTATGGATATGTATTCTTGACTGCATGCCTGGTGAGTGTTTTTTACCACTGTGCTGTCATCACTGCTTGTTTCATTTAGCAGTTTTTCAAAGTAATTACTCCATACTTCAAGGATATCTTTTTCTTCTGTTTTCTTGTCACCTTTATCATTTCTAACTCCTTTTACAGCACTCTTTCCTCCATTCCTAAGCTTCTTCAACAACCTCCAGAATATTTTGCCACTTTCTTGATATTTATTTTCTATATTCTTGCCAAAGTCCTCCCATGACTTTTGTTTAGCTAGTTTCACACAGGGTTTAGCATTCTTGCATTTGTCTCTGTATTCTCTACACAAGCTGACTTATTTGCCAGAAACTTTTGATATACTTTCTTCTTTTCCTCCACTGCCTCTTTAACCTCCTGTGTCCACCATGGAGTTCTAATTTTTCTATCCTTGCAGACAACTTCACCACATGCCTCTCTAGCTGACTCAATCAGGGCTTTCTTCAAGGCTTGCCACTGAATCTCCAAGGTTTGATTCCTGTTCTCAAACTCTTTCATTTTTTCTTCAGTAATCTTTGTGTATTTTAGTCTACAGTTCACATCTGAGAGAGCTGCTCAACTTTTATTCACTTTAAAACTTTCTTACATGTTATTCTTTTCAATATGAAATTCAATTTTATCCTGCTCAAGACTAAATAGTGATCACTTCCAATTTCAAATCCTCTGTACACTCTGGTGTCTTGCACCAGGGAGAAAACATCACTATCAACAATAACATAGTCAATGAGACTTTTCTTATTCCTTGTCTCTTCTCTCCATGTGAATTTGTGCACATTTTTATGTTGGAACATAATGTTAGTAATAACCAGTCCATGTCCTGAGCAGAAATCCAACAGATATTTGGCATTATTATTAGCTTTGCTCTTTTCTCCAAATTTTCCAAAATATTTTTGTATGTCTCACAATCATTTCCTCCTTTGCTATTTAGATCCCCAACAAGGACCAACTTTTCCTTTTTCATTGTGTCAGTTGTTTTTTCTAAAGCATCAAAAAATTCTTCCACTTCTACCTTAGTAGAACCTTCTCTGGGACCATAGGCACAAATAAGTCTCATTGTCCAGTTCCCCATTCTCATATTTGCCCACATTACTCCACTTGAGATTGACTGCCATTCAAGAAGATTAGCCTCGTATTTTGTGTTGAATACTATGGCTACTCCTTCTTTTCCTTGACTGTCATTGCCTGAATATAACATTTTTTATTTATTGCTCAGAAAGATCTCACCAGTTTTGGTCTTTTTTGTTTCAGTCACCCCTATTATGTCGATCTGGTACTTATCTAATTCCTCAGCTAGCTCCATTTTTTTGCCATTCAGGCTTCTTAAGTTGATAGTACCGATCTTTAACTCTGGTGATGTTGAGTTGGGGTTTGTTTTCAGATTTGTTCCAGTAGCTGACTTTTCGCTGTTCACCCTGGTTCCCTGGCGAAAAGGGCCTTGTTTAACCGGGCAACGCCCCAGCCTGAATGAGATTTTGTCATGTTGTACTATCATTTTTTATTTTGGTTTAACCAATAAGAATACAATTTGGTCGGCTAAATCCCAAATTGCCAGCCCATCCTCATTCGTTCAGTATCCAAGTAGATACCCAACAGGGTGCACCACGAGAAGGTGAGGATTGGACATTAGGTCAGAGGCCCTGGTCGGTTCTCTGCATTCCTTTAAAGGCTATGTGGAGGTGTCCTCTCAGTTATACAGCTTTTACCCTTAAGCACCCCGATGGAAGGGTATGATGTGGTTCATGAAGATAGTAGGGGTAAAAAGGGAGGGGGAATGCTATTGATGATAGAGAAAGAGTTATGTCCATACAAAGTAGAGATGCAAGATGGAAATAGTGCCAGTGGTTTTGAGGCAGTATGGTGTGAAATAGAGGTGAATGGAATCAAATACTTGGTGGGATGTTGTTATAGACCAGGTAATGTGGATGGTGGTGATAGTGAAATGTATAGTCAAATTAGCCAAGCATATAAGAAAAGGGTGATCATTATGGGTGATTTTAATTAAGGCAATATAGACTGGAATGATGAGATAGCAACTGGAAGTAAAGAAAATGAGTTTCTTGAGTTTTTGAGGGATACCTCAGACAGTATGTAACAGAGGACACACGAGGATTAAGGGTCTTGGATTTGGTCATCTCATCAGAGGATGTAATTATAAATGAGGTGTCAAATCATCCACCAATTGGTGAGAGTGACCAGGAGGTGATTACCTGGGTTGTTGCCAACAGTGCAAGGACCCCTGTGAGAAAAGGGTATATGTGGAACTACAAGGGGGTGATTATGAAGAGCTCAGGAGACAGCTTGTGGGGTAGCATGGAATGAGGAGTTAGCTGGAAAAAGAGATCAATGCAGCTTGGGAGATTTTCAAAAACTATATAGTAGATGCAATGTCTAAATGTATTCCAAGGGTCAGAAGGTTAAATAAGGTAGGTGTGAGATGGATGAATAAAGAGATTAAGAATGCGATACAGAGAAAAAGGGCATTGTGGAGGCAGCATAAGAGAAGTGGAAATAACCAGTTTCATGAGGTCTACAAAGACCAGGCAAGGAGGGTGACTTGGTTGGTCAGAGTAGCTAAAGAGAGGCATGAAAAGCAGTTAGCTAATGAAACCAAAAAGAATCCTAGGGAGTTCTTTCGATATGTAGCCAGCAAAAGTAAGAATGATTATGGAAGGATGACATTGATTGGAGAAAATGGTATAAAAACAGCTGTTGCAGAATGTGTGGTGGAGATACTTAATGAGTAGTTCATAAAGATCTTTCAATCTTGTGAATGTGACTTGATGGACAGATTGAGAGCAGTTGATGATGGGGAGGAGAGACTTACTGTAAGTGAGCAAAAGGTGTTTGGCAATTTGAGTAAACTAGATGTAAATAAGGCTGTGGGACTTGATAATATATCACCGCATATTCTGAAGGAATGTGCCAGGGAGTTGACACCTGCCTTGACATATTTTTTTAATACGAGTCTTGCACTTGGTTAAGTTCCTAAGGAATGGAAGGAGGGCAAGGTTGTGCCACTTCATAAAGGAGGTGATCAAACTCATGCATCAAACTATAGGCCTATCTGTGTGTCAGGTGTTGTGGTTAAGTTGTTGGAGAAGTTTGTGAGAACTAAGATCCAGAGTTGGGTTGACAACAATGGTATTATCTTTGATGGACAGCATGGATTTGCTAAAGGGAGGTCATATTTTAGTATTAAACACCTTTCACCTTTCTCACACCTCTTTATACAGTATTAAACTGTATAAAGAGGGTGTGAGTAGGGGAGTGAGAGGCAGGTTTTTTTCGTGCAGAGTTGTGAATGATTGGAATGCCTTGCCTGAGAGTTTGGTGTCTGCAAGGAGTTCGAGTGTGTTTAAGACATGGTATGATGAGATGTGTGTGTGGTAAAAGGACCTCCCAGATGAGTCTTAGACTCCATGAGGTCTTGGGGTAATAATAATAATAATAATAATAATAATATAAGGTTTGATAAGGCCACATATAGACTACTGTGCACATATTTGATTACCGGATTTTCAAAAGGATGAAAAGAGATTGGAAAGAGACCAGAGGCAATTGACTAAAGTAGTTTCTGGTCTCTGGAATGTTGAGTATGAAGAAAAGTTGAGAAGATGCAATTTGCAGAGTGTAGTGGATAGGAAGAAGAGGGATAATAAGACAGAGATAGAGCCTCCATAGCTCACAGTTGGTATAGACAAAGCCGTTTGGTCAGAAAATCTGTGTTTGATTCCCATCCAGATAAAGGTTCCTCACACCATTCCCATGATGTGAGGAACCTTTATCTAGTCTCTTTTGACTAAAAGCGAGTTAGTCGATCTCTTATGGAGATAGAGGGTTTCCCCCAGAAACTCTGGTTTTTCATCCCTCAGAACAGGCAAACCGGTTCTGTGAACAGCCAAACCAGTTCCTTAATCCCTCATTAGTAGGATTCAACCCATCCTAAAGGAGACAGAGGGAGGATAGGAGGGGAAATCCCATACGAAACACATACGATAGAGATGTACAAGTTGGTAAGGGGGTGTTATAAGATTAACATTGAAGAGGTTTTTCATAAAATGTTGGGAGAACAAGAGGTCATCCCTGTAAATTTAAGGAGGTGTGAATGATTGGAATGCATTGCCTGAAAGTGTGGTGTCAACAGAGAATTTGAATATAATTAAGGCACAGTATGAAAGCTGTATATGACAAACATACTCCTATGATGAGTCTTTGACTCCATGGGAGTCTTGGGAGAATAATAACAATAATAATAATCACTTTTGGTATATTTTAATGGATAATGTCTATCTATAAAAATTCAATAAATAGTTAAAGTTAATAACTTAAAGCAAATTTAAATTTTATTATTATGAAGCTTAATTACAAAGCTTATTACGAAGCTTGCCAGCTTAGTTGGCCGAGTGGTGAACATACCTGCTCTCCAGCCAAAAGGTTGCAGGTTCAAATCCTGTCATGGGCATGGATGTTTGTAATTGTCTGTGATAATACTAGTGGTTGTGGTTGTGGGTGGTAGATGGTGTTGTAGTTGTGGTTCGTTGTAGTTAGTGGATTGGTGGAGACAAAGTTGTAGAATAGGTGCCCTCCCTTGATGAGTCTTTGGACTCCCTGGAGGTGTCACATAATAATAATAATAATAATAATAATAATAAAAAATAAATTAAATATTTGGATTCTTTATGTAAAGATAAAAAAAATGCTTTGGTTTTATAAAAACATTAAATCAATTCCTTACCAATGAGCATACCACTTTGTGGAATAGTCACCTGATAACAACTTTTTAAGAAGAGTGTGATGATCATGAATCTTGAGATTCGTTCTAAATTTGCAAACGTCTAAGTTATATATTGCAGGATCCCAAAGATAACCCTAAAAATTAAATTATACATATATTAAACATTTCAGATATAAATTCTCCATTGCTTCATAATGGTCTTAGTTGAGGACACTTTAGAATGCATTAATTTGAATGTGTTAGTCTTTTTTGAGTTTAAAATATTACTGATGTGGTTAATTTTGGTTAATACATTATAAAATCAAATTTATCTTTTGGGTGTTCAAACATATAATGGAATTAATCTGCAAAAACCTGAGGCTTAGCTAAGAGATTAACATACCATTCTTTTGAAGTTTAATATTGTTTATGCTGCTAGTTATGGCTACATTATGAAGATGAATTCAGGGCCATACTATAAAGACAGCACAGTGGATTACTGCTTTAATGAAAAGGAGGTTGATAAGGAGATAAACAAGTGCAGAAAAGCATAATATCACCTTCATAATAGCATTTTTATATTATTATTATGGGCAACTCCAAGGGGTCCTTAGACTCATCGAGGGAGGCCCTAAACATCATGTTAACAACCATTCAGCTTCTACGCAGTATCTATCATACCTTGCCTTGAACCCACTCACAGTCATGGCACCCACAAAAGACTCTGGCAACTTATTCCACTCATTCGCCACTCTCCATGCAAAAAACCTAGTTCTAACACCTTTGCTAACCACACTCTTGTCCAGTTCCCATGGATAGGCCCTAGTCCTCCCACCACCAGACCTGTTCTGAAAAATATCATCTGAATTAATCTTATAGAAACCCTTCAGTAATTTGAATATCTCAATCATATCACCCCTCTTCCACCTATCAACCAATGTCTGCAACCCACAAATCTTAAATCTGTTCTCATGAGGTTCATTCCATAGACCTGCTATCATCTTGGTCACTGGATCCTCTCTACCTCCTCCCCATCAAGAAGAAACCTTGGCGCTCAGATCTCGGCACAATATTGATAAGATGAGGTCTTATCAAGGCTCGATTCGATACCTTGCTTGTCTCTGTTCATCAAAGTGTTCTTCAGTAACCAAGTGATTTGATGAGCTGATTTAGCCATTTTTGTGATGTGCCTCCTAAAGTATAACTCTCTATCCGCCAACACCCCCAAATCCCTGGCTTCGTCAATCTCCTGGAGTACAGTTCCACCAATGTGGTATACTGCTGCTAATCTTTTCACCCCAAAATGCATAACCTTACACTTTGCCAAATTAAATTGACATCCATTCTCCTTAGCCCAGTCCTCCAATCTATCCAAATCATCTTGCAAAATTTTGACATCATGTGCATTCACTATTGCTCTACCCAACTTTGCATCATCAGCAAACAAATGAATAGTTCCTCTCAGATCCTTTCCGATATCATTAATGAACAAATTAAATAGTCGTGGTCCAAGAACAGAACCCTGCAGCACACCACTATAAACAGGCCATCTTTTGGACTCTACTCCTGAATAAACTACTCTCTTATATCTCTCCGTCAAACACCCTCCTATCCATCTCACAAACCCTATATCCATCCCCATATGCTGCAGTTTGCTGATTAGAATTCCATGTGGTATCCTGTCAAAGGCCTTAGCAGGGTCCAGCAGTATGACTGTAAACCCATTATCCTTATCCAGCTGAGCCGTCATTGAGTTATTAAATGTGAGCAAATTAGTGAGGCATGATCTACCCTTCACAAAACCATGCTGTCCCCCATACAGTATCCCATTATCATCTATCCATTCCTGTATTCTTCTCTTGACTACTTTCTCCAAAACCTTGACAATGACTCCTGATATGCTGACCAGTCGATAATTTGCAACAGCAGTCTTGGAATCTCTTTATGCAGTGGTACTATTTTCCCCTCCCCCTCCCCTCCCCCCTTGGGACTAACCCAGACCCGAGACTCAAATTAAACAAAATGGTGAAGGGCAATGACAATTCTTTTGCCGCTTCACATAAGACCCGAGCTGGTATACCATCCAAACCCACAGATGTATTCACATTAAGGTTTTGTAATATACTATTCACCTTAATTCCCGTATAACCTGTTGGATCTTTCATTCCTGCAATATCACCACCTGAATGATATACTCTTTGCAAAGTACTCGCTCAGTAATTCCACTATATCAACTAATTCTGTTACCTCCCTACCACTGGCATTCCTTAAAATCATTCTGCCATATACATTTTTTCTTTTACTTGCAGCATATTGAAAAAACTCTTTAACTTGCATGGCTAATTTCCTTTAATAATCAGCTTTTGCTTTCCTTACCACACTCGTTACCTTTCTGGCCTGTGCTTTATACTGTTCGTGTGCCTGCAGGTCACCTTTCTCCTTAAATTCCCTCCACAGTTGTTTTTTTTTTTTTTTTCAGCTCAAGCTTAATGCTGTTATTCATCCATTTAACCCCTACTTGATTTACTATCCGGACTCTAGGTATACAGTTAGCCATTACCTTCTTCAAACACTCCTTTACCATTTCCCATGCACTATCAACCTTCAGCCCTTGCAGTTTTACATGCCATGGCACTGAACCAAGCAATCTCCTGAGCTTGTCATACTCACCAGCCTGGTACTTCCACATGTACCCTTTCTTAATTGAAAATTCTGCACATTTGGCCACCTCCCAGGTCAAAACCTTATGGTCACTCTCACCAATTGGTGGTAAAGTGGTCATATCATTACAGTCAAATTCTCAGATGCAATTACTAGGTCAAGCACTCTCGAACCCCTAGTATATTCCATTACATGCTTCAGGTAGTTATCCCTTAATAACTGCATAAAATCCAATTCCTTCCTCCCATGTGTCCTCTCCTCCTTCCAATCAATGTTACATAGTTGAAATCTCCCATAATAATTACCCTCCTTCCACTCATTGCATCTATTTGTCTATGCATACTATCTCCAACATCTATTACATCACATGGTCTATAGCAGCACCCAACTGTATATTTTGTTCTGCTTGTCTCAATCTCGTTGGTCGATTGGTAGAGCCTCTGCTACTAATGGCTCAGTTAAGTAAGTTTGAGTGCGGTTAGTAGTTAGAAGGGGACCAATCATTCGATGCTGATGGCACACTCTCCCTCGATGAGTCTTTGGACTCCCTGGAGGTATCTAATAATAATAATAATAATAAAATAATAATAATTGTGTCAATCTCACACCAAATAGCCTCTCTTCACTATCCTGCAATTCAACTTCAATTCTCCTTGGCTGCAGTTCATTAGCTATCATCAATAACACTCCTCCCCTCGCATTTTTTTCTCTCTGCCCCTCCTGAACACACTATACCCTTCACATTCTATCCCACTAGCCATATCATCTTCTGTCAGCCATATCTCACTAATACCAATAACCTGTGTATATAAGTTATATAAGTGGTATCTGTTATATTTTGAAAAGCTTCATTTTATATATATATTTATTTATTTTTTTTAGGGGGTGATTAAAGATCAAAGCTGTATAACTGAGAGGAGACCTCCACATAGCCTTTAAAGGAATGCGGAGAACCGACCAAGGCTTCTAACCTAATGTCCAATCCTCACCTTCTTGTGGTGCACCCTGTTGGGTATCTACTTGGATACTGAACGAACAAGGATGGGCTGGCAATTTGGGATTTAGCCGACCAAATTGTATTCTTATTGGTTAAACCAAAATAAAAAATAATGGTACAACATGACAAAATTTCATGCCGGCTGGGGCGTCGCCCGGTTAAACAAGGCTCCCCGTTGTTTTTGCCAGGGAACCAGGGTGAACAGCGAAAAGTCAGCTACTGGAACAAATCTGAAAACAAACCCCAACTCAACATCACCAGAGTTAAAGATCAGTACTATTAAAGTAAGAAGCCTGAATGGCAAAGAAATGGAGCTAGCTGAGGAATTAGATAAGTACCAGATCAACATAATAGGGGTGACTGAAACAAAAAAGACCAAAACTGGTGAGATCTTTCTGAGCAATAAATAAAAAATGTTAAATTCAGGCAATGACAATCAAGGAAAAGAAGGAGTAGCCATAGTATTCAACACAAAATACGAGGCTAATCTTCTTGAATGGCAGTCAGTCTCAAGTAGAGTAATGTGGGCAAATATGAGAATGGGAAACTGGACAATGAGACTTATTTGTGCCTATGGTCCCACAGAAGGTTCTACTAAGGTAGAAGTGGAGGAATTTTTTGAGGCTTTAGATAAAGCAATTGACACAATGAAAAATGAAAAGTGGTCCTTGTTGGGGATCTAAATAGCAGAGTAGGAAATGAATGTGAGAATACAAAAATATTTTGGGAAAATTTGGAGAAAAGAGCAAAGCTAATAATAATGCCAAATATCTATTGGATTTCTGCTCAGGACATGGACTGGTTATTACTAACACCATGTTCCAACATAAAAATGTGCACAAATTCACATGGAGAGAAGAGGCTAGGAATAAGAAAAGTCTCATTGACTATGTTATTGTTGATAGTGATGTTTTACCCATGGTGCAGGACACCAGAGTGTACAGAGGATTTGAAATTGGAAGTGATCACTATTTAGTCTTGAGCAAGATAAAATTGAATTTCATATTGAAAAGAATAACATGTAAGAAAGTTTTAAAGTGAATAAAAGTTGAGCAGCTCTCAGATGTGAACTGTAGACTAAAATACACAAAGATTATTGAAGTAAAAATGAAAGAGTTTGAGAACAGGAATCAAACCTTGGAGATTCAGTGGCAAACTCTGAAGAAAACATTGATTGATTCTGCCAGAGAAGCATGTGGTCAGGTTGTCTGCAAGGATAAAAAAAATCAGAACTCCCTGGTGGACACAGGAAGTTAAAGAGGCAGTGAAGGAAAAGAAGAAAGCATATCAAAAGTTCCTGGCAAATAAGTCAACTTGTGCTCGTAGAGAATATAGAGACAAATGCAAGAATGCTAAACACTGTGTAAAACTAGCTAAACAAAAGTCATGGGAGGACTTTGGCAAGAATATAGAAAATAAATATCAAGAAGGTGGCAAAATATTCTGGAGGTTGTTGAAGAAGCTTAGGAATGGAGGAAAGAGTGCTGTAAAGGGAGTTAGAAATGATAAAGGTGACAAGAAAACAGAAGAAAAAGATATCCTTGAAGTATGGAGTAATTACTTTTGAAAAACTGCTAAATGAATCAAGCAGTGATGACAGCACAGTGGTAAAAAACACTCACCAGGCATGCAGTCAGGAATACAGAAAAAGAGGCTATGGAAGAGATATAAGGAGACAGGTGAAGAGATGCATGATGAATATAAGACACAGGCCAGAAGAGTGACTAGTGTGGTAAGGAAAGCGAAACTGGAATATGAGAGGAGATTGGCCCTAAGATCCAAAGAAAATCCTAGGAAATTTTTTAGCTATGTGGCCAGTAGGAGGAGAAATGACTGTGCAAGAATGATATTGTGGGATAAAAATGGGAATAGAGTGACTGATGCAGAGGACATAGTGGAATTGTTCAATGAACACTTTATTGGAGTATTTCATCCTAGAGGAGTCAGTTTTAATGCTAGAGGGATAGGACTGGTTCGAGTTCTGGAGGTACAGGAGGAGAGTGTGTTTCAGATACTGAGTACTCTGGATGTCAGTAAAGCTGTGGGACTGGATGGTATTTCACCACGAGTTTTGAGAGAATGTGCTAGGGAATTGGCAGTGCCTTTAACGTGGCTTTTCAATGAAAGTCTGGCTTTGGCAAAGGTGCCCAGGGAATGGAAGGAAGGTAAGATAGTGCCATTGCATAAAGGTGGTAACAGACTGGAAGTGTCTAATTATAGGTCAGTCTGTGTGTCATCAGTAGTTGTTAAGATCTTGGAGAAAGTAGTGAGGGACCGTATCCAGCATTGGGCAGATGAGGGTAATGTTATCTGTGAGAATCAACATGGATTTGTGAAAGGACGCTCTTGTTTTAGCAATATGCTAGCCTTTTATAATAAAGTTACAAGAACATTAGATGAGGGAAAGGCATATACTGCAATTTTCTTAGACTTGGCGAAGGCATTTGACAGGGTGCCACATGATAAGCTGATATTTAAGTTGCAGCACATGGGTCTGGATCTCAGATTGGTCAACTGGATTCAGGATTGGCTGTCTGATAGGTATCAGAGAGAGTTGTGTATGGTGGAGCAGTTTCCAGGAGGCAGAGGGTTACAAATGGGGTCCCACAGGGCTCAGTACTAGGACCTATATTGTTTAACCTTTATATCAATGACATAGCCAGTGGATTGCAGAGGGATATTCAGTTGTTTGCGGATGATGCGAAGCTGGGAAGGATTATTAGTAATAGTGCAGATGTGGTAGCCCTGCAAGAGAATTTAAATAAGCTAGATAGATGGGGAAATGAATGGGGGTCTCAGTTTAATGCAGCAAAATGTAAGGTCTTGAGGTTTGGGAAACATCGATGGGATGCTGCATACTCTATGGGAGGAGTTATACTGGAGGAAGTAGGGGAGACAAGACAAGAGATCTGGGGTTGATGATTGATAGAAACCTGAAGTTTAGGGGACATATTGCAAAGGTGGTGAAGGTAACACAGAGGATTGCTGCTATTATGAGAAGGACACTGACCTGCAGAGATAAGAGGGTTATCATTCCGTTGTATAAGTCTCTGATCAGACCCCACATGGACTATTGTTCTCTGATTTGGTCCCCAGGATTTGAAGGGGATAAATTAACTGTGGAAAGGATACAAAGACGGATGACAAAGATGGTTTCAGGGCTGTACAAGGATAGTTATGAGGATCGGCTGAGAGAATGTGGACTGCAGAGTTTGGTGGATAGAAGAAGGAGAGGTGATATGATTGAGACTTTTAAACTGTTGAGAGGTGGTTACAGGGTTGACACTGTGGAGTTCTTTCGCTTGGTTGATCAGCGGGAAGGAGTGATGACAAGAGGCCATCCCTGGAAGTTACGAAAGGAAACTGTGAGCAAGAGGGTAAGGAGTGGTTTCTTTGTGTGGAGGGTGGTTGAGCCGTGGAATGCATTGCCTGATGGAGTGGTGGGAGCGAGAACGGTCAGCGAGTTTAAAGAGTGGTATGATAGACTTTGTGTTTCTCAGGGGGGGACCTCCCCTCGATGAGTCTTGACAGACTTTATGTCTTAGGAAGGACCTCCCTCGAAGAGTCTTTTGACTCCTTGGAGGCCTGAATAATAATAATAATAATAATAATAATGGTATGATGTCATAAGAGTGTTACAGTGGCTGCACTGCATAGTTCAGAAAGCCTGGACAGAGGGACAAATTCCCGATGATTGGAGTAGAGCTCTCATAGTACCCATATATAAAAAGGGAAATAAAACTGAATGTGAGAATTACAGAGGTAGTTCCCTACTGAGTGTTCTTGGCAAGATCTATGCAAGTATACTTGAGAAACAGTTGAGAAGAATTGTGGAAGAAAAGCTTGGTGAAGAACAAGCTGGATTCAGGCCAAATAGAGGCTGTCAGGATCAGATCTTCACTTTACGACAAATAGTCGAGAAAGCATGGGAATATAACAAAGATCTGTATTTAAGTTTTGTCGATTTGGAAAAGGCATATGACAAGGTGCCAAGAGAGAAGCTATTCAATACGCTGTAGTTATATGGTGTCAATGATGCGTTATAACAAGTAATACTTAGTCTTTATTTGAGTTGTAAGTCAGCAGTTAGAATTGAAGGAAGTACAGGAAGATGATTTAATGTTAAATCTGGTGTGAGACAAGGATGTACATTATCCCCTCTGTTATTCATTATCTATATGGATCACATTATGAAGGAAACTGGTATTAAACATGATATCAAAATTGGAGATGTTAATGTCAGCTCTTTGCTTTATGTAGATGATGTTATACTTCTAAATAAATCCGCTACAAGTCTGCAAGATTCTCTGACTAAATTGAATAGCTGTTGTAATAGATATGGTATGAAGGTCAGCAATAAAAAGACAAAGACAATGAAAATAGGCAGAATCGTTGAAAATGTCAACTGTGTTGTGAACAGAAAAACTGTGGAACAAGTAAAACATTTCAGCTACTTAGGCACAATTTTTAGTGAAGATGGTAAATTAAATATAGAAATAGACAACAGAATAAATAAAGCTGGTGTAGTAGGAAGTCAATTGAATAAATTCATATGGAATAAGAGAGAAATTATTCAAAACACTAAATTAGCTGTATACAAGACAGTGTTCAAACCAGTTTTAACTTATGGATCTGAGAGCTGGGTCAGAAGTAAAACACTTGACCAAAGACTAGAGACCACAGATATGAGAGTCCTGAGAAAGATTATATGCGTGAACAGATGGCATCAATGGCAATATCATATTAAAAATGAGGATATTAGGAAAGAACTTGACATTGTCGGCATCCAGGAATGCGTAAGCAGAGCTAATCTCAGGTGGTATGGTCACTTAAACAGAATGGGCAAGGAAAGATTAGCGAAACAAGTGTTCTCTGCCAGGTTGGCAGCAAAACGACTCAGAGGAAGACCAAGATGTATGTGGATTGATACAGTACAAAGTGCCTTAGACGATAGAAATATGAGATCTGATAATGTTGGAGTCTTGACAAGTAACAGACTGATTTGGAGGAAAATTGTAGATAGAAATTAATAATGATGTAATTTTTTTCATGTAGTACTATCATATCCTGTACACCCCTTGAGGGTACATGGCAGGAATATGATGATGATGATATTTTTTTAGTTGGTCAGAATGTTTCGTATTCGTATCGGTGATGGTGTATTGACTTCAAGGTTAAGCATGTTGCTTTTTATCCATAGAATGAAACTTAACTATAAAAATAATTCAATATTTACTGCAAATCTATAAATATATACATCAGATACAATTCGCTATAATAAGTAATTCTCTCTGAGAATTGACATTCATACTCTCTTTAGAATTACAATCAGTTAATTTCAATATTCTATGTATCTAATTCTCAACTTCTAATAAAATACATAGGATAACTTATATGGCCATTCTAGTATATGAGCTCAATAAAAATACATATATATCTTTCACTCTCTGACTCATAGTTAAAATACATTTCAAAACAACCTGAACACAGCATTCAACTAAAATTTCTGTAATTTCAATTCACTATATGATAACTTCTTAATGCAGCATTTATTCTATCAGTCTCTTCTTTATCCTCATTTATTTATTTAATTTTTTAATTAATAATTAATAATTAAATTAAATAAATTAAATTAATTTAATACTGTTTTCACTCATTCATCTATTCAATTTTATCTCTCAAACTTTAGAAAACAAAGTTAAAAGCCTCACTTAACTATTATTATTATTATTTCGGGCGACTCCAGGAGTCCTTAGACTCATCGAGGGAGGCCCTAAACATCATGTCCACACAACTATGCGATTACATTCTCACAGTATCTATCATACCTTGTCTTGAACTCGTTCACCGTCATAGCACCCACAACAGACTCTGGCAGCTTATTCCACTCATTTACCACTCTAAAAGTAAAGAACCCAGCTCTAACACCCTTGCTAACCACACTCTTGCCCAGCTTCCATAGGTGTCCCCTAGTTCTCCCACCACCAGTCCTGATCTCAAAAATATCCTCTGAATTAATCCTATAGAATCCCTTTAGCAATTTGAATGTCTCGATCATATCTCCCCTCCTCCGCCTATCAACTAGTTTCTGCAACCCACAAATCTTCAACCTGTTCTCATATGGTTCATTCCATAGACCTGTTATCATCTTAGTCATTCGCCTCTGGATCCTCTCCACCTCCTCCCCATCAAGAAGGAACCGAGGTGACCAAATCTGGGCACAGTAGTTGAGATGAGGTCTTATCAAGGCTCGGTACAGAGGTACAATAACTTGCTTGTCTCTGCTCGTCAAGGTATTTTTCAACAACCAAGTGAGTTGATGAGCTGATTTAGCTACTTTTGCAGTGTGCCCCCTAAACTTCATCTCCCTATCCACCAACACTCCCAAGTCCCTGGCCTCATCAATCTCTTGGAGTACAGTTCCACCAATGTGGTATACTGCTGCTAATCTTTTCACCCCAAAATGCATAACCTTACATTTTGTCACATTAAATTGACATCCATTCTCCTTAGCCCAGAACTCCAATCTATTTAAGTCATCCTGCAAGACTTTGACATCTTCTGCATTCACTATTGCCCTACCCAACTTTGCATCATCAGCGAACAAATGAATTGTTCCACTTAGATCCTTCCCTATATTGTTAATTAACAGATTAAACAGCAGTGGTCCAAGAACAGAACCCTGCGGCACACCACTAGTCACAGGCCGTCTTTTGGACTCTACTCCTGAATAAACTACTCTTTGATATCTCTCCATCAACCAACCACCTATCCACCTCACCAACCCTATATCCATTCCCATATGTTGTAGTTTATGGATTAGTATTCCATGTGGTATCCTGTCAAATGCCTTTGCCAGGTCCAGCAGTATCACTGTAAACCCATTTCCCTTATCCAGTTCAGCCGTCACCTTGTTATAAAACTTGAGCAAGTTACTGAAGCATGATCTACCCTTCACAAAGCCATGCTGTCCCCTGTACAGTATCTCGTTTTCATCAATCCAGTCCTGTATTTTTCCCTTGACTACTTTCTCTAAGACCTTGACAACGACTCCTGATATGCTGATCGGTCGGTAATTTGCAACCGTAGTCTTGGATCCTCCTTTATGCAGTGAAACTATTTTCCCCTCTTTCCACACCTTCGGGACTAAGCCAGACCTGAGACTCAGATTAAACAACATGGTCAAGGGCACTGATAATTCTTTAGCCGCTTCATGCAAGACCCGTGCCGGTATACCATCCAATCCCACAGATGTGTTCACATTAAGGTTCTGTAATAGACTAGTCACCTCCACATTATACTTGCATATGTGTTCTAGTTTCCATAAGCAAGTTTCTTTAATGCATCCTTTCTTATATTTCTGAAGCAGGCATGAAGAATAATCGCTCTGGCAATAAAATACAGTACACTTTAACTGAACAGTTTCCAAATGCATTTCCAATAAAAGGAAATTTAGTACAGATTCCTTCTTGCTTTTTGAAACATATATCACTTGCTTCTTATATACAAAAGCTTGATACATTATACTGTCCTTCAATTATTAACTTTACAGTTCCATATCCTTGGAGAGTAATTAAAGATGCATATAAAAACTTTTCTGAGATTGGAGAACTTAACTCAGAAGTTTATTAGATCGTTCTGGCTCTCCTTCATTGCTTGCTCTTTGCTGAGTAGCATTTTTGTTACCCAGCGACAGCTGTTCTAAAATGGTCCCCAGAATATGAAGGGGATAAATTAACTGTGGAAAGGGTACAGAGGCAGATAACAAAGATGAATTCAGGACTGTACAATGTTAGTTATGAGGATCGGCTGAGGGAATGTGGACTGCATAGTTTGGTATATATAGAAGAAGAAGAAGGAGAAGTGATATGATTGAGACTTTTAACTGTTGAGAGGTAGTTACAGGGTTGAGACTGGAGAGTTCTTTCGCTTGGTGGAACAGCGAGAAGGAGCGATGAGAAGGGGCCATCCCTGGAAGTTACGAAAGAAAGCAGTGAGCAAGATGGTGAGGAGCGGTTTCTTTGCAGGGAGGGTGGGTGAACTGTGGGATGATAGACTTTGTGTTTCCTAGGAAGGACCTCCCAAGATGAGTCTTTTGACTCTATGGAGGCCTGAATAATAATAATAATAATAAAAATAACTAACGTGCATGCCCATTACCAAGATTCAAAGTGAATCTTGTCAAGTGACAAAATGGCTGCTGTTACTGCCATGCTTGCATATTGTACAGTAACAGTATGGCATACAAACACTACTATAAACAAACATAAGTTAATATATATTATACAAAACAACATTTCTGTGTTATTCCCTAAGAATTACAATATATGGTAAGCAAGTTTACTCAATATAACTGCATTTAAGTCTCCTTATTATGCTACTACATAACCAGATGGCAGCTTCAATAATTCTAAGCATATAAATACATTACTAAATATTATTATTATTATTCAGGCCTCCATAGAGTCAAAAGACTCATCGTGGGAGGTCCTTCCTAAGAAACACAAAGTCTATCAAGACTCATCGAGGGGAGGTCTCCCCCTAAGAAACACAAAGTCTATCATACCACTCCTTGAACTCATTGACCGTTCTCGCTCTCACCACTCCATCAGGCAATGCATTCCATGGTTCAACCACCCTCCATGCACATATACCTAATATGAACATATACATGTATGTTTGAGAATATAAAACAATGAATTCCTCATTAAAGAATTTTTTTTAGTCATATAAAAAATGATTTACCAAGAAAATGTTTCATGTGAGATTTTTACAGTATCATTTGTTTTCACAACAATTTAACCTGGATTTAGAATTTACCTTATGTACATATAAATCTAGTGAGCCTCCATCACTCAGATTTTGATGATAAATAAGTTAGCCTGTCTCGTACGGAGGCATTTTTGAAAAAACTCTGAGTTTCCAGGGTTTTTTCATCTGGAAACTTGGGTTTTTCATCCCCAAGAACAGTCAAATGTGCTCCATGAACACAAGCATCTACAGCCATAGGACACATCAGGAGGCATAGGGCTAACCACCTTATCCTCGAGACAGTTGCAGTTACAAGAATAAGAAACCTCAATACCATAAAAGGTAGAAGAGGAGGATTAAGAAAGAAAGAAAGACATATAAATCTAGACAATTTTGTTTTGGCAAATTTTGCAAAGTAAAACTGAAATAACTCAACAAATTTTATTAAGATCTTAAATACCAAACTTCATTAAATTCCATTTAACCACAGCAGATTTTTTTCTATCTTTGTGAACGGTCTTTGGAATGTGGAGTACGAGGACAGATTAAGAAAATGTAAATTGCAAAGACTTGTGAATAGGAGGAAGAGAAGAGATGTGACTAAGACATATAAGTTAGTCAGGTTGTTATCAGATTGAAATGGAAGAGATTTTTCATAAAATAGGGGAGGGAGAGAGAACAAGAGGCCATCACTAGAAACTGTATAAAGAGGATTTGAGCAGGTTCTTTGCATGGAGTAGTTAGTGAGTGGAATACATTTCCTGAGTGTTGTGAATGTAGACACAATGAATCATTTTAAGACATGGTTGGATGAGCATTGTGTGCAATAGTGTATGCCTCCCACAATGAGTCTCTGACTCCATGGAGGTTGGATGTTAATAATAATAATAATTCTGCAAAAGTTTATCAATAAAATAATAAAATAGTACTTAGTGAAAAAACGGAAATCCTAAATACCAAATGTTGCTAAATCTCATCTATCCTAAGTGGGGTTATCACTTATATTATTTTGAAATGTTCTGAAAAATTTTGATATTAAAACGGCTTGATTAAAGCCAAAACTGAGATGACTACAAATTTAGAAATGATCCCAAATACCAAATTTTAATAAATTTATATACCAAAGTTGAGAAATAGAGAGAGATCAAAAAGAATCTAATAAGTGCTATACATTTTGCCAAATATACCTAAAGGGTGTTTTTTTCATTTGACAATCAGTATCAGACCATATCTGAACTACTATGGGCATCTTTGATAAAACTTTGGAAAAAGGTTCAGTGAAGGATAAATTGTGAAGAATGTAATCTGCTGAGTATGATGAAAACATAAAGGACAGTGACGGGAGTATAACCACATAAGTTGGAGAGAGAGAGGTGCTTAATGGATAAATATACTGATATCTCGTAAAGGGAAAACGGAGGGAGAAGAAAGGAAGACACCCTTATAAGTTGTATAAAGCACACAGGAAGAACCAAGTGTTCTTTGTGGATACAGTAGTGAATGGAATGCAGTGCTCCTTAGGCAGTAAGAGAAAGGACAACAAATTCTTTTAAAGAAAGATGTGTTAAATGCTAATTATGGTGGCAGAAACCTATTTGCAATGCATCAGTTGAAATGTGAACTCAATGTAGAATTAATAACAAGAAGAAACAACTCTCAAATTCTGAGTTCTCAGATTAAGAGTTGGATCAGTGACTGGCTGTCAGATAGGTATCAGAAAGTTGTATACAGAGGTGCTGTATCCCAAAAGAGGAAAGTCACTAGTTGTGTACCACAGATCAGTTTTGAGACCATTGTTGTTCAATTTGTATGTTAATGATATCGGGATCGGTTTAACTAGTGATATGCAGCTGTTTGCAGATGATGCAAAATTGGGGAGAGTAAGCAGAGTCAAGCAGATTTTTGTCAAGCAGATATTATGGCCTTACAGTAGGACTTAAATAGATTGTATGAAGGGCAGATAAGAACTTTCGGTTCAATGTTGCAAAGTGTAAGGTTTTGAGATTTGGTAAGCAATGATGGATGCAAAGTACACATTTGGTGGGGAAACTTTAACAGATTTGGTCACTGGGTTTTCATGGTGATGAAGATATGTTGGAAAGTCCAGAGAAGATTCACAAAGGTGGTCAGTGGTCTTTGGAATGTGGAGTATGAGGACAAATTGAGAGAATGTAAGTTGCAAAGCCTTGAAAATAGGAGTCAGAGGGGGGGGGATATGATTGAAACACATATGCTAGTCAGAGGTTGTTAACAGGTTGACATGGAAGAGATTTTTCATAAAATGGAAGAGGGGGAAGTAGAACAAGAGGCCATCATTGGAAACTGTATAAAAAGGGTGTGAGAAGAGGAGTGAGGAACTGGCTCTTTGCATGGAGAGTGGTTGGTGAATGGAATGCATTGCCTGAGTGTGTTGTCAATGTAGACACACTGAATCAGTTTGAGGCATGGTCGGACAAGCATTGTATGCAATGTATGCAATAATGTGTACCTCCCATGATGATGATGATGAGTCTCTGACTCCATGGAGGTCAGATGTTAATAATAATAATAATAATAATAATAATAAAAAATATGTACTACCAAAAATAAAATAAAAAAATACTGCTCTAATAAAGTATACTTTATAATTTTTTTGAAATAAAAGCAGTGAATGTTAAACATACTGCACAACCCAAATATATGAAGTACGTGTATACATTCAACTCTCACTATAGCAAGCATTGCTATAACAAACTTGCTCACTATAACAAACTAATGACAGGTCTCAACGAGAGACCCATGAGCACAATGCTATGCTAAAAGAAATTTACTATGAATTACGAGTTTGCTATAGTGAGGGCCAAATGTAGTTAATTTAGTTTATATTTAGTATTATAATAAATAATCTAATAAAATGTGTAGTTTATTAGGAGATCAGATAATCACATACATCAGTAAGGTTCAGAAGAGTGAAGGAGTTTTCCATTGCTGGCCATTTTCTTGTTGCATGAGTAATAATTACAGGGACATCGTCACGAAGATAACTATCAGTTATTTCTTCTTGAGAAGCATAATCAAGTCTATCAATTTCAACCAAGTCTTCACAGACCTAAAAATAAATCTATTTAAATTATTATTATCATTATCATCATGGGGTGCTTAAGGATCAAAGCTGTATAACTGAGAGGAGACCCCCAACATAACCTTTAATTAAATGTGGAGAACTGACCAGGGCTTCTGACCTAATGTGCAATCCCCACCTTCTTGTAGTGCACCTTGTTAGGTATCTACCTGGACACTGAACGAACGAGAATAGGCTGGCAAATTTGGGATTTAGCTGATCAAATTGTATTCTTAACGGCATAAACCAAAATATAAAATGATGGTACAACATGACAGAATTTCATGCCAGCTGGGGAATCGCCTGGTTAAACAAGGAAACAAGGCTCCCATTGTTTTCGCCAGGGAATCAAGGCAAACAGCAAAAAGTCAGTTACTGGAATAAATCTTAAAACACACTCCCACCTCAACATCACCAGAGTTCAAGATCGGTACTATCAACTTAAGAAGCCTGAATGGCAAAAAAATGGAGCTAGCTGAGGAATTAGATAAGTACCAGATTGACATAATAGGGGTGACTGCAACAAAAAAGACAAAAACCGGTGAGATCTTTCTGAGCAATAAATACAAAATGTTATATTCAGTCAATGACAATCAAGGGAAAGAAGGAGTAACCAGAGTATTGAACACAAAATACGATGCTAATCTTCTTGAATGGCAGGCAGTCTCAAGTAGAGTGATGTGGGCAAATATGAGAATGGGAAACTGGACAATGAGATTTATTTGTGCCTATGGTCCCAGAGAAGGTTCTGGTAAGGTAGAAGTAGAGGAATGTTTTGAGGCTTTAGAGAAAACAACTGATACAATGAAAAATAAAAAGTTGGACCTTGTTGGGGATCTAAATAGTAGAGTAGGAAATGATTGTCAGACATGCAAAAATATTTTGGGAAAATTTGGAGAAAAGAACAAAGCTAATAATAATGGCAAATACCTGTTGGATTTCTGCTCAGGACATGGACTGGTTATTACTATTATTATTATGGGTATCTCCATGGAGTCAGTAGACTCATCGCAGGAGATCCAAACTATCAAAACAATATCTATCATATCTCTTCTTGAATTCATTTACAAACGAAGAACTCGCAACTGAGACAGGCAATGCATTCCACTCATTCACTACCCTCCAGGCGAAAAACCTTGTTCTCACACCCTTGTTAACCACAATTTTCCTTAATTTCCAGAGATGACTTCTTGTTCTTCCATCACTATCACACAGCTGAAACATTTCCCCTGCATCAATCTTATAAAAACCTTCTAGTAATTTAAATGTTTCTATCATATCCTCTCTTCTCCACCTATCAACCAACCTCTGTAATCCACAAGCTCTCAATCTATCAATGTAGGGAGCATTTTTTACATCACTCACCAACTTAGTCACTCTCCTCTAAGACCTCTCCACAACTTCCTCATCTCCAAGGAATCCAGGTGACCAGACCTGAGCACAGTAATCTAAATGTGGAAGTATCAACGCTTCATAAAGGGGAATAATACCTCTTTATCTCTGGAGTTAGTGTGTTCCTCAATAACCAAGTAATCCTATGTGCAATCTTGGACACCTTAGCAATGTGTCCCCTGAACTTCATCTCTCTTTCCACCAACACCCCTAAGTCTCTAGTCTCATCAATCTCTTGGAGTACCATTCCATCGATGTAGTACATAGCTGGTAATCTTTTAATCCCAAAATGCATAACTTTACACTTTTCCACATTGAACTGAAATCCATAACCTTTTGCCCATTTTGCAAGTTTATTTAAATCATCCTGCAAACTCTCGACATTAGCTTGATTTTTTATTGTGCTACCCAACTTTGCATCATAGGCAAACAACTGAATATTTCCCTTTAAGCCATTTCCTATATCATTTATGTACAAATTAAACAAGAATGGCCCAAGCACAGAGCCCTGAGGCACACCACTGGTCACCTGCCTCATCCTGGACTCTGCTCCTCCATACACCACCTTCTGGTATCTCTCCCCAAGCCATTCTCCTATCCATATCACCAGTTTAGTATCCATCCCCATCTGCTCCAATTTGCAGAACAGTATTCCATGGGGTATCCTGTCTTCGCAAATGCCTTCGCAAAATCCAGAAGTACCACTGTATAGCCATTTCCTTTGTCCAACTCAGATGTCATTCTATTATATAAAGTTAATAAATTGCTAAGGCAGGATCATTCTTTAACAAAACCATGTTGGCCCCTATAGAGTATCATATCCTGATCCACCCATTCTTGAATTTTGTCTTTAACCAACTTTTCCAATACTTTTACCACCACTCCTGAGATGGTGATTGGTCTGTAATTAACTACTGCAGTTTTAGAGCCGACTTTATGCAGAGGAACTACTTTGCCTTCCTTCCACTCCCTAGGGACCACACCAGAGTTCAAACTTAAGTTAAATAACCAAGTAAGAGGCATAGACAATTCATTTGCACATTCATGCATCACCCGAGCTGATATTCCATCTAAACCTACAGCAATGTTTGCATTTAAATTTTGCAATATACTAAGTACTTCTGATTTCTTAATTTCAATTCTCACATTAGTTATTGCTACAGGTACAGAGATATTCTCACTTGGGTGAAAGACTTTGGAAAGTGATCACTCAGTAACTCTACTATTACATCTGAATTTGTCACCTCAATACCATCAGCACCCACAAAAGTTATCCTTCCGAAGTCATTCTTCCTTTTACTTCCCACATAGTGGAAGAAATCTTTGGGATTACCCTTGATCTTCTTGGCTAAGGTCTTCTCATAATCTGATTTAGCTTTTCTTACTATGCTGTAACCTTCCTAGCTTGAAGCTTATACTGCTCATGGGTGTACTGATTGCCTTTCTCCTTGTATATTCTCCATAACATTTTCTTTATTTGGAGATCAAGCTTGATACTACTACTACTACTCATCCATCTAACGCCTACCTTATTTGTCTTCCTGACCATGGGAACACAATCTGATATTGCTCTTCCTCAGATACCCGCTGATTTTATTCCATGCACTGCTAACATCTTTCACTTGAAATATGTTCTGACATGGGATGGCTGCAAGCTCACTCCGAAGCTTGTTATAATTGCCTAACCTGTAGCTCCGTATATACCCCTTCTTAAGAGAGAAATCCACAAATCTCTGCAACCTCCCAAGTCAATACCACATGATCGCTCTCACCAATTGGAGATAATGAGAACACCTTACTTATGCATACATCCTCTGAACCAATGACCAGGTCCAACGCTCTCACACCACGTGTCCCTTCAGTTATGTGCTGTTTCCAGTAATTATCTCGTAGAAGATGTATAAATTCCATTTCCTTTTTGCCACGATATTTCCTCCTTCCAATTTATATCACCATAATTAAAATCTTAAAATCCCCCATGATAATCACTAACCCTGCACTCATTACACTAATTTGCTGATGCATGAATTCAATATCAACACAATGTTCCAACATAAAAATGTGCACAAATTCACATGGAGAGAAGAGGCAAGGAATAAGAAAAGTCTTATTGACCATGTTATTATTGACAGTGATGTTTTCTCCCTGGTGCAGGACACCAGAGTGTACAGAGGATCTGAAATTGGAAGTGATCACCATTTAGTCTTCAGCAAGATAAAATTGAATTTCATATTGAAAAGAAGGACATGTAAAAAAGTTTTAAAGTGAATAAGGGTTAAGTAGCTCTCGGATGTGAGTTGTAGACTAAAATACACAAACATTATTGAAGAAAAAATGAAAGAGTTTGAGAACAGAATCCAAACCTTGGAGATTGAGTGGCAAGCCATGAAGAAAACACTGATTGATTCAGTCAGAGAGACATGTGGTAAAGTTGTCTGCAAGGATATAAAAATCAAAACTCCGTGGTGGACACAGGAAGTTAAAGAGACAGTGAAGGAAAAGAAGAAAGCATATCAAAAGTTCCTGTCAAATAAGTCAGCTTGTGCTCTTAGAGAATACAGAAACAAATGTAAGAAAGTTAAACACTATTTAAATTGTACATGTTTTGGTCATAAAGTATTACAAAATAAAGATTTATTGTTACATAGACCATATATATATATATATATATATTGTACTTAAGCTCTTACAAATTGCCTACCGGTTTCGCTAGTAACTGACTAGCTTTCTCAAGGCTTGCATAGTACAAAAAAAGGTAAATGCAAAAAAGGTTTAAAAATACAAAGAACCGTTAGTACCTGTTAGGTAGCTAGGGTGACACGTTTGTGTGACATAACTACTCAGTATCATGAACACGCGTTACATGCAAACGCGTAATATGATTATTTGCGTACTGTAGCTCTGTTGAACTGAGGGAGTTAATTAGATTTTTCCAGGTATCGTTCAGAGTGGCCCCTTGATTTCTGTTTAGGTTACTTCCCGTATGTAGTACAACTGCCGCTTCTTTAAATACTCGATGTCTGTACTCCTCGTCTACGTAGGGCATGGAGCTGTTATTCCAGTCTATAGTGTGGTTCGAAATAATCATATTACGCATTTGCATGTAACGCGTGTTCATGATGCTGAGTAGTTATGTCACGCGAACGTGTCACCCTAGCTACCTAACAGGTACTAACGGTTCTTTGTATTTTTAAACCCTTTTTTGCATTTACCTTTTTTGTACTATGCAAGCCTTGAGAAAGCTAGTCAGTTACTAGCGAAACCGGTAGGCAATTTGTAAGAGCTTAAGTACGTTATAAATATATGGTCTATGTAACAATAAATCTTTATTTTGTAAAGTTAAACACTGTGTAAAACTGGCTAAACAAAAGTCACGAGAGAACTTTGGTAAGAACATAGAAAATAAATATCCAGAAGGTGGTAAGATATTATGGAGGTTGTTGAAGAAGCTCAGAAATGGAGGAAAGAGTGCTGTAAAAGGAATTAGAGATGATAAAAGTCATTAAAAAAAAGAATGGAGTAATTACTTCGAAAAATTGCTAAATGAAATGAGCAATAATAGCACAGTGGTAAAAAACACTCAACACGGATGCAGTCAGGAATACATATCCATACTCAAAGTAGAAAAAGCCATCAAAGGCCTGAAATGTGGAAAGGCAGCAGGAGTAGATATTTGGCCATAAATGCTCCACTATGGAGGTATAAAAGTCTTACAGTGGCCGCACTGCATAGTTCAGAAGGCCTGGACAGAGGGATGAATTCCAGATGATTGGAGGAGCTCTCATAGTACCCATATATAAAAATAGAAATAAAACTGAATGTGAGAATTATAGAGGTATTTCCCTGCTGAGTGTTCCTTGTAAGATTTATTATTATTATTATTCAGGCCTCCATGGAGTCAAAAGACTCATCGCGAGAGGTCCTTCCTAGGAAACACAAAGTCTATCAAGACTCGTCATGGGGGTCCCTCTTTGGAAACACAAAGTCTATCATACCACTCCTGATATAGTGGTGAGAATGAGAACAGTCACCCTCTTGCTCACAGTTTCCTTTCGTAACTTCCAGGGATGGCCCTTTGTCATCACTCCTTCATGCTGTTCAACCAAGTGAATCCCCAGTGTCAACCCTGTAACCACCTCTCAACAGCTTAAAAGTCTCAATCATATCACCTCTTCTTCTATCCACCAAACTCTGCAATCCACATTCCATCAGCCAATCCTCATAAATAACATTGTACAGTGTACTTGAGAAATGGTTGAGAAGGATTGTGGAAGGGAAGCTTGGTGAAGAACAGTTGATGATGATGATTATCATCATCAATATTTAATATTCTTAACCACTCTTCACTAATTGCCACTAAGTTTTGGCAAAGCAGGTAATTTAAGAAATAACCCATGGTAAAACAATGACCCTTGTAGGTAGGCAGTGTAATTACTGACTGTTGCATTCATATTCAAGACTTCAGAAACTGAATTCATCATTTTTTTCATTCCTATTCTCATACTCACTCACCTGAAGATGCCTCTATGCACATCCACTTTTTTCCTTTAACAGCTCCAGTTTCCCTGATTTTGTATTCCCAGACTCTCAAAGATTAACACTTTCTCCAAACACCTAACTAGATTCAAGTGCAATCTATTAGGCTTATTATTATTATCCTAAGACTCCTATGGAGTCAAAGATTCATCAAGGGAGGTCCCTCTGTCATACACACAGCTCATCATACCTTGCCTTAAACACATTCAAATTCTCTGCAGACACCGCGTGCAAGGCATTCCAGTCATTCACAACTCTTCATGCAAAAAACCTGCTTCCCACTTCATACAGCTTCCAAGGATGACAGTGGTGGCCCATGAAGTTTTAAATGGGGGTGCTACCTATACAAAATAATTTTTAAAAAATTCTTTTTTTCCTAATCAGTAGCCAATTTATTAATAAATAAATCTGTTTTTTAAATTATTTTGTATAGGCAGCACCCCCACTTAAAACTTCATGGGCTGCCACTGAAGGAGGACCTCTTGTTTTTTCCCAATCTCCCACCATTTTAAGAAAAGCCTCTTCAATGCTAATCCTATAGCAATCCCTTACCTACTTGTACATCTTTATCATATTATCTCTCTTCCTCCTATTCTATGTGTAAATTGCATCTTCTCAATCTTTCTTCATATTCAACATTCCGAGAGATTATAAAAGTCCAAAATACAGTATACATATACACTACTACCAATAACTGTCCAGACACTTTAGCCATTTGCAATTGATACCAGCAAATCCTAATATTGGGTATGTCTACCTTTGGCTTTGATCATTTCCTGCAACCTTTGACGGAGGTTTCCACCAATGTACAGCAGACATCAGGTGGAATTTATCTCCATTTCTCCATCAAAGCAGAATTGAGTTCAATGACAGATCGAGGATGGGTTGCTATGGACTTCAATTGCCTCTCCAATTCGTCCTGTAGGTGTTTGAAGGGGTCAAGGGCAGGACTGCACAAGCCAAGTCAGTTGTTTAACACCCATCTCTTCATAGCATTCCATAACAGCTGCAGCTTTGTGGCATGGGGTATTGTCATCTTGATAGTAACACGGATCCATTCAAGAAAAACTCCACAGTGTAGGCAGCACCTGATTATCCAGAATGTCAAGGTACTGAGCTGCCTTCATCGTACCACAAACAACGACCAGTGGTCCCACTCCAAACCAGCTGAATGCACCCTATACCATTACTCCTCTGCCACCAAACTTTACTGTGGGTACAACACACTGTAGTAACAAACATTCACCAGGCTGCCTCACACCTACACCTTGTTATCAGACTGGAAACAAGTGACCCTTGATTCATCACTCCAAAGTATCATTTTCCACTAGTCAATTATCCAGTTCAAATGCTCTTTGCACCAGGCCAGACGAGCCACCTTGTTTGTTGTTGTGATGTTCAGCTTGTGTGCTGCTGCTGCTTTTCCATGGAAACCCAGTGAATGGAGTTCTTTTTGTACAGT
Organism: Typopeltis vanoorti; assembly: GCF_054136105.1. Lineage (NCBI taxonomy): Eukaryota > Metazoa > Arthropoda > Arachnida > Uropygi > Thelyphonidae > Typopeltis > Typopeltis vanoorti. Next base: position 120,794,836 of record NC_143559.1, read on the forward strand.
ATTAGTACTCACCATGGTGTTACTGGCATTCTAAAACTCATCAGGGATGGTCTGTGCCAATTGCAGTCAGTTTTTATGTGCCACCCATTTTAACACTCTTCTGTCCCTGTCAGTCATTTTCAGCAGATGCCCTGGGTGTTTTCCTGCATTAGTGGTGCCAGAACATCTCCATTTGTTGATCTCATCACCAACCGTTGATTTTGGATGCCTTAGTTGAGTGGCCATGGTATATATGGACATCCCATGATGACACCTCTCTTGAAGTCACTAAGTTCATGTCAAATTGCCATACCACCTGTATTCAACTGCTATGATAAAATACTGCTCCCTACTATACGTACACCAGTTTTTATTATTATTATTATTCAGGCCTCCATGGAGTTAAAAGACTAATCGTGGGAGGTCCTTCCTAAGAAACACAAAGTCTATCATACCACTCCTTAAACTCATTGCCCATTCTCGCTCTCACCACTCCATCAGGCAATGCATTCCACGGTTCAACCACCCTCCATGCAAAGAAACCACTCATCACCCTCTTGCTCACAGTTTCCTTTCGTAACTTCCAGGGATGGCCCCTTGGCATGACTTCTTCCCACTGTTCAACCAAGCAAAAGAACTCCTCAATGTCAACCCTGTAACCTCCTCTCAACAGTTTAAAAGTCTCAATCATATAACCTCTCCTCCTTCTATCCACCAAACTCTGCAGTCCACATTCCCTCAGCCGATCCTCATAACCAAAATTGTACAGTCCTGAAACGATCTTTGTCATCCATCTTTGTACCCTTTCCACAGTTAATTTATCCCCTTCAAATCCTGGGGACCAAATCTGAGAACAATAGACTAAGTGTGGTCTGATCAGAGACTTATACAACGGAATGATAACCCTTTTATCTCTGCAGGTCAGTGTCCTTCTCATAATTGCAGCAATCCTCTGTGTTACCTTCACCACCTTTGCAATATGTATACCCTAAATTTCAGGTTTCTATCAATCATCAACCCCAGATCTCTTGTCGCCCCTACTTCCTCCAGTATAACTCCTCCCATAGAGTATGCACCATCCCATCGATGTTTCCCAAACCTCAAGACCTTACATTTTGCTGCATTAAACTGAGACCCCCATTCATTTGCCCATCTATCTAGCTTATTCAAATCCTCTTGCAGGGCTACCACATCTGCACTATTACTAATAATCCTTCCCAGCTTCGCATCATCTGCAAACAACTGAATATCCCTTGCAATCCACTGGCAATGTCATTGATATAAAGGTTAAACAATATAGGTCCTAGTACTGAGTCCTGTGGGACCCCACTTGTAACCCTCTGCCTCCTTGAAACTGCTCCACCATACACAACTCTCTGATACTTATCAGACAGCTAATCCTGAATCCAGTTGACCAATCTGACATCCAGACCCATGTGCTGCAACTTAAATATCAGCTTATCATGTGGCACCCTGTCAAATGCCTTCGCTAAGTCTAAGAAAATTGCAGTACATGCCTTTCCCTCATCTATGTTATTAAAAAAATCTGGAATTCCATAACTTCGATTAATAGGACTGTCCAGACAATTATTGGTTGTGTGTGTGGGGGGGGGGGGCTATATAATGATACATTAGAAATTTCTATTTCTTCTCCAGACAAGCAATGTATAATGTTATGTCCTTCATAAAAATTGTATTAAGTTTTTGAGTTTTCAAATTATCACTAACATATACAATAAAGAGGATTTTTTGTTTAGAAAGTGTACTCAAAATTGGTTAGGGCTTATTTTGAGCACTTTTTCTCTGTGATTTTTTTAGTTTGACTACAAATAATGCAATTTGTGGTTACTTTTCCTATTAAAATTATGGAACATAAATTGTTGATCACAAGCTATTTATACATTTTAATGTGCAATAAAATTATTGAAATGCATACAATCGATGGGAAATATGGTAACAGACCAACTTACTATAAAAAATCTATAACAGACCAATTTACTTTACGGTTGGTTACAATGGAAGACAAAAGCTATACATAACTTCTATTTTATTTAAATACTCTTTTCAATTATTTATTTTTAAAGCATAAACAGCCATGCAAAAGATAACGGCAATACTCTGGTACTGAAAGCAAAGTTTTGTTACAACGTGAAATTTCAAAAAATTGCTAGCAAATGTTATTCACTAATATAATTAGTAGCAAAAATAAAAAAAAAATGGACTTACTGACCAAAACAGCATTTATCTGAGTATCAAAACTGGTAATAATGCATTTACTAAAAAATAACATTTATGGTATGTATATAAAATTTATTCCATAAAAAATTTACAATTATGTTATAAATATGTGTTTCATATGCACGGGATAAACAGATGATAATTCCATTGAAATTATGAGAGACAAGAATGACTAGTTGACTGATATCTTGGATACTGGGATGACTGAAGTTCAGGAACCCACTGCAAAAGTCTGAAGTTAGCCAAGTGGTTAACGTATCCGCTCTCCAGCAAAAAAGGCTGTGGGTTCGAATCCAGCCATGGGCATGTTTATGATTGTCTGTGAAAATACTAGTGGTGGTCGGCGGTAGATGGCGCTGGTGTAGATTATGAAAATAGTTGTGGTTGGTGGAGATGGAGAGTTGTAGAGTGGGTGCAATCTCTCGATGAGTCTTTGGACTCCCTGGAGGTGTCACATAATAATAATAATAAATGCAGCCATAATGAAATGGTCAAGTTGGAATAAGGAGGAAGCAGTGTCATTGTATAAAGCATTGATCAGGCAATATTTCAATTTTTGTACACAAACCCAGTTATATAAATATCTGGGTGATAAGGAAACGTAGTCCAGAGGCAAGTAAATAAGACTGTCTAAGGAGTATGGAATGCTGATTATAAGAGAATAGTAGACAGGAGAAAAGGCGATACAACTGAGAGTATAAATCAGCAACAAATGCTTATCAAATAGATGCAGCAGAAAGATTAAACAGAGCAACAGGCAGGGAGAGGGATGAGAAGTCATTCCTTCCTGGAAGTTGTATAAGAGTGAAAAGTCAAATGTCTGCACAGAAACTGTGAATGACTGGAATACACCACCACTGAATATGTTCAAGGCAAGATAAACAAGATGAGGTATAACGACCAGATGGACCATAGAGAGTTTGGTCTATCACAGTGAGTTTTGTGACTCATTGTAGTAGGAAGTTGATTAATGAACCTTCTCCTACCATTTTACTCCAGTCTTTCTCTCTATCATACGGATGTTCAGTTTCTGCTGCGTACATTTTCTATAAATATTTCCATGGTCGGCATTCATTATAATTTGCATAAGCAATTTTCCCCACCATCTCCACTAAATCAATTGGATCAGAGATAAAAGAACACATATACCTAATATCTGTTTAAAGCATATTTAACGACTTTAATGTCTCTCCATATTTTCGATAGCTGAGCATTTTAATAGCTAGAAGCCTTTCTTGATACAGTGGCACCAAAAAAGAATGCCATGGCTTATCTAATAAGCTATGCTAACTAGAATATGTTTGACAAAAATTTAACTGTCAGAAACAAGGTGTGTGTCTGTTCATTTCTGAACTGTCAGTAAGAAAATGAACATGGGGCTAATAATTTGGCTATATTTCCTACATACACAACTATGACTATATTTATTTATTTATTTGCAGATTTAAAACAACTTATGTAGACGTACAGTAAGTACTTACATGACAGTCATCCACTGTAATATCATGGATTTGGAAATATGGGTTGTGCACTAGACAAGAGGTACTATAGATTACTGTCCAGTCCCACAATGGTAAAAGCTGTCAAAATTCAAGCAATTCAATATTAAGAACTCAAAATGTTAATATTATAAACTTATATAATCCTTTTAGTGCTACTGATTTCACATTTATATGTGTTTGATTCAAAGTTACAATCTTTATCTTTAGTTATCATTAATATTCAGTGCAAGTCATTAAATGGTCATTAAGGATTTCGTGGTTAAGTGAGAACTCAAGTATTTCTGCTTTGTTGATTTTTTTTTTTTTTTTTAAATATGAAAAATGATATACATAGCTAGTTAATGTAAGATGTCAAAACTGCAGATATGTACCTCCCACCCTCAGGGGTGGGAGGTACAGGATATTATGATAACATTATAAGACAAGTTTACATAAACTAACTTCCTATTGACAATATTTTCTCGAAATTAATCTGTTATCTGTCAGGACTAATACTGTCAGCCCTTATATTTCACATCCTTCTAAGGCACTTCTTACTGTATCGATTCACCAAGATCTTGGTCTTCCTCTGGGTCCTTTTCCTGTCATACTAGCAAAAAACACTTATTTTGCTAACCTTTCCTTTACCATTCTGTTTAAGTAACCATACAACCTGAGATTAGCTCTGTTCACACCATCCTGAATGCTAACAATATCAAGTTCTTTCCTAATATCCTCATTTTTAATATGATTCTGTCAACGATGTCGTGTTCATTCCACTAATCTTTCTCAGCACTTTCATATCTGTGGGTCTCCAGTTTTTGATCAAGTGTTTTATTTGTAACTCAGCTATCACGTCCATAAGTTAAAATTGGTTTGAACACTCTTGTATATATACAGCTAGTTTATGTTTTGATTAATTTCTCCCTTATTCCATATAAATTTATTCAGTTTACTTCCTACAATACCAACTTTGCTAATTGCAATTTCCAAATTTAAGTTTGAGGATCAGGAAAAGGCTTATGATAAAAGGTGCCAAGAGCAACCTGTTCAAAACAATATAATTATATGGTGAGAGGTTGGAGAGAGGATATGCTAACCACTCAGACAACCTAGCTAGTTAATATTTTATGTGTTTTGACAGAGATTAATTTTTTCTTCTGCCAATCCTGCCATCATCCATGAAATATTGGAACCTGCAGTACCTTTAGGACAATGATAACATCTTTAATATTTGCTGATGATGCAAAGATTGGGAGTACTTTAAGAAATGATGCTAGTGTTAGCTACCTTTAGAAAGATTTAAATAGGACTTTAGCTTGGTCAGATAAGTTAGGTTGCCATTTAAATGATATTAAGCGCAATACGAAGGTTGTTGAAAAGTTTGGAAAATTTCCAATAGACAGCGACACAATTCGATCATTCATACCAGTGTCGGCACATATCGTCTTTTTCATTATCCCCAGCACAATTTTAGCCACATAGTTCTCGTTTGGCAAACATTTAAAATGACCATGTTCGCATTTTTCATAAAAATGGAGAAAAACAAGTTTCGTGCAGTGATAAAATATTTTTATTTGAAGAAGTGGACGATGGCCATGCAGATCAAAGCTGAGTTAGATGCAGTTCATGGGGGACTATGCACCAGCATTAAAGACTATTTATTTTTGGATAAATGAGTTTAAACATGGTCGTAAGTCCATCAAAGATGAAGCACACTCCGGATGCCCGAATGAGGTCACTACGAAGGAAATGATTGACAAAATCCATAGTATCGTTATGGAAGACTGCTGAGTAAGTGCGTGAGATTGTTGAGATTGTAGGCAGTTCAACTGAATGGATGTATAATATCCTGCATGAAAAATTGCACACGAAATGCACGATGGGTACCACGATTGTTGACTGTCGATCAAAAACTCATGCGAAAAGACATTTCATTGCAGTGTTTGCCAATGTTTAATCGCAATTCGCAGGATTTTTTACATCGATTCATGGCTATAGAAGAAACTTGGATCCACCACTACACACCTGAGTCGAAGCAGTAGTCAAGCAGTGGACAATGTCTGGTAAAAGAGCACTAAAAAAGCAAAGACTGTTTTGTCAGCTGAGAAGGTGATGGCCACTGTTTTTTGGGATTCCCAAGGAATTATCATGATAGACTACTTGGGAAAGGGTAAGACAATAACAGGGGTCTATTATCCATCATTGTTGGACCATTTAAATGAAGAACTGAAGAAAAAACGGCCAAGATTGGTACACAAAAACGTACTCTTTCATCAAGACAATGCACCTCCCACACATCGGCTATTGCAATGGCAAAATTGCACGAATTGAGGTTTGAATTGGTTCTACATCCACCGTATTCTCCGGACTTGGTCCCGTGCGACTTCTTCTTGTTCCCAAACTTAGAAATTTGGCTCGGTGGAAAAAATTTTCTTCAAACGAGGATGTCATCAAGACTATCAATGATGACTATTTTGCACAATTTGACAAATCCTACTTTTTAGATGGGATGAAAAAATTGGAAACTCACTAGACCAAACATGTAGAACTCGATGGAGACTATGTTGAGAAATAAAAATGATTTTTTCCAAAAAAATTTGTTTAAGTTATTTTTTTACCAAAGTTTTCAAACAACTCTCATATGTTCCACAAGGTTGATGAGATTTAGAATCTGTAGGTAATAGTCAAAAGAAACCTTAACTATTGGGGACATTATTATTATTGTTATTATTCTCAGACTTCCATGGAGTCAATGACTCCATGGAAGTCTGAGAATAATAATAATAATCTGCCAACTTGTACCTAAAAATGCATCTAAAAATTATACCTAAATGGCTGAAATGTTTTACATGTTCTATAGGTTCTACTTTCAATGCAAGTTATGTTTTCATTCCTGTACATTCAACCCAGTACAAGGAATTGATCCTGCAGACTTGTACTGGATTTATTTAGTAGCATCACATCATGCACTTTCCTTTATCAACTCAAATATGTGTTTCTCAATATAATGTGCCATTTACACCATATAACTACAGCATTTTAAACAGTTTTGACACCTGTTTCACATGCCTTCTCCTGATCTACAAAACTTAAATATAAATCTTTGTTATATCATTATCGTTATTATTCAGGCCTCCAAGGAGTCAAAAGACTCTTCGAGGGAGGTCCTTCCTAAGACATAAAGTCTGTCAAGACTCATCGAGGGGAGATCCCCCCCTGAGAAACACAAAGTCTATCATACCACTCTTTAAACTCACTGACCGTTCTCGCTCCCAACACTCCATCAGGCAATGCATTCCATGGCTCAACCACCCTCCACACAAAGAAACCACTCCTTACCCTCTTGCTCACAGTTTCCTTTCATAACTTCCAGGGATGGCCTCTTGTCATCACTCCTTCCCGCTGTTCAACCAAGCGAAAGAACTCCCCAGTGTCAACCCTGTAATCACCTCTCAACAGTTTAAAAGTCTCAATCATATCACCTCTCCTTCTTCTATCCACCAAACTCTGCAGTCCACATTCTCTCAGCCGATCCTCATAACTATCCTTGTACAGTCCTGAAACCATCTTTGTCATCCGTCTTTGTATCCTTTCCACAGTTAATTTATCCCCTTCAAATCCTGGGGACCAAATCTGAGAACAATAGTCCAAGTGTGGTCTGATCAGAGACTTATACAACAGAATGATAACCCTCTTATCTCTGCAGGTCAGTGTCCTTCTCATAATAGCAGCAATCCTCTGTGTTACCTTCACCACCTTTGCAATATGTCCCCTAAACTTCAGGTTTCTATCAATCATCAACCCCAGATCTCTTGTCTCCCCTACTTCCTCCAGTATAACTCCTCCCATAGAGTATGCAGCATCCCATCAATGTTTCCCAAACCTCAAGACCTTACATTTTGCTGCATTAAACTGAGACCCCCATTCATTTGCCCATCTATCTAGCTTATTTAAATCCTCTTGCAGGGCTACCACATCTGCACTATTACTAATAATCCTTCCCAGCTTCGCATCATCTGCAAACAACTGAATATCCCCCTGCAATCCACTGGCTATGTCATTGATATAAAGGTTAAACAATATAGGTCTTAGTACTGAGCCCTGTGGGACTCCACTTGTAACCCTCTGCCTCCTGGAAACTGCTCCACCATACACAACTCTCTGATACCTATCAGACAGCCAATCCTGAATCCAGTTGACCAATCTGACATCCAGACCCATGTGCTGCAACTTAAATATCAGCTTATCATGTGGCACCCTGTCAAATGCCTTTGCCAAGTCTAAGAAAATTGCAGTATATGCCTTTCCCTCATCTAATGTTCTTGAAACTTTATTATAAAAGGCTAGCATATTCCTAAAATAAGAGCGTGCTTTCACAAATCCATGTTGATTCTCACAGATAACATTACCCTCATCTGCCCAATGCTGTATACGGTCCCTCACTACTTTCTCCAAGATCTTAACAACTACTGATGACGTCGATGATTTTTCAACTATTTCTCTTAAAAGTTAAAATCTGATCCTGACAACCTCTATTTGGCATGAACCCAGCTTGCTCTTCTACAACCTTCCCTTCCATGATTTTTTTTAGCCTCTTCTGAAGTATATATGCATTCAGCATCATTCCCTTTTTTTTTTTATAAATAGGTACTATGAGAGCTCTAACCCAATCATTCAGAATTCAACCCTCTCCCTCTGGCCAGGCCTTCTGAATTATGCAGCATAGCCACTGTAAAACTTTTAATAGCTCCATATTTGAGCATCTCTTGTTCTATTCTTCGCCCTCCCCATTCTATGAAAAATCTCTTCCATGTCAACCTAATAACAACCCCTGATTAGCTTATATGTCTCAATCATATCCCCCCCCCCTCATCCTCCTATTCACAAGGCTTTGCAACTTTGCAACAATAATCCATATGAGGCCTGATCAAGGCCTCATATGATATCCTGCAGTACACTATTAGTGACCCACTAGTGTATATGGGAGTGCAGTATCTTTCAGAATACTGCACTCCCATATACAACTTTCTGATACCTATCTGACAGACATCGCTGATCCAACTCAGAAGTCTGTTATCCAATCTCATCTGTTTCGATTTATTTACGAGCTTGTTGTGTGGCAGTCTATCAAAAGCTTTTGCAAAATCCAAGTACAACACTGTATATGCATCTCCCCTGTCCAAAGTATTTGTCACCTTGTTATAGTACATAAGTAAGTTAGTGAAACATAATCTCCCCTTAGCAAACCCATGCTGATAACCACAGAGAATACTGCAGTTATCAATCCATTTCTGTATCCTATTTCTCACCAATCTCTCCAGTACCTTCACCACAACTCCAGATATACAGACCAGCCTATAATTTGAAGCTACACTCTTATCACCACCTTTATGCAGTGGAACAATTTTAACTCTCCTTTCACTCCCTTGAAACTTGTGCTGTTGTAAGACTTGTATTAAAAAGTCACGCCTTATTGACATCAAATTTTTATTTCCTCAAATATCCCTGCTCACTCACAATTAAGCCATCTTCTCCAATGTTACTGGAAGCAGTTGAAAATTACTGGAAGTAACAAAACTAAACAGTGAGAGAGTTGCGATAGTGAGTCTGTTGCCACAGTATGACAGAGTAGTGCTGAGAAGGAGGGATAAAATAGTGAATGACTCGATGTGTAGGTTATGCAGGAGGAGTGATGTGGAGTTTGTGAATGTGTGGAGGGAGTTTGATGGGTGAAAGGACTTATACAAGAAGGATGGTTTGCATCTGAATGGATTCGGTGTTCAGAGACTGGGAAAAGTGTTGTCGAATGAGGTGCAAGTGGATGTGTAGAATCAGGGAAACTATGGCTTTTAGGAGTGAGTAAGCTGTTGAAGCTACAGACATCAGTAAGGTAGTTGAGTATAAGAATGTTATAATATGCCTAAGTTAGTACAACTGGTAACAAACCAAAATGGGATAGTGAGTATAAAGCATCAGGATAATAGTGGGCTTAGGGGGCTTTTGCACTTTATGTACACTAATGCCAGAAGAATTTGGAACAAGCAGGAGGAATATTTGGCACTGGCTGGTTCATCCTGGCCAAAGATTACTGGCATTAGTGAGACATGGCTAACAGAAGATAATATAGTTAGTGCGATACAATGTGAAGAGTATAGTGTGTTCAGGGGGGATAGAGAGAAAAGTATGGGGAGAGGAGCGTTACTGATGATAACCGATGAACTGCAACCAAAGAGAGTAAAAGTTCACCTGCAGGCGAGTGAAAATAGCACATTTGAGGGTAACTGGTATGAAATTGAGGTGAGCAGAACAAAATATACAGTTGGATGCTACTATAGGCCATATTGTTTAATCTTAGTCTCAGCTCTGGGGTTAGTCCTGAAGGGATGGAAAGAGGAGGAAAATATTCCATTGCATAAAGGAAGCTCCAAGACTGATGTAGCAAATTACTGACCAGTCCTGATATGCTCTTGACCAAGTATTGGAGAAGTTGGTCAAGAGCAAAATACAGGAATGGATACATGGAAATGGGATATTGTATGGGGGGGAGGGACAGCATGGTTTTGTGAAGGGAGGTCATTCCTTAGTAACTTGCTCACATTTTATAATAATTGCAGAGATAAAATACCATGACAGCTGAATTGGATAAAGGTAATGGGTTTTACAGTGATACTGCTGGACTTTGCAAAGTCCTTTGACAGGATACCACATGGCATTCTAATCAGTAAACTACAGCACATGCAGATGGATATAGTGTTGGTGAGATGAATAGGAGGGTGGTTGATGGAGAGATATCAGAAAGTAGTTTATTCAGGAGTAGAGTCCAAAAGAAGGCCTGTAACTAGTGGCATGCTGCAGTGTTCTATTCTTGGACTGCTACTGTTTAATTTGTTCATTAACGATATAGGAAAGGATCTGAGAGGAACTGTTCAGATTCAGTTATTTGCTGATGATTCAAAGTTGGGTAGAGCAATAGTGAATACACACGATGTCAAAATTTTGCAGGATGATTTGGGTAGATTTGCAGACTGGGCGAGGAGAATGGATGTCAGTTTAATGTTGCAAAGTGTAAGGTTATGCATTTTGGGGTGAAAAGATTACCAGCTATATATCACATTGGTGGAACTGTACTCCAGGAAATTGACAAAGCTAGAGACTTGGCTTTGGAGTACAGTTCCACCAATGTGGTATACAGCTGTTAATCTTCATCATCATCATCATCAAATTCCTGCCATGTACCCTCAAGGGGTGTACAGGATATGATAGTACTACATGAAAAACATTACATCATTACTAACTTCCTATCTACAATTTTCCTCCAAATCAGTATGTTACTTGTCAAGACTCCAACATTATCAGATCTTATATTTCTGTTGTCTAAGGCACTTTGTACTGTATCAATCCACCTATATCTTGGTCTTCCTCTGGGTCGTTTTGCTGCCAACTTGGCAGAGAACACTTGTTTTGCTAATCTTTCTTCACCCATTCTGTTTAAGTGACCATACCACCTGAGATTAGCTCTGCTAACACATTCCTGGATGCTGACAATGTCAAGTTCTTTCCAAATATCCTCATTTTTAATATGATATTGCCATTGATGCCATCTGTTCATGCCTATAATTTTCTCAGGACTCTCATATCTGAGATCTCTAGTCTTTGGTCAAGTGTTTTACTTCTGACCCAGCTCTCAGATCCATAAGTTTAAACTGGTTTAAACACTATCTTATATACAGTTAATTTAGTGTTCCGACTGATTTCTCTCTTATTCTTTTGGTAACCTTTCTTGCTTTCTCTAATCTTGCTGGTAATCTTTTCACCCCAAAATGCATAACCTTACACTTTGCTACAAGCTGTGTGCATCCCATCCTAAACTTTAAGTGGCTAAAGCAGCTCATCAGATCACTTGGTTACTGAAAAATACTTTGATGAGCAGAGACAAGCAGGTTACTGTTCCTCTTTACTGAGCCTTCATAAGATCCCATCTTGACTAATGCATGCAGATCTAGGTGCCAGGGTTTCTTGGTGATGAGGAGGAGGTGGAAGATCCAGAGGAGAGTGACCAAGATTATTATTATTATTATTATTATTCAGGCCTCCATGGAGTCAAAAGACTCATCGTAGGAGGTCCTTTCTAGAAACACCAGTCTATCAAGACTCATTGAGGGATGTCCCTCCTAGGAAACACAAAGTCTATCATACCACTCTTTTAAAACATTGACTGTTCTCACCCTCACCACTCCATCAGGCAATGCATTCCATGGTTCGACCACCCTCCATGCAAAGAAATCACTCCTCACCCTCTTGTTCACAGTTTCCTTTTGTAACTTCTAGGGATGGCCCCTTGCCATGACTCCTTCCCGCTGTTCAACCAAGTGAAAGAACTCCCCAGTGTCAACCCTGTAACCACCTCTCAACAGTTTAAAAGTCAATCATATCACCTCTCCTTCTTCCATCCACCAAACTTTGCAGTCCACACTCCCTCAGCCGATCCTCATAACTAACATTGTACAGTCCTGACACCATCTTTGTTATCCGCCTTTGTACCCTTTCCGCAGTTAATTTATCCCCTTCAAATCCTGGGAACCAGATCTGAGAACAAAGTCTAAGTGTGGTCTGATCAGAGTCTTATACAATGGAATGATAACCATTTTATCAGAGATAAAATTGGTGGCAGATGGTAGCAGGTGGAGAAGATGGTAGCAGGTCTATGGAATGAACCTTACAAGAACAGGTTGAAGATATCTGAATTACAGAAACTGGTTGATAGGTGGAAAAGGGGTGATATGATTGAGACATAAATTACTGAGCGGTTTACAAGATTAATTCAGAGGAAATTTCTCAGAACAGATATGTTGGTGGGAGAACTAATGCCATTCATGGAAAGTGAGTAAGAGTGTAGTTAGCAAGGGTGTTAGAACTAAGTTTTTTGCTTGGAGGATGGTGATTGAGTGGATTAGGTTGCCAGAGTCTGTTGTGTGTGCCGTGACTGTGAATGAGTTCAAAGCAAAGTATGGTAGATACTGTGCAAATGTTGGATAGTTCTTGATATGATGTTTAGGGCCTCCCTCAATGAGTCAAAGGACTACTTGAAGTTGTCCATAATAATAAGAATATGTCCTCTAGACTTTTGTTCCCCATGATTCCACCCTGCTCAGGATGAAACATCCTTATAAATTGATCACTGAATACCTCAACAATGTCTTCTGCAGCAGTTACCATTCTACCACTTTCATCGATTAACTTCTTACCATGATCATTCTTGTTTCTACTTGCCACATATCTAAAAAACTCTCTAGGTTTTTCTTCGCCTGATTTGCCAATTTCTGTTCATACTCTACTTTTGTTTTCCTTACTAACTGATTCACTCTCCTGGCTTGTTTTCTACACTCTTCATGTGACTGATTATTACTATTATTCATCTTGTACTTCCTCCAAAGTACTTTCTTTTTCCAGATTTCATGCTTAAGCTCCACATTCATCCATTTTACAGCTACGTTATTCAGCCTTTTGGCCTTCGGAATACGTTCGCACATTGATGCTGTTATGTATTTCTTTGTCAGTTCCCATGCAACATTTATTTCCTTACTGCTCAACTCCTCCTTCCATGTTATAGCTACAAGTTGTCTCCTAAGTTTGTCATAATAACCAGCCTTATAATTCCACATATATCCTTTCCTCACAAAAGTCTGCATATGACTAGCCACAACACAGGTGATTACTTCATGATCACTTTCACCAACTGGAGGAATGTGTGAAACCTCTCTCACAATCACATCCTCTGATGAAATGATTAGATGTAAAAATCTTGATTCTCGCATGCCCTCCTTTACATACTGCCTGATAGTTTTCTCCCAAGAACTCGAGAAATTCATTTTCCTTATTCCCAAATGCTATCTCTTCATTATAATCTATACCACCATAATTAAAATCACCCATAATAATTACCCTTCCTTTTTTCACTAATCCAAGTTGTTTATACATTTTATCACCACAACCCTCCACATTCCTTGGCCTATAGAAACATCCAACTAAATATGTCTTCCTGTCAGCCTCCACACATTACACCACACTGCCTCATAACCATTGCCAATAGTTCCCTCTTTCATGTCTACTTTATGTGGACATAATTCCCCTGCTATCATCAGCAGCACATCACCTCCCTCTTGTCCTTTCTATCCTCGTGAAAAATACTGTATCCTTCAATTTCTGTTCCATTAGAATATCATCATTCAACCATGTTTAACTTCTTCCAATGATTTTGGGGTGAATAAACTCAATCAGTGAAACCATTTCATCTCCCTTATTTCTAATACTTCTGGCATTTGTTAACAAACACAGTAATTCATTTTTAGATCTATAACCAGTCCTATTCAAGACACTTGTTGGTTGTGATTTCTCCACCACACCTACCCAATCACCTTTATCACCACTTACCACACACATCTGCTCATAATGTCTTTATGTTGGAGGTTTAACGGATTTTTTACAACACTCAAAAAGAATTAAATTAGAATTTAATACTTCCTATATTTCGTCCTAGTCACTAGGACATCTACGGGGATTACAAAAACAATTAATGTAGCATGCACACAAAAACTTACAATACTAAGCCCAACCACGTGGGTGACACTAAAGTCCTATCTAGGTGGAGCGCCCTCTAAGGGCAGTAGTAGGTGGCCTGGAATGTAAGGTGGGACCTCTGGTGATGAGTGTTTCCCAAATCTTCGGAAGCTTAATGCAACCGTATTTGTTAAGATTTGGTTGGTTTCTGAGAGCTGCTACTGCTTCTAAGAAAAGTCTGGTGGAGCATGGTGGTTTTCTTCCATGATACTCTGTGGGTGGTGTCCAAAACATGGTCAGCCAAGCCTGAATGGCCATAGTTGTGTTTAATGATGTACGACTTGTGTTCCTCCAGGCGGATGGATGCTGATCTGCCTGTCTGTCCAAAGTACGCAAGCTTACAGGAACAGGGTACTTTGTAAACTCCAGGCAGAGAGAGAGGAGGGAGCTGATCTTTCATAGAACGGATAAGGGTAGCAAGTTTGCAGTAGGGCTTATATGCTGTGTGTAGGTTATACTTTTTTAGTATCTTGGCTATTTTTTCCGAAGTGCCCTGGATGTAGGGTATGGTGATGGCATTTTTAAAATCTTGTTGACGAGAGGGACGGGGAATGGGGGAGGAATTGATTATTTTTTTGATACTGTGTTCGCTGTAGTCATTGGAGAGGAAAGTTCTGTGTATGTGGTTAAGCTCAGTAGTGAGGGCAGTTTCACTGGAACAAAGATTGTGGACTCTCTTGGTAAGGGTTTTAATGATGCCATATTGTTGTGAGGGGTGGTGGTGGGAGAGTTTGTGACTGTATCTGCCTGTGTGTGTGGGTTTTCTGTATACAGTGAAGGCAAGTGTATTATTAGGCAGGCGTGTGACTAAGGTGTCTAGGAAGGGTAAACAATTGTTCTTTTCCTTTTCCATAGTAAACTGGATTCTTGGATGTAGGCTATTGAGATGACCGAGGAAGGAGTCTAACGTGTCTGGGCCATGAGGCCAAATGGAGAACACATCATCTACATATCTTAGCCAGATAGAAGGTTTGAGTGGGGCTGAGTCTATGGCTCGTTTTTCGAAATCTTCCATATAGAAATTGGCAAGGGGGGGTGAGAGGAGGGAACCCATGGCAGTTCCTTCTATCTGCTTGTAGATTTTGTTATTCCAAGAGAAATACCCAGAGTTGATGGCAAAGGAAAAGAGATCTAAGATGTCATCTTAGATCTCTCAGAAACCAACCAAATCTTAACAAATACGGTTGCATTAAGCTTCCGAAGATTTGGGAAACACTCATCACCAGAGGTCCCACCTTACATTCCAGGCCACCTACTACGCCCTTAGAGGGCGCTCCACCTAGATAGGACTCTAGTAGTAAGACTTATACGTTGGTTAGACATAACTGGTAATTAATTTACGGAATTCACAACGCATATGAAGTATATTAATTAAAGATACTTTAATGAATCACTTCTATATTTCGGCAATGTCACATTGCCATCTTCGGGAACATAAAGATATGGTATGTGCACTAAGGAACAAAGCAAATGAGGAAGAAAGTAATAAACTAATTCTGTTCCTAAAGTCCTAATGGTGTCCTCTTGCGGGCTAATTTGGTAGTCTTGGCCGTTGGGCTGAAGTTCTCATAATGAAAGTCTCCCAAATTTGGGGCAGTTTCATGCACCCAAATTTGTTGAGGTCAGGAACGTTTTTTAGAGCTGCTGAAGATTCTTTGAACAATCTTTCGTATTTAAACTTGCTGCAATGGATTATTTTTGTTTTCTTCCAACGAATTTTATGGTGGGTATCTAAGGCATGGTCTGCCAACCCAGAGCGGCTGTACTGGTGAAACCGGATGTAGTCTTGGTGTTCTGAAATCCTGATATTTGTTGTTCTGCCTGTTTGGCCAAAGTAGGACAATTTGCAGCTGCAAGGGACCTGGTATACACCAGGTAGGTCTAGGGGAAGTGGTTGGTCTTTGGTAGAGCGGATAAGGGATGCCAACTTTTTATATGGTCTGTAACAGGAAGTAAGGTCATATTTTTTGAGGATATTAGTTATTTTTTCAGAGGTGCCCTGGATGTAGGGGATAGTGATAGACTTGGTGTAGTCTTTATTGTGGAGGGGGGGAGGGGGGTTGTGGTTATTAGGTTTTAGTATTTTTTGGATTTTTTTGGGGTTATAGCCATTGGCTAAGAAAGTGTTGAGGATGTGGTTTAGTTCAATAGTCAGGGCCTTGTCATCTGAGCAGATTAATTTAATTCCTTAGTGCACATACCATATCTTTATGTTCCCGAAGATGGCAATGTGACATTGCCGAAATATAGAAGTGATTCATTAAAGTATCTTTAATTAATATACTTCATATGCGTTGTGAATTCCGTAAATTAATTACCAGTTAAGTCTAGATAGGACTTTAGTGTCACCCACGTGGTTGGGCTTAGTATTCCTAGGACGAAATATAGGAAGTGTTAAATTCTAATTTAATTCTTTTTGAGTGTTGTAAAAAATCCATTAAATCTCCAACATAATGTCCTCACAGCACTTAAGCCTCTACACAAGAGCTCATAATGTCTGCATGTCATACCAACAGGTTTCTTCAAATTTTAAAAGAACAGATTCATTTATTCATTTGATATTATAATTCAGAATAATAATGCCATTACAATAATACAGTGATCTCTCAATTATCTGACCTTCAATTAACTGAAACTTCACTGAAATCAACTGGTTCAAAGCCAGCTTGGTTGGCAGAGTGGTTAATGTATCCGCTCTCCAGTCTAAAAGGCTGTAGGTTCGAATCCTGCCATGAGCATGGATGTTTGTGATTGTCTGTGAAAATACTAGTGGTTGTGGTTGGCAGTAGATGATGTGGTTCACTGTAGTTGGTGGATTTAGTGCTGGAGATGGAGAGCTGTAGAGTAGGTGCCCTCTCTCGATGAGTCTTTGAATTCCTTGGAGGTGTCATGTAATAATAATAATAATTAATTGTGTCAAATGACTTCTGATATAGTATGGAACAAATTAGTTAACCAATCATTCAATTATTTGACTAGCAAACCAATTTCTAACTGCATTTAGATAACTGAGCAATTATTGTATCAAAATTCATATTTAATTATAAAAATATTTTACCTTAAACAACAGAAATCGTCCATACATGCATACCCTTCGATGCACTGGTTCAACAGACAGTAGAAACCCGAGGGCAATCATAAGAACAACAACAGTGCTTGCTAATTTGAATTTCTTTTTTACCTTTTCTACTTTAACAGGATGCAACAGAGGGGAAGCTTTTTTCTCTATCTCTTCTGGTGAGAGACCAGCTTGCAAACAATACTCATAAACTGTATAGATTTCTTTCTCAATTTGTTTCAAAGTAATATCTGCTGAAACCATTGTCTTCCAGACTTAAGTCCCCTGAAAATGACACAGTACATAGATGTTTCTTATTTAAAATTACTTAGGAATAATCCAAAAGAAAAACAAGTTTATGTTTCAAAAGGAAGCAATTACTGGCTAGTAAAGAAAAGCAAATGTGTTACCAAATGTTAATTATATTGATATCTTACCTTAAACACAGAAATCATCTATACACAAATATCCTTCCGTGAACTGGGTTCAGCAGAAGGCAACAGAAACCCAAGGGAATATCTGCTTTTGGGTAGGTCTTAGTAACCTACAATTGTAGCTCAGTCATAAAAGCTACTGCTTGCTTACTGCACAGGTTGATGGTTCAAATCCCATGAATGTTGTCAAAAGCCTGCTCTGGAGGAGCTTGTATAGTGCCTTGAGTTTATAAGATTTTTTTTTTTTTTTTTTTTTTTTTTTTTTTTAAGTGTATTCACACTTTTCCTATGTAGGAGATTTACAGGAGCATAAACATGAATAGTACTTTCTTCATTAAAAAAAAGAAGAAAAAGATCACCTTCATTGCTATCTAATATCCTGCTAATTTCAAATTCGAAAAATATAAAATAAAAAATCTTACCAAAAAAAAAATCTTACCAAAAAAAAATCACTTCCATATCCATTTCACCAGCATCCAATATGGACCACAATTTAGAAACATCATGCTGATCCAATCTCAATTCTGAATGATCTTAAACCAGCTACAGTAACTACTCTCACTTGACATTACAATGGTGCTAAGTGGGATGACCTCCAGGACTTATACTTTCCATAAATAGACTGCTGTGTCCATTCTTCTGATCAAAACAATTGCTCTGGTTAAGTTACTAAAATTCCTTCTACCACAAGCACCTGAGTATTTGTACAGTGATAAAAAAATACTAGCTGTGGCAGTGGAAAGCAGTAGATGGCGCTGAAGGTGATGATTGGCAATAGAGGTTCGGTGTAGTGGTGGAGACAGAGACTTGTACAATAGGTGTCCTCCCGCGATGAGTCTTCGGACTCCTTGGAGGTGTCACGAATAATAATAATAAAAATAATAATAATAATAATAATAATAATAATAATAATATTTTATGGCACAGAATGGTAAATTTTGATTTCTCTCTTTTTAATCTTCAATATTTTTAGCTTCCCTTGCTGCATTCGGTTGCATTCATTCTATACTGTTCAAATTCTGAAAATCAGATGCCTTAACCCTAAAGCTTGATTTTTTGCAGTTCAACTACCCAAATAATATGTCTTCCCTGGTAACTTCAATGTCCATAGCTCACTGATCAAGATGGAAGAGATGTTGAGGTATTTATTGCAAGCAATGATCTAATGCAAATTTCCCATGTAACAACTAGAATATCAGATGACATTCTCGCATTCTTTCTTAACCAGGTTTCCTTCTGCAGAGGTCACCTCTCCTCTCAGTAACTCAGACCATAACCTTGTGATATTTTCCTCTCCCTATGAATACATTTTTCACAGCTACTTTCAACTTCACATCCTTTGATATTACAACGGTGCTAAGTGGGATGACCTCCAGGACTTCTACTTTATATAAATAGACTGCTGTGTCCATTCTTCTGATCCAAACAATTGCTCTGGTTAAGTTACAGAAATTATCTTCACTGAAATAAAGGTCTCATTCCATTCAGAATTGTACCCAATGCTCAACCCTTAGTTTTCTAACAATACAGTTTTCTTGGACTGCTTTAGTACAAACAGTCCAAGCAAAAAAATTCAGCATACGGCAAATGGATTGCGATAAAAACTTTAGCTTTATTCTTAGTCTAAACCAAAGCATAACTAAATCCAAATCTGATTCTGAAAGAGCTCAGAATCAGATTTGGCACATACAAAATCCACTTTTTTGTATGTGACACTTGTCACATACAAAGTCCTTTACAAAGACCTTTGCTCAACTATATGCCCACTTCTCTCTGTCATCCAGATGGCATTATTGTAACATCTGAAGATAAAATTGACTTCCTGGTATCAACTCCTATAGAGACAACCAAGGCAAATCACCTCTAACACACCAAAAATGGTGCACTACATGGATCCTATGGCCTTTTGTCTGAAGGACAATAGAAAAACTTGGTGACTTAGATGGTCTTCTAGTATCTCCTCCCACTTAAAATTTGTGTTCCAGAACTACTACCTGTCATTTATTATCTGTACACACTTTCATACTCAGCTAGCACCTACCCCACAACATAATAGCAACCTATTCAGGCTATTCTTAAAAAAAAAAAAAAGAAAGTCTGTCATCAAACTATTGATTCACGGCTCTCTAAAATCACAGAAAGGTGAATCAGCCAGTCTCAGACTTCTTCCTCTCAGAAACTCAGGCATTTCATTTTGCTGAACAGGTAAACTGACTATTCCATAATACAAGGTTCTCTTATATGTGATTGCTAAACTTAAAAAAAAAAAAAAAAAAAAAAAAAAAAAAAAAAAAAAAATTCATTAGGATTCAAAAGCATTACTGCTAGGGTATATATTCAATATCCATTTATTAACATATGGATCTTGTACACAAACATCATATATTATAGCTTTTCAACATATGAATGAGTAAAACTGTCCTTTTTGCATACCACATGAAAACAATTAATGCTCATTGAATAATAAATAAATAAAATAAAAGCATCAGTGTGGGAATGTCTAGGTACTCATAAAAATTGAAGATGTCTTTCAAATGATATTTTTTAAATTACAATTTTAAAGCATTCGTTTAAACACGATAAATGTATATATACTTGTGTATACTTTTTACATATTTTTACTTATTTATATTGTGACGAGTCTTTGATTCCATGAGGTCTTGGGGTAGTAATAATAATAATAATAATATTTAATTACACAAAAAATCAGTACAAAATATTTATACATTTATTATTCTCTGAATTCTAATTTTGTTTTTATTAATCTTTTTTTTTGTTTTAAAAATGCTATATTTGTGGAATTTTTTTCAAACAATTTCGTTCTCTTTTCATATTTAATTGCTCCATGAGAAAAAAAAAATAAAACAAAAAGAAAGAAAGAAACTGAATAACAAAAACTATAGCAAATTTTCTTCCATCCTTCTTAAAGGCTGTTTGTTTCTTGGCGGTTCCGGATGTCACAGTGTTTACTAACAAACCTGTTGAGTACGTATGTTTGTATACCATAAATAAGACATACGGTGGCATAGAATATTAAAATAGATTATTCATAATTAATCACATATTTACAAAACAGCTAACTTTTAACGGATCCAAGTTCCCTTTAACACAGTATAAGCAAATTATATATCTATAAAAATATACATGCCTTAATTAACTTTATTCCACTACAACAGCTGTCAGTAAGTAGTGCTACGTCAGCAGGAGTGTCAATAACCTTTCATTCTTTTTTTTTTTTAATCATGCTTAACCTTTAGTCGCTCATCACTAAAAAATCAAGTTTGCACCAAAGCTTTCACAAGATTTTTTAATCTAAGATGCACCAATAGTAAAAAATAAAAAACTAGAAAGCTCAAATTATTGTTATTATTATTATTATTATTATTATTATTATTATTATTATTATTATTATTATTATACAGAAACTATTCAACCATACAAGGAAAGTAAAGACAGAAAAAAACTACTAGTTTATATGGGTAAGAGACAGCAAAATATATTTTTTAAAAAGACACAAGAAACAAAGCCAATCCAAATAAAATCCTTAGAGCATCTGAACAGGCTGCCACATTAAAAGGAACATAAATGTCTTTTACTAAAATACAACGCATAATGGGCATTTGGTGATGGCGGCTCGCGTGTTAGTGTTTCGTGTATTATTGATGGTGAATTGTGAATTTGATTGATATGTTTTTTAGCGATTTATGCATATTCATTAGTAATAGTATAGGGTTGGTGAGATGGATAAGTGGGGGGGGGGGTTGATGGAGAGATATCAGAGAGTAGTTTTATTCAGGAGTAGAGTCCAAAAGACGGACTTTGACTAGTGGTGTGCCGCAGGGTTCTGTTCTTGGACCACTGCAGTTTAATTTGTTCATTAACGATATAGGGAAGGATCTAAGAGGAACAGTTCATTTGTTCCCCTTGATGATGCAAAGTTGGGGAGGGCAATAGTGAATGCAGAAGATGTCAAAATCTTGCAGGATGACTTGATAGATTGGAGTTCTGGGCTAAGGAGAATGGATGTCAATTTAATGTGACAAAATGTAAGGTTATGCATTTTGGGGTGAAAAGATTAGCAGCAGTATACCACATTGATGGAACTGTACTCCAGGAGATTGATGAGGCCAGGGACTTGGGAGTGTTAATGGATAGGGAGACGAAGTGTAGGGGGCACATCACAAAAATGGCTAAATCAGCTCATCAACTCACTTGGTTGTTGAAAAATACTTTGACGAGCAGAAACAAGCAAGTTATTGTTCCTCTGTACCGAGCCTTGATAAGACCTCATCTCGACTACTGTGCCCAGATTTGGTCACCTAGGTTTCTTCTTGATGGGGAGGAGGTGGATAGGATCCAGAGGCGAGTGACCAAATGATAGCAGATCTATGGAATGAACCTTATGAGAACAGGTTGAAGATTTGTGGCTTGCAGAAATTGGTTGATGGGCGGAAAAGGGGAGATATGATTGAGACATTCAAATTGCTAAAGGGATTCTATAGGATTAATTCGGAGGATATTTTTGAGATCAGGACTGGTGGTGGGAGAACTAGGGGACACCTATGAAAGCTGGGCAAGAGTGTGGTTAGCAGGGGTGTTAGAGCTGGGTTCTTTACTTTTAGAGTGGTAAATGAGTGGAATAATCTGCCAGAGTCTGTTGTGGGTACTATTATGGTGAGTGAGTTCAAGACAAGATATGATAGATACTAAGAGAATGTCGTATAGTTATGTGGACATGATGTTTAGGGCCTCCCTCGATGAGTCTAAGGACTCCCTGGAGTCGCCCGTAATAATTATAATAATAATAATAATAGTTAATTGCTTGCTACCATAAACAGACACTTTATTTTTTCATAGTGGTTTATCCGTAGTGGTTCCAGGTAAGTCATTTGAAATTACAAGGGCGATACACTAGGCCTACTGCGGCTAGTATCGCCATAGTTTCATATCTTCTAATCATAAACAACTGTCTATTTGCTATCGTGACAAGGGCAAGGCATGTCCTGCCCCACAGAACAGACTTTGGGGCCGATCATGGAGGCACCATATGAAGAATTAAATTTCAAAGAACTTCTATCTATCTTCAAGCATGTAGG
Source organism: Typopeltis vanoorti (assembly GCF_054136105.1). Taxonomy (NCBI): domain Eukaryota; kingdom Metazoa; phylum Arthropoda; class Arachnida; order Uropygi; family Thelyphonidae; genus Typopeltis; species Typopeltis vanoorti. Next base: position 120,817,742 of record NC_143559.1, read on the forward strand.
CAATCTACTGCACACTAAATGGCCAGGTAAAGTCGTAATTCATCAAATAGAAGAGGTTGAATCAGATGACTCTCAACTCTGAATTTCTTCCCAGTATCCATCAAGATAACACTAGCATAATAGAAACAACTGCTGATGACAATTCCATTGCAGATCACAGCGATTATCAGGAGGTTCGCGCTCTCAAAAAACGCAAAACTGCAGCCTCTGAACCACCCAAAGCAGATCGAATGGAAGAAGACGGTCCTGACCCGGACTCTCCTACCTTTTGACCCGGACTCTCCTACCTCTTCAAGGGAAAAGATACCTCCGATTATTCTGCGAGAAAAGAAAAAATGGATGTCCCTATGGACTATGATGTCCAATTTAAAGATTTCATACAGTCAAGCAAAGAATGTCAGAAGGTATTAAAATACAGCCCTGCTCAGTGATGGTGTCGTGACGTGTTCTCTTTCTCTTTTGACGTTCGAATCCGCCATCTTGCTATAAGTCACTTTTATCAAATAAAGGGAAACTAATTGCAAATTAATCACTGATCTAAGGGCAGAGAAATTTCTATTATACTGCGCCACTCTATCCTTAGATAAGTCTATATGAATTAGTAAGTTTAATTCAAAATTAGTTAGCAGTCTTTTCATTCAATCAGGCCGATGGTATTTATTTTCTTTCTTTCTGGGATTCCCGCTAGATTCGAGTTTTTGTGAACGGTGCAGTAAAAAGAAATTCAGGCAAACACAATATTTAAATTAACAAACAAAATATTTAATATATGGTTATTTGACAAATACATAAATTCCACTTCTAAATATGACAAACCAGTCAAGTTAGCACATCAAGTCAAGTCATTCATATTAATCCAATCTTTCAAACTTTCTCAAACAAATTCACAGTTTCAGAATCACAAAGTTTCTTTACTCAAATTATTACAATAGAATTTCTTATTTATTCAGTTTCCATGTATCTCTCAGCTACACTCTACGATTAACTCATAACAGGCACTAACCACGGTAGATATCACTTCAATGTCTATATTTTCAACTCTCAGCCTCGATGGTAAGCTACAGTTAATGTTAGAAACAGCGCAACGGAACTAATACTTAAATCTGCATACACTGAAATAAACTAATATGACTGTCCTTACCAGAAATAATCTTCAGTACTTCCAATATTTTGTGAGCACACTTTCAAATTGTATTTATCACACTTGCGAAACACTAAATAACTAAAACATTACTAATCGCGCTTCAAAAATCCAGATAACAACTATAAGGTACATTAATTATTCTTATTTATCATTCATCAACTAGTTTAACTCCGTACAATTCCCTTTCATGGTAGTACAGAAATAAGTCGTAATTGTAGACTGACTGGATTTATTCAGTATTCTTCTTTGAATGTCCAGTTCTCTAATTATCCGATTACGGCAATAATTTCTTTTTATTACTACGGCTGGTTTTGCTTTCAGCCAACTATAAGATTCACTTATATAAAAAAATATCTACTCAACTCCTATCCTTAGGAATCTTTTAATTACTTCTACTTCTTTAGTTTACTTCCTTGCTACCTTATAGTTCCCAAGTTCCGTTCCGACTCCCTACTTACTACTACGTACCTATTTTCTCTTCTCCTCCACAAACGCTCCCTTCACACGCGCTCGTTTATTTCCACGCGTCTCTATGACAACCGATAGACGTAAACATTCTCGCGAATGTTACATTAGGTTATATAACTACATTCAGTAATTACATAACGTTAACTTTCATGAAAAGAATAAATAGAATATTTGCATTCCAATACAAATCGGCCCTTCAGAACACACGCAATTTACAGACAAAAATTACTAGTTGTGGTGGTGTTGGAGGTGGGCGGTAGATGGCGTTGATTCGTAGTAGAGGTAAGGTGTAGAGACAGTTGAAGATGTCCTCCCGCGATGAGTCTTCGGACTCCTTGGAGGTATCAGGAATAATAATAATAATAATAATAATAATAATAATAATAATAATAATAATAATAATAATAATAATAATAATAAATGCGTAGTTAAATTACAAATATAAGTTCTTACAATATTGACAAAATAATAAATAAAACAGCTTAATAATATTTAATACAGAATCTATTTACCATTAAAACATTTCTTTGATTAAGCAATTAAATATTTGACATAATTAAGGTAGTTATATGATATCAATTACAATTTATGTTATTTACATCAAATAATATTTACAAATATAGTTCTTGTGACGGAAAGTCATGTTGGATTCTGAATCAAACAACATTTATTCTATTTTCTACATAATTAGAATCCAACAATGGATTATCGAAGGTTGACTGGTGAATTGGATGCCAAAGTATACAGTATCACACCTTTTCACTAGGATCAGAAAGAAACCTCAAGGTAGTAATCAGAGGTGTCTCGGAAGACGTATCCATAGAAGAAGTGGTTGCAGATCTACACCACCAAGACCTACCACCTGTTAAGGTCAGTAGAATGACCAAAAAAGACAAGTTTCCAATGCCACTGGTTCTAATTAAAATCAGTCAAGCTTATAAGCACATGTATGATCTGACATCCATCTGTGGACTAAAAATTACTATAGAACCACTAAGAAAAAGAGCTAGAGATGTCAGATTTGGCCATGCCCAGAAGATGTGCAAGGCTGAATTCAGATGTCTAAAATGTGGGGTCGCCCACCCAACAAATACATGCACTAAACCAAAATCTACCCCAGCTAAATGTGCCAATTGTGACGGTCCTCACACTGTCAATTACAAAGAATGTGCTCACAATCCAAGAAATAGAAAATCAGAAGCAGAAACATTTTCTTCCTCACTCAGCACACCTATGTCAGAGACTACCTCACAGTTTCCTGAAGTTCGATATAAGAAGTCAGACGCCCTTCAGACGAAGCCAGAGGTTCCCAAATCGCAACAACATCTAGGACATATGCGGATATAACTCATCCTAAACAGTCATCCCATGAACTGACAACACCACACACAAATCTGATAGCTATCATTACCTCTTTTCTCGCAAATATGCTGTTGGATTTAAGCAGATCCAACCCTTCACAAAGTTCTATTAACAGATTTCTAAACGACACATAAGCCAATATTTCAGCACTCACTAATGAACAGTAACAAATTAAAACCAGAATCTCTAGAGATCATTGCGTGGAACGCGAACGGCCTGAGGAGTAAGATTTTAGAACTTCAAAATTTCATCCAAAGACATCAGCTAGATGTCCTTTTACTAAATGAGACGCACCTAAGACCTTCAGATAACTCCAAAATTTGTGGATACCAACTTTACAGAGCTGATAGACTATCCCACAGAGGAGGAGGCACGGCAATTTTCATTAAAAATTTTATCTCTCATCACTCCATAAACATCCCTCTTACCACCAACATCGAGGTCACCAGTATTGAGATTTTCACGAGTTCTGTCGGCAAATTAAAAATCTTCGCAGCATATCATCCTCCACAAAAATCATTACTGTTCTCGGATTTGAACGCCTTATTCGATACCGGAGAGCCTATCATTGTGGCAGGTGATTTAAATGCCAAGCATTCAACCTGGAATAGCCGTTCTACCAACAAAAATGGACAGATAATACAAACCTATGCTGGTCAACAACCTTCATGTAATAAGTCCCGCTGACCCCACCCATCACAACACTTATGGTCGGGCTGATATGTTGGACATAGCCATATTGCAACACATCAGACTCCAATACAATTTAATGGCGATTAACGATCTGTCATTAGACCATAACACAATATGGTTAAAATTGGGAAACCTTGAAAAATTATCTCCCTCTCCTCATTCATTCATTCGTTGGGAAAAGCTCTCCAGGATACTTCCAAAATATATTGGTCCTGTTCCCATCATTAAATCAAAAGAGAAAATTGAAGCAGTTGTTAAAATTCTAACAGAACAGATTAAAGTAGCCTGTGCAGCAGTTACTACCCCTGCAACTACCCGAAAATCCAACCACTTGCCAGAAGATATTATGAATCTGATTAGAGAAATAAATAAGGCAAGAAAAAGATACCACAACACCAGGGCACCGCAAGACAAACGGATCTTGAATAGGTTCAACTCTGCAGTGAGAGATGCCCTCCAACCCATAGAACTCAACTCTGTGAAGAAAAACTGACCTCCATCTCTACTGATAACCACTCCATATGGAATCTCATCCGAAAGATTAAAAACAGAAATAAACCTCTTCCCCCCCCCCTCCAAACAGATTCAGGTCTCATCCACACTGATGTTGAAAAAGCTGAAGCAATAGCAAATCATCTTGAAAAACAATGTAAACCTGCATACGATCACCTCGATTTTAGCCATATATACACGATCCACCGTAACGTCAGATATTCACTCAATTCTGCTCTCGCATATTCCACTCAAATTGCACCCACCTCACCTGCTGAAATATATGCTATTATTAAGACGTTCAAGAACAAAAAGGCTCCTGGAACCGATGGTATCTCTAACAAAGTAATAAAGCTTCTAACACTTAGAGGTATTGTCCATCTGACAAATATAATTAACTCCATCCTTCACTACAAACATTTCCCTTCCGACTGGAAACTGGTGGACATAATACCCATCCATAAACCTGGAAAAGATCTCAGATTGCCTCAAAATTACAGACCAATCAGCCTCCTCAAATCTCGGCAAAATTGCCGAGAAGGTAATTCTTACCAGACTCCAAGATTCAGTACTCCGACTAAATATCCTGCCTGAGGAGCAGTTTGGCTTCCGACAATCGCATGGCACCACGCAACAAATACACAGATTAGTGGAACACATCATCACGGGTTTTAACTGGCGTCAATGCACTGGGGCTGTTTTCCTTGACATAGCCAGTGCATTTGACAAGGTTTGGCATTATGGTTTGCTATACAAACTGATATCATCTGGTGTACCAATCGGAATCATTCATCTTATAATGGCATACCTCTATGATAGGCGCATGCAAGTCAGGATGTGTGGGGTAGTCTCGACACAAAAACGCATCTTGGCTGGAGTTCCACAAGATCCTTACTAGTACCAATCTTATTCTCCTTATACTTGTATAATATACCCCACAACCCATTATCTACAATTAAAGCTCTATACGCTGATGATACAGCGATATTGGCAAGATCTTTAAAGCCTCACCTAGCCATTAAGAAACTGCAAGAAAACCTACTGCTAATGGAATAGTATTTCTCCAAATGGCGACTCCAAGTGAATCCCCCTGAAGAGCGTAACCGTCCTATTCTCTAGAAGATCAGTGATTCCTAAAGAAGATATTCTTCTTTTCAACACTAAAATTCCGTGGAAAACTGAGATCAAATATCTTGGTGTAATACTGGACAGAAAACTGACTTTCAGCTCCCATATCAAGACTCCTGTGCAAACACATCAAACACCATAGCCCAGCTCTACCCGCTAATTAACAGAAACAGTAAGCTGAGCACCAGAATCAAACTTCTCATATACAAACTGATGGTTCGTCCAATACTCACCTACGCTTCACCTGCCTGGAGTCATACTTCAAATACTAATATTCTCAAATTACAACGTATCCAGAATAAATGTCTCAGAATAATCCTGGGCGCCCCATGATTCATTCGAACTGTCCAGCTACATCAGGACACAAATGTCCCCTATATTTACACTTTCATGCAAACTATAGCAATCAAATTCTTCTCAAAAGCATCTGCCCACCCTAACAAACTGATCCAACTGGCTGCAGATTATGACGCAATGGATTATTTCAAACATAAAAGGCCTAAAGCCATCCTAAACTTTAACATTGAAGAATAATCCCCTAGCCCAGTCAGGGAGAGCAATTAGCTCATAAACTTTCTGCACTCACAGTTTCTCTCAAGATAGCTGGGAATATGAAAAGCTTTTGCTTCACCCTTTATGTCAGTAAAGTTGATAGTTGATGGTTTTACTAAAATAAAGAGCCAAAAGGTTTCAGTTCGACAATTCCAAAATTATAAAAATCAAGTGGATATTAGATCCATCATTATTTCAAAGCCGAATGTAGAAACTATGAAAGTTTCGTAAAAATAAGTTGACCAGAGAGCTTACGGGCATACACCTGCCGGCATTTACGAGTCGCACTAGCGCAGACCATTTAGAAAACATGAACCCTGCCCAAGCGTTCATATATTCGCTTTCTAATTAGTTCATTTTTGATAAGGTTTCACTGGGTTGAGGGTTCAAAATAATGCTGGATCTAATATCCACTTGATTTTTATAATTTTGCATCGCCGAACTCAAGCCTGTTAGCTCTTTAGTTTAGTAAACTTTCACGCGCACCGACCGAGAGTTCGCTTACTAAAAATACACCTCTCCAACATTTCAAGTTCCTTAGTATTTAAAGAGAGTTTTGGGTCTCTTAAGGTTTCTGCCTGGTCTCTGAAGAGAACCAACCAGTTCGAAACAGCTGTCAGGCCAGTGAAACCTTATCAAAAATGGACTATTTGGAAAGTGAATATATGAACGCCTGGGAAACTGTAATGTTTTGTAAATGGTCCGCGTTAAGGCAACTCGTAAATGCCAGCGGGTGTATTCCCGTAAGCTCTCTGGTCAACTTATTTTTACGAAACTCTCATAGATTCTACATTCAGCTTTGAAATAATACTGGCACAAATAAGTCTTTAAGCGCCTCCGTAGCACAATCGGAAGAATGACGGAACGTTGCTCTTCGATTGGAAAAGGCCTGAGTTCGATTCTCGTCGTCACAAGTGGAATCTTTATTTGGACTTTTTCAGCTGAAGGTTTCAAATCGACCTTGAGAACACATGCAATTTACTGACAAAATATACTAGTTGTGGCGGTGAGCAGTAGATGGCGTTGACTTAGATGATGATAGAAGTGGGATTTCGGTATGGTTGGTAATTGTAGTGGAGACAAAGAGTTGTAGAAATAGGTGCTATACCTCGATGAGTCCTTGAACTCCTTAGAGGTGCCACGTAATAATAATAATAGAAGGGAACAACATACCAACCCACATGAACACAGACCACAAAGCAGTTCTAATTACCCCAGAATATGACAGCTGTCACATTCTAAACTTGATAACTGAATGAAAACAAGAGCCTGTATATATTCTCCAGATCAACATCAAGAGCATTCAAAAATGCTATCTGACCCTGCAAGCTTATCTGAAGGACGATAGAGACTTTTAGTATTAACAGAAGTGTCCACAACAAACGAAGAGGCAAGCAGTTACCAAATGCCAAACTTTCAACAACACAAGCACTGGAGACAAACTAAACGATGCAGAGATATAATAATATATAGCAAACATAAATTAGAAGTAATATAAATAAATTAGAATATGCGGAAAATATATGCACCGAAGTTAAAAACGTCAAACAAGAGAACTCCTTGATAATAAATGCAATCTAAAGACCACCGCCCCAATTTAGGCACTACAAAATTTCTAGATGAATTAAACAGATGACTTTCAACCACAGTGGAAGGCGCCTCCGAATACATGAAAATAATAGGTGACATAAATAAAAACACTATGAACATAAATAACAAGACAGCACAATACCTAGACTTCCTATCAGAATATAACATAACCCATTCCATACGGCCGTATACACGAAAAGAGATAGTTGAAAACACATTACCTGATCCTGTGTTGACTACATAAATACACTGGTCCCTTCAAACAGCTTTACAGCAGCTGTCATAACGTGTAAACTGGCAGACTATTATGCCACTGCAGTACAGTTGCATACTGAACCAGAATACTCAAAATTCACGGAGTCTACAAAACAGCATAATATCATAAACGAAACTATAGTAAAAGACGAAATCGGGAAAATAGACTGGTTGCAGATTGCATCATCAGACTCTGCTGATACTATATAACCTTAAACTTCCATTTTATAAAATATATATATATAACAAATCAATAACAAAAATAAAAAAAAATCCTCTCCCAAACCAGACGGAATCCATGGATACAGAAGAAAACGGAATTACTTAAAAACACACTTGGTTGTTGAAAAATACCTTGACGAGCAGAGACAAGCAAGTTATTGTACGTCTGTACCGAGCCTTGATAAGACCTCATCTCGACTACTGTGCTCAGATTTGGTCACCTCGGTTCCTTCTTGATGGGGAAGAGGTGGAGAGGATCCAGAGGTGAGTGACTAATATGATAGCAGGCCTATGGAATGAACCATATGAGAACAGATTGAAGATTTGTGGGTTGCAGAAACTAATTGATAGGCGGAAAAGGGGAGATATGATTGAGACATTCAAATTGCTAAAGGGATTCCATAGGATTAATTCGGAGGATATTTTTGAGAGATCGGGTCTGGTGGTGGGAGAACTAGGGGACACCTATAAAAGCTGGGCAAGAGTGTGGTTAGCAGGGGTGTTAGAGCTGGGTTCTTTACTTTTAGAGTGGTAAATGAGTGGAATAAGCTGCCAGAGTCTGTTGTGGGTGCTATGACGGCGAGCGAGTTAAAGGCAAGGTATGATGATACTGTGAGAATGTCGTATAGTTATGTGGACATGATGTTTAGGGCCTCCCTCGATGAGTCTAAGGACTCCCTGGATTCGCCCGAAATAATAATAATAATAATAATAATAATAATAATAATAATAATAATAATAATAATAATAATAATAATAATAATAATAATAATAATAATAATAAACACAGATTAGAACCGCAAAAAACACTATAGAAACAAAATAACAAGTTCAGAAAGACTTAAAGAAAACCTCGCACCTGATCAATGAAATGTTAGTCAATACTCACAAAGCGACAGCCTCAGAAATAATAAAACACAGCTGACAAAGAACCTTAATCAGCACTTTATGAACTATGTCCAAAAACTGCAGGGAACATTCTACCCTCACACAAAGAAATATTCTTCACTAGGATAAGGAGTAATCGAGTCAATGAGGTTCACACAGTAACAAAAGAAGAACTGTCACTTGCGATTCATCAAATTAACCCTAACAAAGGACCAGGAATAGACAGAATCAGACCAAAAGACATCAAAACACACTCAACTGACTTATGTCTTGTTATACTTCTTCTGCAGCTTGTCCCACTTAAGTGGGGTCGCTGTTAATGATGAGTCTCCTCCACATCCTCCTGTCTTGGGCTGTCACCACATCCAAGTTCTTCTTCCTCAAGATCTCTTCTAACAGTTCCCTCCATCGTTTTTTTTTTTTTTTTTTTGCCGCCAACGCTTCCTCCTTCCTTGCACATCTATCTGCATGACCTTTCTTCCCACATACTCGTCCTCCCTCCTCATCACATGACTAAACCATCTTAACTTTGCCTCCTGTATCTTCGCTCCTAAGTTCATAATTTTCACTATTCCCCTCACATAGTCATTTCTCAGACGATCCTTTCTGGTCACACTGCACATCCATCTAAGCATTCTCATCTCTGCTACCTCCATCCTGCTGATATTATTTTTCCTCAGGGCCACAGTTTCCATAGCATACATCATAGCTGGCCTCACTACTGTCCTATAGATTTTGCCTTTCAGAATGATCGACACCCTCTTATCGCATAGCACTCCAGCCATCTCTCTCCAGTTCCTCCTACCAGCTTGTATCCTGCATCCCACTTCCTTCTCAGCTCCTCCATCTTCTTCCACTGTTGAACCTAAGTATCTAAAGTTCCTCACCTTCCTAACCTAAGTATCTAAAGTTCCTCACCTTCCTAATGCCATTTCCTTCCCAGCTCCAGATCTGTCTCCAGCCCGTGGTCCATTTTGCAACACATATACTCTGTCTTACTTCTGCTCAGTCTCATACTCTCTCTTCCAGTACTTTCCTCCATCTTTCCAGTTTAGCTGCCACGTCTTCTCTTGAATCTGCACATAGCAAGATGTCATCTGCATACAACATTGTCCAAGGCGCGTCTTCTCTCACCTCCTCCGTCACCACCTCCATCACAATATTAAAGAGAAACGGACTTAATGCTGCCCTTGATGCAAGCCAACTGCTACTTGAAAACTTTGTCTGTCCCAGACAGGTCCGAACTCATGTCTTCACATTTCTGTACATTTCCTGCATCAACCTGACATATTTCTCCGGTATCTTCTTCTCCTTCAGACATCTCCAGACTTCTTGCCTTGGCACTCTATCGTATGCTTTCTCCAGATCAATAAACACCAGATGTAGCTCCCGTTGTTTCTCTCGAAACTTTTCCACCATCTGCCGTAACCCAAAGATGGCATCTGTTGTTGATCTACCAGGCATGAACCCAAATTGCTCCTTTGCAATCTCCACCTCCTTCCTGAATCTTCCATCAAAAACGCTTTCTAGGATTTTTATTATGTTGGACATCAACTTTATTCCTCTGTAATTCTTACAGTCTTGTGCATCCCCTTTACCCTTGTAGATGGGGACAAGAGTACTTTCCCTCCATTCCTTGGGTATATTTTCTTGTTGGCAAACTTTCATGAACAATCCCACAGCAGGTCAATTCCCTCTCTCCCCCAGTGCCTTCCATTCCTCTACTGTAATCCTGTCTGGGCCCACCGATTTTCCATTCTTCATCTTCATGGCCTCCTTCACTTCCACTCTACTGATGTTCTGCACCATCCTCTCAGAAGGCTGCCCATCTTCTCTGTGAGTTCTCACATTTTCCTCATTCAAAAGTCCCTCAAAGTATATTCTCCATCTGTTTCTTATGTCCACATCCCTCCATAATACTCTTCCTTCAGCGTCTTTGATCTGCCTCACATGTAAGATGTCCTTTGCTGCTTTATTTTTACATTTTGCTAGTTGGTAAATTTTTCTCTGTCCTTCCTCTTCCTTTGTTTCTAATTAATCATACAGATCTTGATATGCCATGGCCTTCGTGTGTTTTGATGTCAAAAGACATCAAAACACACTCAACTGACTTATGTCTTGTTATACTAAAACTATTAAATAAAATCTTCGAAACGGGGAACATACCTGAAACACTAAAGACTGCATTACTCACTACCATACATAAACATGGAAAAGAAATAATAAGTAGCCACAGACCCATCGCCACATTCTCTATTATCAACCAATTCATGAGCTGCATTATGTATCTCAAACTCTCCACATACATAGAAAATTTCTAAATAATCCCAAAAACAAAATATGGTTTTCAAAAAAATAAAGCAACAGCAATACTCCCGGAAGATTTCACAGACTTGTAGACGCTGCGTTAAACAAACACAGAATAGTATTAGTTGTTTTTATTGAATTATTAAAAAATGAATATATATACAAGTAAATGAAATATATACAAAAGCGTTTGATACACTGACTCGCAAAACCTTGTTGAACAAATTAACACATCGGAATCGGAGAAAGTCTATTCCAGTGGTTCAAAGCATACATGGAAAACAGAAAGCACATCACAGGTATAGGATCAGCGAACAGCAAAGAACTATCGGTAACAAGGGGCTGTTCTTTCTCCCATTCTGTTTGACATATATACACGCACAATATTAGCAAACTTCCACTAAAAAGTAAGATGCTCCAAAACTCAGACGACACGTCAATAGTATCCATTCATAACAACGAAAACATAGCTTACACAAATATGCAACACGACATCAATTGATGACTAAGTGGCTAACTGTAAACCATACACAGTATATATAAACCCTACAAAAACAAAGCTAATGATATGAGGGTGGTTCCATAAGTTTCTGACCTGACATTTAGAGGTGGTCGAAAGAAAAACTATGTCTCTTTTCGACATAATCTCACTTTAACACACTTTTCACATCTTTGAATTAGCATCTCTATGCCCTTGAAAAAATAGTCTGTACTTTTGTCTACAAAATGGCCTAAAACTGCATCTTTCATTTCACTGTCATCTGCAAATTTTCTTCCTCGAAGGTCGTTCTTAAGTTTCGAAAAGAGGTAGTAAACCCCGAGTACTTGATCTGGGCTGTAGGGTGGGTGTTCAATCTCCTGGAAGCTACAGTCCTTCACTGTAGCCTTCGCAACAATACCCGTATGGAGTGGAGCATTGCTGTGAAACAGGCGAACACCATGAATCAACATTCTTCGTCTCTTCTCTTCTTTATGACGTCGCGCAGTTTGTGTTGGAGTGAAGCATAATATTCTGCATTCAATGCGTTATTCCTCTTTCCTTGAAGTCAATCGAGAGAATTACCTGACAATTCCAAAAGATTGTTGCCATAATCTTCTTGGTGGACTGAGTAACCTTGGCTTTTCTCGGGGGTGTTTCGTTTGGTTTGCGCCACTCTCCATGGATTCCCTTATGGAAAGAGGATCATAATAAAGGACCATGGTTTCATCCCCAGTGATAATGGATTCCAGCACTTTTCTTTGATTCCCTTGGCGACTCTCTAAATACTTGCGGGAACAGGTCACACGATGCTCCTTCTGAAAAGAGAAGTCGGGGCACCCATCTTGCACTGATCTTCTTCATTTGAAGCCTCTCTCTCTCTCTCTCTCTCTCTCTCTCTCTCATCATTCTCGTGAATGATGCGAAGAGAGAGAGAGAGAGAGAGAGAGAGATCACCTTCGATGCTCTCTCTTCCTAGGCGAAACTGTTCAGCCCATTCCTTTATGGTGAAATATGAAGGAGAAGCTTCCCCATAAACACTATCCAATCGTTGTTTGATATCACTTGGAGAAAGCCCTTCTTTGGTGGAAAATTTTATCACAGCGCGGTACTCAATTTTTAACATTGTAGTCACTTAGCATGCCACGTGTTACTCAAACGAGCACCTCCATCTGAACGACGCAGATAAAGAGTTGAAACTGATACACTAACCTCCCCCGTAGATGGTGCTATTTTTCACGTATGGCGTTTTAAAATTGGCCCGAATTTGGTGTCAGGTCGGAAACTTTTGGAACCTACCTCGCATTCCAACACCCCTAGATCCAACCCATAGAAACTAAATATCTCACTATCAGACATTCATCCTTCTATACACAAAGTGCTGCTCCTAAAACCACAACCATCACACAGGTGAAACAACACGTTATCTCGGACTTCACTTCGATGCTGATCAAAGTTGAAATAGCCATAGAAATTATCTACACAACAAACTGAGGATAAAGCGAGCAAACTATATCGACTAAAAGACATTGCTCCAACACACATAAAAATACTAATCTATAAAGCATTATGTGAAAGCGTTTTAAGATACGTAATTACAACATACGTATTCTGCGCAAACGACAAACTTAACAGATTACAATTGTTGTAAAATAAAATGGTAAAACTGATATTCTGAGAACAAAAGGAAGGGTCCACACTCATTCGGGCAGCAATGAGAAAACACAGTATATTTAAGGTGAAACACTTATCCCACTACACAGTCATGCTGAAACATTACTTCAGCCCAACCTAGAGAGTAACCAGCATTACATATAAGATAACAAGACCATAGTCAACAAACTATATAAGTATAAAAAAAGTTAAACTGTGTTCATGCAGTGGTAGCCCGTGGGGGCTTGTACTTGCCTCTGCACGTTAACCGGAAAAATGCATTTTTTGCATATGTGTGTGTGTGTTTAAACTTCGGATGTTGTATGTTCAGAACCAAGGCTGCAGTGAAGTAGCGCGATGCAACACGGGCGAGCGCCGCCAGATACACCTCAAATTCATGACGCGTTTGATTTTGAATTGATTTTTGATAGTTTCGCGTTCAGAAACCTTATACTGTTACCAAATTTTTCGCAACTCCCACATTCGATTAAGCGACTTCGTTTGGGGTTGCGACCCACATAAGAATCTCTGCTCTATAGAAGCTTCGAAGAAGACAACAGAAATGTCAACCAAACAAACAACTTTATCACAAACTCAGTAACTTGTTTTTGAATTTTTGTTGTGATAAAAAATGTAATATGAATGTTTTAATAGTATATATGTGCTGTATACTAACAAACTTTGATATTGATATCGACTTATTATAACTCTAATTGTGTTAATTATATGTTGTAAAAGATCTGTATTAAATACAGAATGTATTAAAAATATTGAGATAAAAATGCAATTAACAAAACGTATTATTATTAATATTAATATTATTTATAAAATTATAATATTATTCATAATGTGTGTGTGTGTGTGTGTGTGTGTGTGTGTGTGTGTGTGTGTGTGTGTGTGTGTGTGTGTGTGTGTGTGTGTGTGTGTGTGTGTGTGTGTGTGTGTTTCAATAATTTTAATGATTTAAACCACCGAGATAATTAAGAATAAACGTTTAATACGGACACAACTAGTTTCGTTAGTAAGCCAACTTCGTCAGGTGTCAAAGTACAAAGATATATACAAAAAAGATCGACAAAAACATTACATACTAACAACAACAGAGCTATCAAAAAAAAACAACTACAGTTAAGTTCAAATTGGAGGCCACCAACACCAAATAGACTGAAATCAAACTTCTGATATTCACAAATGTTACGATGAACTTGAAAAACGTATCCTGGAGTCAAAAGAAATGAGCCTCGATTCTAGCCGCATGAATAACAACCTTAGCAACAATTTGCCAGATTCGCATAGATGCCAGATTCTACCTCTGCTGTTCAGTGCTGGCGTTCTCGCGAGTTCAAACGCACGCGTATAAATGTTGCTAGAACTGAAGCGCGGACTCCAATTTGAACATAACTGTAGTTTTTTTGATAGCTCTGTTGTTGTTAGAGTGTAATGTTTTTGTCGGTCTTTTTTGTATATATCTTTGTACTTTGACACCTCACGAAGTTGGCTTACTAACGAAACTAGACGTGTCCGTATTAAACTTTTATTCTTAATTATCTCGGTCGTTTAAGTCATTAAAATTATTGAACATGTTTATAAACCGAGTCAATCTGCGTACAAATATATATATGTTAAAGATACCAAGCTATTTTAAACCTGGTTTTAATCCATTTCCCAAGTAAGCAAACAGACAAACAAGTCAAGTTTGCACCTGCAAATGTTGCAAGTCTAACTGACCCCGCACGTGGTGCAAGACCAAGGCAACTCATGGTAAAAGTAGTTTAATCTCTGATCACTAATCTTAATATTTACCCTTAATGCAAAGCCCATCTCCTGGAGGAGATGTATGATGCTTTGTATTAAAGGCAAGGGGCCACTACCCAGATCGTTTTCGACCTTTATTGAGGTCTCATCAGTGGTAGCCAGGCTAGAAATACCAAGATTTCAGTAATACAGAGCTTATAAGTATTTTACCAGAACAAGTTACCATAAGGTGCTTTTAACTTTATTAAATAAAAATCTCAGGAGGAGATCTTTAACATTTATTATAACCAAGGTAAAATATTCTCTCTCTCTATATATATTTTTTTTTTTTAAGAATAAATTTTAAATGACTTTAAACCGAGATAAAATATTAAATTTTAATGATAATGATACAACTAGTTTCAGCCTTTTACAGCCTTCTTCAGGTATGTAAAAGGCTGAAACTAGTTGTATCATTATAATTAAAATTTAATATTTTATCTCGGTTTAAAGTCATTTAAAATTTATTCTCTAAAAGGTATCATTACTACCGAGTAGAAGATCAAGAATACATATATATGATAATGATATGATAATGATAATGATACAACTAGTTTCAGCCTTTTGGAGCCTTCTTCGGGTATCCACTAAAGGTAGAAAACAGTAATAAAATATTGAAGTTACAAAAAATTGAGAATTACAGGCAAAAAATGCAATACATAATTGACACAAAAACAACGCTTTTGTAACTTCAATATTTTATTACCTTTAGTGGATACCTGAAGAAGGCTCTAAAAGGCTGAAACTAGTATATATTTATTTATTTATTTATTTATTTATTTATTTATTTATTTATGAAGAATTGAATGACTAGAACCGAGAATTAAGTAAAAAGGTTTTAATATAAAAACACTACTAGTTTCAGCCTGTAACAGCCTTCTTCAGGTGACATTATAAAAGAAGAAAAAAACACTAAACATTGAGGGTTAAAAGGCTATGAACAACATAGACAGCCTCTATACATAATTAGCATGAAAACGTTGTAGTTATATTTGAAGCTGTTCTTTCGTTTGTTGCATTGTTGGGAGAGTGCGTGCTGGCGAAATCAAGTGAACGCCAGTACATGATTACAGCTGAATGACTATCTGGGAGGTTGTAGCTCAAGTTGTTATTTAGATGAACAGGATTGAAGATGATTTCTCTAGATTCCACGATTTTTCTCTCTAGTTCGTCACTGCAACGGAAGATGTTAGTAGATTTTTCGCAGCAGACTTTGTGACTTTGGATTTCATCATTAGGATTAGCCGAGAAAAGGATATGACTTGATAATGCACTCGCTCGCTGTCTCTTGTAAGTAATGTCCCTCTTGTGTTCTCCCATACGCAATTCGACAGATTTTGTCTGTCTGTCTGCCCAAAATAAGGAATATCACAATCACGCAATATTTTATATACACCAGGGTATTTGAGTTGATGATGACAAGGTTTTGGGTGGCTAATTAAGAAACGGATCTTTGGAAGTGGAGTGAACAAGGGTCTTATATTGTATTTTCTTAGAACTTTTGCTAATTTATGTGAAACAGTACTTATGTAAGGAATAGATATATTTCCTTTGAATCTATTTGTTTCTTCTGAGTGATGTCTAGGAGGATTAAGAAGGAATTTGTCAATGATTTTCTTGGAATATCCATTAACTTCGAAAGAAGTTTTCAGATGGTTTATTTCTGTAAGAAGTTCATTTGGGTCATCAAGAAGAGAAC
Organism: Typopeltis vanoorti; assembly: GCF_054136105.1. Classification (NCBI taxonomy): domain Eukaryota; kingdom Metazoa; phylum Arthropoda; class Arachnida; order Uropygi; family Thelyphonidae; genus Typopeltis; species Typopeltis vanoorti. The sequence goes on from NC_143559.1 coordinate 120,834,467, forward strand.
GGGCTCTATGTCCCAAGGTGGAAATTATTCCAAGCTTATGAGGAGGGAAATGATGGGACTGACTGTGCAGATATCTGTTGGTATGTGTGGGCTTTCTATATATCGATATTTTGAGTTTACCAGAAGAGTGAGTCAGTTTGACATCAGGAAAAGGCAAGGAATTATCCGTTTCAAGCTCGGCAGTAAACTTAATACTTTGATGTCGGCTATTGAGATGTTCGAGGAAAACCACATGGCTCCAAACAATGAAGACATCATCCAAAATAATCATCCATAACGTTTCCAAACTTTAGGTGTTAAAATAAAGGAAGAGATAGCCTTGGTTTCAAAATCCTCTAAGTAAATATTTGCGAGTACAGGGGATAAAGGATACCCATAGCCAGTCCATGATTTTGTTTGTATATATTATCTTGAAATTTGAAATAACCGGACCTGATGCAATGTGTAAGCAAGGCTAACATTTTTTTGGATAACTTGTCCTTGAGTAATGTTAGGACCTCACCTGTAGGGACATTAGTGAACAAAGAAGTTATGTCCAAGCTAGCGATGATGTCATCTTCATTAATTGTAATATCCTTGATGTATGTAACAAATTATGTAGTGTTCTTGATAAAGGATGGTGACTTCCCTGAAAAACTTTTGAGGTATTTGGCAAGGTATTTTGAAAGATTGTATGTAGGAGAATCGATACCTTCTACAATTAGGCATAATGGGGTGTTCCCTTTATGGATTTTAGCAACACCATATATGCGAGGAATTAACGGATGGAGAGAGTGTAGAGATAAACAAACGTTTCGAGATAATTCAGTTGTTGTTTTTAATAAGTTGTTTGCACGATTTTGAAGTTCACGAGTTGGATCTCTCTCAAGCATTGCGTAGGTATCATTATGTAGTAATTCAAGCATTTTATTCTGGTAATTTTCAGAGTTAAGGATGACTGTTGCATTGCCTTTATCCGCAGGGAGGATGATAATATCTCTGCCGTTTTTTAAACTTTTCATAGCTTTGCGTTCAATTGAAGTAACGTTGTCTGCAGGTGGTTTTGCGTTATTGATAATAAAGATTGATTCAATACGTAGAAGATTTGCATCTTGTGGAGGGAGAAAAGAAGCAGCTTTTTCTATTTTTGTAAGTAGTGTCTACTTTGGTATTAATTTTGGGGAAGGAATAAAGTTAGACATTTAATAAGGATGCTTTTTTCTGGTAAAATTGCTCTTCTGGTAAACTAAAAATATCGATATATAGAAAGCCCACACATACCAACAGATATCTGCACAGTCAGTCCCATCATTTCCCTCCTCATAAGCTTTAACAAGCTTATGAGGAGGGAAATGATGGGACTCCTCAACTTATTAAAAACAACAACTGAATTATCTCGAAACGTTTGTTTATCTCTACACTCTCTCCATCCGTTAATTCCTCGCATATATGGTGTTGCTAAAATCCATAAAGGGAACACCCCAGAAATAAACCATCTGAAAACTTCTTTCGAAGTTAATGGATATTCCAAGAAAATCATTGACAAATTCCTTCTTAATCCTCCTAGACATCACTCAGAAGAAACAAATACATTCAAAGGCAATATATCTATTCCTTACATAAGTACTGTTTCACATAAATTAGCAAAAGTTCTAAGAAAATACAATATAAGACCCTTGTTCACTCCACTTCCAAAGATCCGTTTCTTAAGCCACCCAAAACCTTGTCATCATCAACTCAAATACCCTGGTGTATATAAAATATTGCGTGTTTGTGATATTCCTTATTTTGGGCAGACAGACAGACAAATCTGTCGAATTGCGTATGGGAGAACACAAGAGGGACATTACTTACAAGAGACAGCGAGCGAGTGCATTATCAAGTCATATCCTTTTCTCGGCTAATCCTAATGATGAAATCCAAAGTCACAAAGTCTGCTGCGAAAAATCTACTAACATCTTCCGTTGCAGTGACGAACTAGAGAGAAAAATCGTGGAATCTAGAGAAATCATCTTCAATCCTGTTCATCTAAATAACAACTTGAGCTACAACCTCCCAGATAGTCATTCAGCTGTAATCATGTACTGGCATTCACTTGATGTCGCAAGCACCACTCTCCCAACAATGCAACAAATGAAAGAACAGCTTCAAATATAACTACAACGTTTTCATGCTAATTATGTATAGTGAGTAGCTAAACCCTCAATGTTTAGTGTTTTTTCTTCTTTTATAATGTCACCTGAAGAAGGCTGTTACAGGCTGAAACTAGTAGTGTTTTTATATTAAAACCTTTCTACTTAATTCTCGGTTCTAGTCATTCAATTCTTCATAAATAAATAAATAAATAAATAAATAAATATATATATATATATATATATACTAGTTTCAGCCTTTTAGAGCCTTCTTCAGGTATCCACTAAAGGTAATAAAATATTGAAGTTACAAAAGCGTTGTTTTTGTGTCAATTATGTATTGCATTTTTTGCCTGTAATTCTCAGTTTTTTGTAACTTCAATATTTTATTACTGTTTTCTACCTTTAGTGGATACCTGAAGAAGGCTCCAAAAGACTGAAACTAGTTGTATCATTATCGTTAAAATTTAATATTTTATTTCGGTTTAAAGTCATTTAAAATTTATTCTCTAAAATGTATCATTATTACCGAGTAGAAGATCAAGAATACATATATCTATCTATCTATCTATCTATCTGCAACATGACCACCGCGCGTACAAACGTTCACCTAGCCAACCGCGTTTCCCGAGACAACGGAATTGTAATTTTCGCAATCGAAAATACCCCACTGGCAAAGTATCTAGAGGCAGTAGCTCAACATGTTCCCCCAAAAAATATATAACTCACATTTCAAGAGTTGCCGGAACCGTACAAATGTACCGTAACAACGCATCTTGGTCGGAGACATTAATTGAAAAGGGAATAGACATCGGAGCATGCCACGTGAATGTCTCACCAATCGCACTTGCTCCCACAAAAGTAACAGTGTCAAATGTCCCACCGGAAATAAGCCATCAAATGCTTCGCGGATTACTATCAAAATACGGCGCAGTGACAGGTAAAATCCGAACGCTACGCGCCTCTACAACTAGGCCTGAATTCGCTCACATCAAGAGCTTTAGAAGACAGGCTCTAATGCACTTTGGCGACAATACAATCGGCTCCATACCCAAAATAATCAACACAGAAATAGACGGAGTACCCTACACCTTTTATATTACTGTTGCTGCTCAGTGCTTTTACTGCCATGAAGAAGGCCATGTAAGGAAGTTATGCCCGTATATATCCAGAAATGAGAAACCGGTTAACAATACTACCAACCCTAGCGGATCAGAGAATCAGAAGCAGCAAGCAGCCAACCCCAAAAAACAGAGCATCCCTAACAAACAACAAAGATCTCAAGGAAACAGCTCTCAGTCGAGTACCGAGGAGACAAAATCAAGTGGTAGCACTAACGAAACCCAACTTTCGGAAGACCACCCCCCCCCCCCCCCACCCCCCCCCCCCCCCACCCCCCCCCCCCCCCACCCCCCCCCCCCCCCACCCCCCCCCCCCCCCACCCCCCCCCCCCCCCACCCCCCCCCCCCCCCACCCCCCCCCCCCCCCACCCCCCCCCCCCCCCACCCCCCCCCCCCCCCACCCCCCCCCCCCCCCACCCCCCCCCCCCCCCACCCCCCCCCCCCCCCACCCCCCCCCCCCCCCACCCCCCCCCCCCCCCACCCCCCCCCCCCCCCACCCCCCCCCCCCCCCACCCCCCCCCCCCCCCACCCCCCCCCCCCCCCACCCCCCCCCCCCCCCACCCCCCCCCCCCCCCACCCCCCCCCCCCCCCACCCCCCCCCCCCCCCACCCCCCCCCCCCCCCACCCCCCCCCCCCCCCACCCCCCCCCCCCCCCACCCCCCCCCCCCCCCACCCCCCCCCCCCCCCACCCCCCCCCCCCCCCACCCCCCCCCCCCCCCACCCCCCCCCCCCCCCACAAAAAAAGAAGGATTGTTGTGCTTAACAGTGCGAAAATTAATCAGCTGGCACTCTTATGTAAATAGACAATATTGTGCAATAGAAACTCCTATTTTCTTCCACTTTTATGATCTTATACAGTATCATGTTAGAATAACTCTTAATGGCTTTAATCTAAAAAAAATATATATATATATATATAATTTGTCTTTTAAGTGACTTCGATGTAACATACCTCAACAAGAGTATGAGCATGTAACCTCTCTGTCTGACTGCAGAGAACCAAAAACCGGTTAATCCTGTAAATAAGATTGTTATGTTCGCAATAAAAAAAAAAAAATATATATATATATATATTAAAGATACCAAGCTATTTTAAACCTGGTTTTACTCCATTTCCCAAGTAAGCAAACAGACAAACACGTCAAGTTTGCGCCTGCAAGTGTTGCAAATCTAGCTCGGACTATTTCAGCTCTGCTATCCGATATTGGCACACTTGTGAAATCAGACGCACGCAGCTGCCTAACAATAGAACTTCAACACGGACTGTAGCTACAGTTCAAAGTTAACTGAATTTTATAATAGTCGTTTTTATAGTTATACGATATTTCTTATAGTGTTTATTTGCTTTCTATGTCCCCACGCCTAAAGAAGTCGGACCATCCGATGAAACATGTTGCGTTTTGAATAAATATAATTGTTATTCTAGTCTCGGTTATAGTTAGTACATACAAATATGAATATTAAGGATACCAAGTAATTTTATAAACTTGGTTTTTTTACTCCTTCTACCAAGTAAGCAAAACAGTTAAGTTTGCGCCTGAACGTAGTTCAAGTCTAAAGGTAGTGCAACATCAGGGCAACTCGTTGTAAACGAGTGGGCAAAGCTTTGATCACTATTCTTAGTTAGTATGATCACTATTCTTAGTATATTCTTAGTATGATCACTATTCTTAGTATATTCTTAGTATTTCCCATAATGTAAAACACATCTCACTAAGAGATGTATACTGTTATACATTATGGGTGGGGGGGGGGGTCATTACCCAGACCGGTTTCAACCTTTTTTGAGGTCTTCTTAGTGAGTAGCTACAACCTGAAATACCAGGGTTTTTGACAATTGACATTTATGTCTTTAGTCGTTAGGGGTGAAGCAAAATGCTTTTCATATTCCCCGCTATCTGTTGTGGTTACAGTGAGGGTAAAATTTACGAGCAGTTTACTCGCCCTGAATGGGCGAGCAAACTCATCGTTATAGGAGGCTAATATAGCTTTAGGTCTTCTATATTTGAAAATGTCCGTTGGCTCGTATGCAGCAGCTTGTTGAACCAAATCGTTGGGAAGTATGGACGTCTTTAGGAAAAACGTGGATGCTAAGGATTGTTGAAAAGAGAGAATATAGGGAATATTTGTGTCTCTGTGGAGTTGGTTGTTTCTAACATACCACCGGGCGTTCAGAATCATTCTCAAGCACTTGTTCTGCACTCGCTGTATTTTGATAATGTTAGTATTAGAGGTGTGGCTCCAGACCGGAGAGGCATAGGTGATTATAGGACGAATCATCATCTGGTATAGTTGCAATTTGATTCTGTTGCTGAGCTTGCTATTTCTATTAATTAGCGGATAGATCTGAGCTATGGCTTTAGATGCTTTTGCACATGCAGACTTGATGTGTTGGTTGAAAGATAGCTTTTTGTCGAGAATCACACCCAGGTAATTTGTTTCTGTCTGCCAGGGAATTTTAGTATTGAATAGTAACACATCTCCTGCAGGAGACATTGGCCTTTTTGAGAAAAGAACGGCTGAGCTTTTCAGGGGGTTGACTTCCAATCTCCACTTATAGGAACAACCCTCCAGCTTTAGAAGGCTTTCTTAAAGCTTTCTGGTAACGAAGTGGGATCTGAGAGATCTGGTTAGTATTGCCGTATCGTCCGCATACAGGGCCAAAATGGAAGCCATCGAATTGTGTGGGATGTCTGGCATGTATACAGAAGACAGCAATAGAGCCAGTAGAGATCCCTGCTGCACTCCAGCAAAAGATATGGCGCTTGGACGCTGTAAAACCGTTGATTTTTACTTGCATTGATCTATTCTGAAGATATGAATGGATTAGATGAACCATTTTTAGTGATGTACCGGCTGAGATAAGTTTGTGCAGGAGTCCAAAATGCCAGATTTTGTCAAATGTTTTGGATAGGTCTAAGAAAACAGCTCCTGTGCACTGCGCCAGTTGTAGCTGATGGTGATGTATTCGACAATTCTGTGGATTTGCTGGGTAGTACTATGGTGTTGCCGAAAACCAAACTGTTCTTTAGGGAGGATGTTTAGGTCATTTACTGAGGTTTGGAGTCGTGAGAGGATGACCTTCTCTGCAACCTTACCCAGATTGGAGATGAGATTGATTGGACGATAATTCTGCGGTAAGTGTGGGTTTTTGCCTGGCTTATGTATAGGAATCACATCAGGCAGTTTCCAGGTGGAAGGAAAATAGTGAAGTCTTAGGATTGCATTTATTATACTAGTCAGGTGCACTATAGCTTTTCGAGGCAGCAGCTTGATCACCCTGTTTGAGATGCTGTCTGGTCCAGGAGCTTTATTGTTCTTAAGTTTTTTAATAGTATCATATAATTCAACAGGTGATGCATGTGCAATATGGTCAGCACTGGTATCGGGGAGGTTTAGTGCATGCCTGACCTGTCTGTGGATTTTGTACAGATGATTGAAATCTAAGTTGTTATAAAAAGGTTTGTACTGATTCTCAAGATTTTTTAGTATGGCTTCTGCCTTATCTGCATCTGTGTGGACTAGGCCCTGATTTGAGATTATAGGGGTGGGATCTTATCCTGAGGTGCGCGAGTGTTATGAAATCTCTTCCTAGCTCTGCTCTTCTCTCTGATCAGGTACATAATGTCTTCAGGCAAACGATCAGGCTTGGGAACAGGTTTCTGGAAGGTTGCAACCATTATTACGGACTTAATCTGTTGGGTGAGGCTAGTCACTGCAGATTCCACATCTTCTGGTGTGCATATGTGAGGGACGGGTCCTATTTGATCCCTAAGTGCTTTAGACAATCTCTCCCACGATATGCCTGAATGAGAGGGAGGAGACAGGCATTCTTGTTCTCCCAATTGCAGTAGAATTGGGTTGTGATCCGACGACAGCTCGTTTAGTGATATAAGGCTGTACTGTAGTTTAATATCTTGCAGGATCGCTATATCCAGGATGTCAGCAGTGCCAGACGTACTGAGATGAGTTGGTTCGGTAGGTCCAGCCACAACAGCATAATTTGAGCATGTGTAGCTAGAAAGGATGCGACCATTTTTATTGGTAGATTTACTGTTCCAAGCAGGATGTTTTGGATTGAGGTCTCCAGCAATGACGACCGGTCCTTTTGCTCCAAGGATGGCATCCAGATCTGAGGTCAATAATGTCTTTAATGGAGGGTTGTATGCAGAAAAAATTTTAAGGTTTCCAATTGAGTTTGTGAGGACATTAATTCCTGTGATTTCGAGGTTGGTGGTAGTAGGGTTGGTTATTGAATGATGATTGATATAGTTTTTGATAAGGGTGGCTGTACCTCCACCTCTATACCCAAGCCTGTCGTTTCTATAAATCTGATACACTCTGATTTTCAGGGTGTCAGCAAGCCTCAGGTGAGTTTCATTAATTAGCAGTATATCTGGGTTGTATCTATTATTAAATTCCTGGATTTCTAACAGTGTATTTTTTATACCGTTGGCATTCCAACCGATAATCCTAAGAGAGTTTGGGGCGATTTTTTTCCTGTGCATCAGAGAGTGCCGATAATATAGATTAGGTTTGCTGTAAGAATCTTTTTGTGACACTTAAGGATGGATTTGAGTTTGCTGAAATCCTGCAGCATGTTTGCAAGAGAATGTTTGCAGGTGTTAACAGCTGATAGATTTGAATGTGGATTATTCAGGTTCTGGGTTTGTACTATCTGTTTGGAGCGGGCCACATGAGCATATGTTCTCGCTTGATGTTGAAGATTCGTTTTCTTAAGGGGCTCAGTTAATACTGGGCGAGCACCTGTTGTCATTATCTCACTCTTGGAGAATTGAGGAGTCTGAGCTTCAGGAACTCTCGCACTAGATGACGAGGTAGATTGATGATTTGGATCATTCCACCTGTTTTTGGGGTGATGTATACGCCCACTATAATTAGCAGGGTGAGGACCCCCACAATTAGCGCACTTAGCGGGGGTAGATTTTGGCTTCGCGCAGGTGTTTGTGGGGTAATTCTCGCCACATTTTAGGCATCTGAACTGAGCTTCGCATAGCTTCTGGGTATGGCCAAATTTTTGGCATCGGTGGCACTGCCCAGAAGATGCTTTCTTTCTCAAAGGTTCTGGGGTCATTTTGAGTCCACAGATTGATTTTAAATTATAGATGTCTTTGTAAATGTTGTGAATCTCAACCAAGACCAAAGGCATAGGTGTCTCATTTGATCTAAACATTCTAGTGACCTTTATGGGAGGTAGTTCCTGTAAGTTAAGGTCAGTAACTATTTCATCCGTGTCAATATCCTCGGAGACTCCTCGTCGGACTTCTTTCAGATTTTTCTCGGAGGCAAGTGAAAATGTGTGATATTGAGTTCCGCTTGCGTCCAATTCCTTTGTAAGATTTCTATCATCAGCTACTGTGGTAGGCTGAATTCCTATACCTTCGTCTGCATTTTTAGCAGATGCATAACTTATTTGTAAATTAGCCATGATGGTTCGGAGTGTTGTCCATCTCTGCTTTTCCCTTAGGATAATCGGTGGCACCTTTTCATTGGGGAAAGCAGAGGGATCTGAAATGGGAACATCCTCGTCTATACCAACAACATTTGTTGGCTCAGCAGCGAGAGTTTTTATCTTCTTACGATCGTGGATTTCTCCTTGATCAGAAGGATTAGAGGTAGAGACAACTAGATTGAGTTTTTCCTCCATTTGAGGAGAGTCTTCATTTTCCTGAACGTTGACTTCAGGTGAGAAATACAAGTTTAAATAGCTGTGCCAATCCCGTTCAAACTTTGAGAAGTTTTTTAATAAAAGTGAGTGCTAGCCTTTTATCGAGTGACTCGATAATGATGTCGGGGTCAATCATGCTAGTAGGCCATGTCAGCTTGAACTTCTCTTGGAGTTTATCAATAAGTACAAGAGCAATAAGTACAATAAGTATGAATACATACAATAAGTACATAAGCACAATAAGTATCAATAAGTACCGGCTCTTTATCGAGCAAATCAGTGAATACGTCTAGGTCAGGTAGGCTCATATCATTTTAACTGCATATGTGCGTTAATAAAAATCCCGCAGGTCTAAAGACCTGCCAGCAGAAATTTTTGTAGAATATCCCGCAGCCACAAAGGACTGCCAGCAATATCAAGCGTAGGCTAAACGAAGCAATAGCAATTAAATTGTCTAAACAAAGTTTTACCTTGATATTTCACGAAATGCAGAACGCCATTCCCCAATCTTCTGACTATCTACCAAGGTTTTTAGTAATTCCTTCTATATATATATATATATTGAATGACTAGATGACTGGCGAAAATTGAATGACTAGACACCGAGAAAAATGAAAACAGAGTTTATTAGCACAACTAGTTTCAGCTTGTATCAGCCTTCTTCAGGTGCTCAATAAAAAAGAAATAACTAGTAAAACATACAGGAAATAACTGTAAACATCATCACGGAAAGTTAGTGTAATATTTCAACGTTGAAATGTTGAAGTCTGCGCTTTCAAAACAGTTCTCTCGGTGGCTTCATTGTTGGGCGTATGCATGCGTATAGCATCTTGCGAAAGCCAGTACTTGATCGTAATACAATGACAGTCTGAAAGGTTATGACTCAGGTTGTTGTCGAGATGTAGGGGGTTGAGAATGATTTCTTTTGATTCTCTGATCTTCCTTTCTAATTCATTGTGGCAACGGAAAATGTTATTAGAGTTGTCTCATATGACTGTATGGCTAAGGTTTTCTTCATTAGAATTGGCCGAGAACAGAACATGACTAGACAAAGCACTGGCTCTCGTTCTCTTGTAACTGACGTTTTTTTATGTTCTTCAATGCATAACTCAGGAAAATGTCATCAATATATCTTTTCCAAATTCTTGGTTTTAAAGGATAAGAAAAAAAAAATTTGGAAAATATATATTGATGACATTTTCCTGATTTGGAGCCATGGCTCCAAATCAGTGAATCTCTGTGAATCTCTCCTGAACTTCCTAGAATATCTAAATAATTAACATGCGAACATAAAATTTACGGCTGAATTTGAAACTAATGGTTCTCTTCCTTTTTTGGACATCAAACTGACCCGTTCCTCAGAGAAATTAAAAATCCTGATTTACAGAAAAGCTACCCACACCAACAGATATCTCCACAGTCACTCCAATACTTAACCTCTTCCAACGTTTGGAATCATTTCTACACTAGGACATCGTGCTCGCGCTCTTCTTGATGATGAGATAGAACTTAATAAAGAACTCAATTTTCTCAGGTCTGCTTTTCAAGTAAATGGTTATTGTCAAAAAACAATTGAGAAATTCCTATTAAATCCACCTGCTCACCATAATGAAGAGACCAGTAGTGTGAAAGGTAATATTTCTATATCATACATAAGCTCTCTCTCATCCAAATTGGCCAAGATTCTTAAGAAATACAACATAAAACTTTATTTATTCCTCATCCGAAAATCCGTTCCTTAATGAGCCGTCCAAAACCTAGACATCACAATCTTAAATATCCCAGTGTTTACCAGATTTGGTGCAACTGTGATATATCATACTTTGGCCAAACAGAGAAATCGATCGAGTTACGCATTTAAGAACGTAAAAAGACGTCAGTTACAGGAGATCGAGAGCCATTGCTTTCTCTGGTCACGTTCTATTCTCGTCCAATTCTAATGAAGAAAACCTTATTAGCACGTTATTCAATTTAAAAGGATATTATTTGAACTTTGTACTGAACCACAAGTAGTAAAATGTATCAATAGTAATACTATAATAATAATAATAAGTTAATGTCTTTTAGTCCCTTATAGGAAGTAGCCGAAGTCTTTATCCACGCTACCGGCCATGACGTCTATAGACGTGAAGGTTATTATGGATGCGAAGTGCATATTAAAATTGTAATACCATTGATATTGCATTGAAATATATAATGGATACGTGTTTGATCTATAATGGCCGGTAAGGTGGTTAAACCCTATGTAGCTTTTGAAGACTGAGTTGGCAGTTCAATCTCCAACGGTAGCCATTCTGGCCTTTGTCTCTCACTAATTATAGGTGGCCACCGATGAAGAGACCGGCAATCTTGAGTTTTGGGGACGAAAAATTCGAGTTTCCGGGAATAATAACCCACTTGCTCGTGCCAGAGATCGACTGACTCGAGAACCTGGTGAAGAAACGCTTAGAAAAAGTTCCTCCAGTCGGCGACTAAACTTGAACTATATGTCTATCTTTGGAAGGTCTAGTGAATAGGATGCAAGCGCCACTTGCACTGAGCTACACAGGCTCTTAAAATGTAGTATTGTTGCCTAAATTGTTAGTATAATGTCAGTATAAATGGTTAGCATAATTGTGATCTAAATTGTACATGGTATATGCATGCAATTACATGTAACTTATTTGAATGATAATAAAGTGTGTTTAAAATATTATTATTATTATTATTATTATTATTATTATTATTATTATTATTATTATTATTATTATTATTATTATTCTTTCAAAGCATTCAAAAATACTTTCGAAGCATTCAAAAATACTGGCTGACCCTGCAAGCTTATCTGAAGGAAGATATAGACGAAATAGACATTTTAATACTGACTGAAGTATCTACGACAAACGAAGAGGCATCCTCCTACCAAATTTCGATGCCCCCATATTTTAAGTTGCAAAGTAGATCTTTTCTTGTGAATTAAAATTTAACGTACAACAGTGAACTCCATTCTTCAAGACGAACATATAGATGTAAAAACTGTAAGTATCTGTTAAGTAATAAGTAAAATATAAGTATTTAAAGATCGAAGTATACGTTGGTCAACTACGCGAGAAGAGAACAAAGGAAGACGCCATATTAGAAATTACAGCAAGATCGTCAAACAAGAAATATGAAGTGCTACAAATGCCAAGAAGACCTAATGGGGGAAGAAAACCACGTAACATGTAGGAACTGCTAAAGAAACATGAATTTTTTATGTTCAGGATTGTCTGAGACTACTTGGCAGCGAAAATCAAACAAGAATCGTGACGAGTGGAAGTGTCCCAATTGCAGAGACAACAAAGGAATGTCGCCTTTGACCGCAGGCGGAAAACAGCTATCAACAACAGAGGGAATTAAAAACAAAGAAAACAACAACGGAAACCCAGGTGAGCCAACTTTAAATGCATTACTTGAAAATAGATTACAAAACCTAAAAGACTGTTTAATCGATTTTGTTGGAGAACTATTTCAAAAACATACCGCACAAATTACAGAAAAATTCAACCAATATGAGGAATTTATTAAATTTAATAATAACTCAGTAGAAGGTATATTACAGACCGTTAGAGAAATTAAAAACTGCGTCAAAGAGCTGACTGAAAGACAGTATAATTTAATTAAAGAGACAACGGACCTACGGCAAGAACTAAACTCTTTAAAGCAACAGTACGAGCTCTCAAACCAACAGCAGCACAAAAATGACCTCCTCATAAATAGTCTCCCAGAAATAGCTATGGAACATCTAAGAGACACTGTAATACAACTAAGCCAAAAAATCGGCTCTCCCATTGAATCAAGAGACATCCAATCAGTGCATTGGTTACCACAAAAAAGGAAAAGAGAAAATAATACCCGTCCTTCTCCCGTCGTAGTGAGACTCACCAACAGCCTAACAAAAACTACACTTATTAAAGCTAGCAGGATTAAAAATCCAGTAGTAAAGGATCTGAAAGGAGACCACGACAATACCCCCAATATACTTGTCTGAATACCTTACGCCATATTATCAGAAAATATTCTACCAAGCAAGGAAAGTAAAAACAGAAAACAATTACCAGTTTATATGGATAAGAGACAGCAAAATATTCCTTAGAAAGACACAAGACGCAAAACCAATCGAAATAAAATCCATAGATTACCTCAGGCTGTCACATTGAAAGGAATATTGACAACTCGTAAAGAAGGAACAGCACACCAACCAACATGAATGCAGACCATCAAGCAGACGTAATCACCCCGGAACATGATAATTGCCACATTCTGAAATCAATAACAGAATGGAAACAAATGACAATCCCCAAAAAAGGACTATCTATTCTCCACATCAACATCAGAGGCATTCAAAAATACTGGCTGACCCTGCAAGCTTATCTCAAGGAAGATATAGACGAAATAGACATTCTAATACTGACTGAAGTATCTACGACAAACAAAGAGGCATCCTCCTACCAAATGCCACACTTCCAACAACACAAACACTGCAGACAAACAAAACGAGACGGTGGTATAATAATATTTACCAAACATAAACTAGAAGTAACAGAAATAAATTATAAATTAGAATACGCAGAAAACATATGCATCGAAATTAAAAACATCGAACAAGAAACTCCCTGATATTAAACGCAATATACAGACCACCCAACTTAAGCACCACAAAATTCCTAGAAGAACTAAACAGATGGCTTCAGGCACGAAAGTAGGCACCTCAAAATACTTGATAATAATAGGAGACATTAATATGAACATTAGGAACATAAATAACAACACAGAACAATACCTAGACCTATTATCGGCATATAACATAACCCCATCCATACAGTCGTATACACAAGAAGAGATAGTCGGAAACACAACAACCTCAACCTGCATTGATCATATAAATATAAGGGCCCCTCCAAACAGCCACACAGCAGCCGTCATAACATGCAAACTAGCAGACCATTATTTCACAGCATTGCAGTTACACACTGCACCAAAACCCATAAAAATCACTGAGACTACAAAACAGTATCATAGCATTGTAAACGAAGCAATAGTGAACGATGAAATCAGAAAAACAGACTGGATGCAGATAGCATCTTTAGACGCTGCTGAATCTGTATATAATAATCTTAAACTTGTATTTAAAAAAATGTATAACAAAGCATTAACAAAAATAAAAATACGCCCCCAAACGAAACAAAATCCATGGATAACAGACAACATACTAACAGACATACAAAGAAAAGATGCCCTATGGAAACAACTTAAGAAGTCGCCGAAGAGTATCGCTTTAAAAGCTGAATACAAAAGAAAACGGAATCTCCTAACAACCCAGATTAGAACGGCAAAAAGAAACTATTACAGCAAGAAATTAACAACAGCTCAGAATGACATAAAGGAAACCTGGCACCTGATTAATAAAATGCTGGACAATATACACAGAACCACTGCCTCAGAAACAATAAAACACAGGCATTGCCTGCGATCCCAAATCCCTCAAACAGTTGGCAAACAACTTTAATCAACACTTCGTGAACTCTGTCCAAAAGCTACAAGAAACAACCTTTCCTCACTCAAACGAACATTCTCCACTAGGTCCACGAGCAACCCAGTCGATGTGGTTCCCCACAGTAACAAAAGAAGAACTATCACTGGCAATTCAACAAATTAATCCTAACAAAGGACCGGGGATAGATGGAATCAGACCAAAAGACATCAAGAAACACTCAACCGACCTACTTCCAGTTATACAAAAACTGTTAAATAAAATCTTCGAAACGGGACACATACCTGAAACACTGAAGACTGCATTAATCACACCCATACATAAACAGGGAAAAAGAAACATCATAAGTAATTACAGACTTATCGCCACGCTGCCTGTAATCAATCAAATCATGGAGCGCATTGTACATCAGAAACTCTCCACATACATTGAAAAATTTCAAATCATACCCAAAACACAATATGGCTTTCAAAAAAATAAAGGAACAGCAACACTCCTGGAAGATTTCACAGATCTAATAAACGTTGCATTGGATAAAAACAGAATAACATTAGTGGTATTCATTGACCTAACAAAAGCATTTGACACACTAACACATAAAACCTTGTTAACGAAACTTACCCATATCGGAATTGGAGGTCGTCTACTCCAGTGGTTTAAAGCATACACGAAAAACAGAAAGCACATCACATGTATAGGATCAGCATACAGCAAAGAGGTACACGTAACCTGTGAAGTACCGCAAGGAGCTGTCCTATCTCCCATTCTATTTAACATATACACACACGACATAAGCCACCTTCCCCTAAAAAGTAAAATCTTCCAGTATGCAGACGACACGGCCATAGTATCCATTCACAGCAATGCAAATATCGCTTACAAAAATATGCTACACGACATCAATTAAATCACTAACTGGTTGACCGAAAACGGCATATATATATATATATATATATATATATATATATATATATATATATATATATATATATATATATATATATATATATAAACCCTGGAAAAACAAAGCTAATGATATTCAAAAACCCCCAAACCTTGCCCATAGAAACTAAATATCTCACTATTAAACATTCATCCTCCTATACACAAAGTGCAGAACCTAAAATCCCAACCATCACGCAGGTGAAAACAACACGCTATCTTGGACTTCACGTCGACGCTGATCAAAGTTGGAATAGCCATACAAACTACCTACATACCAAGCTTAGGATAATAGCAAGCAAACTATACAGATTAAAAGACCCACATAAAAATACTAATCTACAAAGCATTATGTGAAAACATTTTAAGATATGCAATCACATCATACGCATTCTGTGCAGACTACAGACTTAACAGGCTACAATGGTTGCAAGATAAAATGATAAAACTGATATTCTGGGAACAACCCACTCTTATGCAGGAAGCACGGACAAAACACAAAATATTTAAGGTGAAACACTTATGCCACTACACAGTCATGTTAAAACACTACTACAGCCCAACATATAGAGTAACCAGAACAACATATCAAATAACAAGACCACAGTCAACAAATTACACGACATATAAGTACAACAATCACCACGGCAAAGCCACCCGAAACTTCTATGTACCTGACATGATAAACAAACTGCCGTTAGACAACAGAAACCTAGGAAGATACAGAGAGCTGAAACAGGCAAATAAATATTATAGCGAGAATGAAAATTAGAGCAATTCCTGTTTCTCTCTCCCCCACCACACATGCACACACACACAAACCCATGACAACCCCCCCCTCTCAAAAACTATCACTACAAGAAGAACACAAAGAAACAAACACACCATGTCTAAATCCAACCCTATTTGCACAAAAAAAAGAAAAAAAAATTAAACTGTAATAGCAGTCGAAGTCTTCCAAGCATACCAACAAACAGTAAAATCAAACCCTGGCTTGTGACCAGTATAGGAACACAACCATGAAACCACCACCCTCTGTCATCTATTATCTTCCTCAGATAAGCTCAACTAAGCTTCAAGGAAGAAAATTACTAACTTGCAAGTATCTGTTATACACACTTGTAATGCGTTATATACATATAATTACTACAGCAACTATCTATGCAATTCATCTGAGACATAAAAAATAAATAAATAAATAAAATAAATAAATTATTATTATTGTTATCATTATTATTATTATTATTATTATTATTATTATTATTATTATTATTATTATTATGTATATTCTAAATTCAAAAATTCTGTATAATCCTTATTGTAAATATTGTAAATATTATTATTGTATGTAATTTATACTGAGACATAATAAAATGTTTAAAAAAAATATATTATTATTATTTTTATTCAAGCACTTTCATGCAGCCTGAAAACTCATCTTGGGAGATGCAAACTATCAAATTAATATCTATCATTGCACTCGTTGAACTCATTGATAGACGAATCCTTCATAACTGACTCTGGCAATGCATTCCACTTGTTCACCACTCCCCAACCAAAACATCTAGTCTTCATACCCTTGTTAACTAAACTCATATTAATTTCCGGGGATGCTATCTTGTTCTCCCACCACTAGACAACCACTGAAATATTTCTCCTGTATTAATCCTATAAAATCCTTTAAGGAACTTAAATGTTTCTATCATATCCCCTTTTCTCTTCTTATCAACCAACTTCTGCAACTCACAAACTTGCAATCTATCAAATTAGAGTGCATTCTTCAGACCACTCTCTAACTTGGTCACTTGCCTCTGGATCTTTTATACCACTTGCTCATCTCCAAAGAATCCAGGTGACCAGACCTGAGCACACTAATCCAGATGTTAACGGTATAGATTCTTTATAAAGAGGAATAATGACTTCTTTTATCTCTGCATGTTAGCATGCTGTTCAATAACTAAGTAATCCTATGAGCTACTTATGACAACTTAGCAATATGCCCTCTGAACTTCAACTCTCTATCCAACAACACCCCCAAGTCCCTAGCCTCATCAATTTCCTGGAGTACAGTTCCCTCAATGTGGTACATAGCTTGTAATATTTTCATCCCAAAATGCATTACTTTACACATTTCCACATTGAGCTCACATGCATTATATTTTGTCCATACTGCCAGCTTCTTTAAATCACCCTACAAAATCTTTATATCAACATAATTAATTATTTGGTTTTCCAAGTTTGTATAATCAGCAAACAACTGAGCATCTCCTTTCAAGTGATTTCCTATAGCATTAATGCACAAATTAAACGAGAATTGTGCAAGCACAGAGCCTTGCAGCACTGAACTGTTCACCTGCTCATCCTGGAATCTGCTCCTCCATACACTTCTTTTTTTTTATTATATCTATCCATCAGCCGTTCTCGTATTTACATCAGTAGGTTAATATTCAATCCCATTTGCTCCAATTTGCATAACAATATTCCATTGGGTGTCTTGTCAAATGCCTTAGCAATATCCAGCGGTATCACCTTGTAGCCATTCTCCTAGTCACACTCAGCACTCTCTCAATTATAAAAGGTTAATAAATTACTTAGGCAAGACCGAACTTTCACAAAACCACGTTGCGCCGCATAGAGTATGATATTCATATCCACCCATTCCTGAATTCTCTCTTTAACCAAGTTTTCAAATGATTTTATTTGCACTTCCAAGATGGTGGTTAGTCTACAATTTTATACTGTAGCCTTAGAGCCTTCTGTATGCAAAGGAATTATTTTATCCTTCTTCCATCCCTCAGGGACCTTACCAGAGATCACACTTAAGTTAAACAACCTAGTAAGAGGTGTTGACAATTCTTCTGCACATTCACTTAATACCAGAGCTGATATTGCATTCAAACCCACAGCAGTATTTGCATTACAATTCTGCAATATCTTAAGTACTCCTGATTAATTAACCTCAATTTTCATATCAGTTATTGCTATATAAGATACAGAAATGTCCTCAATTGGGTGATAGTTTTGAAAAGTGATCGCTCAGTAACTCTACTATTACGTCTTCTTCGATCATCTCGCTACCACCAGCACCCAACTAAAGTTATCCTTCCAAATCATTCTTCCTTTTACTTGCCATGTATAAAAGAATTTTTGGAATTTCCTTTCACCTGCTTGGCTAAGGTCTTCCGTAATCTAATTTAGCCTTCCTTACTATGCTGGTAACCTTTTTAGCCTGAGCTTTGTACTGCTCGAGAGCATGCTGATTATCTTTCTCCTTTATAAATTCTCCATAACATTTTCTTTTTTTGTTCTTGTTGTTGCAGATTACACCTAATATTACTACTATTCATTCATCTAACACCTATTATTATATGAAACCAATAAAAAGAGTACAATGACTCATCGTGGGAAGGCACAATACTCTGTCCTTTACTTAATCCTCAAAATGCACGACACTCCTACTACTTCTGTCAACACACAACGCCATCTACTGTCCATCATCACCAATAGTATTTTTTAGCTGTTGCGTGTGTGTACTATGGCCTAATTCACCTGTATGCAGGACAGTTGTGTAGCTAGAGCTGTTGTCCTCCAGGGCGATCCCCGAGTTTGTCGCCCCTCTCAATACACACCAAAAATATTATGAAAAGTCAAAATGACGTATAGGGAAATAAATTAAAACACTATGTTTATTTTTGAAGTAAAACTTTAATTTCAACATTCGCAGTAGTATTACAATATTTGGAACTGAGTTCTCGAGACCGTATTTTACAATTAACTGCAAAAGTTCAAAAAGGTTCAAAGTGCCGCCCGGGCCGGACTGCACCCTCCGTTCCCCCCCCCCCCCTAGCTACGCCACTGATGCCGGATGAAAAACCCAGGTCTCCAAGAAGAAGAAAAAAATATGAGATTGGATAACTCACCTTCAATTGATGAAAATAAAAATAAATTTAAAAAAATAAAAAGAGAAAGAAACAATGAGAATCGAGCTGAGATTTCCATAATTGATGAATATAGCAGTATTCTGTTTGGGAGATGTTTGGATGACTTCTGCCAGTGTAAGTACAAAAAATATGACAAAAATAGAATAATAGTGTCTGTCAAACGTAAGTGTAGCTGTTCATTCATCACTTCACCACGCCAACATTCGGTCCCTGGTTAAATTCCATGCAGTTGCATTATATTTAATTTTATGTTACTTTATGCTTCATTTATATTTTTTATATGACGCCTTTTATTTCTCAAAAGCAGCGTTTCTTTACTTCTAACTACCTAAGTGAAGAAAAGGTATGTGGTCAGTATCAGTCTTTCAAAGCTTCTTTGGTAATGAGCCTAAGTTTATTAGTGAATCAAACCTTTTCAGCAGAGAGAGAGAGAGAGAGAGTGAGAGAAACAATTGCCACCATCTGATGGTTTCAAACCTTAACACTCATATTATTGCCTGCAATCGTTTGAATTCTATGGACGTTGCTGGGTTGCAGGCCTATTTATTCGGCAAACTGTTGAAACTTTGGCCAAACGTTGAATGCGGAGTTCCCGGCATCGACTGGAACAAGAATCTTCACAGAAACATTCAGAACCGATGCTCACAACATGGGTTTTCATACCGCAATATGCAAGCGGTATGGAAACCCATCACATCAACCAATGTTGGTTCGGGTGATGACGACGCTATCATGCAGCATCGTCTTCGGTGGTGCAAAGTGCATATACAGTGGGACGTGGAGCTTGTTTTATGGAGCGAAGAATCACGCTACACCCTCTACCGAGCATATGAATGCGATTTGGGTGTGGCGAATGCTCGGTGAATGCCTCTTACCAGAGTACATAACCCCAACTATGAAATTGGGATGTGGCAGTATGCTGGCATGGTCCTGTTTTTCCCGGTTTGGTCTTGGACCTCTGTTTGAAGTGCCACGAATACTGAACTACGAGAGGTATCTAAACATTTTGGACAATGTAAACCTTCCTGCTTTGTGATGTTTCTATGGAAATGACCATTATCATAAGGCTGTTGCTGTGCGTGGTTTGGTTTGTGGACATGAAAGTAAGCATACTTGACTGAAATCCACAGAACCCTGATCTCAATACCACTGAATTTTTGTTGGATGAACTGGAACGTCGGGTCATGTCAAGAGACATCCGCCCGACAACAGTCCAGGATCTCGTTACATGCCTAAAAGAATGGTCCAACAATACTACTTCTGTTCTTTGGAACTGCCTTTCCCAAAGACTACAACCTTCACCTGTTCATAAAAAAAGTGAACAGATTTACCCTCTTGCCCACACACCGCACTGATATGCTGAAAGTCTTACCAGTTTACGTGTGCGGGTCAGATATTTTTTTAAAGGAAATAATAATCAGTTTCACATAATTCCTTGTATACAAGTGCTTTCATGTATGTAGGAGCTAGAACCTTCAGTCTGTACAGTTTACTTGCCATCATTGGGAGTTTGTTTGTAGATGTTTGATGTGACTGTTCCAGTTCACATTCGCATCTAGATCAAGTCCAAGGTATCGTATTAGTTTGACCTATGTTATGCTGATAGGTTACTGATATGTGAATTGTAGGTAGGGGGAAGGATGTTAGATTGTTATGTACTCATTGTCAATTGGCTGGAACAGTGGGTTTCTACATATAATTGATTTTGTCTTGTTTTTAAGAAGATGGAGTTTATGGTGAGCTAATCGATTACTACATTTATGTTACGTTACATGTTCATTTTGGCAGTGCTAGAGTCAGAATGAATAGATACTATAGCTTGTCATCTACATATTGGAAGATCTTGCCTCCGAGAGATATAGTAGCGAATATATTAATCCGAACATTCACATTTTAAAGAAAAATTTTAATTTCAAAAGAAAATAAGTACAAAAATTAAACTCCAAACTTTACCTAATAATTTATATGTGCTCCCCTGTTCCTAATAGGTTCCATTTAAGCAGGTACTCTAGTACTCTACTAACGTAGATCTTATTTCGAAACTATACTTTTATAATGGATTGTATTAAATCATCCATTGCATCAAAATTTAATTTTCCAAGTTTCTTTTTCACTATGATCCACAAATTTTCTATTGGATTCATGTCAGGAGAGTTACCTGGTCACTGAAACAATTGGATGTTGAAAACTTTTGAGGAACTTTCACTTTCTTTGAAGTGTGGCACGCAGTGAGATCCTGTTAGAAGATGAGGTCTTTGTCTTTCTGGATCTGTGGAACCACTATTTTCCCCAATATATTTATGTATTGGTAGAACAGGCACAAGTGATCCTGGGCCGTCATGTGTAAAACAATCCCAGAACATCATTGTAACTGGATATTTAGGAGTTGTTAAAGGTGGATGGGAGAGGTCTTCTCAGCAGCTGATTTGCAAACATACGATACATGCTCTCCTTCGACAAAGAAATGGCTCTCATCTAAACAGTCCAATCTTTGTACCCTTTTGACCACTAGAGCCTCTTTCTCTGAACAGCCTTTGTCAACAGTTCTTTCTTTTATGGTCTGGGGAAGTCCTCCCTGCTTCCAACATCTTTGAAGGACTGTCATGTCAGAAACATTAATCTGACTAGCTGCCAAGTCTCTATTTAAGTCTACAGCAGACAAGCTTGGATTCATTTGGCTTTTCCTGACTATTTAAATAATCTTGAGTAAGTATAGTTTCCTTTGCTGTCAGGAGGCAGGTCCTCCTGTCAGAAATCGAAAGGTATTTGTCCCTTGAAACCTCTTTAAAATCGTACCTGATTTTATTTTATTTATCTTTGAATCATGGATGTGTATGCCGAGAAAGAACATATTTGAAAGCTTTCTTGGAGAGACATCCATTCTATAGCTACACAAAATGAATAAAACACTATGAATGTCAACTTGTTTACACTATTAGAAATGCACAACATTCTAAATAAACATCACAGAGACAGTTAAAACATGGAATACTCACCTAAAATAGTGAACTAAAACCAAAACCAAAATTATTGTGAACTGAAACAAAACCAAAATTATTATCAACTGAAACAAAACGAAACCAAAAATTTGAAAGTTTTCCTTGTTCAGATTAATTGTTTACTACTGTAGCTGATTTATATCATGAATATAGATGTTGAAGAGAAGAGAGAGAACAGCTCCTGTGGAAATTCAAAAGTTACTGGTAATGCTGCACTACAGGATAATAAAAAAATCAGCTAATGCCTTTTATTCCCTTATAGGGAGTATGCGAGGCCGTTTTAGCCCTATGTAAATTTTGGAATTTAAATGGACAGTTCAATCTCCACTGGTAACCAATCAGAGATATCTGGCCCAAGGCTATCACTAATTTAAGCTGCACACAGTGAAGAGACAAATAACAAGTGCCGCCATCTCGTGGTCTCTAACTCTAACACAATATTTTTATTGTCTGAAATAGTGTGGGTTCAACAATCGATTTTCTTGAGTTTACGGGACGAAAAACGAGATTCCAGGGCTGATTTATCTTCCCAAATTAGCCGAGATCGATTAACTTGGGAACTGTTCGAAAAAAGGCTTAGAGAGAGAGAGAGTTCCTCTAGTCGGCGAGTAGAATCGAACTCCCATCGGTCTTTCTTCTGGGAGTCTAGCAAAGTGGTACCAACTCCACCTCCAATGAGCTACACATTCTTCATGCAGGAAAATCCGATGAGTTAAATTTGGTTTCAATTTCACAGGTAATTTCGAAACCATGAGTACAGAGGCTAAGATATTTCAACATGTTTTAGCTTTTCTTGAGTCTATGAAATGCTTTAGACAGGTCAATAAAGATGACTATAACATAAAGTCAGAGTTGATAAGATCTGTGAAATCCTTCAAGAAAGTTGTTCCTTTACTCTTCAGCAATTCGTTCTGTACACTGCTTGGAAAGAAATCAACGGACACCTCAGTGTCAAGAATCAACAGGCATGACGCCCACATTAATAAGATGTAGAACCGCCTTTCACCGAGATGATTGCAGTTATCTTATGGATAACTTTCTACGAGTGTACAATAGTGATAAATCAGAATTTTGGACTATTTTGCATGTAATCAGGTTCTGGACTGTTGTGGGATTGACATCCCTTTGCCTCATCAGACGCTCCAGTTCATCCAACAAATGTTCAGTAGTGATGAGATCAGGGCTCTGTGGAGACCAGTCATGTGTGATGACGTTCATGTCCACAAACCACACAGTCACAGCAGTAGCCTTATGACCACTGTTGGTGCCAGGTTATTTTGTGCCCTAGGCAAAGTTTACAAATGCGCCCCTTATTTCACAAGTGCTCCCCTTATTTCATAAACTAAAATGTTTCTAATTGACATTAAACAAAATAAAATTGTCTTTCAGGTTAAATTAAAAGGTAAATTAATAGGGCTTTTTTATTTATTTTTAATTAATTTGAAAGTTTTCTATTATAATTCATTTACAAAAAGTAAGTTATAAAATACCGAAATTTAATATTTTAAAATGTTAAAGTTTTAAAATATTTATCTTAACTAAATTTTAAATGGCGGTAAGTTCAAATAATTTAGGTAAGGAGCAAAAAATAACCAAGAGTTAAATAGTATAATAGTGTGATGTGTGAGTGATAAGGAAAAAGAATCGATACCTAAATCATATATCACTATTTAATTTTGATATTTTAGTAAAGTATGAATAAAACATAGCTTGAAGTTTTGCGTCCCTTCATGGCTTTCACCCTAGGCAGTTGCCTATTTGCCTAAATGGTAGCGCCAGCCCTGCTTATGACATGATACATTGTCATACTAAAAGAGACAATGGTCAGTTCCATAGAAATGCCACAAAGTAGTGTCGAGAATATTCAGATTCCTGGCGGAGTTCAGTGTTCGTGGCACCACAAACAGAAGTACAAGGCCAAACCAGGATAATACCATCACACTGCCACCTCTCAGTTTCATTACGCACTGGGGTAAGAGATAAGAGACGTTCACCAGTATTTGCCACACCCAGATCTCTCGAACTGCTCGGTAGAGAGTATAGATTAATTCGTCGCTGCATAACACAGCTTTCCAAGCTTCCACTTCCCACTTATACAACTCTGCATTTTGGTTTGGGTAATGTGGGACGCTTGCATATTGCAGTCCTGCCATAGAAATCCATGTTGTGATGCAGAGTTTTGAATGCTTTTGTGCAGATTCATGTTCCATTCTATGCCTGGAACTCCGTATTCATCATGTTCTCTGAAAAATGGCGAGTTTTACATATCGTTCTTCGTAGCAATATACTGCCGTGTTCGGACAGAAGATTGCTACGAATTGAACTGAGCTGTAAGTGCTATGCAGTAACACGTGTAGTTAACTCCTTGTGCTTCAATCGCCTTGCATATTAATAAATTTCATATGAAATCGAAAAGTTTTGAAAAGAATCAAAGTTCAGAAGTAAATTGTAATAATAAATAAATCTTACTCAATAAAAGAGTTTGAAAACAATAACCAAACCTTGAAGATTCAGTGGCAAATCCTGCAAAAAGCATCAATTCGGCTAGAGAGATATGATAAGGTTGTCTGCAAAGTTATAAAAATTAGAAGTCCATGTTGGACTGGGGATAACAAAGAGGTAAAGAAAAAGTCTGTCACTCCTTAGTGACAGACTTCTATTAAGGATAAAATTATGAAATGATATATCAATTGCTAAGCAGAATAACTGAGAAAAAAAACTTAAATATTTTTGCATGCATAATTAAGCAGAAATCTATGTTTACAATAATCTTTTTACATATTTAATTCAACCAATGCCATTAGGTAGCATTAGACATTTTTCTGAAATAGTTAATTGCAGGATATCAGTTTTCTCCACTTTTTTTTCACACGGCATTAATTTCACGGTAGTGACATTTTGTTTTTACATTTACGTTTTCTTGTATTATGATGTATTATGATCTATGTGACTGATTCTACTTAAAGATTTCTTTGCCACTGATTTTTTTACCCATATGGTCTTTGTATAGATGTCATTTTCGAGATCTTAAAAGTTCATTACTTTTTCCTAAAGAAATTTTAACTTTTTTTCACACCAACAACACAAAACTTTGTTCATTTAAGTTTACAAATGCATATTTTATTTTGCTGAAATACTATTTACAAGTATATTCACAGAGAAAAATTTTTGAACATGTAATTACCTAGAAATATTTCACAAGATTTAGTTTACGCTCTTAACATTTTCCAATGAGTTCAATAAAGAAAATGTTCGTTACTCACTGTTTTTTGGTACATTACATCAAAATAATTGGTCACGTAAAAGAGTCTTAATAACGGACATCACAGGAAGCACAGCTTCATACATTTGATATGCCATTAATCTGGAAATGACACATGCCTGTTTATCGATTCCTCATATTCTTTTGTCACCAGATATACACAAGCAGTCTTCGTATAGTGTTCGTAAATGTCCCAAAATAAAGAATCTTTATCGAATTGAATAAAGTATTGAAGATCTAATTTAATCATCGATGAATTTAAATAGGTTGCGATATTTCTTCCCATAATACTAATAGCTGGTAATTCAGTTTCCAAAATAATAAATGATTATCAATGTCGTACATTTTTGGTGAAAATCGTTCAGCTTCTTCGCAGGTAATAGAGAAAAGTTTACTTATACCATTTCCTGTTTCCTCGATCATTAGTACACCATCTTGGCATTTGAGAATATAATAGTCTCCAATGTCCAATTCGTACTCTACTCTCTTTTTTGCAAGTATCCTAGGATATCACTCCACCAGCAGCACAACCACTCCCATGTGCTTCTTGATAACCACAACACAACACAACATATGTATCTTCTAAAATAATAATGGTTTCCATCCTTTTAGAGCTATGTGGGGGTGTTTTGTCTCATGCTATTTTCCTGAAGAAAGAAATTTTTAAAGGCTTTTGGGGTTCACCCATTATTTTACTTTACCGGACACAAAACAGTACAACACATACGATAGCTGCGATGTATGTACGAATTGCAGTAAACTGAAAATGCACTCAAGTGTTATTCCTTATAGCACTGTTTACCTTGACCTTGACCGTCTCTTCAAAATGTAACATTCATGCAGATGATTCATGGGCATGTTTTCGCATGCTGGCGGATATAACGTTGATGTGATTTTATCTTACTTTGTGATATCATAGGGCAAAGCTTATTTCTGTGCCTCGAATGCTTTTCTATATTATTTATCCTTATTATGTTAAGTATTTTTTCAACACAAATAAAGTAATTATTTATTATTATTATTGTTGTTTCAACTGAACATTAGGTCTGATGCTATACGTTTCATATTAAATCTTCTACTACAAGTTACAAACAAGATACTCTATCTTATCTGAGGGGCAACAGTCAGTTGTGTCTAAAGGAAATGAACCAAAGAAGGAGAGTGGTCTCCTTTCCTTCTTTGCGTTTGATTGCCATATTCTTGTTGATAAAGTGTTCTCTCTCCTGTAAAATCACCGTTAAACTTGTTTGCAAGGTTCTGTTAATTTGTGAACAGATGGCACTACGACTTGGGTAGTTTGCAATTGTAAAAATGTTTTGCATGCACAATTAAACAGAAATCTTTATGTTTCCAATAATTTTTTATTATGTATTAACAGACCAAAAAATTCAAAATATGCTTTTCAAAATCTAATTTTTATGTCTCCTTCACTGACATACAGAAACTGCTTTTGCTTACAAAACTGTGGGGATGAACTTGTTCTGTCTTCTGGCTATTGATTTTACTCCGATTCCTTGTGCTTCAAAGCTATTTCTGTAGCTGAAATTTTATTTTATTTTTATTTTTCAAAAAAAAGTTGCCAAAGTTTCTTGAAATATTTGAAGGTTGGCATGAACAAATAAATTATACATCCATTAAAAAAGCTACATTAAGTTATTAGCTATCACCTGTGTCTTTTTTGTTCTGTATGTGGAATAATAGGGATCGTAAAAGTTTTGAAATAAGGTTCGATTGGCAGTCACATGATTTTAAACTTTTATCGTGTACAACTGTGTGAAAAGAAAATGTACCTTCTCTTTATTTTTGAAAACAGCATCAAGAGTTCCTAATATTACTTGCTCTTACAGTCTTTTGATGTTTTGAATGTCTAGTTCTGTCACTCATATGTCAGAAATTGTTGGGATAGAAAAAAAAAAGAAAGTTCATAGGAAATGAGACTTAGTTATTCTATTTCTGAGTATTTTTTACAATTTGTAACTGTTTGGTTTGATTACAAGTCATAGCATCTGCTGTATGGTATAATTATATGATAAATTGTCGTAAATTTTTAATTAATGAACAACTTCATATGATTGCTTACTCCTTCTGTTACATTTTTGCAGTTATCACAGGGTTGTAATGAGCAGAGGAACCAAACAGGAGGAGGGTGAAGGGGTAGTCGAGAGGATGATGGCAGTTTTCCCTACAATGACCCCCCCCCTCACCCCCCTCTCCTCCAGAAGATGTCTTCTCAGTCAAGGGGAGATGAATGATTTGCAGATATCTGTTAGTGATGTCGCTTATCTAAAACTTTCAAACCTCTCAAAATCAGTTTGAATATATAATTTAATTCTCAATCCAGTATTAATTCGGTCATAAAAATCTTCATCTATTAGAAATTGTAAATTTTATTTCTACAATCAGAGGATTTTGAGAATGAATCTTATTAAAATATATTCCTGAGATGTGAATCAAAACATTTCATATTTCCATCTCTCTAAACCAGGAGTTCCCAAACTTTTTTTGCCATCACACCTCCCTAAAAAGACAAACACTAAAATGAACTATGAAAACAATGCAACGAACTTTATTTTTAATAAAGATATAAAAATGTTTCAAATTAAATTTTAAAAAATGATTTATCCTAAACAATTGTATATAATTCTAAGTAACCACTTTAATGTAATGGATGTTGCTGCTTTCGACCAGTTAGGACAAAAAATGGAGGAACAGACTTTGACAGTGCAAAGCGAATATCCACATCCAATCGATTTCTAACCTCTGTTTTCAGGCTAAGTACCTCGATGTACTTTCTGTGCTTTTGACATTTTGTTGAATTGTTGGGACAAAATAGATATGCTTATTTTATATAATTAGCTCAATACATAGATCAGCAGAGGAAGACCTCTCCAAACGAAAGATAAGTGACGAATAAAGGCAACGTTATTACCTGCAAAACACAAAGAGGAGAATGGAAATTTGGACTGAGTGAGGGCCATGTGAACCAATCACAGGCCGTGTCACGGTCATTGGCTGAGTGAGGTGTACTACTTTGATAAGCTGGTGAAAGCGGAAGCGATGTTTGTGCTTCCTCCACCACGTTGCTCACTTGAAAGTAGTATTTTGGAAAAGGTGGATTTATCATAACAGTGTACGACTAAAAGGTCTGCGCAGTTAACCTAGTGGTTACGCGCTTCGCAACCATATGCCTGGGGAAGGAGTGTCCTGGGTTCGATTCCCGTTGGTGACGTGAGGAGCTAAGGATCTTCCTCAGCCATATCCAAGTTAGCCAGTCTTGGGCGTGGACAGCAGGATTTTTTCCACAGTTCATTTTTCCTCCCGCTAAACAGGCAAACCGGCCCCATGAGCACACGCTTTGACCGACATGGGATACTACCGGGAATAAGGAATAACCAACCTATTCTGCGGGATTATCGGTTACTGAAGCTTATGCAGTCAAATGTGTAGGCCTGCGCGACAGCGTAACATACGATGAAGATGACGACTAAAAGGTTCTCCACACCTCCCCTGGACTCTATCTGTACCAACCCAAGTGTGGTACACCTCACAGTTTGGTTAACCCTGCTCTAAACAAATTGCAACAACGTTGACAGTATCAGATATCAAACCATTCGATTTTATCAATTTGTTGACGATTTTATTTTTATTTTAAAATTCTGACTATAAATGTATATCATTAAGGAAAACAGTTTGTGTAAATGGGTAATTTCGTTTTGAGATTTTAAAATAAAATATAACGATTACAAGTTATCATCATCATCATCACAATGCTAATTACGGTATAGAGTCCATATAATAGGTCTGTTCCAATTATCATCCTAATATAGGTTGGTCGATTGGTAGAGCCTCTGCTACTAATAGCTTAAGCAAGCTTGAGCGCGATTAGTAATTGGACGGGATTCAGTCGTTCGATGCTGTTAGAACACTCTCCCTCGATGAGTCTTAGGACTCCCTAGAGGTGTCACATAATAATAATAATAATATTCTTGACTATTCGGTTTACATGTTCTATCCAATTTTGTAATTGTTCAGTTTTTCTTCTACTGGTTTTATTTTTAGTTATTTTAAAATATCTTCGTTCCTTTGTTTGTTTGTTTGTTTAATAATGTGTATTTTGTAGTTCTCTTTTCCTTGTTTTCCTTCTTTGTTTATCTTGGTTGTTTATTGCCAAAATCACGCTGCATATAATAATGTTGGTATTGCTAAAGTATCGTATATTTATAAGTGTGTTTCTTTTTATGCAATATTTTAATGGAGTGTTCTATTTATCAGGCCTATAATGTGTAAAAATTTTAAAGTTTTTAATTTTATGTCTCTTTTCTCCTTCATATGATATTTCACATCCAAGATAACTGAAAGTATTTATCTGTTCTATTATTTTATTATTTATATATATTTTACTTCTAACTGGAGTTTGTCTACAAAATATCATTGTTCAGTTGTTGTTGTTTTATCTATGGATATTTTCCATAACTGTTCTATGATTAATTTAATTACCTTCATATTATTAGCTAATAGATAACTGTCCTATTAATAATGTGTATTTCGTAATTCTACATACATTTACTACATTTTTGTTTAAGGTATTTTCACTGATTTTATAATATAAATTATAAATGTAATTATATTAAATGTTTATTATATGACAACTAATGTGTTCGCTCTGTTTTATTTAAAAAAAAAAAAAATTTCCACACCAAGCCAATAAGATTTCGCTTGACTTCTTTAATTTCTTGCTGACGTAATGTATTACATTTCATATTTTTATTAGACATTTTTCTAGTTGTATCTGTCACACAGAATTTAATTGAAAACAAAGATTATAAATTACAAAACATATGAAGAATTTCGAGAAATCTTAGTTTAGCAGTTTTGAATACGATGTCAGACATCACGAGAACTCTAATTGACTGCTTTCAATACCTATGTAAGATATTACAAAATTTTGAAGTTTTTAATTTTATGTCTTTTTCTCCTTCATATGATATTTAACATCGAAGATAACTGAAAGTATTTATCTGTTCTATTATTTTATTATTAATAACATTTTACTTCTAAAATGTTAGAAGACATTTTGTCGACAAACTTCTGGAGTTTGTCTACAAAATATCATTGTTTTAGTTGAAATTTTAGTTGAAAACAGGCTTTTATTATTATATAAATCAAGTGGATAGTAAATCCAGCATTATTTCAAATTTCAAAGCCAACTGAAAAACTGAATGAAAAACTGAAAGTTTCGTACGAAATTTGATATGTTTATTTTATTATTTTTTTATTTTTACAAACATAAACAACTAATTCTCTTAACCTATTTGATTATGACGAAACTTCTTGGAAAATGATATACTGAAGTAGGAATATTAACTGGTATCGATTGTAAACGGTATATTATTTTTAAGAAGGATAGACAGGATGAGAGAGGAAGGGGGGGGGGAATTCTGCCTATGATAGTGAATGACATGAATCCAGTAATTGTTGAGATCTATGACTATAATACTAGTAACGGTTTTTCATGTGGCAGTGAATTTGAAGCTATCTGATGTAAAGTGGACAAGATCAAATACTCCTACATAGTGGGTGTTGTTACAGACTTAGTAGATTGGATGCCAATTACGAAGAAATGCATCACCAAATAAAGACGATTGGTGCGAAAAGAGTAATCACAATGGAGAACTTTAATTATCCAAAATTGATTGGACAGCGGTAAATTCTCATAAGAATGAAACCTCATTTATTGAGCTGTCGCGAGACAACTTTCTCAAGCAGCATGTGACAGAAGGAACTCGAGGTCAAAGAATTGATTATACTGTCAGAGGGTGTTTCAGTTAAAGACGCAACTATTCTGCCTTCAGTTGATGACAGTAATCGTGCGGTACTCACTTGGGAAGTGACTAAGTTTATGAATGTTCCACTCAGAAAAAGTTATTTGCTGAACTACAAAGCAGGAAATTATGACTAACTGAGGAGTATACTGAGTTCTGTGGAATGGGATCGGTTGCTGGATGGAAAGGATATCGACAGTGCATGGGAAGTGTTTAAAAAATACTTAAATGATGCAATATCAGAATGTATCCCTAGATTCGAAGAACAAATGAGGTAGGAGTGAAATGGATGTGTAATCACATCAAAGAAGAGACTCGTAAGAAACGGATGATGTGGAAGGAAAACTATGTGCATAAGGTTATGTCAGTTATGAAAATTATAATCAGGGCCAGAAGAGTCGCAACTGTTGTACGGAAAAACTAAGTCAGAGTTTGAAATGAAACTGGTTCTGCAAATTAAACACAACCCAAAAGAATTCTATAATTATGCTGCAAGTAAAAGAAAGAATGAATTTAAAAAAAAAACTCTAACGAATGCAAATAGTATGCGGGGACTGAAGCAAAAAAGGTTGTTCGACTAATGAGTGACCATTTTTGCTAAAAGCTATGAACCTGGTGTATGCAACATCAACATTTGAGTTCACTGCTACCCTTTCGATGAATAAAGAAACTCAGGTGTATGAGAAGCAGATATTAGAGATGTTGCACAAACTGAATAAGAATTCAGCAATAGGAACTGATGGGATATCAGCAAGGATGCTAAAAGTGTTCAGCTGAACTGGCTATTCATTTAATCAGGTTATATAATTTGAATCTCATAAGGGAATGGGTTGACTTTGCAATGAACACTATGGATTTACTAAGGGAAGGTCATGTTTAAGTAATTTGCTCACGTTCTGTAATAATGTTTACATTGAGTTAGACGAGAGTAAAGTAATGGATATACAATGATACG
Organism: Typopeltis vanoorti; assembly: GCF_054136105.1. Classification (NCBI taxonomy): domain Eukaryota; kingdom Metazoa; phylum Arthropoda; class Arachnida; order Uropygi; family Thelyphonidae; genus Typopeltis; species Typopeltis vanoorti. The sequence continues at coordinate 120,866,821 of NC_143559.1, forward strand.
TTTGGATTTTGCTAAGGCTTTTGACAGAATACAACCTGGAAGACTGTTGCATAAACTGGAGAATATAGAATTTTATTATAAAATATTAAGGCAGATAAAAGGATGGCTGACTGACAGATATCAAAAAGTGTTTTTGAGGGATGTGAATCTGTAAGATTTAAGGTAACAAGTGGTGTACCACAAGGATCAGTCCTTGTCCACAGTTATTCAATCTGTACATTAATGGCTTTGGGGTGGATTTGACAAGCGGCATACAACTATTTGCTGATGATGCCAAGGTAATTGGGAATGTAACTGATAAGCAGTACTTGCAGAATTATTTGAATAGGCTGGAATTGTGGGCATGGAAAAATGGCTGTCCGTTGAATGTTAGTAAATATAAAGTCATGCACTTCGGTGAGATTAGTTATCCAATGTCATATTATACTGGTGGGATTATCCTAGAAGATAGTCATTAGGCTAGAGATCTTGGAGTGTTAGTAGATAGGAAGCTGAAGTTCAGAGGCCATGTAGCAAAGATTGCAAATGCAACTCAAAATATAATTGCAATGCTGAAACGAACTTTAACTTGTAAAGATAAGGATATCATTTTGCCTCTTTACAAGGCCTTGATAAGACCTCACTTGGACTATTGTGCACAGGTCTGGTCTCCTGTTGTTCGTTGGTGATTCTGATACAGTGGAGAGAGTGCAAAGGAGAGTGTTAAAAATAATATCAGGATTGTGGAATACTGATTATGAAGACAGATTGAAAATTTGTAGACTGCAGACACTAGCAAACAGGAGAAAGGGGGTGAAATGATTGAGACTTACATACTTCTGAAAGGGTCATACAAGATTTCAGCAGATGGAATTTTTCATTTTATGGATGATGAGGAAGGGCAAGAGGGCATTATTGGAAGCTGAGAATGCCGGCAAAAAGGAGTAAAATCTGGTTTTTTCTCAGAGTTGTGCATAATTGGAATGGATTACCATTGGATGTTATGTGTGCAGGCAGTGTGAATGAATTCAAGAATAAGTATGATAGTTGGTGCGTTTAGTATGTGTCCTCTCTTAATGAAGTCTCTCTTAATGATAATAAAATAAATGAGTTTGTCGCTAACAACTGGTTGAACTACAGGATAACGTGTATAACTTTGGAACTGGCAATTATCCCGTCCGGATATGGCAGACGCTAATTTCCCCTTACTCGGAATCTGATTTATGATTACAAATCGTAAGGGAAACTTCTCATTGTCTGTTTTCTCGTTTGATGTCACTGTTTTTCCTGTTGACAAAAAATGAATACACTACTCCACAAAATAAAATGTACCATTTAATTCGTAACCCTATCCGGTTTATTTTAATATTCTGAACGTGAGTGTAATTAATATTCGTCTCATGAGGGCCAATAGTCTAATACTTTACCTGGATATACATTAGGCATCTTTGCTTTGGCAGGAAACTAGTTTGGATAAACGATTACCAAGAACTTTGAAGGTGACACGGAAGGGTCAATGGCTTAAGCCTCTTCCCCCCCCAGTCCTAAACTTTAATGGTGGTTGGGGGGGGGAGGTAGAACAAGAAATTCTTCTTTTTTTCTTTTCCCCCCCATTGACATTTAAAAGACTTGCGGGGGGGGGGGGGGAGAAAGCCTACAATCTAGATTTTTGACGAAACAAAAAGTGAATCTAAATGACAAAGTGGAGGGTAATCCTTCTTATAAGTATACCAGCCTCGAATTCAAACCTTTATGTCGCAAGACCTTTTTTAATAGAAAATCATTAATATTTTTAATGAATATTATTATAAATTGTTAAATAATGTAGAATGTTGAGCACTCTATTTTCTATTTCTCTCTCTCTCTCTCTCTCTCTCTCTCTCTCTCTCTCTCTCTCTCTTCTTATTGTACACATTAAGGATTACTACCGTGTTCGTGTTTAAGCTCCCTATATTAAAACAAACGGCTCCTTGACAGTTTGTCACTCTATATAGATTAATTCAGGTGTTTAATTGCAAAACTGTAAAAGAATCATACAATAGCTGGAAAAGGATGCACAGTTTCTATCCATCTTTGTTTCTTTTTTTTAGTGATATATTCCTGGGACACTGGGAATCCAACTGAAATCCTTTACAAGGATTAGAATGATTACCTAATGATAACCTTCGGGATTTTATTTTATTCTTAAACAAAATGAAATATAGATTTGAATTGAAACTGTTTATTTAAAACGTAAACTGTTAAAAATTTATTTTGACGCCTTCACGATGCACTGAAATACCAAGCATTTTTTGTGACTTTATAAGAGAGAATGTAGATGTGTTACATTTTCTTTAGAAAGTCTTGCTAGGTATTTTTGAAAGTTGTTTGCTATCCAAAAAGAAAGTTGGCAAGCGCCCATAAACGGATTACCTAAGTATTACGCCTAAGAATCTATTAATAATATAGTAGATATATAAATCGTTACGTCAAATACTGTTTTTGTTCCCCTTCTTTTCAGGGATTTATTAAAAAAAAAAAAAAGTGGGCAACTTTCTTAGAATATTAGATCAGGGTTTTTTTTTTTTTTTTTTTTTTTTTTTTTTTTTTTTTTTTTTTTTACACCCACGAGAGGTTATTAGTAAACCTAGAGTACATTCTTCTTTTGTACCAGGGATGGGCTAAGAATTTGTTTCCATTTTGTTAATCAATTTTATATATTTTTCTGTAATTTTTTTAAAAAATATTTTTGCATAGTTCGGAATTGTTGTTGACGTGTGTATTTTGTGTCGCGGATCGGCTAAGAATATTTTTCCATTTTTTTAAATCAATTTTATATATTTTTCTGTAATTCTTAAAAAATATATTTCTGCATAGTTCGGAGTTGTTGATGTGTCTCCATGGAGTCAAAGGACTCATCAGGGGAGGTCCACATCATATTCACAATACATCTATCCAGAACCGGCGCTAGGGTCTTTGCCGCCCGCATGTAATTTCTATCTAAGCGCCCTCTGTAATGATCCGGACGTGTGTGGTTCTTTTATGATAATAAAAATTTAAATTATTTTAAATTTTTTAAATAAATTTTGACAGAACAGTTACACGTTGGTTCGCTAAATGTAACGAACCGGGAGTGTTGACTAGGCAGGATAATCGTTAAAAACCCGAATATTCAAAAAATTCTCAAAAGTTAAAGCAAATTTTGATAAAGCCACTTCACTTTAATCGTTGAATATGATGATACAGAGATTATAGCTTTCTCACTGACCCGAATCGCTAACAAAATTAAAATGAATTTTAATTAAAGTTAAAATTTATTTGAACTAAAGTTTAAAAAATTCTTGCATTTTACAAGTTACTAAATTCTTAGTAACTTGTAAAATTTTTTTAATAATTTTTATAAGTGGAACTATCTTTTAGGAAAATAAAAGAAACTCAAGATAGATGAGAAAATAAGAAAAGAATTCAGAAATAATTAGAACATTTAATATAAGTATTCAAAAAATAACATCTTTATAGAATAACAGAAAATAAATTAAATTACATAAATATACTTGAAATTTTTTAAATTAAAATTTTAGGGTTTATGATTTCATATTCACAAAATTAGAAATAATAGTCTTAGCGTCTAATTACGCACATATATCATTTCAATAGCTATTAACGCCAAACTAACAAGCCTTTTTTGTGACATACTTGTTCTTAATTAGGTTTTAATCAATTTCAACTTGAAAAAGGAACGTTCACCGCTCGTTACACTAACAGGTAAGGTTAATAGTATTCTTAAAGCAATTGAAAAGTTAGGGAAAGATAAATTATTGGACGCAATAAAATTAAGAATATCGAACGGGTTTTGATTATTTAAATTATCCTTCCGAAAAATATCCCGGAAAGCACATATCTCGTCATATAGTTCTATTGCATTTACGTTTTTATTGTCGCCGTCCTTCAAGAGAATCTCTAAATCGTCACAATTTTTTCGTAAATCTTCGTTATTAATTTGTAGTAATCTATACAAGAAATTGAAATTATCATAATATGTTTTTAGTTGTTCAAAACGTTCTATTAACGAACACATTGCAACGTCTAGAAGTGTATAAAACACATTCACTCTAAATTTATCTTCTGGCGATTGTGGCGTTTCGTCATGATGCTCGTAGTCAAATTGTCGTGTCTTCTTTCGTCGTCGAACTTCCGTAGCAGTTTTAAATTCTTGTTCTCCATCCACCTCTTCACTCAGTTATTTTGCCGTTTTTTAGAACTTCTTTAAAATTTGTATCTGATCGATACTCTTGTAAGAATATTTCTAAGTTTTCGATAGATTCTAAAGCAAGTGTAATGTTCAAATTTTTGTCTTGAGGCATGTTACTCACAGGGTTTATTCTGTTAAGTAAATCATACCAAGTTATAAGAGAGCAAATAAATTTGTAGTCCTTTATTTTAGCACATAATGTTTGTGTTTTATGCTGAGTTTCTTTATTAAAATTTTCATTATGTAAAATTTTAAAACGTGCATTGTAAATTTCTCCTAACTGATATTGTAGAGGACGGATTGCATTAATTTTACTTTCCGATCGCGTTTCTGATGGCTGTTTCAATGTTAATTTTTTTTACGAACTTTAAAAGGATTGCCCAAGTTTGTAAGAGAATTGTATATTTCTTGAATAATTGCAAAGAAACTAATTGTATCTGCATTCACTTTGGCTGCATAGTTAATGATTAAATTTAGAGTATGAGCAGCACATGGCACGTAAAAAGCTCGAGGATTTTTGATCAAAAGCAAATTTTGGAGCCCATATTTTTTCCCTTTCATATTTGTCCCATTGTCATACCCTTGACCTCGCATGTCTTCAATGGGAATGTTCCATTATTGTTGCACATATATCTGCAAAACATAAAAAGTTTTCCCTGGTCTTGACAATTCCATTGTCACAGGAAACAAAGCGAATAATAATGGTCATTTGTTCTGTTTTACTTGCATCCTAAAATTATGGAATAATATTTAGATTTTCGAATTCATAATAAAATTGTATCCCTGATTGTGTTACTTAAAGTTTCCAATATTTCATTTTGACTGTCTTTACTCAAACAGTGTACTCTATTGTTTCGTTGTAGGGCCCTTTCAACATGATTTTCCATAACGGGATCAAACTTCGCAAAGTTCGACTAATTTTAAAAAACTGCCGTTATCCCTTTCATATAATTTATCAGATAATCCGCGAAAAGCTAAATTTTGGCTACTAAGGAATTTTATAATTTCAATGAAGCGTTCTAAAACACTCGTCCAATGTTTGTTTTCCATTTCATGCAGGCTTTGAGTCTGGCAATCAATAGTAATTTTGTTTTTTAAATTTTTATCAAGTTCCTTCCATTTTAAGAAATTTTTCATGTGAGTTAAACTAGTCTCATGTCTATGCAAAGTTGTACTTACATTTCGCCAATCGTTATAACCTTCTACAAGACTACTTGATTCAGTAGGTGCAAAAAGTTTGACAAAAGCAAAAAACAGAATTTAAAGTTTCGAAATAAATGAGCCATGTTCTTGGCACGAGCTCCCCGTTTTCCATTTCTCTATTATAATACGTGTCGCCAAATTTACGACCATATGTATCTCTGGGATATATTATATTTTCTTTTGAACAGGCACCATTTCAATTAAAACAACTCGTAATTTTTCATCAATAATTCCCCATTCACCTGGATCTTCTAAATTTACAGAGCCTAACAATGTGTTAGTTTCATGATCAACTACAACTAAATCTTCTCCTAACTGTTTTTTCACTTAAATCATGCATCTTGTTGAATAGTTGCAATAGTACTTTCATGAAAACTGGATGTGCACGGTTCTTCAACTCTGATTTCTGATGTATCGAGTTGGTTACAATCTGCATCAGAATATTTTAATATTTTAACAAATTTATTAAGAGCCCCAGTTTGTTTCTTTTGGGCACCGGATAATTTTTTTTTAATTTTCGATTCTATTTCTATTTTATACCCACAAGAAATTATTACACAGCACGACACAGAGACGAAATAATAGGCCGCACTGCGCTGCTGTCAGTAGCCTACCGAGATGCATACCATATGACTGGTTAACTAGCAACAAATGTTTTGTACGAAAATTCGTTTCTGCGTATAAAAACCGTTCACCGTTTCACTTTAGATAGACTGCAGTAGACACAACATACTGCAGGCAAGCATTTAGCATGCTCTCGCTGCAAAATTGTAAACGGCTGATCAAAGAAGCGGCAACATACAATTTTTTAAAATTTTTATTCAGTGTATCCGGCCTTATTTATTTTAATCTTGATCAGAATTTTTTGTTTTTATGATAAAAATTTTGTTTCTTAAAAATGAACTTATGAACCGTGCCCCGGCGGCGGCGCCCCCTTCGCAGCGGCGCCCGCATGTACCACATGCTCAGCATGCCCGCTTCTGCCGGCCCTGCACCTATCATACCCAATGCCATAAGGAGGGTGTGGCGAAAGAGGCACCCGCCACGGGCGCAACAAAGTTTGGGGTACAAAACGTAAAAAATAAAAATAAATAAATAGATATTTTATCCGCTATTTTATATTGTATTTTTAAATTTCGGCAATACGCCGCTTTAGACACACAAATTCTGCAACACACTGCAACTCATTTTGATGGGATTAATAGTAAGTATTTAACATATTGCATTTAGTAAAATTTAACTTGTTACATTTGAATTTTTCAAAATTTTTGCGATTTTCAAAAATACTCTCGTTACTGTACTGATCATACTATCCACAATCCAATCAGAATTTCACAATAGAAGGTCAAGCTAACCAGTATTCACAGTGCCTATCATACCTCTCCTTAACTGCCTCAGTGACAACCCATTTCACTCATTCACCACCCTGGTAGCAAAACATCTGCACCTCACATTCTTCCTAACTAAAGGTTTATCCAACTTCCAATGATGACCACTTGTTCTATCCCCACTTGTCATATAGTGAATAATTTCTTCCATTTCGATTCTATTTTTATAACTTGAAGTAACTTGAATGTTTCTATCATGTCACCTCTTATCCTTCTGTCTGCCAATTTTTGTAACTCACAATCTTTAATCTCTCTTGATATGGAACATTCCACAGGCTCGAAATCGTCTTAATTATCGCCACAATCATCTTCACAGCACCAAGAAACCCAGGCGACCAAATCTGTGCACAATAGTTCAGATGGGACCGTATCAGTGACTAATAAAGAGGATGACTTTTTTGTTCCTACTAGTCAACGTATTTTTGAGCATCAACATGATCTTCTGAACGTGGTTTTGCTCATTTTTGCAATATGACCTCTAAACTTCAGCTCCCTATCAACCATAACACCCAGATCCCTGACCTCATCAATTTCCAGCAATGAAACCCCATCAACAGAATACTCAGAATGAAACGTTTTCAATCCAAAATGAATAACTTTAAATTTATCCACAATAAAAGAAAAACCGCCATCCTTTGATCACACTGACAGCTTATTCAAATCACCCTGCAGGATCGCTATATCGCCGTTATTTACTACAGCTCCTCCCAACTTGGCATCATCAGCAAGCAACTGGATATCACTCTTCAAATTATCTCCAATATCATTAATATACAGATAAAACAACAGTGGATCAAGAACAGAGCATTATGGCACATTACTGGTCACTTTTTTAATCTTTGACTCTGCTCCACCATACACTACTCTCTGATACCTGTCTGACAACCAGTGGCGCACCCAGAGGGGGAGGGCAAGGGGACAGGCCACCCCCCCCAAAGAAAAAGAAAAAACACTAGAAAATTTTCCAAAAATCTTTTCCTAATTAAAATTCTTTTTTTTTTTTATATTTATGTTGTGTCATGTCTTCTATTTCTATACTACTTATGAATTAGCGATCACTGCAGATGCTCAGTCATAGGTCGTATGCGATGCGTAGTGTGTATTTGCAAATCGTCCCCTCAACTTGCCCCCCCCCCAAGGTTAAATCCTGAGCGTCCGGCCCCCCTCCAAGATTAAATCCTGAGTGCGCCACTGATGACAACCACCCAGTTATCCATCTTACCAATCCAGTATCCATTCCCATTTGCTTTAGCTTACTTAACAGATTCGAGTGCAGTATTCGGTCAAATGCTTTTGCAAAGTCCAACAATATCACAGTGTAGCCATTACCTTTATCCAACTCTAACGTTACTTTATTATAGAAACAAAGTAAATTGCTAAAGCAAGAACTCTCTTAACAAAGCCATGCTGACCTTTAAAAAGAATCAAATTATTATCCATCGAATCTTGAATTCTGGCTTTCACCAACTTTTCCAAAACTTTAACTATCACTCCTGAGATAGATTTTAGTTTTCGAACTCAGCAATGCTCTTCATTGCATCGAAAAATACCTAATATACGTTCAGGGAATATATTATGTTAAATATGTTACATGTTTAAAAAGCAGCAACTGAAAATTTTCATTCCACTACATTTCTATTTGAACTTTTTAAAAAGAACGAATCCATGTATCATTCCATTCCCTCATCCCACACTAAACGCTTTTTTCGACGGAGAGGGGAGAACTGGAATAGTGCATGCATTCGTTACAATTAGGACAGTGAAAATATCCCAATAGAACAGTAAAAAAAAAAAAAAAAAAAGTTACAAATTTTTACTGTACTATATTGTATCAAATTTTACTCGTTACGTAAATGATATGCGTAATACAAATTTTTAAATTGAATCTTATATTAAAATTGCCATTAGCCGGATTCACAGAGAAAAGTTCTGGATCTACACTTGAAATAATAAGTAACAATAATAAAAAAATCTTCCTTAAAAACAATGTTTTTATTAAGTCTACTTATAGCGAGAGGTTCTACAAATCCCCGACTATGAATATTAAAACATATATTCGTAGTCGGGGAAAATATTCAGTCCATTATCCCATAGAGAAAAAATCCTACATCTGAAACTTAAACGCTGTTTTTGAAGTTCTTTTAGTAATGGACACAAAAACATTGATCGAAGTGATTTTTTTTTTTTTCATTTTTATCATATTAGTTTTAGAATAAACAGGAGATATATTCATGTTTAATACTGTTCAAAAGTATTTAGACTAATATTTTGATTCTACATGTTGATTGATGATCTAATGGATTATTGCCAATAGTAATGTCCTAGTACTTTGATGTATCCTCTCCTCTAGGTGCGGTCATAGAAGTAGGACACTAGCTAAATTGGTTACCACTAACGTTCCCGTCAATCAAGAATGATTTGGTGGTAGTAGAGGATGATAGTTTCCTATATCCTTGGCAGTTACTTGCAGCCAAATTTATTTAAGTTTGGAGTGTTTTCTAGTGGAGTATTTTTTTTTTTTTTCCCCTTCGTGATCTACACTATTCGTCAGAATGTCGATGCTTACTGATTTCATTAAGAAATCCTTAAAATAAATCAGCGGGGGGGGGGGTTATAACCGCCATAAACATTAAACGCAGCTGCTAGCTAAGAATTCAACCCTCCATCAACACTAAAGTGTTATGTGCCCTTTTGACCGTTGACCTCCTGTGAAAGTCGAACTTTAGACTAGGCAACTATATATAGCATGGAAAGTTCCTTCCGTCAAAACAATTTAGATTTTTTTCTTAAAGGTCATCAAGTGAGGATATTGCTGTCTTAAGTCAATGAATTGGTATTATACGCAGGAGTAAAGAAAAAAAAAAAGAATTACTTAATAGTAATATGAAACGATAAACAGCGAATGTTGTTTCTTTTCTAAATGGCGAATATGAGTCATGAAATACGAGTGAGGGATTTCTCCGCTATTGGTGTAAAATAAGTGTAAAAAAAGAATATTAAATATAAGACTGTTAAGTTATATTAGGCCCTTAAATTCAAGAAAAAAAAAATCGGTGTTTTCATGGATGAAATACAATTTCAGTTGCTTAGTAAGGTAAATAAATACCATAATAGTAAGGTAAATAATGGTTTTAAGATTATTATAAGATTTTAAGATTATTATAAAGCGCCTCCGTAGCGCAATTGGAAGAACGACGGTACATTGCGCCCTTCGATTGGAATAGGCCTAAGTTCGATTCTCGTCGCGACGGGAGGAATCTTTATCTGGTCGATTTCAATCGAAGGTGAGTTAGCCGATCTCCTACGGAGGTAGCAGGGTTTTTTCTCCCGGAAACTCGGGTTTTTCATCCCGCATACATACAAATCGGCCCTTTAGAACACACGCAATTTACTGACAAAAAAATTACTAGTTGTGGTGGTGTTGGAGGTGGGCGGCAGATGGCGTTGATAGAGATGATTCGTAGTAGAGGTTAGGTGCAGAGACAGTTGTAGATGTCCTCCCACGATGAGTCTTCGGACTCCTTGGAGGTATCAGGAATAATAATAATAATAATAATAATAATAATTATCGTTACTAAACATATTAATCAAGCAGTTTATCGAAGACTATGGTGCAAAAATATGCTTATTACAAATTACGTCATCGAAAACTGTAGTATTCTTTAAGATTTCCAGTTGCCTTAAACAAGCTACCGACGGTTAGATGATTTACTGCATGAGAATCATTCTTTTAATATCTTAGTTTTGAGACTTTCTAACCCCCTTTCTTTAGCAAAGAGCTATGGAATTCAATTCCCCCGCCTACCATTTCACAATGTTGCATTTCCTTTAATATGGTAGAAGGATACGTAGATATCAGTTTTGTGTTTAAAAATTTGACATAACTGCATAAACGTTATTAAACGATTTCTTTTATTGCAGTTATTACATTAATGACTGACAGTTTGCCATCTACAGTTAAGTTACGAAGTAAAACTTTATTATTATTATTTATTAAAATTAATTAAAATTTAATTTAAAATAAAATGTATTAATTTATTATTAATATTAATTAATTTATTATTAATAAAATAAAAAAATGTAATTGAAATTATTATTAGTTTTGTTCCATTTTAGTATTTTGCTGAAATTTTGTTGAAGACTTTAGGTGGTCTATATTTTTTGCTTGTTTTCGATTTCCAAAAGTGTGAGAACCTTCAGTAACTACTTTGATAATAATAATAATAATCACAATAAAGATAAGAATGATGTAGTTAGAAGCAGTGGCGCACTCAGGATTTAATCTTGGAAGGGACCGAGCGCTCAGGATTTAACCTTTGGTGGGGGGGGGCCGAGTTGAGTAGACGTTTTGCGAATACACACTACACATCGCATACGACCTATAACTGAGCATCTGCAGTGATCGCTAATTCATAAGTAGCACACAGCTTCGCAACCATATGCCTGTGGAAGGAGTGTCCCAGGTTCGATTTCCGTTGTAGACGTGAGGAATTTGAGGATCTTCCTCAGGCATAGCCAAGTTAGCCGGTCTTGGGCGCGGTCAGTAGGGTTTTTTCCGCCAGTTTATCTGGCGTTTTTCATCCCACAAACAGGCAAACCGGCCCCGTGAACATACGCCGCTACAGTCAAAAATATACCCCCCCCCCCCCAGCAGCAGAGCAGGCGACCGGTCGGTTGGGAGTAGTACTAACAAGAAGTCTCATCTAAGTAACACGCGGGCCCTGCATAGGAAGCGGGAATAACGCGTAGAAGAAGAAGACACAACATAAATAATAAACTGAATTTTAATTAGGAAAATATTTTTGGAAATTTTTCTAGTATTTTTTCCTTTTCTTTGGGGGGTGCGCGGGCCCCTCCCCCCCTCTGGGTGCGCCACTGGTTAGAAGTGCCTTAGAAGATTGAAATGTTAATTGACTACACTGGAGACACGACAAAGAACAGGTTAATTTTGAAGAAAACTGTTGACAGAAAGCTAGTAATAACATCAGCTTAATCATGCGGTGCACATATCAGTAATTTGATGATGATAATAAAAATATCATGGAGAAGTCATATAACAATAAACTTTGCGATGTAATATAATAATAATTACATTGCAATGTTTTTTGTAATTAAGAAGTGTGCGAACCTTTGGTAACTACTCGAAACGATCTCTCTCTCTCTTTTTCAAAACGTGAATGCGGTGTTATATAATACTGAGGGCGGGAAGACATCGCATACGAGTCAGTCGGCACGTATGCGTTCTCATTTTCGTAATGTAGCATATTGCCCGTTGGCTGAGTTTTAAATTACTTCTGCATTGTAACAAAAATGAAAATAAGAAGGAAAGTAATGGAGTTTAGTTGGAAATATTCATCACATGTCCTAAAAACCTCAATGTTTATATTCGAGTTTAAATTAAAAACTAAAATTGACCCATTTCTAAATACGAGTCAGCCTTTTCAAACTCTGTTTAGGTAGCAATGGACTTCGTATTAAACAAGAGGTTTTATAATGACGATATTCAATGTTTCCAAAACTGGATGTAGATTCTAAACTAAGCCATCAACATTTTTTTTTTAAAAGTCTTATTTGAAATTAAGAAAACACGAAATAATTCGAAAAAAATCTTTTTTCAGTTCTGCTTGATATAAAATATTGACATCGTTTTTATTTTAAAATATTCCCGAAGCATTTTTATTTCCAAACTCGTAGAGATGACTGCAGGGGTCTGTTTCTTCTTCCACCCCACCCCAAGATTATTTGTCCAATGTAGTCACATAGCGTTGCATGATCGATAAAGCAAGCTGTCACGGCAGAGACACACTTTCTTGAATGTTTCGCATTCGTCTTCAACTTATATTCTCCCAATATTATTTTGAATTATAAAAAAAAAAAAGAATCAAATAGGCACAAGCAGTATGTGTAGTAACATAAGAGATAACTGATGTGTTTGTATGTATACAGCTGTTAAAATTTTATAAACTGATTCCGGTTAACCACCACTATGTTTGAAAATTACAAGAATGACGCCTGCTGAATTTGCTTTGCGTTATTGTTATCATGTTATAATGGAAATCTAATTATTTCATTTTAACACGGTTCCGACGCTAAATACATGTAAAATATATTTAGCGTCGGAACAGTGGAACATCCTTCGATAAATCTTTTTGATTCCGTGGAGGTTTGATGATAATAATAATCACAATAATAATAACTTGAAATTGTTAGCATTAGAAGATAAGAATGATGTAGTTAGAAGTGCCTTAGAAGACTGAAATGTTAATTGACTGTACCGGAGACACGACAAAGAACAGATTCATTTTGAAGAAAACTGTTGACAGAAAGCTAGTAATAATATAAGCTTAATCATGCAGTGCTATCATACTAACATGTTCACCCCATTAGTGCATATATCAGTAATTTGATGATGATGATAATAAAAATATCATTATGAGCTTCATGGAGGAGTCATATAATAATAATAAACTTTGCGATGTAATATAATAATAATTACATTGCAAAGTTTTTGTAATTTCTATAATTTTAAAATGTAATTATTATATGTTAAAATAATTATTAAAAAATTATTATTATTGCATTACATCGCAAAGTTTATTATTATTATTATGACTCCTCCATGAAGTTCATTACGATATTTTTGTTATCATCATCAACTTTCCAATGTAATTATTATTATATTACATTGCAAAGTTTAATGTATTATTATTATATTACATTATATTATAAAATATATCATAAACTACTTAAAAGGAGAAAAATTTTACAGTTCCATATTATAAGGCGCTTTTAAGTTCAGAAATAATAAAACCTTCTTAGTTTTTAATTTAGAAAATTAAAAGTGGTAAACTGCATTAAGTTTGATAGACTTCGAATGTCTTTGACCTCTTGGAAGACATCGCAGTAAAACAGACCCAGATTTCTATTGAGCAGCACTCAGTGGTTAGAGGTCACGCATGCGCATTTACATGTAGCCATTCTATCGGCTATCGGTGCTAGGCTCTTGAGAAGGCAATGGACTTGGTTTTCGTATTGTTTCTACAAAGTTTAGTTTATAAATTATAGTTTCTTGTTAATGGAGACTGAGTTTTGGATACGAGCCACAGCGTGTGAATCGCACTGGCTACCAGCAAGGTGAAGTTTGTATTAAAAGTAACTAATCACGCTGAATTTTGAATGCAAGCATTTTATTCTCCTACCCGTACTTAAACTACAGCTTGCAGCTGTACGATCAGAATAGCGATTTTTGAGTTTCTTGGGGTTATGCGTGGAAGTAGGGTGTTTTTGTCTTCTCAATTGGACTTCAAATTTAATAGAATTTCTCTGTTATGATCACAATTTTGCATTAGTGTTATTTTATGTTATCTGAAACTCTAATTATAGTTGAATAGTCTTGTCATTTTAAATATACGAACAGGTCATATTAGTTGGTTGTAACGAGAAGTTTAAGGAAAAACGATAGCAAGCCCTTTTATTTAACGAATTTTAAAATAGTCATACGAAAACTCATACATGATTTTTTTTTTTTTTGTAGCATTAATGGATAACAGCAATCTAGCACTAATGCATTTATGAATCATAACTTCCCGCCGTTTCACAAGCGTTTTATTGTAATACTGTCATCATGTTTATGCCTCGGTTTCATATTCATTTGCTTTATGGAAGAAAATTTCGAAAACAGAACTCTTCGCCCATGAAAACTTATATAAAGGCAGCTAGAAAATTATCGTATTTTCGGGGACCAGAATTTAGTCATCAGCCAAAAGAAAAATCCAAAGCGGTGATTTCGTTCTACAATCAGTCTGCCATTGACACTTGTGCAGCCAAGGTGAGTTCTAAATTTTGCTTGACATAAAATTTTATAAATGAAATATACATAATTTTCTCAGAAACCTTTAAACAGCGTTGCTATCCATGGGATATACGATGAATCCAAGATCTTGAACTATTGATTTAATCCAGAAAAAAATTTATGGATAAACTTTTCATTACTTCTAATTTTTTTTTTTTTAAATTTAAGAATATTATATTTGTACATCAAATTTCAAAATGCAGACCTATCCTAAAGTTTTGCAATTGTCTCTTGATATGGCTGCATGATTTTTAAACATTACATTTTTGAAGGTGTTCTTTTAAATACTATCATTAAAAAATGGTATATCTAACACCATGTTTTTTAAATCACTTTGACCATTTTATGTAATGAATGACTTTGACGTAGTTCTTCCGACAAGTTTAAAATAACTCCTTTCTGATGCAATGTAATAGGTTACATACTGGCACCAAAATGCAGAGTTATGTAACCCAAAGTATGTTAAAAATAAATAATAAAACACCAGAATTTTAATAACGAATAGTATTATATATTTAATTAGCAAAAAAACTCAAGAGGTGGAAAAACTATGCTTTTACAGCAAAGCAGGTTTGAGTCCTACTGTGGTAAAGCTTTAAGTAAAAGTCTTAAGATTTTTTTAGTGTGACACTGTCACTGTGGTTATTGGAGACCTGAAGCAGCATATGACTAAGGTGTAATTTTTCATAACATTCCCAGTTTGCATACACAGTTTTATCTAAAGCAAAGTAAGTAAATTTAATGTATTTCAGAAGGTGATAAATCTTTTCATTTTGGTTTGATGACTATTACTTGGTAATAAGTACACGTTATTACTTAAAATGCAAATTTTTCTTTAGTAGGTTTTAATTGGTTATTCATAAATCTCTTTACTAATTTAATATTACATACCAAAAGTAATAGTTGATCTGGTTGGCCGAGTGGCTGGCATATCTGCTCTCCAACACATCTTATTTGTTGGAGAGCAGATATGCCAGCCACTCGGCCAACCAGATCAACTATTACTTTTGGTATGTAATATTAAATTAGTAAAGAGATTTATGAATAACCAATTAAAACCCACTAAAGAAAAATTTGCATTTTAAATAATAACATGTACTTATTACCAAGTAATAGTCATCAAACCAAAATGAAAAGATTTATCACCTTCTGAAATACATTAAGTTTACTTACTTTGCTTTAGATAAAACTGTGTATGCAAACTGGGAATGTTATTATGAAAAATTACACCTTAGTCATATGCTGCTTCAGGTTTTCAGATTGGAATCCTGTCATGGATATTTGTGATTGTCTTTAGGTGGGAGATGAACTTCATTGCCTTGTGCAAGACCACCACCCAACTTTTTGGATATGACTAGAATAGAATAAAAAAAAATTACTGAAACAAGCAAGTATATATTATATACCACTGGGGAAAATTATGGTCAAGGAGGAGTTGGAATTATTGTTGTTATTATTACGTGACACCTCCAGGGAGTCTAAGGGACTCATCGAGGGAGGGTACCTACCCTACAACTCTGTCTCCACCACTCAGTCTACCCACGGCATCTGCCGTCCACCACAAACATCAGAGGGATTTTTAACCACGTCGCCATCAATATGGATAAAATACACCACTCCTCTACACGTTGTATCCATTGTATATTTCAATGATCAATGGTATTACAATTTTAATATGCACTTTGCATCCATGGTTACCTGGACGTATATATATGTTTGGCTGGTTGGGTGGTTAAAACCCACAGTCTTTTGGCTGAAGAGCGGATACGCTAACAACTTGGCCAACTAGACTGGCATTATGGTCCATAAAAGATGGATAAATAACATTCTCAATCTCCCAGTAAAAAATCAGTAAGATTTGATTTGAGTATAATACAAACTTAGATGAAGAAATTGACAAGTTGAGGACCCCTCCAGTGTTCTCAGAAACAATATGCTATTGGAAAATTTTAATGGAAGACTTTAACAGTAAAGTAGTCAGGAAACAATAGCGAGAAAATGCTTTAGGTGTGCAAGGTGTGGGCCGTTGAGGACAAAGACATATAGAAAATAAATAAAAAAAAAATTTTAGTAATAGTAAACTAAAATTTTTACTCAAACCCAGTAGTTGTCTCCATAATTTCCAAAAATGCATTCGGATCACCGTGCAAGCCTAAAAGAAAGGAAAAGACATATAGAATTTGCAGAGAGCTAGGGATATAAAATGATTAACGACTTATCTCTTACCAACTCACTCCAACCATTCTCACATAATCATCTGGTATTTGCTGCATACATTTTCTATAAATATTTCCATGGTAAACATTCTTCAGAACTATCATCAATGATTCCCCCTCTCTGTACCAAATCCATTGAAACTCATGTAGCTGCCATGAAACATCTCTTCACAGTCAAATTCCATACTAACAAAAACTCCATAGAACAAGTTTCTTTTCCTCCTCCTTCATTCTTGCTGCTGTTGTATTGTGGAACAGCTTCTCTCCCATGTATTTCTCAAGGAATACAATACCTTCAAGTCCAATGTGAACAGATTCATTTCCCAATTCTCTTTCCATATGTGGTACTAACGTACTATAGGTTGACCAACTTACCTATCATTTATGGGCCCAACATTAAAAAAAAAGGTATAAAATACTGTTTTTATAAATGAAATGGACCTGAAGATTATCATATGGAGAAGTTTTTAATGTAATCGAAATAGATGTATCTTGTCAACCAGTTTAACTGTGATAGTGATTATAGCTAGTGAGACCATAGATAAAAACATCAAAGAAAGATTGAAATTAACTTCAACAATAATAGTTACTAAAAATTTAAGAAAATCATTACCAGCAAACAGAACACTTAGACAAAAACTTTCTTTCTGGACACTTCATCTAACCAAAAA
The DNA here is from genome assembly GCF_054136105.1 of Typopeltis vanoorti. Taxonomy (NCBI): domain Eukaryota; kingdom Metazoa; phylum Arthropoda; class Arachnida; order Uropygi; family Thelyphonidae; genus Typopeltis; species Typopeltis vanoorti. Next base: position 120,884,361 of record NC_143559.1, read on the forward strand.
AAAAATAAGGTAAAGAAAACACTGGAGTACTACAGACAGTTTAGAATTTGTAGAAATGTGAAAATTAGAAAAAAAAAAAAAAAGACATAAAATCTGAGAACAATTCATAACATAATAGAAAACAAAAAATCACTGAAAATGATCAGATGAGGGTTACGTGAAATCAAAAAATGGATTCCAAAGCTGAAAAATAAACAAACAATAATACAATACAATAGAGAAAAAATAATGGAAATATACAGTAATTTTTAAACAGATCGATACTGGCAGATAAATGATGCAGATCCTCTACTAAATTTAGATAGATACAAAATCGCCAATCATTCTTCTTCTTCCTTTTCCCCCTCTTTTACCTTGTGGTGTCAAGAGTTTTTCTATTCATTTAACTGCAACCGTACACAAGGATAAGGTGGTTAACCCTATGCCTCCCAGTATCCTATATCTATAGAATCATTGAGTTCTCAAGACTGGTTTTCCTGCTTGCAGGATGAAAAACCCTGCAGTCCATGCCAAGACTGGCTAACTTGGCTATGTCTGAGAAAGATCCTAAGTGCTTTATGTCAGCGACGGATATCAAACCTAGGACACTCCTTTCCCAGGCACATAGCCACATAGCTAACCGTGCAGACTAACCACCATTCATAATAGAAGAATTATGGAAATTCCTCAAGTCAGCAAAGCATAATAATTTTTGGTAGGCATGTTGTTATGGAAATGAATGTCATTTGCATGTGATTCAACATGCATACAAATGTGACATAATTGTGCAATTGTGGGGGGGGGGGTAAGGCACCAGCAAAGATTTCATGTAAATGTTTGAATCGGTATTGGTTTCTTTTTTCTTTCCATCATTGCTCAATGTCCAGCTGTACTAACACTTCTTGGAGGAGAAGAGGGAATTACTGATATTTGAGAACATGTCATTAGAAACACACCAGCACATACAGTTTGTGTGTGATGGAGCACCAGGACATTTTAGTCGAACTGTTAGGGTACATATTGATTGTACTTATTGAATAGTTGAATGGCCATAATGATGTACCATATGAATCCACTGGATTTTTTTGTATTGGACAGCTGAAGGCTGATTTATACTATAGTGCCTGTTGAACAATTTCTTCATTAAAGAATCGGGGATAGTTGTACAACTGCGCTGAATACTCTACAACTTTTTGAGCATATACAGCCAATGTGCATATTGTATTGTATTGTTGCTCCTAGAATCCATTTTGAATATTTGCTGTGATATAGCCATGGACAATTGCTCTCCTCATTCATTTCCTGTATACAACTCGTGTTACAACTCAGCACATAAAAAAAAACTGCACAGCACACACACTGAGAAGGTAAATGCTGTGCAGTTTTTTTGATGTGCTATAACTTTTGTCTGAAAACATTTCTGTCCCTACATTTTCTACTATTATTAAACCTCCTATGTTTGTGACCTTTAATCATTGGAATTGGCTGTAGAACTGCCACCCAGACTTTGGTCAAACATTTTAGAAACACCCTGTATAAAAACCAGATTATTTGTTATATGTGGCATCATATTCATAACAATGGTCAGTGCTCCAGAAATACAACCTAAATCTATTACCCAGAAAAAAAGTTGACTAGCTCAAGGTATCAGTCTACTTTTCATAAATATCGTTATTAGGTGATGTTTAAAAAATATGTTCTCATTCTTTAATTCTCACTATACATTGCATGTAATTATATAGAAATAAGCTTTCTTTTAAGGTGAATTTAAAATATATGCCACCACACACTTGTCACAACTCAGTTTATATAAATTCACCTCTCGTAATGAGCAGTGAATTTATAAAATCCACAAAAACAAAGTAGGTAGTACTCGATGTGGAGTCACTCACTTTCACAATGCACTGTCACATGATCTGGTCCTTCACTCGTCTTTTGCAAGATAACTTTTTTTTTTTTGTAAATAACAGTATTAAAAAGAAATGCATTATGTACAGGTTTTATGTATTTGATTATTATATTTTAATTGTAATTGCTTACCTACTTAAGGAGCAAAGGTATTCGAAGAATAAGATATTATTATTATTATTATTACGGGCAACTCCAGGGTCCTTAGACTCATCAAGGGAGGTCCCAAATCATCATCACAACTATTCGACATTCATACAGTATCTATCATACCTCGCCTTAAACACGTTCACTGTCACAGCATCCACCACAGACTCTAGCAGCCCATTCCACTCATTCACCACTCTAAAAGTAAAGACCCCAGCTCTAACACCCTTACTAACCACACTTTTGCCCAGCTTCCATGGATGTCCCCTAGTCCTCCCATAACCAGCCCTGTTCTCAAAAAATCTTCTGAATTAATTTTATAGAAACCCTTCAGTAATTTGAATGTCTCAATCATATCTCCCCTCCTCTGCCTATCAACCAACTTTTGCAACCTAGAAATCCTCAACCTGTTCTCATAAGGTTCATTCCACAGACCTTCTATCATCTTGGTTACTCACCTCTGGATCCTCTCAACCTCCTCTCCACATCAAGAAGAAATCTAGGTGACCAAATCTGGGCACAGTAGTCGAGATGGGGTCTTATCAAGGCTCGATACAGAGGAATAATAACATGCTTGTCTCTGTTTGTCAACATATTCTTCAGCAACCAAGTGATTTGATGAGCTGATTTGACCACTTTTGCAATGTGCCCCCTAAACTTCAACTCCTTATCCACCAGTACATCTATATATATATATATATATAGATATATATATATATATATATATAGATCTATATATATATATATATATATAGATCTATATATATAGATGTGTGTGTGTGTGTGTATATAGATGTATATATAGATATAGATGTACTACAGCATTTAGTTAGATTGTGCCAGTTTTAATTTTTGTGTTTATAATTATCAGTTTATGAAATTATTGTAAGAAAAGTACAATTTTTTAAAAAAAAGAAAAGATTGTCTGTTACATATGTACATTCTGTATATACATGTGTTTAATATTTAACTAAATGAATGCATTGATTTGATTAAAATTTTATTTATTGAAAATAATAATTTCAATTTGATTGAAATTCATTCACGATATGAAAAACTTAGATATTTTCTAGTACACTTCAAGTGTGCGAAATTTACTGTTTTCGAGTAAAGTGGCATAACTATAACTTTTTGGTGGATTTTTGAACTTTGAACTCGAAAGCAGATATTTATGAAGTCTTTCACATAGAAAGAAAAATGTTTAAAAGTTATGTTATGATAATGATAACAGACCAACTGCTGGTGGTGAGGAGATATGGCTGGTTTATTATTATTTAGAGAGGTATCTTTGTGGAGTCGGGCTCTTTGCAGAAAACCTACATTACCCATTATTCATACGATGCTATCATATATCTCCTTAAACTTATTCACTGATGGGTACGCACAACTATCTCTGGCGATCCATCTTACTTTCTCACCACTCTCCAAGTAAAGAACCTAGTCTCCACAACCTTACTAACCACACTCTTAGACAATTTCCAAGTGTGATCTCTTTTCTAACTCTACTCCTATCTATCTATCTCAATGGCTTTAACAGGCTTTTAAGGCCAGCATCCAAGCATGCTTGGATTTCTTAACCAAAATAAGAGGATAGAATGGTCACCCCTATTCCTCGAAGTATTCCTAGCTGAATCCCTGTGTGTTCATGGGGCTGGTTTGCCTGCTTGTGGAATGAAAAACGCCAGATAAACTGGTGGAAAAAACCCTGCTGTCCACGCCCAAGACCGGCTAACTTGGCTATGGCTGAGGAAGATTCTTCAGCTCCTCACATTGTCGACGTGAATCGAACCTAGGACACTCCTTCCCCAGTCATATGGTTGCAAAGCGTAAAGCCACTAGGCTAACTGCGCGGACTAACTCTACTCCTCAAGCATTAAAAAATTTCTTTTGTGTCAGTCTTATAGAATCCCTTTAGTAACTTATAAATTTCTATCATATCCCCTCTTCTCTGCATGTCAGTTAAACTCTGCAATCCACACACTTTCAATATATCCTCATAAGGTGCATTCCACAGACCTATCACCAACAGAGAGAAGAAAGTCGTCAACTTTAAACAAGTAGATGAGAGTTTATTTTTCACTTGACTATAATAAGTTTAGTTTAATCCTTTATCCAAGTGTGAGCAAACAAAGTTTGCACCTGAAAGTATCTTCAGGACTGGGGTAAGGTAGTGCAACACCAGGCAACTCGTTGCAAAGGTGGAGAAAGCTCTCTCATCACATTCCTATCTCGGTATCTCCCATAATGCAAAGCACATCTCTTTGCGGATATGTGTAATGCTATGCATTAAGGCAAGGGCCACTACCCATACCGGTTTCAACCTTTATTGAGATCTCGTCAGTGGGAGCCAGGCCCAGTAGTGAAGATAATGGAGATGCAAAGGCAGAAGCAATGAGAGGTCATCCTAACCTATAGGAGTTGCCAAAGGGTGTGCAACCTTATTATTAAATTACTCCGGATTCAGAGAAAGATGTTGAGAGTTTATTTTTCACTTGGTTAGACGATAATAAGTTTAGTTTAATCTTTTATCCAAGTGTGAGCAAACAAAGTTTGCGCCTGAAAGTATCTTCAGGACTGTGGTAAGGTAGTGCAACAAAGCTCTCTCATCACTCCTATCTCAGGAGGTAGGAGTGATGAGAGAGCTTTCTCCACCTTTGCAATGAGTTGCCTGGTGTTGAACTACCTTACCCCAGTCCTGAAGATATTTTCAGGTGCAAACTTTGTTTGCTCACACTTGGATAAAGGATTAAACTACTAAACTTATTATAGTCTAACCAAGTGAAAAATAAACTCTCAACATCTTTCTCTGAATCCGGAGTAATTTAATAATAAGGTTGCACACCCTTTGGCAACTCCTATAGGTTAGGATGACCTCTCATTGCTTCTGCCTTTGTATCTCCACTACTGGGCCTGGCTCCCACTGACGAGACCTCAATAAAGGTCGAAACCAGTATGGATAGTGGCCCCTTGCCTTAATGCATAGCATTACACATATCTGCAAGGAGATGTGCTTTGCATTATGGGAGATACTGAGATAGGAGTGATGAGAGGTCATCCTAACCTATAGGTTAGGATGACCTCTCATTGCTTCTGCCTTTGTATCTCCACTACTGGGCCTGGCTCCCACTGACGAGACCTCAATAAAGGTCGAAACCAGTATGGATAGTGGCCCCTTGCCTTAATGCATAGCATTACACATATCTGCAAGGAGATGTGCTTTGCATTATGGGAGATACTGAGATAGGAGTGATGAGAGAGCTTTCGCCACCTTTGCAACGAGTTGCCTGGTGTTGCACTACCTTACCCCAGTCCTGAAGATACTTTCAGGTGCAAACTTTGTTTGCTCACACTTGGATAAAGGATTAAACTTAACTTAATATATTCAAACAAGTAGAAAAAAATGCCAAAATGGAGAAAACAATTGGATCATAGATTACAAATAAGCTAAATTAATGCAAAAATCAAGTGACTCCAATAGTAGCCACCATTTATGCTGGCAATGCATAGGAAATGTGCAAGACCCTTGCAGGCAAATATATGCCTCGCAGAACCTTGCATATCTACTTCACCAATATCTGTGGCCTAAACTTCAACCTTAATAGTGTCTACTACCATCTTCAGTCTACCAATCCCCACCTACTCTTTCTGGCAGAAACACAAATCAGACCTCCTCCAACACTATTCATCTTAACCTTCCAAATTATATACTCTTTAACCCCTTTCAACACAAGGATGGCATCTATGCATACATTCACTCTGACATCTTGCCAGAGAGCACCCAACTTTGAGCTCCTTTGGTTGAAAATATCCCTCCCCCACTCAGTCAAACTCATTTGCTGTCTCTATTGCTCCCCTAATGCAACCAACCACTCTGAGCTATTTAATTTCCTCTCCTTAAAAATTGATTTTCTCCGGTCCCACTTTCCTAACAGCGAAATCAACCTCCTGGGAGATTTTAATATCCGCCACACCAACTGGCTTTGCTCTTCCAGTTGTACAGATTTTGCAGGCAGAGAGAGAGATGCCAAAACATTTGCCGTCACTAACAACCTTACACAACTTGTTCATATGCAGGTGCTGACCAGAATACCAGATAACCCGAATGACTCCCCAAACAGTTTTAATCTCTTCCTCACCAACGACCCTTCCAAATACACAGTGAAACGTAGTGCCCCCCCCCCTAGATAATTCTGACCACAATCTAGAATCCTTCCAACCCCAAACATATGCACCAAACTTATCACCAAAGTAATCCTCACCAGCATGGAAACATACATCCCCCACATTACTTTGAACTGCCATTCTCTAACTAAACCAAGGCTGTACAAATGTAAAAACCAAACATACCATAACTGGTTCAAATCAAGAACTCCATCTTCCTTTTGAGCTTATACTCAAGCCCAAGATAGATGCAAAAAAAAAAAAAAAAAAAAAAAGATCAGTGCTTCCAAAACAGTTCAAAAGAGCAACAAGCAGGAAACTAGCAGTCTGTCCAAACGGCAGCCAATCCTTTTGGTCTCTCACCAAAACAATTGGTCATAACTTTAGACCAACACTATTCCCACCCCATCATACCCAGATGGCTCTAGCATCATCATCCACAGAAAAAGCTAATCTCCTGGCTTTCCACTTTGCTTCTAATGTATGCATAAGTGACGATGGTAAATGGCCCCAACCATTCCAGATGCCCAACATACAATGCTCCCCATATCTTTTTGTCAGAAAGAGATCAGAAAAATACTATTCAAATTGGACATAAAAAAGTCTCCTGGCCCTGATTGCACTCCTCCAGTTCTCCTGAAAGTTTGTGTACCAGAATTGACTCCTATCTTATGTTGCCTGCATATATACTCTCTTACTCCACTGGTATCTATCCCACAGTCTGGAAATTGGCCTATATTTAACCCATTCCCAAAAAGTGCGACAAGTCACTGCCATCCAACTACTGACCTGTCTCGCTCATCTCAGCCCTGTTTAAAGTAATGGAAAAAATCATCAATTCCCAACTCCTACACTACCTTGAAGGCACCCACCTAATAAAGAACCACCGTATGGATTCTGTCACTGCTCGCATATGTTTCCCATCTCTGTACAAATGCGATGAAGAAATTTGGCAAATCTCAAGTGGTTGCACTTGATATCTCCAAAGCTTTTGACTGGGTCTGGCACAAAGGCTTATTAAGCAAACTACCATCGTTTGTTCTGTCTTGGGACTTCTGTAGTTGGATTGCCAGCTTTCTCTCTGGACGCACACTGTGTGTGGTGGTGGTGGATGGTTCCTTATCCTCTCACCATTCAACTAATGCCAGGGTTCCACAAGGTTCTGTCCTCTCACCAACCCTCTTCCTGCTATATATCAATAACCTACTTCAGTTGACATCCAACCCAATACACAGTTTTGAAGATGACAGCACATTGCAGAGTAAGGTTTATCAAATTTCATTTGATAAACCTTACTCTATGCAGTTCGCCTCAATCTACAGAACATAACCACCACCTCCCTCAATTCTGATCTCTAAGCCATCCTCCAATGGTGTTCAGATAACCTCATCAATTTCAATGCTAATAGAACCCAGTTCTCTCTTATCTCTCATAAAAAAAAAAAAAAAAAAAAAAAAAAAAAAACATTTTCTCCCGGTATTATCTTTGACAACACCCATTCCAGACAATTTGAGATTTTTCTTCTTAGAATTACGCTGACATCAAGCCTCTCCTGGCATAAACACAACACAACCATTGCATCCTCAGCTAAAAAAAAAAAAAAAAAAACTAAGGATTTCTCTTTCGCTCAAGATGTTACTTCACCCCTGAACAGCTGTTAACTTTATACAAATCATAAATCTGCCCAGCTGTTGAATACTGCTCTCACATATGGGGTGGAGTCCTTAAAAGCTCCCTCAAAATGCTTAATACAGAAGAGAGCAATTAGACTTATTAATGACCCATCTCTTACCAACTCACTTCCCCCACTTTTGCACAGACATATTTATTTCTGCAAATGTCTGTGTTCTGCACTGTGTATTCTACAAATATTTCCATGGGAAATGTTTGTCTGAAATACCATCGATAATTTCCCCACTTAATACTAAGCTCATTGTAGCACGTGCAGCTGCTGCTCAACATCCCTTCACAGTGCACCTTGAAACCCACAAAAGAAGTTTGTTTTCCTCCTTCACCCCTGCAACTGCTGTATTGTGGAAGTCTTTCCTGTGTTATGTTTCCCAAGGAATACAATATAGTCTTTTAAATCAAATGTAAACAAGTTCCTCCTTTCCCAACCTCTTGTGTAAGGGCTAAACATAAAAAAAAATCAAATTATATGAAAAATAATATATTTTGAATGCATTTAGAATGAAGCTGTAAATTCACTTGCTACTTGCCTCTGTTTACTCGTTGGCAAGTTGATTTCTTAAGTCCTGAAAATGGTTACAAGAAACTTGCATTATTATTGATTATTAGAATCTCTAACAAGATTTTCTTTCTATAGTGCATTTTGTGGCAATATCATTATGCACTTTTGTACACTTGAATCTTGACTTTGTTTTTCTCTTCGAGTGATTTATCATACTGTCCAAAAATTGCTAGTATAGTTCAGTGCCGTAATTTGCATATATAAGATGAAGACTAAATCACATTGATAGTGGCCAATTACTTATATTTGGTTAATTATTAACATTTTATTTGCTGCATCTACATTATACTATTTTTTTTACCTTAGAGATGGATTCAATTCATAAAATTCTGAGGAACAAAAAAAAATTTTCTTTGCTCCTCCCAACACTGGGGAACTTTGGTGTGTACTTGTATCTATGTACTTTCAGGCTGTTTTTTGAATTGTTTAGCTGAATTGCAGTCTTCAAGACTGAACTTTGAAAACAAAGACCAATTTTAAGCAAGAAAGTACTTCTTAGTGCCAAATGCAGCTCATTATGTTCTTTTGCAGTCATAGAAAGTAAGTTAGTCTGGTTTGTTGAGTGGTTAGCATATTTGCACTCCAACCAATAGGCTGCCCCTCACTCTGAGCATAAATGTTTACTTATAGATTAACTAGGGGGCTCTGTTGCCTATGGCACCCAATCCCCTATGTTCCGGACTGGTAGGCTGATTCTCCTTGAATTCTGATGACTCGAATTTTGAAGACTCGACACTCAGGGCAGCCCCTGAGTTTCAAAATGTTTCAAATAACTTGACAAAAACGTTACACAAAAACATTACAGCCTACATCCGTTTCAAGCCGACGTCACATCCGTTGCCAATTTCAGCTTATCATTTTATAGTATAGAGTAAATTTCATTTCCTGAAATCTACTCTATATTATAAAACACCAAGGTGATGGTGAGAAACCACCATCACCTTGCTTATTTGGAGGCCTGAAGTGGCTTGAAAAGTTCCATGTTTGATCTCAAGAGCAGGGTTTCTGGAAATCCATAATCACCTTCAATATAATAGTAATGAACTGTAGGCTAACAACTTTTTGTGGAAGGGATTCATATAAAAAATTTGGTAAAACAGCAAATATTCTTGAAATTCTGCATATCCTTATACAGTCATCCCTCGACTTACTTCCAGGTTCTGTTCCATCCGGCATTACACGAGTCAAGTTGGATGTAAGCCGATGCAGTAAATCAACAGAGTTATAGGGACTTAATAAGTATACTGTCATTTTAATTTTTAAACCTTATAAAACTGTACTGTGTGTTACTGCCACTATAAAACAGGAGAATAATCACCCAAATCTTTTTCCACAATTACATCTTCATTACCTTCCCTGTATGAATGATCAGGCTGTGGCTCTTCTGTTGTAACCTTTGTATTTTTTTTGATGAAAATGTCCAATGTGCTTTGCTTATTCCTCTTCTTCTTTTCATCATAAATTAGTTCATAGCAAGCGAATGCATCATGTACTTTCGTTTCTATTATTAAGTTGCGTTCAACATTGGGATCCATGTCTTCAGCCATTTTAAGAACATTGCTAACTGCAAAGAATGTTTCTACAAGATTGTTCACTGTAAATTAACTACATCTTCCTGTTTCTCTTTTCCCCTCTTTCTTTTCTCGTTTTTTCTCTTCTGGTCAGTGGGAACCAGACCTAAAAAAAATGCCAAGGTTAAAGTAATACAGAGCTTATAAATTTTGCCTAAACAAGTTGCCACAAGGTACTTTAACTTCATTAAATATAAATCTCAGGATGAGAGTAAGATGTAGCAACTTGTTTAGACAAAATTTATGAACTCTGTATTACTTTAACCTCGGCATTTTTTAGGTCTGGCTCCCACTGATGAGACCTCAATAAAGGTCGAAACCAGTGCAGGTAGTGACCATTACCTTTAATGCATAGCATCATACATCTTCGCAAGGGAATGTGCTTTGCATTAGGGGAAAATACCAAGAAAAGTGATCGGATCTTACTCCACCTTTGCAACGAGTTGCCTTAGACTTGTGTTATGTCCTGTTTAATATTTCTCACTGTTACCTTAAAGCCTTTTCTGTGTGTGTCACATGGTACCTCTGGATCACAAAGAGATAGCTCCAGGGTCGAGCCAATGTGGCAGAGCCTTTGTAACCAACTTCTCTTTAAGCCCTAAGAAATTTATTTTTTTATGCTGTGCCACTTAGAACCCTTAAATTAAATAAAATGTTAATCAAGAAGATGTACTGAGATAACACTAGATTTGCAATCGTGACCCTAAATTGATATTCTATAATTTTCCCGCCCAGATTCGTAGCAATTTTACAAGTGGTGCATTGAATTCCATTCACAGACAATCTTGGTTAAAGAATAGCAAGGTTTATTAAACATAAAGTACATACAGATTAATAATACCAAGAAAAGCTTCCATTCAAAGCTAGCTAAAGATTAGATCAAATCAGTTAACATTAATACCTTCCACCTATAAGCCCATCACAATCCAATCAACCTTAAATGACTCATATAAAACATAAGTCACGCATAATCTTAGATTTAACAATCCCTGTCAACTTTCATTCTTTAGGTCAAATCTATTTAACATTCTTAAACATATACAATAATTTTAGACTCGTTGAAGGCCTATACACTCATGATCTATACAACAAATCTTTTTTCTACAGTCCTTCGCTATTAAAGTCTTACATAACATTAAATGCTCAGGTTACATACAAATCAAAGAACAAAGTTTCTACTTATCCACACAAGATAGTACCTCACTCTTGATGCACCAATCGCCTTCCTCGATGTCCTCAATCTGTGTCATGGCCTAAGCTTTCCGATCGTCGATATGCTTATGCGATCTTTTCCTTGACCTCCTTGGTTACAGCATTCTGGACGCGTATTTTCTTCTAAATTCCAAGTGGCATTGCCTGCTGCTGCTTCTCAGGAGTTCATGACTAGATTTTCTGCAGAACCATCGTCCGAGCACATAGGAATGGAGTTGCTCTCACAACCATCCGGTCAGCGTTGGACCCTGCACCCAGAGTTCCAGTCAACCGCGAGGTGAAACAAAAATGCAAGAGAGCTTGGGAGTTATAAAAGGCTTTCCAACCTTTTCATAACTCCTCCCTACCAGCCATCACCGTAACTTGGGTCGTTCACCTGGCACGTAGAATTCTCCGTCACATGACCTCACAACGTCCGATTCTTCCTGCCATTTCTTTTCACGTCCCGCGAGTACGAGACTGCTTGAGGCAACTGTCTGCTTGCCCCCCTGAACTTTGAGCTTAAGTTTGCACTGATAATCTTTGCCGTTTTCTTGCACGTTATTTCACAAAAAAGGTAATATCAACTTTAAATCAGTATTAATATTATACACTTAACATTGGCACAATTTTCTTACATATTCTTTTCTTTTACCAAGTAAACAATGTCTCCCTGAGTTATTTTACAATTCTTTCCTTTTTTTTTTTTTTTTTTAAACTGAAGTATTCAATACTAAAAGTACATAACTACACATACCTAGAAAACAAGCATATTTTTATATTTCTTATAGGGTGTTAGCTCTGTTAAACAATGATAAGTATGATCTTAATATTCCACACCTATCAGGGTTTAACAATTGCACTATGTGCAGGTGCAAACTTGACTTACTTGTCTGTTTGCTTACTTGGGAAAAAAGGATTAAAAACTTAGCTTATAAAATTGCTTGGTATCTTTAACATAGTATATACCCAAGGTAAAAAAACTTTCTACATTTTATAATTCCTGTTTTTTGATAAGGATGATGGGCAGATTGTTTGAGAATGTAACATCCAGTAAAAGTGAATTTTCTGTAAACTGTTGTCAGAATACTTGAAGGTGAACGGATGAGGAGGATGTCTTAAAAGGATAACTTGTTGTCTTTTTCAATCTCCATGGTAAACTTAATAATGAGGATGTAAGGAATTGATTTTGGCTAAAAAGGAAGGTAAGGAATCTCCGTTGTGAGGCCACACTGAAAAAATGTCATCTATATATCTCACCCAAAAGGATGGGTGAGGGAATATAGATGAAAACAGGATGTCTTCTAGATGTTCCAAATAAAAGTTGGCTAAAGCAGGTGAAAGTGGACTTCCCATGACCGTTCCTTCCACTTGGTTGTAGAATTTGTTTTGACGCAAGAAATATCCAGAATGCATCACGAAATCAAATAATTTTACGATATCTTGTGGGAAGATGTCAGCAAGTAATTGTAAAGTCTCTTTGAGAGGTGCATTAGTATATAGATTCTACATCGAAGCTCATCATAAGATTAGTAGGTTGTAATGAGATATTTTTTAATTTATTTACGAAATCCGAAGTTTTCAAAAAAAAAAGCATGATTTGCCTATGTGTGATTTCAATAATTTCGCTAAATATATGCTTGGAAAGAATAATACACTCTGAATCAATACAGTCCACTATAGGACTGAGAGGACTGTCTTGTGGATCCAGAGGTCCGAGGCCTCCCTTTATGCTTGACAATGTAACATCTCGCAGCTCGTTCTACTTTTAAATGATCAATTGTTGGTATTCCACCTTGTAAAAAAAAAAACTGTTCCCATGTAGCCACTGAGGATAGTCTGTTAGTTTCAGACTAAAATATTTGGGAAACATTAAAATATTGTTGTGTTAACGTATCTATAATTCCTAATTATTATGTCACAAGTGTCTCTCAAGAGTAAAATTATTAAGATCGGCACTATGGCTGTTCTTCATACTATGGTATGCATTGAATTCTTTTCCAAGCAGTGTATCTTTGTTGGGTTATATAACATAGCCATGCTCACTTATGCCTGCTGCTTCTCATGCCTACATGTTGCAGTTGTGAGATTGTTAAGATCTTTGTTGTGTAGCTGTGTAATTTGGAACATCTGAATTTAAATCTGGCACAGGATGCAAGAGAATTTTTTAAGTGAAATGTTTAAAGTCTTTATAAAATTTTTATAGAGTGAAATACATTATCTGGTCTTATACAGAGATGGCAAGGTTTTCTCCTGGGAAAAAAAAAATTTTTCCCAATACAAAACAATGAAGTATTAAAAAAAAAAAAAAAACATTAACAGGCATTCATCTTCTAGCAGTGTTTGTCTCATTTCATCCTTAATCATTCAATGAATCATCTCTTTTAGGACATAACTTTAGTGTAATTAATCTGTTGCCTGCCTTGCTAATTTCATTTTCTTTCTTCTACAGATAGTTTGCTTGCGAGTAGTATATAAAAAAACTTAAATTCATTTATACTATACCATAACAGAATCCCCTGTTTAATGTAGTTCTTGCTGTTAATACATAAATGAACATGTTTTTTTTTTTTAATATAAAGATGCCTTTTAAGAAATACGTGTTTTAAAATTTGTCTCCAAATATTTTGACAAAATGAGAATAATGATGAATGAGATTTCTCATGTAAATAGGAGCTTTGAAAGTACAGAAATTCAAGGGTATATTCAAGTAATTTCTCATATTTTCTATGTCTTGGTATTTAGAATTATATGCATACTGATGTTTAAATGTACCTAAATAAAATATTCATTAAAAAAAATTCTCATTACAGCCATCAGTACGTTTGACACCAGCAACAATATTATATTCTGGAAGAAATCAAGACGGGAGCCACCTTTTGGTATATGCTTTTATTTAATTATTTTTGACACTTTATGAATTTCTCCTTTTGTCTGTGATATGGAAGCAGTACTGTAAATGCACATTGATTGTGGCATTGTAACCGTTTCGCCATTTGCGTATTTTGTAGTAATTTGGGCTTTTACTTCTCTTTGTACTCTTACTTGTTATTTATCTTTCTCTTAATTGTACTTTAATGCTTTCTTTAAGTTATCCTATCCCTTATGATATCTCTTGTCTTATTCCCCACAATTAGTCTCTAATGCTCCTATGTAAAGTGATGCTGTTAGTGAATTGACCTAAGTACTAGACAACTCTCCAGTACAGATAGCGATCGCTTAAGCTGAAAGGAGCTTAGGAAAATTTATTTGATTTGTGACTGTGCCACCTAAGCTCCTAATTAATAAGTATCGGAGATAAGCTACAACACCTGTAGGATAATTCTATCAATGGTCTAAGGCTTAATTTTACAGTCGTGGCTATATCTTAGTTCCCCTTATTCACAGGTTCAAACATTTTTTTTTTAAGATAGTAGTGCATTGAGTAAAGATCAGGCGAAAGTCTCCTTTTAACAAACAAAACATGTTTAATGCAAATTGAAACAAATATTACACTATTCCATACACTTTATACAGTCTCGCTTTTAATCTTAATCTAACTGTAACTTATTACCTTAAACAAATAATATTCTGTAATATCTCAAATTTTGCTATATCATCTCCCTAAAAGTTATCTCATATCTACCCTTCAGTCCTAATTTGTTTCTATCCACTACAACACTAAAGTTCTAGGAATGTTACAATCAGAAGATCACAATTCTCCTTACGCACCTTACTGATAATACTGAAAAATGTACTCACAAGTCCATTGCGACATGTACTTTCCTTCAAGTCCTTGTGGTCCTACTCTGTTTCTGCAGGCTGTCTGACTTGTTCTTCTGTGCAAGCCTTCTTTGTACACTGCTCAATAGTTTCTTCGTGGGTTCACTTGCAGGAAGAGTCATTCCCATTTGCTGACGGTACTCAGTCGAGTCGAAGGCACCTCACATCCGATGCACTGAGCGAACTCCTACCTGCAACTCATCGCGGAAGTTCCTCTGTTGCTCTCCGTAGCCACAGGGACTTACTGACGAACTCTAGTTGGGTCTGCGAACTGTCCCAAGAAGAATGCGAAAACAAGAGAGAGTCAGAGTGCTTCCTAAGGGCCCCCTATATACTCCTTTCTTCAGGTCTTTGTTTTAGGGTCAGAGATCCCCAAATGTCCCATGTGCACCCTGAAGTCAGTCATCGTGATCTTCATTGCAGGGCGGCAAGAGTTTCTTCTTTCAGGATCAGAGACCCCCGAATATCCTGCAAACGTTTTGATGTCAGTGGCCATGACCTTCAAACCATTGTTCACTTTCACATAGATAATCCTCTATAATTCCTTTCGTTGGGGTATAAACACTTCAAAAATAGATCATCTGTACAATTTCACTCTGAGAATTAAATCAAGTGCACAATCTTAACAACTGATTTAACTTACAATTTACTAGTACTTTTTGCTTTGTTGCATTTTCAGCAATCCACATGGGTTCACAAAATTTTCAGCAATGAGTAGTTTAGAGTTATTTATAATATGAACGGCCTCTGGAAAAATAGATGCTAAATTGCATGAACTTTTGCTGCATCAAATTTTACAGTACCATTTGAATGAAATTAGCTAGTAGATATTAAAATATGAATATGCTGAGTGAAACAGCGAGCTTTAATTAAAAACTGTATTATGTACTGTATGTTTCATATAAATTAAATTTCATATACAGTAATATAATTGTCTCCATAGAATATTTTGGAATTACTTTCCCTTTTTTGGTTGAGAAACCTGGAGTTTGAATTGCATATGTAGGATGTAAAGAACATTTATTTTATGACTTTTAACTTCAAGTTATTTGGTCTCATGAAAATGACAGTTTGTTTTCCTATAATTGAAGTTCCACTCCTTGTACAAAAACCAGTACAGTGCACACACAAATAACATGTAGCTCACCAGGAAATGGGATTAACTGCCCTTTTTGAAGAGAAATTAGGTTTATAAAAAGCAAAGTTGCATTCTGTAGCTCATCTTAGAGAGGATCAAGAAAAATCATTTCTAAAGAGAATGATAGTGGAAGGCAGTTTGAGCTGTGTAAGCAACACTGTATGATTTAAGAACCCTAGAATGCTAATTATGAGTAAATTTAATCACTAGCTAAAAACATTCTGTTGTGATGAGCTAAAGCACTTATCTTTTTGAAGTGTTTTCATCATAATTTCACAAGTTGGTAGTGATGTTTAACTGGCAAAAATAATGAAATTGTGCATTTCACTGCTAGACTACATAACATTTATGCTAACCTTAGCAAGGAGAAAGAAATTAATCTATTAAATAAAGAAAAACAAAAGTTTAATAGTCATCAGGGGAAAGATCTAGCAAATGTTGTCACTGGTTTTGTGTATAATGAAAAATATTAAAATGTACAGTAATTGTAGATAAATGATAATTAATTATTTTTATCTGTATATTAAAATAAAAGAGAAGATATAAAAAAGTTGTTTTTTCATGTGAGAGGAAAAGTTGGGTCTGTTCCCATGGTATGATATTGCCGAGCTGTAAACAGCTATAGTTGCAAATGAATCAGTGGACAGATTTGTGCAGGAAGAATGATGCGGAATTTGTGGAGTTAGTTTGATGGAAGGATTTGTAGTAAATGGCTTGCATTTTAATGGATTTGGGGTCAGAAGTCTTGAGAAAGTGTGTTCAGTGAGAGTTCAGAAGTGCATAGTCAGAGAAACTAAAAAATGTTTAGGGGAAGATGCAGGTGAGCATGAGCTCATGCAACCTAGAGGTTAGTAAGTTAGAGTGATCACATGATTCTAAATGTAACATCCCAGGTTCTTAATTTTGGGCTAAGCAATACGTGGTGTAAGGGATGCTGTGGGATGAAGGGGAAGTATTGCAACTTATGTATACTAATGACAGAAGTATTCAAAAAATAAGGGATATGAGTTTTTGGCATTGGTTAGTTAGCTTTGCCAAAAGTTATAGGCATTAGTGAGACTTGGTTGAACAAGGATGATATAATGAGAGAAATAAAATACAAAGAATTTAGTATCTTCAGAGAGGACAAAAGGAAAGGAGATTGTGAAGGGATTTTGTTAATAATGGCAAAAGGAATTGAAGCCAGAAAGAGAAGTACGTCAAGAACAGGGATGCGGAGGGCAATTCTTTTGAGGTGATGTGAGATAGAAGCCAACAGGATGAAATATATAATTGGTTGCTGATATAATACAGGGGATATAAGGGAGAATGTAAGATGAAATGCATTGGCAAATTAGCATGATGTGTGCAGGTCGAGTAATTATTACGGGGTGTTTCAACTATTGGTATATATAGATTGAGAGGAAGAATGGTCACAGAGTGTGGGACACGAGGTTTGAGAGAGTTGGATCTGATCATAGCATCAGAGAACTTAATCTAGCTATGCTACTTTCATTTAGAGAAGGAGAACACATAGTTTTGACCTGGGAGATTGCCAAACATGCAGAATTTTTTTTAAGAGGGGTATATGTTTACAAAACAGCTGATTATGACAGGCTGAGGAGTCAACTATTTGCCTTACAGTGAAAATTTTATCCTGACAACCTCTGTTTCTCCTGAACCCACATTGTCCTCTCGAAGCCTCCTTTCAACAATTTTTTGTAGCATTTTTTCAAGTATGCTTTCATTAATCTTCCAATTACATTCAGCAGGGGAAATTCCTCTCACAGTCAGTTTTATTTCCCTTTTTATAGATGACTGTAAGTGCTCTTCTCCAGTTACCTGAAATTCAACTCTCTGACCAGACCTTCATATGGAGGCATTTAAAAGTATAGAGTGTACACTATTAAACTTTTATATGCCTCCATATTTGAGCATTTTTCGTTGAATAGCATTTACTCCATCTTCCTTTCTACATTTAATTTTTAATGGTTTTACCTAGTGTAGCCATAAATACTGTCACAATTTGAACAGCACATCAACCTTTAATCTATCAGTAAATCATTTACTGATAGAATAAATGATTCAATAATGATTAAATAAATTCAGCACATATAAACCACATTTATAATGTGCATGTGGCAACATTCAATGTTTGAAATGTCCCCATTTTTTACCTACGTGCATGCCTAAAGTCTATGAGGTCATATATCGATGGTGGCATGCACAACATCCAATGGAAACACTGTCACTGCTCATTTCAAATCCACCTTTAGGCTGCCAATGTTGTGTGTGGGTGATGTTGGACTTCAAATTGTGATCAGCTACTCTCAAGATCCGACCACAATTTAAAGTCAAATTTTTCAAATCAGGACTTCCAGACGGCCAATCGGATGGTGATGTATATGGTTAAGCACATTCACTTGCAGCCACTGTTGTGTGGTCCTCACCTTGTATGCAGGGGCTGAGTCCTCTTTAAGGTCTGCTGCCTGCTGTGAAACAAGGTGTTGTTCAAGGACTGTACCACAGGATCCAGCACGTCTTGATATACTTTGGCAGAGGCTTTAATCCTTACTTGCAGAAATGCAATTTGGATACCCCCTGATACATCACTCACACCAAACCATCACTGACATGGCGTGATGACCTTTTCAAATTCTGAGCATGTGCTGTGTGACCATCTGAGGGGCATATACCCAATCATTTTGGCAGTTAAACAACTCTTCAATGGTTGAAAATATTCTCATCTGTGAAGAGGATATCTCTGTGTCTGTTGTTCACATACAGCTAGAGAAGTGCCTTTAATTTTATCACTCTCTGCTGCATAAGTTTTGGTGTTAAGAAGTGTCCAGTTATTTTTAACATGCTAAAAATACTTATGATCAGTAGGATGTTTGTGTATCAGACTATTAACTGTTATAACAATAAAGAAAATATCTGACGTCCAAATAGGAGGACGATAGCCTCGCACATAGGTCATCAGCTAGTACACGTGGCATCGTTCTCAGCGAAATGTACATCTCTTATGACATCACTTTCTGTGTTCTCACAGAATTATGGTGGAGGCATACCTTCACAGCCCTCATAAGTTGTTGCATCCTGTTCTTTGGCAGTCAGATGTGTCTTCTTTATTGTTATAGCAGTTAATATTCTGATACACAAACATCCTACTGATCGGAAGTGTTTTTAACATATGAAAAATAACAGGTGGCTGCATTCCAACCATGTGAAGTGCTATTACAGCTACATGGTTCTCATAATCTCCCCACTGCATGTTAACCCATACAACAGAATCACTATACCACACTTTCTCTCATTCATATTGTACTGCATCACAATTGCTATTTGCTACATGCATTATTTTTTGTTTGTTTTATTAGAATTTCAACTAACTTAGCTGAAATTGCTATGTACATTGTTTCATTATAATTTGTAGCAATGCTGAAATCTTTTTTTTTTTTGTTCTAGAGAAGTGCTCAATATTTACAAAAGGAACTTCCAGTAAGACTAGCACATCATGTTGCCAGATTTAGAAGCCTTCCGTTTATTGTTGGTTGTAATCCTACAATACTTAGTATAGTAAGTAGAATTAGAGCAGAATTTCTTTGCAGATTATTGTAATGATAAATGTAAACTGGCCAAAATTCTATATTTTAGTAATATCGTTGGAAACATTATAAATTACATCATCATCATTAAAATCCTGATATATATACCCTCAAGGGTTGTACAGGATATTATAGTATATGAGCACTAACTTCCTATCTACAATTTTCCTCCAAATCAGTCTGTTACTTGTCAAGACTCCAACATTATCAGATCTTATATTTCTATCTTCTAAGGCACTTTTAACTGTATCATTCCGCCTATATCTTGGTCTTCTTCTGGGTTGTTTTCTTGCCAACCTGACAGAGAACACTTGTTTTGCTAATCTTTCCTCGCCCATTCTGTTTAAGTGACCATACCACCTGAGATTAGCTCTGCTAACGCATTCCTGGATGCTGACAATGTCAAGTTCTTTCCTAATATCCTCATTTTTAATATGATATTGCCATTGATGCCATCTGTTCACACCTCTAATCTTTCTCAGGACTCTCATATCTGCGGTCTCTAGTATTTGGTCAAGTGTTTTACTTCTGACCAAGCTCTCAGGTCCATAAGTTAAAATTGGCTTAAATACTGTCTTGCATACAGCTAATTTAGTGTTTTTCACTGATTTATCTCTTATTCCATATAAATTTATTCAGTTGACTTCCTCCCATACCAGCTTTGTTGATTCTGTTGTCTATTTCCATATTTAATTTACCATCTTCACTAAAAATAATGCCTAAAATCTAGCTAAAACGTTTTACTTGTTCTATAGGTTCTCCATTCACAATGCAGTTAATATTTTCAATGTTTCTATCTATTTTCATTGTCTATCTTTTTAATGCTGACCTTCATACCATATCTATTACAACAATTATTCAATTTAGTCAGGGAATCTTGCAAACTTGTAGCAGATTTATTTAGAAGTATAACATTGCATAAAACAAATAGAGTGAGCAAATGTGGGGAAATATCAGAATGGGAACTGGATAATGAGCCTTATTTGTGCCTATGGTCCTATAGAATTTTCAACTAAGGTAGAAGTGGAGGAATTTTTTGAGGCTTTAGAGAAAGCAACTGACACAAAAAATGAAAAGCTGGTCCTTGTTGGGTATCTAAATAGCAGAGTAGGAAATGATTGTTAGATATACAAAATATTTTGGGAAAATTTGGTGAAAAGAGCAAAGCTAATAATTAATGCAAATACCTGTTGGATTTCTGCTCAGGACATGGACCTGGTTATTACTAATACCGTGTTCTAACATAAAAATGTGCTCAAATTCACATGGCAAGAAGAGGTGAAGAATAAGAAAGTCTCATTGACTATGTTATTGTTGATGGTAATGTTTTCTCTTTGGCGCAGGACACTAAAGTGTACAGAGGATTTGAAATTGGAAGTGATCACCATTTAGTCTTGAGCAGGATAAAATTGAATTTCGTATTGAAAATAACATATAAGAATGTTTTAAAGCAAATAAAAGTTGAGCAGCTCTCAGATATGAGCTGTAGACTAAAATACACAAACATTATTCAAAAAAAATGAAAAAGTTTGTGAACAGGAAACAAACCTTGGAGATTCAATGGCAAGCCCTAAAGAAAACATTGATTAATTTAGCCAGAGAGGCATGTGGTGAGGTTGTCTGCATGGATAGAAAAATCAGAACTCCATGCTGTGCACAGGAAGTTAAAGAGGCAGTGAAGAAAAAGAAGAAAGCATATCAAAAGTTCCTGGCAAATAAATCAGCTTGTGCGCTTAGAGAATATAGAGACAAATGCAAGAATACTAAACATTGTATAAAACTAGCTAAACAAGTCATGGGAAGACTTTGTCTTCTAAGTCTTCCCATGACTTGTTTAGTTTACCATACTTGAAGTAGAAAAAAGTCATCAAAAACCTGAAATGTGGAAATGCAGCAGGAGTAAATGATATTTGACCAGAAATGCTCAAGTATAGAGGTATAAAAGTTTTGCAGTGGCTGCACTGCTTAGTTCAGAAGGCCTGAACAGAGGGACAAATTCCAGAAGATTGGAGTAGAGCTCTCATAGTACCCATATATAAAAAGAGAAATAAAACTGAATGTGAGAATTACAGAGATTGAGTGTTCTGATAAGATTTATGCCAGTATACTTGAGAAACGGTTGAGAAGGATTATGGAAGAGAAGCTTGGTGAAGAACAAGCTGGATTGAGGCCAAATAGAGGCTGTCAGGATCAAATTTTCACTTTATGACAAATATTTGAAAAGTCTTGGGAATATAATGATCTGTATTTAAGTTTTGTAGATCTGGAAAAGGCATATGATAAGGTACCAGGAGAGGAGCTATTCAAAACTCTGCAGTTGTATGGTTAGTCAGTGGGGCATTATATCAAGCAATACTTAGTCTTTATTTGAGTTGTAAGTCAGCAGTTAGAATAGAAGTACTGGAAGATTGTTTAACTGTCTAATCTGATGTCAGACAATGATGTACATTATCTTCTCTGTTATTCATTGTCTATATGGATCACATTATGAGGGGAAGTCTTATTAAACCTGATATCAAAATTGGAGATGTTAATGTCAGCTCTTTGCTTTATGCAGATGATGGTATACTTCTAAATAAATCTGCTACAAGTTTTTGCAAGATTCCATGATTAAATGGAATAATTGTTGTAATAGATACCATATGAAGGTCAGCAATAACAAGACAAAGACAATGAAAATAGGCAGAAGCATTGAAAATATCAACTGCATTGTGAATGGAGAACCTATAGAACAAGTAAAACATTTCAGCTACTTAAGCACGATTTTTAGTATAGATGGTGAATTAATTATGCAAATAGACAACAGAATCAACAAAGCTGGTATGGTAGGAAGTCAACTGAATAAATTTATATGGAATAAGAGAGAAATCAGTCAAAACACTGAATTAGCTATATATCAAGACAGTATTTAAGCCAATTTTAACTTATGAATCTGAAAGCTGGTTTAGAAGTAAAACACTTGACTGGAGACTGCAGATATGAGAGTCCTGAGAAAGGTTAGTTGCATGACCAGATGGCATTAATGGCAATATCATATTAAAAAATGAGGAAATTAGGAAAGAACTTGACATTGTTAGCAGAGCTTATCTCAGATAGTATGGCCACTTAAACAGAATGGGAGAAGAAAGATTAGCAAAACAGGTGTTCTCTGCCAGGTTGACAGTAAAAAGACCAAGATATAGGTGGATTTATATGGTAAAAAGTGTCTTAGACTATAAAAATATAAGATTTGATAATGTTGGAGTCATGACAAGTAACAGTCTGATTTGTATAAAAATTGTAGATAGGAAGTTAGTAATGATGCAAATTTTTTGTGTAGTACTATCATATCCTGTATGCCCCTTGAGGTACATGTCAGGAATTTGATGATGATGATATTTAATTTAGTTACTGAATTTATCTTCAGTTTTCCTTACATTTATCATCTTCGATTCCTTTTTCAGTACCTTTTACTCCATTTCTATGCTTTTTCAATAGCCTCCAAAATATTTTCCCACCTTCCTGATATGTATTTTCTGTATTCTTACAAAAGTCTTCCCATGACTTTTGTTTAGCTAGGTTTATACAGCGCTTTCTATTCATTTTGCTTTTCATTCCATTAAACCTAATTATGAACATGTTTGGCAATCATCATTTTCCCATATTTCTGTTGAGTCTGTTAAAGCAAGAGCAGCAGCTGTCTAATATCCCTTTGTAGTAACTGCAAGCATTCTTAGCCTACTTTTTTCTTGTTTTATTCTAAACTCTGCCATATGGAACAGCCATCATCTTTAATAATTAAATTTAGTTTAATCCTTTATCCAAGTGTAAGCAAACAAAGTTTGCACCTGAATATCTTTAGGACTGAGGCAACTCGTAGTAAAGGTGGACCAAGCTCTCATCACTCCTTGTCTCAGTATCTCCCATAATGAAACTCACATCTCCTTGCAGGCATGTATAATGCTATGCATTAAGGGAAGGGACACTACCCAGACCGGTTTTGACCTTTATTGAGGTCTCGTCGGTGGGAGCCAGATCCAGAAGTGGTGATACTATGGCAGAAGCAGTGGAGAGGTCATATTTACCCATATGAGTTGCCAAAAGGTGTCTCACCTTATTATTAAATTACTCTGGATTTAGAGAAAGAGGTTGAAAGTTTATTTTCCACTTGGTTAGACTATAATAAATTTAGTTTAATCCTTTATCCAAGTGTAAGCAAACTAAGTTTGCATCTTAAGAATCTTCAGGACTGAGGCAACTTGTAGTAAAGGTGGACCAAGCCCTCATCGCTCTTTGTCTCAATATCTCCCATAATGCAAAGCACACTCCTTGCAGACATGTATAATGCTATGCATTAAGGGAAGAGCCACTACCCGTATAGGTAAATATGACCTCTCCATTGCTTCTGCCTTAGTATCACCACTTCTGAGTCTGGCTCCTACTGACAAGACCTCAATAAAGGTCAAAACCGGTCTGGGTAGTGACCCTTCCCTTAATGCATAGCATTATGCATCTCCACAAGGAGATGTGCTTCATTATGAGAAATACTGAGACAAAGAGTGATGAGAGCTTGGTCCACCTTTACTACAAGTTGCCTCAGTCATGAAGCTACTTCAGGTGCAATTGCTTACACTTGGATAAAGGATTAAACTAAATTTATTATAGTCTAACCAAGTGGAAAATAAACTTCCAACGTCATCTTGAAGTGTTCTAACTCGAGAAAAATCCGAATAAACTTCTTTTCCAGCCCTCAGCTGTTGAACTCCCCCCCCCCCCCCTCCTCGCACAGTCCTGAAGTACTGTAGGTTTTACCTTTCATGTATGGGAACAATTTTTTTTTTTTTTTTTTTTTTTTTTTTTTTTTTTTTTTTTAATGTAGATGCACAA
Source organism: Typopeltis vanoorti (assembly GCF_054136105.1). Taxonomy (NCBI): domain Eukaryota; kingdom Metazoa; phylum Arthropoda; class Arachnida; order Uropygi; family Thelyphonidae; genus Typopeltis; species Typopeltis vanoorti. The sequence goes on from NC_143559.1 coordinate 120,908,922, forward strand.
TGCATCATTCTTAAAATAAAAAAAACAGAAAACTGTATGTATGCAGTTTTGCCTCAGGTTTTCTGTTGAATAAATTTTCCATAATTCGGTAATGTTAATTCAGAAACAAATTATTCTCTATTATACATAAAATATTGAAATCAAAATGTGCTGAAGACAATTTGATTTCAGTATTATCCAAGTTCATTATGGTGGAATTGTTTCTTATTGTATGCATTGTTTATGCATCTTTGTGTGCTTTTTTTCCTCCAGTAAATGAAAAGATATGAAAAAATGTATGCTCTAAATTCACTAATATCATTGCATAAATCACTTTTTTTATTTTTGTGATTCCCACTATAGTACGTTAGTACCGTGGAATAAGGATTTTGTACTTTATTTTTTTATACATGGCCTGAAAATCCTGCTCCTGAGACCAAACGTGGATTTTTTTTCAAGTCACTTCGGCCAATAAGCAATGTCCTTGCAAATCTTTGGACAGGATTGGCAGAAAGAGGTTAAATGTTGTGTGTCTTGGGGGAGAATTGTAAAATATGCAGTACTTATTGTTAATAAATTCACATAATAAAATTTAAACATCAAGATATGATATTGTTTAAATTGCAAAAAAAAATAATCGTCTAGAAATTTTAATGACAAGCCTTTCTTTTTTTTTAATTTCTGAAAAAGGAGATTCAAGTTTTGTAAGAAAAAAGGGAATAACATTTTGATGACGTGCACTATTACTATTCTGATTATAATTAAATTGATTTGATACAATTTCTTTTTGGATTGTGTAATTGGTAGCTCATACATAGTGTTGATGTACTATGGGTTTAACTTTTTTTTGGCTGGGATTCATTAAAAAAAAAGAACAGCTTGTCTGTGCTTAATATTGATTTCAGTAGGTGCAGTATTAAAAACATAACTTGAAATCTGATAATTTATGATAGCCTAAGCAAGTGTATGTTAGTATAAATAAATATGCACTGAGATACTGCTTTATTACTATAAATTAAAGATGCCATGAAATTATATTCTTGGTTTAATCCTTTATCCAACTGTAAGCAAACAAAGTTTGCACGTGAAGTATCTTTCCGACTGGGCTATTTGAATATAGAGGCTAATGACTTCATATCAATTAATTGCCTTAGTATTCCATAATGCATAGCATTATACATACCCTAAAGGATGTGTGCATTATGGGAAGGGCCACTACCCAGACCATTTTCGCCATTGAAAAAGTAAAGGAGTGTCACTATAGGCCTAGAGTAGAGGGATGCAAGAGAACCTTATAGTGTTAGGAGAAAGAAAAGACCTGGGTTCAATTCCCGTCAGTGACTTGAGGAACCTTTATCTGGTCTCTTTCAACTAAAGGTGAGTTAGCCAGTCTCATACAGAGGTAGGGTTTTTTCACTCAGAAACTTGGATTTTTCATCCCTCAGAACAGACAAACCAGTGTCCTGTGAACACATGGATTACTGTCATGAATATGTCCCGTCCCTGCCACATGATGGTCCCAAACCCGGATGAAATTGGGGGGGTTGGGGAAAGCTATAGTGAACTACCCTGTAAAAAAACTCATCTGGAATACTTTGTGGGCAATGCCTATAAAGTCACCTACGGTTGGAAACGACTGAAAGGGAAAACTAGTAAAAAACAGATAAATAGTATGAGAGATGGGGAAAAAGGCCTTAGCTCTTCTATGTCATCATATAGCCAAAGGCTGACTGTTTTCCTTTTTCACCAGTCTCATGCAGATGAACAACCGAAAGACCAATTGGAACTAAAGTGCAAAGATGACTGACACCCAGGTGGTTAGCCTTTTATCTGAGTTAACTGCCTTGAGTTATCCTTCTCTACCTGGAATTGTGCTACAGTCATCCCTGCAATTGACTATAAGAACACACTGAACTAAGAGGATGGATCCATTTAAAAAACCTCTCAGAATAAAAATAGACAATTTTACCCCCCCCCCCTAGTGAATATTACATAATGTGGGTGGTCCTACACTACCTAGTCAAAAATTTGATATCTCTTAGAATGCATCTTTCTAAATTGTTTATGAATGGTAAACTAACAGGTTTTAATCTTAAAATTCCTGAAGCATTGCCACCCAATAACAAAGTCAAATTGTCCTTGGCTGCCTTGAACCCAGAGACAGAACTTTTTTCATGAGCAGTGAAGGTTGGGTAGCTTTTCCAGTACAGACCCATTTCATCTACATTAAAAACTAAATTTAGGTTAAGCTTTTTTCATTGACAGGTTTTTGAAAATGAATTGGAAATTCATTTGCAGCTGTAATAGTAGCACTAGCTGCTTCTCCTGACATTTTAACATTAGGGATTTTTGTCCTGTTCTTGAATCCAAAATAAATATCCTCTACTAGCAGTAAAATCATTAGAACCACCGTCTTTACTGCTTAGCTCATCAAAGATTTTGCTTTATACCTGATATTTTGTTAGAGGAAGATGATGCTGGTCATGCTTGTCAATCTTCAGGGCAAGCTTTTCCATTTTTTCAACTCTTTCTATTCTGGAAATAGGAATAGGTGTTCTAAGATGCTCCCACATCAATATTGACTGCTTATTAGGAAGATTGCTTTGTTGGCTTAGCATTTTTCATTATAGTTGTTACAGATGATGCTAAATTGAAGGCATGACACACATCTGACAGTTTCACCTTTCTCCATTTCCCGAATAACTTCATTTTTTATTTTTTTACATTGTTTTTTAGCCTCTTGTCCAGTTGCACATGATAACACATGTTTTGGGAGCATGGTGGTAGATATTTGAAAATACTGTATTAATAAAAAGAAGAGTGCAAGTTGGACCACAAATGCATAACACCTAGAAAAATTGAGAGCAACAGGAGGGAAAAAGAAGGCCCTTTTTAAAGGGACTACAGAGTAGGAGTGGCCATCAAGGTGAACATAGGAACCAATCAGACTTAACTTTTGAGTTAAATTTTGAGTCTGTGAGAGGCACAAAAGTGAAGCCGGCATAAATTAAAGTGGTATAAACAGAGTCCTTTTACTAACATTGCTTTAGTCATACCCGTGTCAGGATGTTTTTAAGCAATGTTAGTAAAAGGACGGTCAATTTTACATAACAGTGAGCTAATATAATTTATTTTATATTATTATTATTATTTTTTATAGCATGAACAGTACATCAGAGCTTTTTACATCGCTTCAGAATTTCCACTGGTAAGTTTATATTTTCTCATAATATATAAACAAAACTTTGCTTTTTTACTTCAGTTAGTTTTCCTACAGTTTAAATTATTTCCATGAACTATTTAAAATGAGATAAGGCCAGCAATCAAGGCTGATTTATAAAATGACTAGCGGAAGTCAGTTTTGCAACTGACTTCCACTTAATAATCTGCTTTATATTTATTAAAATGCAGTGGTTCATATCAAATATATAGCAGATATGGATATGTAACATGGACTGTGGAATATCCCTCTCCATTAATTAACCAGTGAAGTGATTGCAAAAAATAAAAAAGTTGTCTTGACAAACTTAAAAACAAATCTGAAATGTGAAAAGGCAGTTAGAATATATAATGTTCAACCAAAAATACTTAATCAGGTATAAAAGTTTTACAGTGGCTGCCCTGTAGTAATTCATCTGAGGCAGAGCTCTTAAATCCAATGCAAGTCTGCTGAATTCCTTAACTGAATTGAATAACTGCTGTAACAAATTTGGCATGATAGTCAGCAATAAAGAGAGAAAAACTTATAAAAAGGAACAAACAAGGTAGCAAATTAAAAATATACGACAGAATAAGGAAAGTTGGTATGATTGGGGTAGATCAGTTGAATAAATTTATATGGAATAAAGAAATTAGTTGAAATACTAAACTTAGATATATACATTTTCTAGCCAGTTTTAACTTGCTCTGAATGACTGAAGTAGAATACTCATCATAAGGTTTAATGGAATAAATAAATAAATAGCCATTTGAGGTAGAAGTAAAATAGTTGATCAGACTAGGGACCATAGATATGAGAGTTGGAGAAAAAAAAATTAGGAAAGTGAAGAGATGACCTGAATGGCTAAATCATATTAAAAATTAAGTTATTATGAAGGAACTTGATATTTATCAGTGTCATTCAGGAATGTGTGAGCACAGCTAATCTGAACTGGTATAATCACTTAAACAGGAATGGGTGAGAAAATATTAGAAAAACAGGTTTGATGCCAGGGTGGTAGTAAAAAAAAAAAAATATGTATATATATATAGATAGATAGATAGACCAAAATATAAGTGCTGACAGATAATAGAGGAAAAGCTTGATGGAAAGTTTTCAGAATGCACACTCAGCAAAGATTGAGAACAAAACAATCCCAAGAATAAGAAGAATGGAGATCAACAGTAGCATGCTTTGTGGTGATCTCAAATTATTGTTCTTGGGAAGATAGGCTGTGGGCCAAAATTTGCAACTTTTCCTTTCCATTCTATTGTAGTTAAATAGGTTCTGTACAATTTTAATCACGTCCATGAACAGTCTATGATTTAGTAGCCTGGCTTTCTTCCACCTGATGAAATGGTCTTCATCCAAGGCATATTGTGCTAATCTGCTTTTAGGTTGCCATACTGAATGTACATTTATTTGTTCTTGTTTTACTGACCAAGATGGTGTGTGTCCAAAATACTGGGTCCTATATTTACAGAGAATACTATTGACACCTGAGAAGAATTGTTGATGTATTGTCAACATCAGTTCTTATATTTTTTTCCTAGGACACTTCTGACTACATCATTTCACCTTAGTCCTTTGTCTTTTTTGATCTTTTCCTTGCCACCTAGACATCAAACTTGTTTTCTGACTTTTCCTTTCCATTCTGTTAAGTGATCATACTACCACCTTGACTCCAATCATCTGGAATTTGAGCTTGTAACCAGGTCTTTGAATTATGCAGTATGGCCACGGTTTTATACCTTTTGTATTTGAGCATTTCTGGTCATTATCAGTCTGCCTTTTTCATATTATTGGGTTTTTGATTGTTTTATCTACCTCTAGTATTGATATCTACTCCTGATTTTATTCCTCTTGAATTTATTCTACCACCATGCTATCACTGCTTGCTTCGGTTAGCAATCTTTCAAAGTAATTACTCCAGACATACAAAATGTATCTTTTATCTTCAGTTTTAATGTCACTTTTATCATCTGATTCCTTTATAATACTCTTTCCTCTATTTCTAAGCTTTCTCAAATAGACTTCAGAATATTTTGCCACCTTCCTGATATTTATTTTTTGTATTCTTACCAAGGTAAGACAAGGATGCTCAAGTATGAGGATATAAAAGTTTTGCAGTTGCTACACTGCATTAATTCAGAGGGCCTGGTCAGAAGGTCAAATTCCCAATGATTGGAGTAGAGTTCTCATAGTACCAATCTATTAAAAAAAAGGAGGGGGGGATAAAACAATGTAGGAATTAAAGAAATTTCTTAACTAAGTGTTCCAGGTAACATTTATGCAAGCATATTTCAAAAGAGGTTGAGAAAGATTGGGGAAAAGAAACTTGATCAAGCTGGGTTTAGGCCAAATGGAGGTTGTCAAGATCAGATTTTCACTTTAAGACAAATCATGAAAATATAAGGATCTGTACTTAAGTTTTGTAGATCTGGAAAAGGCATATGACAAAGTGCTCAGAGGAAAGCTTTTCAAAACACTACAATTATAATGGGTGAATTGAACATTATACAGCGCAATTCATATTTAAGTTGTCAGTCAGCAGTTCCAATTGAAGGAAATACAGAAAAATGGTTTGATGTAAAATAAGGAATATGACAGGGATGCACATTATCTCCACTCTTCTTCATCATTTATATGGATCACATTACGAAAAAAAAGGGCATCAAGCCTATTAAAATTGAGGATGTCAAACTTAGCTCTTTGCTTTATGCAGATGATGTTGTACTCCTAAACACATCTAGCACAATTCTCCAAGATTCACCAACTAAATTGAATAACAGCTGTTACAAATTTGGCTTGAAAATCAGCAATAAAAAGACCAAAACTACGAAAATAAAAAATGATGCTACAACATGACAAAATTTCATGCCGGCTGGGGCGTCACCTGGTTAAACAAGGCCCCATTGTTTTCGCCAGGGAACCAGGGCGAACAGCGAAAAGTCAGCTACTGGAACAAATCTGAAAACAAACCCCAACTCAACATCACCATAAGAAGCCTGAATGGCAAAGAAATGGAGCTAGTTGAGGAATTAGATAAGTAACAGATTGATATAATAGGGGTGACTGAAACAAAAAAGACAAAAACTGGTAAGATCTTTCTGAGCAATATATACAAAATTATATTCAGGCAATGACAATCAAGGAAAAGAAGGAGTAGCCATAGTATTCAACACAAAATACGAGGCTAATCTTCTTGAATGGCTGAGTAATGTGGGCAAATATCAGTCTCAAGTAGAGTAATGTGGGCAAATATCAGAATGGGGAACTGGACAATGAGACATATTTCTGCCTATAGTCCCACAGAAGGTTCTACTAAGGTAGAAGTGGAGGAATTTTTTGAGGCTTTAGAAAAAGCAACTGACACAATGAAAAAGGAAAAGTTGGTCCTTGTTGGGGATCTAAATAGCAGAGTAGGAAATGATTGTGAGACATACAAAAATATTTTGGGAAAATTTGGAGAAAAGAGCAAAGCTAATAATAATGGCAAATATCTGTTGGATTTCTGGCTCAGGATGGACTGGTTATTACTAACACCATGTTCCAAAATAAAAATGTGCACAAATTCACATGGAGAGAAGAGGCTAGGAATAAGAAAAGTCTCATTGACTATGTTATTGTTGATATTGATGTTTTCTCCCTGGTGAAGGAGACCAGAGTGTACAGAAGATTTGAAATTGGAAGTGATCACTATTTCGTCTTGAGCAGGATAAAATTGAATTTCATATTGAAAAGAAGAACATGTAAGAAAGTTTTATCATCATCATCAAATTCCTGCCATGTACCCTCAAGGGGTGTACAGGATATGACAGTACTACATGAAAAAATTACATCATTACTAACTTCCTATCTACAATTTTCCTCCAAATCAGTCTGTTACTTGTCAAGACTCCAACATTATCAGATCTTATATTTCTATCGTCTAAGGCACTTTGTACCCTATCAATCCACCTATATCTTGGTCTTCCTCTGGGTCGTTTTCATGCCAACCTGGCAGAGAACACTTGTTTTGCTAATCTTTCCTCTCCCATTCTATTTAAGTGACCATACCACCTGAGATTAGCTCTGCTAACGCATTCCTGGACGCTGACAATGCCAAGCTCTTTCCTAATATCCTCATTTTTAATATGATATTGCCATTGATGCCATCTGTTCACGCCTCTAATCTTTCTCAGGACTCTCATATCTGCGGTCTCTAGTCTTTGGTCAAGTGTTTTACTTCTGACCCAGCTCTCAGATCCATAAGTTAAAACTGGTTTGAACACTGTCTTGTATACAGCTAATTTAGTGTTCCGACTAATTTCTTTCTTATTCCATATGAATTTAATCAATTGACTTCCCACCATACCAGCTTTGCTGATTCTGTTGTCTATTTCTATATTTAATTTAGCATCTTCAGTAAAAATTGTGCCTAAGTAGCTGAAATGTTTTACTTGTTCCACAGGTTCTCCATTCACAACACAGTTGACATTTTCAATGATTCTACCTATTTTCATTGTCTTTTTATTGCTGACCTTCATAGCATATCTATTACAACAGCTATTCAATTTAGTCAGAGAATCTTGCAGACTTGTAGCGGATTTATTTAGAAGTATAACATCATCCGCATAAAGATAAGAACTGACATTAACATCTCCAATTTTGATATCAGGTTTAATACCACATTCCTTCATAATGTGATCTATATAGATAATGAATAACAGAGGGGATAATGTACATCCTTGTCTCACACCAGATTTAACATTTAACCATCTTCCTGTACTTTCTTCAATTCAAACTGCTGACTTACAACTCAAATAAAGACTAAGTATTGCTTGATATAATGCCCCATTGACACCACATACCTGTAGTGTATTGAATAGCTTCTCTCTTGGCACCTTGTCATATGCCTTTTCCAAATCGACAAAACTTAAATACAGATCTTTGTTATATTCCCATGCTTTCTCGACTATTTGTCGTAAAGTGAAGATCTGATCCTGACAGCCTCTATTTGGCCTGAATCCAGCTTGTTCTTCACCAAGCTTTTCTTCCACAATTCTTCTCAACCTTTTTTCAAGTATACTTGCATAGATCTTGCCAGGAACACTCAGTAGGGAAATACCTCTGTAATTCTCACATTCAGTTTTATTTCCCTTTTTATATATGGGTACTATGAGAGCTCTACTCCAATCATCGGGAATTCGTCCGTCTGTCCAGGTTTTCTGAACTATGCAGTGCAGCCACTGTAAGACTTTTATACCACCATACTACAGTATTTCTGGTCGAATATCATCCACTCCTGCTGCCTTTCCACATTTCAAGCCTTTGATGGCTTTTTCTACTTCAAGTATGGATATGTATTCCTGACTGCATGCCTGGTCAGTGTTTTTTATCAATGTGCTGTCATCACTGCTTGTTTCATTTAGCAGTTTTTCAAAGTAATTACTCCATACTTCATGGATATCTTTTTCTCCTGTTTTCATGTCACCTTTATCATCTCTAATTTCTTTTACAGCACTCTTTCCTCCATTCCTAAGCTTCTTCAACAACCTCCAGAATATTTTGCCACCAAGAAAGTTTTAAAGCGAATAAAAGTTGTGCAGCTCTCAGATGTGAACTGTAGACTAAAACACAAAGATTATTGAAGAAAAAATGAAAGAGTTTGAGAACAGGAATCAAACCTTGGAGTTTCAATGGCAAACTCTGAAGAAAACATTGATTGGTTCTGCCAGAGAGGCATGTGGTGAGGTTGTCTGCAAGGATAAAAAAATCAGAAGTCCCTGGTGGACACAGGAAGTTAAAGAGGCAATGAAGGAAAAGAAGAAAGTATATCAAAAGTTCCTGTCAAATAAGTCAGCTTGTGCTCTTACAGAATACAGAGACAAATGTAAGAAAGCTAAACAGTGTGTAAAACTAGCTAAACAAAAGTCATGGGAGGACTTTGGCAAGAACATAGAAAATAAATATCAAAAAGGTGGTAAGATATTCTGGAAGTTGTTGAAGAATCTTAGGAATGGAGGAAAGAATGCTTTCTTGACAAATAGTCGAGAAAGCATGGGAATATGACAAAGATCTGTATTTAAGTTTTGAAAAGGCATATGACAAGGTGCCAAGCGAGGAACTATTCGATACCTACAGTTATATGGTGTGAATTGGGCATTATATCAAGTAATAATTAGTCTGTATTTGAGTTGTAAGTCGGCATTTAGAATTGAAGGATGTACAGGAAGATGGTTTAATATTAAATCTGGTGTGAGACAGGGATGTACATTATCCCCTCTGTTTTTCATTATCTATATGGATCACATTATGAAGGAAAGTGGTATTAAACACGATATCAGAATTGGAGATGTTATTGTCAGCTCTTTGCTTTATGCGGAAGATATCATACTTTTGAATAAATCCTTCTCAATGTTTCAGCCAATAATATATAGTGTTAGGGACCATGAGATGGTGGCAGTTGTCTGCTCCCTCTGATGCCAATTAAACTTGCAACCAGTATTAAAAAATTAGTGTTAAATGGCCTCACCTCCTTTCTTTGGAAATAAAGGCATTAACAGATTTTTTTTATTCTCTATATTCTATTCTATATAGTCAGATTTATCATCATCATGAAATTCCTGCCATGTGCCCTCAAGGGGTGTACAGGATATGAAGAATTTACACCATTACTAACTTCCTATCTACAATTTTCTTCCAAATCAATCTGTTACTTGTCAAGACTGCAACATTATCAGATCTTATATTTCTGTCGTCTAAGGCAGTGATTCCCAAACTTCTGGATGTCAGGGCCCCTTTTGCAAAAATTAAAATATTTCATGGCCCCCCTCGAAAAAAAATCGTAATAGAGAGAGATATTATTATAATATTTATTGTATTTATATTCAATACAAAACATACACAGCGAATATTGCAAAAATCAAATGCATATATTACATTTTTTGCCTCTTACTGTTTGGTTCTGAAGACTATGCAGGGTGTACTGGTAAAATATGAAATACTGTCCTTTTTTTCTGTCTGTTTCTGCTTCTTCTGACTTTCACGGGAATTTTTTTTTATTTTTTATCAGCCACTTATCCATCTCAGGGTTAAATTTTTTAACGTAGAATAGATCAAATAATATCACCACTTACCGATACTGACACACCACAGACTGATAACATGAAATTAGTGAATATTACCTGAATAAGGGAATCCCCAGACCAGGAACATTTTTCTCTTTTGTGACTTTTCTCCCTTTAAGGTAATTAAGCCTAACGCAAAACAGACAGCAAAGGCACATTATTAAAATGTGCATATGATTGGTGCGGTATTAACAAAAGATCACGCAACCGAAAGATAAAAGCATAGCTGACAATTGAGTTGAAATGCTAACTCTCTTCAACCGAATTCCATATGTGAAACTGCCATAACATTCATTATATATATATTACTTAGTTTTAACACTTTTACGAATTTTAACACATTCGGTTGAATTTTATTGCTGCCTTGGGAAATCGAAAATCGAACTTGCACACATCTAATTAATAACAATAGTTTTTAGTTAGATACTGTGTTTGCCCATGCGACATATAGTTTTGTATCAGTCTATACAGCATAGTTTCTGTATGAGGGGACGTGCGATTCATTAATTGGTGTGTTTTTATCGCAGTTGTCTCTAATTGCACTATTTGTTGAGAAATATATTACACAGACTCCTAATACCTTATTCACTGGCATAATAAAAGTACTTGTTTTTATTGCCTCTGCAGTATAGTGGCTGTTAGGGAGGGCGTGTTGTTTACCACTGCAAGCGAGTTACTATCTCCCCACATGAACTTGTTTAAGCTATTTTTCATGTGTGAAGTATATGCGAAACTTTTATTGGTAACAGAAAACTAGCTCGGATGACAGTGATAATATAGAACGAGTGTTGATATGTATATAATGTCAGTATCAACAGTCCCTAATTACGAACGCGTGATGAAAGGGACAGGAAGATTTGGAGCTTCCCTGGAGAGCATTCGAAGTAAATACAATTAACCACTGCTTTGAAATGAAACATATGAATAAGCAATATTTATTAATATTCATTAAGTGCCGAAATACGCAGGAAGCAAAGTTTGTGAACCAACACTGATGTGTGAATTTTTCCATTAAAATATAAAAAATAACAAAGAAATAATAAATAATAAAACTAAATACATTTCTTTTAAAATAAAAAAAAAAATCTACTTAGTCTTAAAACATTTTAAATTTGTTTTCATTATTTCATGGACCCCTCAACAAAACCTACGCCCCCCAGTTTTGGAAGCGCTGCCTTAGACAATAGAAATATGAGATCTGATAATGATAATATTGGAGTCTTGACAAGTAATAGACTGATTTGGAGGAAAATTGTAGATAGGAAGTTAGTAATGATCTAAATTTTTCATGTAGTACTATCATTTCCTGTACACCCCTTGAGGGTACATGTCAGGAATTTGATGATGGAAAATTCACAATTTTTTTTAAGTTGGAATAGTGTGCATAGGAGATAGTTGTTAACGGAAGTGCTTTAGATTTTAAACATGTGAATGAAAGATTATATGCAATAAGAAACGGAACAAATTGTTTTAATTTATGGATTATAAATGCTCGTGCACTATCAGAAGAAAAAGGTATAGAGAAATGGGATTTTTTTTTTCCTGTAAAATGGAAAGGCTGTTAGCTTTGGCACCATCGAATGATAATAAACATGATCATTGAAGATTCCTGGGTTGGACAGGAACATGTTTATAAAGGAACAGTTCAGAAAACATAGTCTGCATACCCACTGTAATGGAGAGAAACTGATATTTTGCTGTAAGTAAAAATGTGGTTATATGCTGTACATCTTTTACTCAAAGACTTCCATAAAAGATCTGCATCGAGTATTATGTATGTAAAATCATGCAGTGGTGTTTGTTGGGGTTCAGATCATAATCTGATCAAAATTAAGTATAAGTGCAGAATCTTAATAAAAAAAAACAAAGAAATGGAAGAGCACTAAAATTTAACTTGCAGTGGATGAAGCTATGAGAACCAATTTCCATTATGAAGTTCAAGAATAAATAACTGAAAATATAAATATAGAACAAGATAGAAAGAAACCGAACATATATTAAGAAAATGGATTCTGAATATTGCAGAAGAAACTCTAGGATATGAAAATAAGCAAAAGAAAATATTGGTTTGGAACATCTCTGGGGTATACTGGCATCTCATAATCTATTCATTGTTGACATTTTGTAGTATCACATTTGTGGAAGGATTATTTAGTAGTACTTCCTGTATTTCTTTACCAGAAGCAGCTTCTGTAATCATAGGCACCATCCACTGAGTATCATTGTCTTAAATTTTGTGTAGATGGCATATCCGTTCCTGGGTGAATGATAAAATTCTGTGATTTCCATATAGTCTTCTTGATACAGAGATGACAGGAAATCCTTTGTTTTGCCTCTGTACTCATAGACGCAGGTAGCTTACCAGTTTCTTCCAAAACTTGTCATAGATCTTATAGGAGCTTAGTCAGGTTCATGTTTGTGTCCCTATGGAAGTTTTCATCTCCTGTGTGTGTGTGTGTGTGTGTGTGTGTGTGTGTGTGTGTGTGTGTGTGTGTGTGTGTGTGTGTGTGTGTGTGTGTGTGTCTACGAGGAGGTGTTCAAAAAAAGACTGAACTTATTAAATACCACACCAACTGGTACAGAGAGTGCACTGTGGCTACTGAATGCACCTAGTAGCAGGTTTTGACAACAATCTGCAATTTGTCCTGTTCTGCTATGAGTATTAGTTGAGTTACATCTGCTGAAGCGAGCACATGCATAAGCTGTTCATTGGATTAGTGATGAAGTGACAATGAAAGCTGGAATGTGTGTGTGAAATTTTGCACAAACTTGGTAAAAAATTTTAGAGACATTTCAGTTACTTAACCAAGCATAAAGGCAGGACTGTATTGTATGAGCCGAATGTAGTGCTATGAGTGGTTTAAGCATTTTAAAAAGGCAGAACATTGGTCAGTGAGGATCCCAGGCCTGGACAACCTTCCACATCAACAGACGATGACCGTGTTGAGAGACAGTTTGTGCTGTGATTTGCAGAAGTCGTCGTTTAATTCATTGTCAGCAACCTCTCGGTTATTGACAAAGTGGGCATCAGCATAGGATCTTGCCATCAAATTTTGACTGAAAAGCTTCAGATGCATTGTGTCATTTCAAAATTCTTGCCGCATTTGTTGACTGAAGAACAAAAAGAGATTCGTGTTGAAATCAGTCAGGAACTGCTTGCCGATTCAAATGGTAATGAAAACTTTCTTAAGAACATCATAACAAATGAGACATGGGTTTATGGCTATGATGTTAAACCGAGATGCAATCGTCATAGTGGATGGGGAAAGGGTCTCCTTGACCACAAAAAGCATGGAGGAGTCGGTCAAAGATCAAGGTGATATTGGTCGTGTTTTTTGATTGGAAAGGCATTGCCCATTATGGATTTGTACCACGTGGTCAGATGGTAAACAGAGAGTTGCACTAGGAAGTTTTAACATGTTTGAGGGATGCTGCGTGCAGGAAGAGGCCTGAATTGTGGGAAAACTAGACTTGGATGTTGCACCACAACAATGCACCGGCTCACATGTCGCTCCTCATTCGCAGTTATATGGCAAAAAAAAAAAAAAAAAAGACATTTGTTGTGCCCCATCCACTCTGTTCTCTGGACTTAGCTCCAACAGATTTTTTCCTGTTTTCCAAACCATAGAGAAGAGTCAGAAAAACTCAGTAAGAGAACTGCACGCCATCACAGAAAGCAATGGAAGAAATGTTGGGGATGGTCTATCGCCAGTAGAGGCGGGGGGGGTGGGGGGGGAACTACTTTGAAGAGGACAGTGCTTAAAATGTTGTAAAATGAGCAATAAAGTCTTTATAGCAAAAGTTTGGTCTTTTTTTGAACACTCCTTGTATGTAGCATCCTAATCATAGATGCATCTTTATTAAATGAATAACATCCATGTCTGAAGGATGATTCACCTAGAAACCTCAATAGGATGGCTATTACAGAGAGCATCACAGGTTTGACTATATTAGCAACAAACTGTCTATATATCATATTCAGAAAAAATGGTCAGCACGGAGAGCTGAATAAAAGATGTACAGCCATAAATTAGTTCACCATTTCATTCTATTGTTACAGGATTGCCAAACCACTGATGAGCCAATTTATGAGCAGCAGTAACAGCAATCTACTGTTTTCTCTCAGCTGATGTGTTCTTAGAATCAAATTAGAATCAACTTTTCTGATGTGTTACCAAATTCCAATTTTCCATAGTACCAGAGGAAAAAATCAGCTATAGCAATAAGGTCCATTTTTGGCAAAGGGTATAGAACACCAAAATATTCCTTATAAAATGGCAATGCTTTTGTTGCAACTCTAAAGCAAACTGTCACTGTTCCTTCTTTCCAACTGGTATATAAACTCTTAGTGTAATGCCATCTGCAGACTGCCTTTCTACATGGTCATATTCTCCTACTACACATGCAACAAGATTTGCAGACATCAGAGGACTTCAGTGAACTTCATGGAGAGATGGATCTGAGGCAATTGAGCATTTTTAATAACACTGAAACATATGTTGAAACCTGTATTGTTGTAGCAAGAGTGGAGGGTTTGATTTCAGCTTTTGTTAAAAAATACTTAGAAAATTTTTTGGGTCAGTTAATAATAATGGTATCTGGAGGATCAGCTACAACCATGTGTTATATCAACTCTAAGGATAAATATCTAGTTCAAGTGTTCAGAAAGTTACAGTGGCAAGACATGTTTTTTGAATGGAAAATGACAGTATTCTCAAGGAGACTATAAATAGTAAAATTTTTGGTAAAAAGACCAAAAAGGAAACTAAGGACAAGATGGATAGTACCATTAGTAAAGATAGCAACATTATATTGTAATTTCCATAAAAAAAAGTAAAATTCTGGACAGGCAGTTTGGAGGCAACAAATCTGGGGAGGGGGGCAGAGCCATAAGAGGAAGAAGATTGAGATAGTGGAGATACTTTTTCTCTTTCAAATTTTATACATTTTTCCAATTTAAAGCTTAGTAGCAATTCACAACAATGTAAATCAAATGACCAGCACTCCAATATTCTAAACAAATAATAAAATATCACCCAATTGGAAAGAGAAGGTGCGTAGACCTCAAAGGATTTTAGATGGATAATGAGACTGGAACAGACCAATATGGTCTATATCAATAATTAGTGTTATGATGATGAACAGTGTACCAAGGAGGATTCCAAAGACATGTTTAAAGAAGGCAAAATAGTTATTCAAGACTAGTTTAGAACTAAAATTACAAGACAACTATGGGATTCTCTGTGGTCTGCTTGCATAGGTTTGTAAAAGAGATCTCTTGCTTGAGCAATTTATTTGCATTCCATGATAAAGAAACAATTGGATAAGGGAAACTTGTATGGTGATATTTTTGAGCTTTGTGAAGGCATTTGACAGTACTCCATAGCAGTACATAAAATTATAAAATCTTGCTAGGCATCAAAATGTACCTCCTTACTAAACACAAATCAATTTCTGTAGTGCATTTTCAAAAGAAAATATTTAATTTTTTTATTGATTTGAGGGTGCTAAGGGAACTGATATGTTATCTTTGCAATTTTTAGTACCAAAAACTACTGTTCACAAACAGCAGTTTTTAGACAAAAATTCTACTGAAAAAAAATGAAACTGATATTTCATTAATATTGACAAATTTGTAAAAATTAATTTCAGATTCGTCAAGAAGGAGATATGTTCAAGCATGCTTTTGCATAATGTGTGATATACAGCCATGAATATCTTAATACTGATGTTCAATAAACAGCAGTTTTTTGCATCAGTTACTTTTTTCTGACACCTCATTCTTTATTGTAAACTTCATTGGAACCATAAGTATACTGTATGTTTCATTGTCCAAATTTTCCATGTTAAATTTGTCTAATTTTTTATCTGAAACTGCATCTCATTCACAAAGTTTATCTGTGCATTTAGTGATAAATATTATAGATGCCAAATCCTTTTTTTCTGTTCATCTTATCCTTCATATACCATTATTTTTGAGATTCAGATTGGTTTTCATGAATAAAAAACTTAAAACATTCGTTTTCCTGCTATGTATGTATGATTTCCTATTATAGGTTACTGATTTTGAAAAAGAGAAGCGCTTCTGTGATATGTTACAAGAGCTCTTGGATGAACACAAAGATATTGTAACTCAGCTTGCTGCTGGATTTCGAGAATGCCGAAAACACATAAAGGTAAAATTATGATTTGTTAGTATTTACTGTTTGCTGCCTTCGTACAAAGATGTTTTACATTACAGAATAAAATGGGGTATTTAAAAAAAAATGTAACTAGAATTAGTTTCTTAGAGACTAATTTTAGTTGGAATTAGTCTCTAAGCAGTATTTAAAAGAAAATAAAAAAAAAGTAAAACAAACTACAAAAAATGTATATATATAAACAGTTTGCCTATAGTACTACTAATGTACTATAGGTTTACAACCTTTCGTGGGTAGGAGTTGCATAAAAAATCCAAACAAATAGAAAAAAAATAAAACATTACTGTCATCTTTTTGCACTATAAGGTGAAATCTTCTATAATTAACCTATACAAAATATTTTTTTCTGCTTTAAACTTGCCAAAGTGTATTTTTTATACTGAATTTAGCACGAAAGTGGAAAGGGAAGTCTTTAAGATTACCCATATTTTGATCTAATGTCATTAGATATTTTTTCAAAAGAGTAGCAAAATTGAACATCTTAATGCTCTTGTTATTTTGAAAAACAATGCTTTCCAGAACATCTGATATCAGCATTTTTTTTTTTTAAATTAAAGTTTAATACTGCATTGAAACAAATTTAATTCTCAATAGTTTCCTTTGCCTTTAAGCTGATAATGCTCTCTTGTCTACTGTTTTCTCATTTATTATGATTAGCATCAAATTCCTGGATAACTTATGTACAGGATACAGTTGACTCATTATAACAGATTTTCTCAGTATAACAAACTAATGAAAAAGTTCCTACCAATGCTTCATAGATATATATTGTTATGCTACAAGAAATATGCTGTAGCAAACTGTGCAATATAACAAACTAATTTTTTTAAGTTAAGGGATATTACATCCCATATTGTTTCTTAGCCGAATAAGAAACTCAGAGTTTTATGCCAAATATAGAAACTATATAAAGTTCGGCGATTCCAAGCATAAGCAAATACCTGGATAGTGCAACACCTGACCCATTTGGTAGTGCAAACTGAGGCAACTCATAGTAAGGGTGGAGCAAGCTCCGATCACTATTCTTGATATTTACCAATAATGTGAACTTAGCTCCTAGGAGCTGTATTACTCTTCTACATTATGAGAGGTCACTACCCAGACTGGTTTCAACCTTTATTGAGGTCTCATCAGTGAGTAGGTAGACCTAGTTAATACCAAGTTTGTAGCGAACCGAACTTGCATCCCTTCTATGAGAATTGCCAAGAGCTCCTAGGAGCTAAGTTCACATTATGGGTAAATACCAAAAATAGTGATCGGAGCTTGCTCCACTCTTACTATGAGTTGCCTCGGTTTGCACTACCAAATGGGTCAGGTGTTGCACTATCCAGGTATTTGCTTACACTTGGAATAGCCAAACATTGTATAGTTTCTATATTCAGCATGAAACTCTGAGTTTCTTATTCAGCTAAGAAACCATATGGGATGTAATATTTCTTAACTTAAATAAGTTCATGTCGCTGAATTGAAGCCTTTGGCTCTTCATATAATTAGTAACAAACTAATTTCTATAATCCTTGGTAATTTTCTATTGTTGAGTCCACTAAACTGCATGATGAAGTATGCATTATTACTGGTACTATGTTTTGCTTCCTGTTAAGTTTTATTCCAAGTTATTCTTTTGTCACATCTCTGCTATTGTTAGGTCTAACATTTGGTCTAAGGAACAAATATTAATCGATATTGATCTTGGTTGTCCTCTGAGTCTTCTTTCTGTAATGAAACACCAGTTTTGCTGACTATGCTCCCTTAAATTAGCATTTAAAAATGTGTGAATAGAGCTGATGTCCAGTTCCTTCCTCTTTCTTCATTTCTAATGCTTCTACCATTGATATTCACTCTTAATTTTTCTCAGAACTCTCATATCTGTGATCTCTTTTTTTTAAATGAACTGTTTTATTTCAAACCCAATTTTTTTAAAATGCTGTCTTGTATAATGCTGGTCTAGTGTTTTGGGCTATTTTTGTTTCATGCTAATTTATTCAATTGGCTCCCCACCACATATCAGCTTTACTTATTAGCTCCTTCAAAATTTAATTTATCATCTTTGCTAAAAAAAAAAAAAAAACATAGCTAAATAGCTGAAATATTTTACTTGTTCTATAGATCTTCATTGAGAATACATGGATATTTCAACGAACCTGCCTGTTTTATATTTTTCTTGTTTTAAGATCGCTTAAGGATCAAAGCTAGATAACCGAGCAGACTTCTGCCAAGACTTTTTAGGAATATGGAGACCTGACCAGGGCTTCTGATCACGTGTCCAATCTTTACTTTCTCATGGTGCCTTCTTTTAGTAGATATCTACAAGAATACTGAACGAATGATTGCTGACAATTTGGGATTTAACCAACCTAATTGTGTTCTTTATTGGCTTAAACTAATAAGCAATGATGGTGCAACAAAATATGTCATGCCAGCTGTGGTATTGCCTAGTTAAACTAGGTCCCTGTTGTCAGCAGAATTGAAGATGGACATCATCATTGGAGGAGGAATCAGTGGGAAAGGTGGAACTGGCAAAAAAATTAGAGGGGTACCATGCCAACCTAATTGATGTTAACAAAATAAAGAAAACAAAAACAGGTGAGTTATTTCTGAATAACATCTGCAAGTAGTTATATTCAGGAAGAAATGAACAGGGAAAGGAAAGAGTAGATGTAATATTCAAACCTAAACATGAAGAAATCTTCCCTGATTTCAACTAGTTTCAAGTGATGGGCAAATATTTGAGCCATTAGAGACAGCAGCTGACAAAGAAAAAACTAGTTCTCTTCAGAATGAATACCTTCAAAAGTAAAGTCCATAATTTGTATAAAATGAATACCAGATGTCTAGAAATGTTTTGGGAAAATTTACAAAAAAAAAAAAAAAAGTCACTATAACGTCCTGAACAGAAATAAGGTATCTGATTTCTGTTCTTAAGGATAGCAAAATCAACTTCATAGTGGACTCAGAAAGTTAGTCCCTAAAAAAAAAAAAAAAAAAAAAAAAAGTATATTAAAAGGTCTTAGCAAGTAAGTTGACATAGAGAGTATACAATGACAGAATACAAAGAAAAATGTAAGAAAGCAAAACTATGTGTGCAAGTCACTAAACAAATTTATGTGAAGACTGGTTTAAATATAAAAGATGAATATTACGAAGAGTGCAAAATCTTCTGCAGGCTATTTAAAAAAAGATTGGAAATGGAGGAAATAATACTAAAATGAATCAGTGATGATAAAGGTGACATGAAAAAAGATACACCAGATGCCTGAATAATTGCTTTGAAAGATTGTTAAATGAAACAAGAAGTGGCAGGATGGTAGTAGAGAATATTAGAGAAATGCAAAAGGAGTGCATATCAGCACTTGAGGTTATAAAAAAAAAACTATCAAAAATATGAAATGACATCTGGAATAGATGATATTCGATCAAATATGAAGATATAAAAGTTTTACAGTGGCTATACAGAAGGCATGGGTTGAGGGTTGAATTTTGGATGATTGAAGTAGAGCTCTCATAACACCCATCTATAATTTAAAAAAAAAAAAAAAAAAAGGAAATAAAACAATGTAAGAATTATGGAAGGATTTTCCTGCTGTTCCTAGTAAGATTTATACAAGCATGCTTAAGAAAATTTGTGGAAGACAGGCTTGGAGAATAAGCTGAGTTCAGACTAACCAAAGGTTGTCAGGATCAGATTTTTGCTTTTACAAATGAAGTAAATGGAACATTTATTAGCAGTACATTGTCTATATTTGAGTTGTCAGACTTGAAGGAAGTACAGGAAGATGGTTTGATGTAAAATCAAGGATGAATGCTATCTTCACTCTTCATTTATATGGATCATATTATAAAGGAAAGTAGCAGTTAAACCTAATATCAAAATTGGAGATGCAAATCTCAGCTGTTTTCTTTATGGAGATGATGTTATACTCTTAAACCAATACAGTACACCTCTTCAGATTCCTTACTTAAATTGAATAGCTGCTGTAACAAATTTGTAAATTATACTTGATAAGAAATTATATACTTATTTAATCCTTTACTCAGGTGTAAGCAAACAAAATTTGCGCTTGAAGTTAATCAATATGAAGTTAAAACATTATGCTGTTCCTTTTGGAAGTGCATTAAGAGAGGGTCATTACTCAGACTGGTTTCAACCTTTATTGAGGTCTCTTAGTCATGAACATATACTTCACATGCAAACTTTGTTTGTTTACACATATAGGTTTAAACAAAAAAATAATTTCTTGGCAAATATAATTTACATACAGAAAACATTAATCACATCTTGAATGGAGAACCTAAAGAACAAGAAGCATTTCAGCTATTCAGGCTCAATTTTTAGTGAAAAGGCAAATTAAAAATGGAAACAAACAATGGAATAAACAAAGCTGGTGTGTGTGGGGGGGGTAATCACATGAATAAATTTATATGGAATGAGAGAAAAATTAAAACGCTAAAGCAACTGAGTATGTAAACTAATATGAATGGATCTAAGAGTTGAGTTAGAAATAAAGCATTTTATCAAAGATCAGAGACCACATATGTGAGAGTTCTGGGAAAAATTAGGAGCCTGAACATCAGTTGCAGAATCATATTAAAAATGAAGGTATTAGGAAGGAACTTAATATTGTGAGCATTCAAAATTGAAGAGTATAGCAGTTATGTGATCTGTATACTGTTTTATAGAAACTTTTTCATTAGCTGCAAATTCTCTGATAGAAGCAGTGGTTAAAAAGAGCTTAACCATTGATACACTGTATTGTATTCAAGAGGTATTATTCAGCCTATTTGCTTAATGTGCATTGTACTAATCTGTATGCTTCAGAATTTTGAATGAGTATCAGACTTGCTGTAAAATAATTCCTTGTTTTTATTATGTTGTATAGGAGTGTATAACATTTTGAAGGCATGTTTCAATTTTCTAGAGAGGGGGGGAAACATGGTCTGTATAGAGCATTTGCTGCCAAAGTCCTTCATGATTTTCACTTATTGTATAGAAAGCTAGTCAAGATTTTTCTTTGCAACATCTTTGCTATATTCAGATATATGCAGCTATCCAGATTGGCCTGTTTCTCCTGTATAACATATGATGATGCAAAAACAGTGAATTTTATAGAACCTTGGTTGTTGTTGTTTTTTTTAATGGAGGATGGGGTAGTTTTGTTGGATGTAAAAATCTTGATTTTGCATAGCTGAATGAAGATTGTTGTTAGGTCTTGTCTAATTATTTTAGATGTTTTATCTGTTTCATATTTAGTATATGGATTTGTAGTCTGTTTTTCTGTTATAGGTTCCTTTGGAGCTTATTGCAGTATGTTCGTCTTATGATTATGTCTATTTTAAGATAGGGTAATACTGAGGTATTTAAGTTCTTGGTTCATATCTTCTACCTTGGTGAGGATGCTATGTGACCTTTCTCCTAGAATTTTAATTATTCTCGATTTTTGTGTGGGGTGGTGTTCTGATGCAGCACGTGATGTTGTGATAGTTTTCTATATATAGAATAGGTGAGATGATTTTCTCTGACTTCTAGGAAGATATCTAGAAAAGGTAGTAAGTAACCTGTTTTCCATTTCTAGAGTCAAATATATATATATATGAGGCTGTATCCTATTCAGGTAAATTGTAAATTCTTCCAGTTGCTTTGTTAATTCTAGCCAAATAATGACTCTGACCCAATATGGCACTCCTACAACAAGACTACTAACATAATAAAGCTTAGTCCATTGGCCAAAAGAAATCAAATGTCTCAAGTTCAAACACCCATTACTTCAGGGAATTTGTGGAACCCAAAAATACACAAAATGAACATGAACATACCTCTAAGGATCATTGTATTATTAGATTCAGACCTTTAATATCTCCAAATATGTCAGTCCGTAGATCTCTCTCTCTCTTATATATAGAAAGAAAAACAGATTACTACTTAAAAACAACTCGCATTTCATTTTAGAAAACAAGGGAATTATTCATAACTTATTTTAATGGTATTACAATGCCAAATTAATTTATAAAAATGTTTATTAACTGACGCATATTTTGCTGGATTCAAACCAGCATCTTCAAAGCAAACAAGGTGTTACAGTTTACACATGACAATTAGTAAGTGAAATAATTCAAATTATTACTATTATTATACGGGCACCTCGATAAAGTCCCAAGACTCATCTCGGGAGCCAATCTATCGTACCTCTCCTTGAACCCATTAACAGACAAAGACTCGCAACTGACTCTGGCAACCCATTCCACTCATTCACCACTCTCCAAGCAAAAAATCTAGTTCTCACGTACTGACCACACCCTTATTCAACTTCCAGGGACAGATATCTGGTCCCTCTATGAAATGCTGAAACATTTCCCTGCATCTATCCTAAAAAATCCTTTAAGCAACTTAAATGTTTCTATCATATTCCCCTCTTTTTTTCCTCCTATCAACCAACTTCTGCAATCCACACACCTTCAGTCTATCCTCATAAGGAACATTCCACAGGCCACTCACCATCCTCATCCCCAAGAAACCTAGGAGACCAGACTTGAGCACAGTAATCCAGATGTGGACTTATCAAGACCTTATAAAGAGGAATAACAACTTCCTTATCTCTACTTGTTAATGTGTTCTTCAATAGCCAAGTAATCTTATGGGCTATCTTAGCAATATGTCCTCTAAACTTTAACTCACTGTCCATCACCACCCTTAAATCTCTAGCTTTATCTATTCCTGGAGTACAGTGCCATCATTGTGATACACAGCTTGTAATTTATTTATCAAAAAATGCATAACTTTACATTTCTCGACATTAAACTGACACCCATTAACTTTTGCCCTTACTGACAGCCTATTTAAATCTTCCTGCAAGCTCTTCACATTGCCTTGATTAGCTATTACTTTACCTAATTTCGCATCATCAGCAAACAACTGAATATTTCCTTTCAGGTCCTATATCATTTATGTAAAATTAAACAACACTGGTCCCAGCACTGAACCTTGTGGCACACCATTAGTCATCTGTTTTTGCCTTGATTATGCCACTCTATATACCACTTTTTGATATCTGTTCAGCAGCCAACTTCTTATCCACTTTACCAGTGTCATATCCATCCCCATTTGTTCTAATTTGCACAACAGAGTTCCATCTGGTATTCTGTCAAATGCCTTTGAAAAATCTAGCAATCATCATATAGCCATTTCCTTTATCTAGCTCTGCTGTTACTCTTATTATAAAAAGATAATCAATTACTAAAGCATGACCAATCCTTTACAAAGCCATGTTACCACCTCTCATACAGTATCATATATTTATCCACCTATTCTTGAATTCTCTTTTTGACCAATTTTTCCAGTACTTTTACCACCACACCTGAGATTGGTCTATAATTTGCTACTACAGCCTTAGAACCTTCCTTATGCAAGAAAATTATTTTGCCCTCTTTCTGCTTCCTTGGAACTCTACCAGAACTGAGACTTATTGTCAGTTCCCTTGCACATTCTCACAAAACCCGAGCTGATATCCCATCTAATCCCACAGCTATATTTACAGTGAGATTCTGCAATTTCCTAAAAACCTCCAATTCATCCACCTCTGTTCCTACATTAGTATTTGTTGCATATGTTAAAGCAGCAACCTCACTAGAATGATATACACTTGCAAAGTGGTCACTCAGTAACTTGACTATTTTATCTGCTTCTGTCACCTCATGACCATCATCTTCCATAATCATTCTTTTTCTTACTTGCCACATAATGAAAGAACTCTTTCAGATTTCCATTGGCCTTCTCAGCTAGATTCTTCTCATAATCTGATTTTGCCTTCCTTGCTATGCTGGTTGCTTTTCTTGTCTGAGCCTTGTACTGTTCATGAGTTTGCTGGTCATCTTTTTCTTTATATTCCCTCCACATCATTTTCTTCTTCTGCAGATCATTCTTAATGATATTACTCATCCATCTAACTTCTACCTGATTAACCATCCTTAGTATACAATTTAATATTGCTTCTTCTAGATGACCCTTAACTAAAGGTATAGGTTCTCCCACCACTGTAATGTCACTCTGACTTACTATCTGAATTGTAATGTCACTTATTTCTGAACATATACAGGTATATACTGCAGATGATGACTTTAATATGAAGGTTGAGACATTGGGAAATTAAAGTGATTATTCTTAACACAGTAGTTGTCTCCATAATTTTATCAGACTGTGCTGATCATCATGTAACACCATGTAAGAAAAGAAGGAAAAAAACCATCTTCCTGTATTTCCTTCAATTCCAACTGCCAACTTACAACTGAAATATATGGACTAAGTATTTGCTTGATATAATAATCCATTTACAACATATTGCTGTAATATTTTGAACAGCTGTTCTCTTGGCACCTTGTCATATGCCTTTTCCAGATCTACAAAACTTAAATACAGATCTTTGTTATATTCCCATAATTTCTCAACTATTTATCTTAAAGCAAAAATCTGATCCAGCAACCTATATCTGGCTTAAGTGCAGCTTGTTCTTCTCCATCTTCCCTTCCACCATTTTTCTTGGCCATTTCTCAAGTATACTTGCATAAATCTTATCTGTAACACTAAATAGGAAACTCCATAATTCTCGCATTCGGTTTTATTTCCCTTTTCATAGAAGGTTACTATGAGAGCTTTTCTCCATCATGTGGAATTCAACACTTCGACTGATGCATGAATTATGCAGCGCAGCCACTGTAAAACTTATACATCCATATTTGAGTGGTTGATTATTCTACTCCAGCTGCATTTCCACATTTAAAGTTTTTGATGGCTTTTTTTACTTCAAGTATTGATTCCTGATTGCATTCCTGTTGACTGTTTTCTATCTGCTTATTTTATATAGCAGTCTCCAAACATCTAGAATATCTTCACTTTTTATGTCACCTTTATCATCTTTGATTCCTTTTAAAGTACTCTTTCCTCTGTTCCAACCATGTGTTGGAACATGGTATAAGTCATAACCAATCCATGTCATGAACAGTAATCCTGCAGGTACTTATTATTACTATTAGCTTTGCTCTTTTCTCCAGGTTTCCCAGAACATTTCTATATCTCTATTAATGATTTCCTACTCTGCTGTTTAGATCTCCAACAAGGAGATCTTTTTGTTTTTTTTGTTACATCAGCTGCCATCTCCAATGCTTGGAAAAATTCTTCCACTTTGTTAGTAGAACCTTCTATGGGACAAAGGTACAATTAAGTCACATTGTCCAGCTCCATATTCTGATATTTGTCCACATCACTTGATATTTCCTGCCATTCAAAATTATTCTCATATATAGCCCACCCATGTTGTAGTTGGCAGATGTGATGTGCAATTAAGCCTGTCTTGTCTTGTGTTTTATGAGCAACATTGTTAGTGTTATAATTTTTCCTGGTTAAAACATTCAATTTTTAATTTTTTTATTTTATTTTTAGATCTCTAGGTATTAATAGAGGACTTAAAATCCTTTATAGGTCAGTCTATGTGAAATCATTAAATCAAAAATTAAATTGAAGATGCATAATTTCATATTTTGATGAAAATGAGTTATTTGGTTATCCTATCCTTTAGATGGAAGAAAATATATTTTACATTTTTCTTGGCATCCTATTAATTATGATGGTCACGTTTATTCAGGGGATCCACAGAATTTTTACAAAGAGTTGTAAAATTAATCAAATTATCCAATTTCTGATTTGTTGTCATTTTAATGTTCAAGGTATTATTTGCATTTTCACGCAGATTAATTTTTTTTAAAGATGGTGGCAACCTACGAGGGTGTGCTGAAAAGTTGTGATAATCACCATGGAGGAATTGAGGTAGAATCATGTAACTTACATGTTATTCTACATATTCCCCATGGAGTGTTATACTATGGTGCTGCTGCATTATTTGCAGTCCTCTGGAGGAAAAAAGTCTTTCCCCTTGTTGCACAAACCAGTCCTCAACTGCAGATATGACTTCATCATCTGTGGTAAATTTTGTTCCTTTAAGGTGTTTCTTTAAATTTTGAATAGGAAATAGTCAGATGGGGCCAGGTCTGGCAAATAGGGTAGGTGAGACACATTGAAAACCGAAATTGTGTATTGTCTGTTGAGTTTCGTGAGCAGGTGCATTGTCCTGCAAAAGCAACGCACCTCTGGAGGTTTTTTGCAATCAGAGGATTGCAAAAAACCTCCAGAGGATTGCAACTTGGCTTCTCACAGTATTTTTCTTTCAGTACTCGTTCAATTCCTTCACAGCTGTTGAATAAACTGCTGCTATAACAGTTTCATATTTTTTGAAGTAATTGGTCAGGATAACACTATCCATATCCTAGAAGACAATGGCAAGAACCTTTCCTGCAGACTTTTAGGTTCGGAACTTCTTTGGCCATTGAGAATCTTTGTGCCTCCACTCTGTTGACTGTTATTTGTCTCTGAGCCATAGTGATGGAGCCATGTTTCATCAACAGTCAAAATATGAGCCAAAAAATTGCACCTGATTTCTCAAAATCCCTTGAGATGATGGCAAACATTCTCTCTTTTGATTGGCATTCAAACATTTGGGGACCCACTTTGTTGAGAGCCTCTGCATGTCCATATGTTAGTGGATAATGACTCCAACTTGTTCTCTGGATATCCCCAGTCTTTGCAATGTTTTGGCTGTGTTCATCTATCATCAAGGATCATGTCATGCACTGCATCGATGTTTTCAGGTGTGATTGCCGTGGAAAATCTTCCTGACCTGGGGACATCTGTTGTCTCAGGATTCCCAGTTTTAAACTTGGCTACCCTTCTGGCAGCCATTGGGGCACAGTTCCCTGAAGTCTCACACAAAGTTTGCTGAATCTCAGTTATGGACTTTTCTTCCAGCACAAAAAACTTGATGGCTCGCACCTCTGTGTCTTCGAATTTCTTCAAAACCTCTGACATGTCTTAAATATTCTTAAAAGATCAAATTATTACAATTTGATGAAACATGGGGGGGGGGGGTTAAAGGGTTTTAAGATATGTTCTTTCTTGTGGTTATATCAGTTGTTTTAATATCATTTTTATTCTAGGTGTTTATCAGAACTTTTCAGTCCCCTCATACTTTAGTTGCACCCCCCCTTTTCCCCCCTGCTCTGCTTCCTACAGATATTAGGTTAAATTCACAATTCTGACTTTGTTTTATGCCTACCTGTAGAGGTATGTGTATGGCCATAATCACCATGATTTAACTGTTTCTACTATGAAGCACAGTTGATTGAGGTTGATTGGTTGAGGTTTAGAAACTCCAAAAAAAGTTGAGAGACCAAATAAAATTTTGAAATTATGAGAGATCTCTTGATAAGTGGCTGTAAAGAAAAATGGGCAAGATGCATTGCACCATGTAAAGAGTCATGTATTTGTAGCTGGTATGAACTGGAGGAATGTGATGCTCCCTAGTCAGTGCAACTGTGTCTGTGTGAAATGTCTGCAAGAAAGAAGCTGATAGTTTGAAAGAGACGTTGTGATAGGACACCACGAGCAGGCCTATATGCTTGGAAACAGATGAGACAATTTTTTGTCATCTTTTATCATGTTTTGTACATCCATTTAACAAGACATTGTTTTTTTTGGATATTTTCAGTGGTGTGAAGCATGCAAATCACATGTTCAGAGTTGTTACATGTCACTGATTAATGTAGAATGAAACATTAATAAAAAAAATGCAGTTTTTTATTTTGTACCAGTAACTTAGTTGTGTAGGCAGTGTAATTTCAGAGTAGCAAACTTTGCAAAGAACATGTACATTGCACTTTGAAGTGCTTATAAAATTTCATTGTATTTTAACCAATGATCACAAATGAGTTGTGTCCATGTAAGTCTGTGGAAGTAAGCAGTAATAGTGGGAATGATTTTGAAAGGGTCTGGTGTGAATTAAGTGTTACTATGGAGAGAATATTTAGTTGGAATGTGTTATATAGACCTGGGAATAATGAATGAGATGAGAAAGAAATGTATAGGCAAATTAGTTTAGCTAGTGAAAAAAGAGTTATAATAATGGAGAATTTCAATTTCCGAAATATAAATTGGAAAGAGAATTTCTTGCATTCTTAAGGGATCACACATATTGCCATTATTAAATACATAGCATTATTAAATTATACATTATACTTAAATCATACATTATTAAATACTTAGTAAAAAGTGCCTTAGAAGATAGAAATACGAGATCTGATAATGTTGGAGTCGTGACAGTTAACAGACGGATTTGGAGGAAAATTGTAGATAGGAAGTTAGCAATGATGTAATTTTTCATGTAGTATTATCACATCCTGTACACCTCTTGAGGTATATATCAGGAATTTGATGATGATAAATACTTAGCTATGACTTACGCCATATTAATCTCTTTTCCTTCAAGTTCATGCTGTTTTCTGAGTTTTCCATAATCTCCTGTCCTATAGTTTCACATGTATCCATTTACTCTGGATGGCATTGCATGCTTTTGCACATCCCAATCAACATATAAACTTTGCCACCAGTTGGTGACAGTGATCATATAGTCCTGACCTGGGAGATGCATAAGCATACAAATCCATCCAGAATAAAAGGATACATGTGAAACCAAAATACAAAATAATGGTACAACATGACAGAATTTCATGCTGGCTGGGGTGTCACCTGGTTAAACAAGCCCCCCCCCCCCCGTTTGTTTTCGCCAGGGGACCAGAGCAAACAGCAAAAAGTCAGCTACTGGAACAAATCCTAAAACACACCCCAACTCAACATCACCAGATCGACATAATAGGGATGACTGAAACAAAAAAAAAAAGACAAAAACTGGTGAGATCTTTCTAAGCAATAAATATAAAATGTTATATTCAGGCAATGACAATCGAGGAAAAGAAGTAGCCATAGTATTCAACACTAAATACGAGGCTAATCATCTTGAATGGCAGGCAGTCTCAAGTAGAGTGATGTGGGCAAATATCAGAATGGGGAACTGGACAATGAGACTTTTTTGTGCCTAATAGTCCCACAGAAAGTTCTACAAAGGCAGAAGTGGAGGAATTTTTTGAGGCTTTAGAGAAAGCAACTGACAACTTCCAACTGAATGTTGGAAGCATGACTGGAAGGGGAAGAGAGGTGGCAGACATGATGAGGAAGAGGAAGTTGGACATTTTATGTGTGCAGGAGACAAGGTGGAAAGGGGGAAAGGCAAAGGAACTGGGAGATGGATATAAATTGTTCTACTCTGGAGCGAATAACGAGGGAAGAAATGGTGTAGGAATTGTGGTGTGTGGCAGAATGAAGGGTGAAGTACTGGACGTGGGTAGAAGGAACGACAGGATCATGCGAATGAAATTGGGTCTTGGAGAAGAGCGGGTGGTCGTATTATGTGTATATGCCCCGCAAGTTGGTTGTACAGCAGAGGAAAAAGATGAGTTCTGGAACGTGTTAGATGAAGAAATGAGGGAATTGGAAGAAAATGAGATGGTGATTGTCGGAGGAGACTTGAACGGGCACATAGGAAGACAGAATAGAGACTGTGAAAGGGTGCATGGTGGCCACGGAGTGGGAATGATGAACCAGGAAGGAGAGAGGGTTGTGGACTTTGCAGTAGCGTTTGATCTGGCAATTGTGAACTCGTTTTTCTTCAAGAGGGAAGAACATTTGATAACATTTAGAAGTGGTAACAACAGCTCACAAATTGACTACATTTTGACTAGAAGAAAACATCTTAAGGTTGTGACAAATTGTAAGGTAATTCCAACAGATCAAGTAGCACAACAACACTGACTGCTGTGCGCAGACTTTAAATTAAGATCGAAGATAAGAACTTCTGGTTGCCATGGGATGAAGACAATTAAGTGGTTTCGCTTAAAAGAAGAGAGTGTGAGGAATCGTTTTAGGGAGAGAGTGTTAGAGAGGATTTCGGATGGACTGGAAAGTGTACAAGATTGGTGGAAACATAATTCAAAAGTAATCCTGAGCTGTGCAATCGAGGTGCTTGGTGAGACATCTGGAAAGATTAGAGAGCAGAAGGAGGGTTGGTGGTGGAATAATGATGTACAAGTGGCAGTGACAGCTAAGAGGAAGGCAAAGCAGAAGTGGGATGAGTCAAGAGTGGAAGAGGACAGAGAGGTGTACAAACAGAGAAAGCAAGAAGCCAAGAGAGTTGTGGCACAGGCGAAGACCATGGCATATCAAGATCTGTATGATCAATTAGAAACAAAGGAAGGACAGAGAAAAATTTACCAACTAGCGAAATGTAGAAATAAAGCAGCTAAGGACATCTTACATGTGAGGCAGATCAAAGATGCTGAAGGAAGAGTATTATGGAGGGATGTGGACATAAGAGACAGATGGAAAATATACTTTGAGGGACTTCTGAATGAGGAAAATGCAAGGACTCACAGAGGAGATGGGCAGCCTTCTGAGGGGATGGTGCAGAACATCAGTAGAATGGAAGTGACGGAGGCCATGAAGAGGATGAAGAATGGAAAAGCGGTGGGCCCCGACAGAATTCCAGTGGAGGCATGGAAGGCACTGGGGGAAGAGGGAATTGACCTGCTGTGGGACCTGTTCATGAAAGTTTGCCAACAGGAAAATATACCCGAGGAATGGAGGGAGAGTACTCTTGTTCCCATCTACAAGGGTAAAGGGGATGCACAAGACTGTAAAAATTACAGAGGAATAAAGTTGATGTCCCACACAATGAAGATCCTAGAAAGGGTTCTTGATGGTAGATTGAGGGAGGAGGTGGAGATTGCAAAGGAACAATTTGGCTTCATGCCTGGTAGATCAACAACAGATGCTATCTTTGGGTTACGACAGATGATGGAAAAATATCAAGAGAAACAAAGGGAGCTACATCTGGTATTTATTGATCTGGAGAAAGCATACGATAGAGTGCCAAGGCAAGAAGTCTGGAGATGTCTGAGGGAGAAGAAGGTGCCGGAGAAATATGTCAGGTTGGTGCAGGAAATGTACAGAAATGTGAAGACAAGTGTTCGGACCTGTTTGGGACAGACAGA
Source organism: Typopeltis vanoorti (assembly GCF_054136105.1). NCBI lineage: Eukaryota > Metazoa > Arthropoda > Arachnida > Uropygi > Thelyphonidae > Typopeltis > Typopeltis vanoorti. The sequence goes on from NC_143559.1 coordinate 120,940,391, forward strand.
AAGTTTTCAAGTAACAGTTGGCTTGCATCAAGGGTCAGCATTAAGTCCGTTTCTGTTTAATATTGTGATGGAGGTGGTAACAGAGGAGGTGAGAGAAGATGCACCTTGGACAATGTTGTATGCAGATGACATCTTGCTCTGTGTAGATTCAAGAGAAGAAGCGGAAACTAAACTGGAAAGATGAAGAAAAGTACTGGAAGAGAGAGGTATGAGACTGAGCAGAAGTAAGACAGAGTATATGTGTTGCGCAGTGGGCGGTGGCCAGGAGACAGACCTGGAGCTGGAAGGAAATGTCATCAGGAAGGTGAGAGACTTTAGATACTTAGGTTCGACAGTGGAAGAAGATGGAGGAGGTGAGAAGGAAGTGGGATGCAGGATACAAGCAGGTTGGAGGAACTGGAGGGAGATGGCTGGAGTGTTATGTGATAAGAGGGTGCCGATCAATCTGAAAGGCAAAATTTATAGGACAGTAGTGAGGCCAGCTATGACATATGCTATAGAAACTGTGGCCCTGAGGAAAAATAACATTAGCAGGATGGAAGTAGCAGAGATGAGAATGCTTAGGTGGATGTGCGGTGTGACCAGAAAGGATCATCTGAGAAATGACTATGTCAGGGGAACAGTGAAAGTTACGAACTTAGGAGCGAAAATACAGGAGGCAAGGTTGAGATGGTTTGGTCATGTGATGAGGAGGGAGGACGAATATGTGGGAAGAAGGGTCATGCAGATGGATGTGCAAGGAAGGCGGAAGCGTGGGCGGCCAAAGAAGAGATGGAGGGAGCTGGTAGAAGAGGATTTGAAGATGAAGAACTTGGATGTGGTGACAGCCCAAGACAGGAAGGTGTGGAGGAGACTCATAAGAAACAGTGACCCCACTTAAGTGGGAGAAGCTGCAGAAGAAGAAGAAGAAGAAGAGAAAGCAACTGACACAATGAAAAAGGAAAAGTTGGTCCTTGTTGTGGGATCTAAATAGCAGAGTAGGAAATGATTCTGAGACATACAAAAATATTTTGGGAAAATTTGGAGAAAAGAGCAAAGCTAATAATAATGGCAAATATCTGTTGGATTTCTGCTCAGGATGGACTAGTTATTACTAACACCATGTTCCAAAATAAAAATGTCACAAATTCACATGGAGAGAAGAGGCTAGGAATAAGAAAAGTCTCATTGACTATGTTATTGTTGATATTGATGTTTTCTCCCTGGTGCAGGACACCAGAGTGTTTCTAAGAAAAGTCTCTCTTTCTTGAATTTGCTATGGTGGAGCATGGTGGTTTTCTTCCATGATACTCTGTGAGTGGTGTCCAAAACATGGTCAGCCAAGCCTGAATGGCCATAGTTGTGTTTAACGATGTACGACTTGTGTTCCTCCAGGCAGATGGATGCTGATCTGCCTGTCTGTCCAAAGTACGCAAGCTTACAGGAACAGGGTACTTTGTAAACTCCAGGCAGAGAGAGAGGAGGGAGCTGATCCTTCGTAGAATGGATAAGGGTAGCCAGTTTGCGGTAGGGCTTATATGCTGTGTGTAGGTAAGCTTGCATACTTTGGACAGACAGGCAGATCAGCATCCATCCACCTGGAGGAACACAAGTCGTACATCGTTAAACACAACTATGGCCATTCAGGCTTGGCTGACCATGTTTTGGACACCACCCACAGAGTATCATGGAAGAAAACCACCATGCTCCACCACAGCAAATTCAAGAAAGAGAGACTTTTCTTAGAAGCGGCTGCATTAAGCTTCCGAAGATTTGGGAAACAGTCATCACCAGAGGTCCCACCTTACATTCCAGGCCACCTACTACTGCCCTTAGAGGGCGCTCCACCTAGATAGGACTTTATTGTCACCCACGTGGTTGGGCTTAGTATTGTAAGTTTTTGTGTGCATGTTACATTAATTGTCTTTGTAATCCCCGTAGATGTCCTAGTGACTAGGACGAAATATAGGAAGTATTAAATTCTATTTTAATTCTTTTTGAGTGTTGTAAAAAAATTCATTTATCCAAGCGTAAGCAAAGTTTGTACATTAAGTATCTCCTAGGATACTTGGATATAGAGGCTGTGATGCCTTAGTATCCCATAATGCAAAGCACACTCCCACCTCCTTCCAGAAGTGCATAATGCTACATATTATGAAAAGGCCACTACGCAGACTGGTTTCAACCTTTATGGAAATCTCATCAGTGGGGACAAGATCCAGAAGATATACTATAATTATGTAATGTAGAGATAATATTTACGATATAGTAAAAAGGTGCATCACCTTATTAATAAAATAGTCTGAATAAATTTTTTCACTTGATTGCAAAGTAAATTATACTTAGCTATACATTACAGGAATACCTTGTATAACGCGGTTTTGGTGTAACGCGGTTTTTATTATTACACTTATCATTATTACATTAACATTGTTAACACTGACCAGCAACTCCCGGGCGCCGCAAGTGACAGTCGAGAGCCACGTTTATGCAGTAGTTATTCGATTGGCTCTCACGTAGACACGTTCATTCCCCGCAGCATTTTATTATTTACGTTAATATTAGTATTTAATATTTTTTTATTAATTCAGTGTGAGTGAAAAGAGACAAAACAAAGAAGACACTGTTGGAGTAACAAAAAAAAAAAAAAACACAAGTGGTTGACATTAGAGAAGAAAATTGAAATTATAAAATGTCAGAGAATGGCGCTTCATTTGCTAAAATAGCACGTGAGAATTCAATGAATTGGTCATCTGTACAAACAATTATTCAGAGCAAAGAAAAGATTAAACAACATGGAATGAGCACCGCTTCTTATATGTCAAAAGTGATCACGAGAAATCGATCTTCTACAATGGAAAATATGGAATGCCTTCTAATGATCTGGATTGAAAATTGTAATCAGAAAAAGATTCCTTTGAGTCAAATGATAATCCAGGCAAAAGCAACAAGTCTATTTGACTAATTAAAAGAAAATGAAAGCGAAGTTGCGAGTGGTTCTACAATTTCAAAAAGCATATGGGACTCCATAACGTGAGAATCCAAGGTGAAAGCGGTGCAAGAGATGACACTAAAACTGCAGAATTATTTCCCAGTGAATTGAAGGAGCTTATTGAGAAGGAAGGCTACACAGATTTTTAACGCTGACGAGACTGGCCTGTTCCGGAAACGAATGCCATCACGCACATTTTTAGCAGAGAAGGAAAAAACACAAGCTGGGTATAAAGTGTCAAAAGACCGATTGACACTTTTACTAGGAGGTAATGCATCAGATGATTTGAAATTGAAGCCAATGTTAGTGTACAGAGCAGAAAACCCAAGAGCTCTTAAGGGCTTTACAAAGAACAATTTACCTGTTCATTGGCGTTTCGAATAAAAAAAAGCGTGGGTGACCCGTTCAATTTTCGAAGACTGGTTTAAAACTTGCTTTTGCCCTGAAGTTAAAAGCTATTGTAAAAAGAATGATATTCCTTTCAAAATGTCGCTTTTATTAGACAATGAGCCAGGCCATCCAACTTTATTGATGAGTTGGATGGCCTGGCTCACTGACTGACTTAGATGAAAATGTCAAGATTCATTTTTTCCCTCCAAACACAACATCAATTCTTCAGCTGATGGATCAAGGGGTTATCTCCACTTTCAAGGCTTACTATTTAAGACGAACTTTTGCGCAAGCTATTAAAGCTGCAGCAGCAGAAGATTCTTGGACTTTGAGTGAATTTTGGAAGAAATTTAAGATAAAAGATGCCATTCAAAATATTTATGAATCTTGGCAAGAGGTGACTCAAAGCAACATAAGAGCCGTATGGTATCATATCTTGCCGCATTGTTCAAAGGACTTTGTTGCCTTTGCAACACAGAAAGAGGAAATCTCAACAGAAATTGTGCAGATGGGCAAAGATCTTTGTTTTACAAGTTTAGATTGTAACAATGTAAACGAATGTATTGATTCTCATTCAGATGATCTGGATGATGAAACCCTTTTCAAGGTGGAACAACAACGAGCCTATGAAGCAGAAGAAGACGAAGATGACCCCACTGATGTCATGGTTGAAGAATTTTCCTTTGCTGATCTTTCAACTTTTGTTAGAAAAATCGACAAAGCTTCTGACTTTCTCATAAATGCTGACCCGATTTTGAAAAGAAGCATCAAAGTGAGACGAAGTCTCAATAATGCTATCAAATGCTACAGAGATCTAGAAGATCTCTGTAGAGACAAGGATGGTTCAACGAACACTAAAAGACTATTTTAGTAAAAAGTAAATTACTGTATGCTAAAATTGAAGCAATATTTGTTTTGTTTTCTACAACTTTTATATCACTTTAAAAGGATTTTATTTGTCATCATCATCATCATACGTATCAAGGATTTAGGCCTAGTATTGCCTGTTCCAGCCTTAGAAGTCATCGTTGAAACGTTTAAGAGGACATCCTGGTTTTCTTTTTCCTAATGGCTTGTACTTTAAGGCTTGTTTTGGTAATCTTTCTGTTTTCATTCTTTGAATGTGTTCCATCCATCTATGTTTATATTTTTTTAATTTTTTCAATTACTGGTTCTTGGTTTAATTCTTTCATGATATCTTCATTTCTTTTGTGATCAAATAGGGTATACTTCGCAGTTTTTCTCATAAACTTCATTTCTGCTGTTGTTAATCTTTGTTTATCTTTTTGTTTTATTGTCCAGATTTCGCTTCCATACATTAAGACCGGTAAGGCTAATGTATGTTTAAATATAGAGTTAATTACTGCTGTTATTTTTAAATATTTTGCAATTTTTATGTTTATATCTTTTTCATTTTCATAAGTGATCATACATCCTAGGTAGTTAAATGAATTCACCTGTTCTATGGATTTTATTTGTTATTTAGTTAATAAAAATAACAATTTTTTTTTCATTTTTAAACATTTTTATTATCCTAAATATTTATAATAAAAAATTAAATTGAAAAGCTTTATAAATAGACCTCGAGCAACACAGTTTTGCATAGCACGGACGCTTCTTGGAACCAATTAACTGCGCTATACAAGGTATTCCAGTATATTCTTTTTTAATCCTTTAATCAGTTGTGAAAGCAAACAAAGGTTTTGCATGAAATATCTTTATAACTAGGCTACTTAATATATAGAGGCTGATGACTTCATATCAGTTGCTTTAGTATCCCATTGTTTCATGGCTCTTTGTTAATGATGTACATAGTTAAATCATTTTAACTATGTACATCATTAACAGCTATAATGATATACATCAAGAGATAGAGAAGAATTGAGAATATGTGTTTTACAAATCCTAAAATCTAGAATATTATCAAGAGAATCCTAAGAAAAACTATGTAAGGTGTCTGACTGATATAACTTACAGTTGTGAAACATGGTAAACAACAAAGGGTGAACAGAAAACTTTTTTTTTACATTTGGGAGAAAAGTACTGAAAGGGGGGTGCTTAAGGGTCAAAGCTGTATAAATGAGAGGAGACCTCCACATAGCCTTTAAAGGAATGCAGAGAACCGAACAGGGCTTCTGACCTAATGTCCAGTCCTCACCTTCTCGTGGTGCACCGTGTTGGGTATCTACCTGGATACTGAACAAGTGAGGATGGGCTTGCAATTTGGGATTTAGCTGACCAAATTGTATTCTTATTGGCTTAAACCAATATACAAAATGATGGTACAACATGACAAAATTTCATGCCAGCTGGGGCGTCACCCGTTTAAACAAGGCTCCCATTGTTTTCGCCAGGGAATCGAGGCAAACAGCAAAAAGTCAGTTACTGGAATAAATCTTAAAACACACTCCCAACTCAACATCACCAGGGTTAAAGATCGATACTATTAACATAACAAGCTTGAATGGCAAAGAAATGGAGCTAGCTGAGGAATTAGATAAGTACCAGATCGGCATAATAGGGGTGACTGAAACAAAAAAGACAAAAACTGATGACATTTATGTGAGCAATAAATACAAAATGTTATATTCAGGAAATGACAATCAAGAAAAAGGAGGAGTAGCTATAGTATTCAACACAAAATACAAGGCTAATCTTCTTGAATGGCAGGCAGTCTCAAGTAGAGTAATGTGGGCAAATATCAAAATGAGGAATTGGACAATGAGACTTATTTGCGCCTATGGTCCTTACCTTAGCAGAAGGTTCTACTAAGGTAGAAGTGGAGGAATATTTTGATGCTTTAGAAAAAGCAATGGACACAATGAAAAAAAAAAAGTTGGTCCTTGTTTGGGGATCTAAATAGCAGAGTGGGAAATGATTGTCAGACATACAAAAATATTTTGGGAAAATTTGGAGAAAAGAGTCATGGGAGGACTTTGGAAAGAACCTAGAAACTAAATATCAAGAAGGTAGTAAGATATTCTGGAGGTTGTTGAAGAAGCTTAGAAATGGAGGAAAGAGTGTTGTAAAAGGAGTTAGAGATGATAAAGGTGACATAAAAACAGGAGAAAAAGATATCCTTGAATTATGGAGTAATTACTTCAAAAAAATCACTAAATGAAACAAGCAGTGATAGCACAGTGGTCAAAAAAAAAAAAAAACACTCAACAGACATAGTCAGGAATACATATCCATACTTGAAGTAGAAAAAGCCATCAAAGGCTTGAAATGTGGAAAGGCAGCAGGAGTAGATGATATTCAACCAGAAATGCTAAAGTATGGTGGTATAAGAGTTTTTCAGTGGCTGCACTGCATAGTTCAGAAAGCCTGGACAGAGGGACGAATTCCTGATGATTGGAGCAGAGCTCTTATAGTATCCATATATAAAAAGGGAAATAAAACTGAATGTGAGATTTACAGAGGTATTTCCTTACTGAGTGTTCCTGGCAAGATCTATGCAAGTATACTTGAGAAAAGGTTGAGAAGAATTGTGGAAGAAAAGCTTGGTGAAGAACAAGCTGGATTCAGGCCAAATAAAGGCTGTCAGGATCAGATCTTCACTTTACGACAAATAATTGAGAAATCATGGGAATATAACAAAGATCTGTATTTAAGTTTTGTCGATTTGGAAAAGGCATATGACAAGGTGCCAAGAGAGAAGCTATTCACACTACAGGTATGTGGTGTCAATGGGGCATTATATCAAGCAATACTTAGTCTTTATTTGAGTTGTAAGTCAGCAGTTTGAATTGAAGAAAGTACAGGAAGATGGTTAAATGTTAAATCTGGTGTGAGACAAGGATGTACATTATCCCCTCTGTTATTCATTATCTATATAGATCACATTATGAAGGAATGTGGTATTAAACCTGATATCAAAATTGGAGATGTTAATATCAGCTCTTTGCTTTATGCAGACGATGTTATACTTCCAAATAAATCTGCTACAAGTTTGCAAGATTCCCTGACTAAATTGAATGACTGTTGTAATAAATATGGTATGAAGGTCAGCATTAAAAAGACAAAGACAATAAAAATAGATAGAATGGTTGAAAATGTCAATTGTGTTTTGAACGGGGAACCTGTGGAACAAATAAAACATTTCAGCTACTTAGGCACGATTTTTAGTGAAGATGGTAAATTAAATATGGAAATAGACAACAGAATCAATATAGCTGGTATGTTAGGAAGTCAATTGAATAAATTTATATGGAATAAGAGAAAAATCAATCGGAACACTAAATTAGCTGTATACAAGACAGTGTTCAAACCAATTTTAACTTATGGATCTGAGACCTGGGTCAGAAGTAAAACACTTGACCAAAGACTAGACCGCAGTTATGAAAGTCCTGAGAAAGATTAGATTCATGAACAGATGGCATCAATGGCAATATCATATTAGGAAAGAACTTGACATTGTCAGCATCCAGGAATGCGTTAGCAGAGCTAATCTCAGGTGGTATGGTCACTTAAACAGATTGGGCGAGGAAAGATTAGCAAAACAACTGTTCTCTGCCAGGTTGGCAGGAAAATGACCCAGAGGAAGACCAAGATATAGGTGGATCGATATGGTACAAAGCCCTAGACAATAGAAATATAAGATCTGATAATGTTGGAGTCTTGACAAGTAACAGTCTGATTTGGAGGAAAATTGTAGATAGGAAGTTAGTAATGATGTAAATTTTTCATGTAGTACTATCATATCCTGTACACCCCTTTAGGGTACATGTCAGTAATTTGATGATGATACACTGAAAAAAACTTTTGAACCGTCTTGCAATCAAAATACACTATGAAAAAAGATGGTAAGAACTAAAAAAACATGTTTGAAGACCTAACATTCTATCGTTTATAAGAAGTAAGAGAACTTTAGTAGTTTCGTCATGCATGGTGATCAGTGACCTGTTAATTGAACAAAGCATTTAATAAAATGCTGAGCACTTTATGCCAGTTGTGACCTATGACAGAGACAGATGGAGAAACCTAGTGATACAGCATTTGACCTAAATAGTCCATTAAGCTAATAAGGAGGAAGAGGATGAAGATTTCAGTAAGTCATATTAAGAAATATTTTGAAATTTAAATGTTAATTCCGAGTTTTCATTTTTATAATTTCATATTCTTGGAAATCATGGGAATGTAATGAGGATTTGTTATATTCTCCTGATTTTTGTTATAAAACCTATAATTTAGTTTTGTAATTGTCTTGCTGAAAAAGACAATGATCAGTTCTGTAAAAACACCACAAAAGTAGGAAGCATTGCATTGCTCAGAATGGTCAGATACCTTTTCATGGCACCACAAAGAGAGGTCTGAGGCCAAAACAGGACCACGCCATCTCCCAATTTCATAGTTGCAATTACACGTGTTCACCGGGCACATGCCACACCCATCCATCTGCTCAGTAGAGAGTGTGGCATGATTTGTTGCTCCATAACACAGCTTTGCAATCTTCTATATCCCGCTGTACATGCTCTTTGCAGCACTGAAGTTGATGCTGCATGTTAGTTTTGGTAACATGGGTCTTGCATAATGCAGTTCTTCAATGGAAACCAGTGTTGTGAGCCTCGGTTTTGAATGTTTGTGTGCAGATTCATATTCTAATCGATGCCCAGAATCCACATTTGACATCTAGGTTGGTGAATGGCAGTTTTTACATATTATCCTTCATAGCACCCTACAGTCATTTTAGGTGAGTGTGATGGGTTGTGCACTGCAGGTAGCACTTGCAGTTGATTCCATGCACTTCCATCACAGTATGGCATTGCTAATTGTTGACATGGGATGGTCCAATTTGTCAGCATTTTTCCGAACAGATAGGCCTGCTCATGGTATCCTATCACAACATCTCTTTCAAACTCTGTCAGTTTCTTTTTTTGCAGCCATCCCAGACACAGTTGCACTGACTTGGGAGCATCATATTCTTCCAGTTTATATCAGCTATAAACACATGACCCTACATGGTGCAATGCACCTTGCCCATAGGGGCATCTCTTCTTTTCAAGTAGAGTATGTACTGATGACTTTTAAGTATGAAATAAAAATGCATTCAGTAAATGTTTATTGCTGGCCTTTGGCTCTTTTATGATTTTTTTAAAAATTTTTTAAGTTGGCTTTTTATACAAAAAAAAAAAAAAAGTTGCCTAATTAAAATAATAAAACCCAAAAGTACTATTATGACAGGACTGAATCCTGACAGGATATTAAAGTTAATTGCCACTAATTTAAATTTTTTTAATACCTATAAAAGCTTATTTTCAAAATATTTCACATTATATATATATATATATATATATATATATATTGTGGAATATGGAATAACTTATATTAAATGATATTAAATGAAGTTAAATTATTACAGGATGAAAAACTTGTTCCAGCCTTTCTGGACAAATTACTAACTTCAAGATTGGGACTTAGAATGTTGGCTGAGCATCATCTAGCCCTACATGACGAGAAAGTAAGTTTGTTTATACCTTGAGCTATAAAATGTAATAGTTTCTTTTGAGGTAATGTAAATTTTTTTTAAAATTTATAAATCAAGAATAACATTTTGCATTTGGTTGCTTACAAAATGCTCATGAATTCAAATTATAAAGATAGCATCAGAGATACACACACACACTCAGTGCCTCCAGAATGTATGTAGTCAGTATGAGGTGTCGGAAAGAGACTCCAGGTCAAATCCTATATAGAAAGCAAGGACATACGTATAGACTTTTCAGGTAAAGATAAATTAACCAGTTTTGTATAGAGATTTTAGAGAAGTTCCCTCCAAAGAAATTAGGTTCTCTACCCTCCAATAAAGCTGATAGGCTGACTGGAGAACATCAAGCTAATAGATATAGTAGCATAGATAGGATTATGTTATAATACTAATTAATGATGAAGTCACTTACATAAAAATTGTTTATTTGTAGAATTTTCAGTTGTGTTTCATAGCCATTTTCAGTAAATTTTAAATTTAAACAATTACAATTAATACGAAACTTTCTTAATTTTGAAAAGTTATCCTAAGTAATACTCACCTCACCATTCATGTCTTATCTTAAGCTTTTTCACGAACCATTGAGGTTCTTGAGCTGTGGGCTTCACATTCGCGACCGTCTTCGAATCCTGTTTCCTGTGTCTGTAGATGTGTGTGCATTCACAGCCAGTTTGCCTGTCTGGGAGACGAAAACCCGAGTTTCCAGGTGGGAAAAAAAAACCCATCTCTGTATGAGACTGGCTAAATCATCTTTAGTTGAAAGAGACCAGATAAAGGTTCCTCACATTTTGGATGGGAATCAAACCCAGGTCCTTCTGATCCAAAGGGCTTTATCTATACCAACTGAGCTATGGGGTCTCTCACCTCGTCATTCATGTGTTTCATAAATTGTAATTAATTGTTTAAATGTAAAAATATTTTATTGTAATTTATTTGTCGATATCTATTAATGTAGACGGAGTTATTCCCTGCAGTCGATAGTGCATATAATATCATGCACTTCCAATTTATTTATTTATTTTTTTTATTTTTTTTTTGTAAGTATTGAAAATGGCTATGAAACATAGCTGAAAATTCTACAAATAAACAATTTTTATGAATTTTGTCATTAGTTAGTATTATAACATCTTTTTCCACTTACATCTCTATTTTTAAATTGATACATAGGATTAACTAGAGTATCACAGTATAAATAAGATTTTAATGCAGACAAAATATAAGCATCTCTGTTTATGCCCATCAAATTCCTGATATGTGCCCTAAGGGAGGGAGTGTGCTTTGATCTTTAAAAGGCATATGTTAAAGTACTGAGTAAGGAAACTGTTTAAAACACTAAATCTGTATAGTGTAAGTGGAACCTTAAGAGCACTGTATCTATATAAGTTAAAAATCTACAAAACTAGATCACAGATAGGTCACATAAATTTAAAAAAAAATAAAATTGAAAATATGAATTTGACTTCTAGTGGTAGATGCCCTTAATTGCCTGATGTACACCTTCACAAAGAGCCTACTACCATGCTGCATCTCCAGAGTAGGGACTCCAGTTTCTGCCCCCCCTCCCCTTTCATCTCACATGTGGTGCAGGTTAACACACTGTTATTGAATTAGGGAACCAGCACCTTCTCCATTTGAGGGTACAGCACAGGCTAGTCATCGGGTAGCACATAGGACTGAACCTAATGATAATGTGCCTGTTGAAGGCTTCCCAATTAGTTAGCAAATAATCCTGTTGCTGCTGCTTACTCTGTCAGGTTGTATCTAGAGGGAGACTGAATTAGTAGTATGTAAAGGGCACTGTCTGAGGCTACGCTTGGACTGGAGCCTGGACACTTCCTGTGTGGGATTTATGTGCACAAGTCCTTCACCCCCAGCTTCACCTCCTGCTCTTTAAAGTTTCCCAAATCAACTTTTACATCAAAGATAGTCACACAAATATTATCATTTTAACTGTGAATGTAAAAAAAAAAAGCTCCATAAAAACAGCAAAAAAAAAAAAGTGAAAATACAAAAAGAATTGTAAAAATTAATAAAAAAACATACCAAAAGAACTCCAAAATTTCTTGCAGTAAAAAACACTTACTATCCATTTCACTAACATTTGATGCATCAATACAAGCATTAATGATATACATCACTGCCACTTAAACCAAAACCTGATCTGCTTTTCCTAACTGAATCCCAGATATCATCCTCCATGACTATAGCCCATCTTGACACATCTCAACCATGTCTTCTGTGATGCAGTCTGCAAAAAAGGGAGAAACGTGTTTTCATCAAATCGGATACCCCTTGACTTTTGAATACTTATCACTAAAAGTTGATTTCATACAATCTAATCACCCAAATTGTGAGATTGTCTTCCTAGGAGACTAACATCCATAACACAAGCTTGCTCCCCCTTCTCCAACTGTACAAGCTGGTAGGGATGGCAAATAAATTATCATCTGCTGTGATCTATCACAAATACTTAACCTACCAATCAGAATATCCGACAATCTTCATCATTTTTCCAAAACTCTGCACCTTTTCTTAACTCTCTGCCTTCAAATATGCTATGGATATCTGATCTCCTCTTGTGCGACTCTGACCACAATATTATCCAAGTCTCCTCTACAGATCATTTTCCCTCCCAGCTAATCTCAGTCATACCCTATAGCACTACAATTGTTCCAACTGGGATGACTTCTGGAATTTTTATGCCTCTTTTCCATGGACAAATTACTGTTTTTGCTCTCTTGGTCCAAACATCTGCACTGAACTAATAATCAAAATAAGTTTCACTGGAATGAGGGCCTTCATTCCCCAATCCACTGCAAATCTTTGAACCTTGGTCCCCTCCAAAAAATGTCTCTCTCTCTCTCTCTTTGCAGCATATACTTGGTGGCTTAAATAAAAAACTCTAGCTTCTCATTCTGTTTACACTACAGCCAGAAACCAGGGTAAAAAAAGTTATCAACAATTTCAAAGCCGACTTCATACATGTGAAATGCAATAAGCTTGCCTCTTACTCAACTGGCAGTCAAACCTTCTTGTCCCTTTCTAAGGCTATTGGTAGTAACTTCTGCCTTTCCTTGTTTCCAACTCTTGTTTATACAACCCAGACAAATCACTTCCTGCAATTCCACAAACTGCCCATTTAATGCAATGCATTCTCTGATCTTTTTATTATTATTATTATTATTGTTCCGGGAAACTCCAAGGAGTCGACAGACTCATCGAGAGAAGCCCTAACATCATGTCTGGAACAACTATTCAACATTCGCACAGTATCTATCATATCTTGCCTTGAACTCATTCACGGTCGTAGCACCCACAACAGACTCTGGAAGCTTATTCCACTCATTCACCACTCTCCAAGTAAAAAACCTAGCTCTAACACCCTTGTCAACCATGCATGGCCCCTAGTCCTCCCACCACCCATATTTTCAAAAATATCTTCTGGATCAATCTTATAAAAACCCTTCAGTAATTTGAATGTCTCAATCATATCACCCCTCCTTCGCCTATTGTCCAATTTCTGCAACCCACAAATCCTCAGCCTATTCTCATAAGGTTCATTCCACAGTCCTGTTATCATCTTGGTCACTCGTCTCTAGACCCTCTCCACTTCCTCCCCATCACGAAGAAACCCTGGTGCTCATAACTGGGCACAGAAGTCCAGATGGGGTCTTATCAAGGCTCGATACAGAGGAACAACAACTTGTTTGTCTCTGCATGTTAAAGTATTTTTCATAAGCCAAGTGATTTGGTGAGCTGTTTTAGTCACTTTTGCAATGTGCCCCCTAAACTTCAACTCCCTATCCACCAGCACTCCCAAATCCCTGGCCTCATCAATCTCCTGGAGTACAGTTCCACCAATGCGATATACTGCTGCTGTTCTTTTCACCCCAAAGTGCATAACCTTCCACTTTGCCACATTAAACTGACATCCATTTTTCCTAGCCCAGTCCTCCAAACTATCCAAATCATCCTGTAAAATTTTGACATCCTGTGCACTCACAATTGCTCTACCCAACTTTGCATCATCAGCAAACAAGTGAACACTTCCTCTCAAATCCTTTCCAATATCATTGATGAACAAATTGAAAAGCAGTGGTCCAAGAACAGAGCGCTGCGGCACTCCACTAGTGACAAGACGTCTTTTTGACTCCACTCCTGAATAAACCACTCTCTGGTATCTCTCCTTCAACCACCCTCCTATCCATCTTATCAACCCTATATCTATCCCCATCTGCTCCAGTTTACTGATTAGGGTTCCATATGGTATCCTGTCAAAGGCCTTGGCAAGGTCCAGTAGTATCACTCTAAACCCATTACCCCTATGCAGTTCAGCCGTCACTGTGTTATAAAACGTGAGCAAGTTACTGAGGCATGATCTACCCTTCACAAAACCATGTTGTCCCCCATACAATATCCCATTTTCATCTATCCAATCCTGTATTCTTTTCTTGACTAATTTCTCTAAGACCTTGACAATGATTCCTGATATGCTAATCAGTCGGTAATTTACAACAGCAGTCTTGGAACCACCTTTATGCAGTGGAACTATTTTCCCCTCTTTCCACCCGCTCGGGACTAACCCAGACCCGAGACTCAAATTAAACAAAATGGTCAAGGGTACTGACAATTCTTTAGCTGCTTCTCGTACAACACGAGCTGGTATACCATCCAATCCCACAGATGTATTGACATTGAGGTTATGCAATAGACTACTCACCTCCACTTTATTCACCACAATTCCCGTATAATCTACTGGTTTATTCGTTTCTGCAATGTCACCACCTGGATGATATATTCTTGCAAAGTGCTCACTCAGTAACTCAGCTATCTCAACTGATTCAGTTACCTCCCTACCATCGGCATTCTTTAAAATCAATCTGCCATGTACATTTTTCCTTTTACTTGCTACATATCTAAAAAACTGTTTAGGATTCTCTTTAGCCTGCATGGCTAATGTTCTTTCGTAATCCTTTTTTGCTTTTCTTACCACACTCGTCACCCTTCTGGCCTGCACTTTATACCGTTCATGTGCCTGCCGGTCATCTTTCTCCTTAAATTCCCTCCATAGCTGTTTCTTTTTTTGCAGCTCAAGCTTAATGGTGTTATTAATCCATTTAACCCCTACTTGATTTATTATTCGGACTCTAGGTATACAGTCAGCCATTGCTTCATGCAAGCACTTCCTAACTACCTCCCATGCACTATCAACTTCTAGTCCTTGCAGTTGTACATGCCATGGCACTGAGCCAATCAAACTCCTAAGCTTGTCATACTTTCCTGCCCTATAATTCCACATGTACCCTGTCTTAATTGAAAATTCTATGCCTTTAGCCACCTCCCAAGTCAAGACTCTATGATCACTCTCACCGATTGGTGGCAATGTGGTCATATTTGTTACAGCCAAATCCTCAGATGTAATTACTAGGTCAAGCACTCTCTGACCCCTAGTATTTTCCATTACATGCTGTCGTAGATAGTTATCCCTTAATAACCACATAAAATCCAATTCCTTCCTCCCGTGTGTCCTCTCCTCACTCCAATCAATGCGACCATAGTTGAAATCTCCCATAATAATCACCCTCCTTCCACTCATTTCTTCTATTTGCTTGTGCATACTGTCACCACCATCTTTTCCATCACCTGGTCTATAGCAACACCCAATTGTATATTTAGTTCTGCTAGCCACAATCTCACACCAAATGTCCTCAAATGTGCTCTTTTCTCTATCCTGCAATTCAACTTCTATTCTCCTTGGCTGTAGCTCATCAGCTGTCATCAACAATACTCCTCCCCCCATTTTATTCTCTCTGTCATTCCTGAACACACTATACCCATCACATTCAACCCACTAGCCATATCATCTACAGTCAGCCATGTTTCACTAAGACCAATAACCTGTGGTCTGGAAGTGCCAACCATGGCCAAAAACTCTTCCTTCTTGTTCCTAATACTCCTAGTATTAGTGTACATAATTTAAGACCCCCATTAGCCCCAACCCTACCTTGATGCCTTATATTAACTATCCCACTCTGGTTTGTTGTCCTTATTTGCTCTAGCATATTATATTCATTCTTGCATTCAACTGCCTCTCTAAGGACTGTATATCTACTCCCCCCCCCCTTAACAAATCTAGTTTCCCTGAATTTGCACATCCACTATATTTAGCAACACTCTCTCAAGTCTTCTTACACCATAACCATTCAAATGCAGGCCATCCATCTTATATAGATCCTTTCGCCCATCAAACTCACTCCACACGTCCACAAATTCCACACCACTCATCATACATAACCCATGTATAAAGTCATTCTCAATTATGGCCCTCCTTTTAAACATTTCACTGTCATACCGTGGCAAAAGACTAATCATTCTAACTCTCTCACTCTTTTCTTTTGCTACCTCGAACAATTCATTCAGGTCTTCTATCATTTCCATTTTATCTTCTTTCAAATCATTCGTACCTGCCACAACAATCATTTCTTTCACCCTTTCCTTTTGCTCTCTAATAGACTCAGTTACATCCTTTATGGTCGCACCAGGTTGGTACGATTTTGTCAAATCCTCTACTAACACACCTCGTACTAACGAGTCTCCATACAGCACTCTATCCTTTATTTTGTTCATGTTCACATTCATACGCCTATTTTTCCTGTCATACCTTTTATTACTGGTTAGTTCATTCAGTCGACTTTTGTTCATGCACTCTAGCTGCTGTTTTGCCCTTTCTATCACACCATTCAACAACGCGATCTCATTCAATGCATCTATCTCATCTTTTTTATTATCTGAGAAACCATTAATACTATCATTCACACTTTCTACATTCACACTCTCATAATTCTCATGTACAACCTTGCCGTTTCTTGTCATATCGCTATTTTCTTCATTCTGAAGTTTGACAAAATTATCACACTCACGATCCGAAATACACTTCAATTCCTCATTCTCCCTACATTTTCTACACACATTCAATCCTTTATTATCATCTATCCACACTCCGACCGCACTTCGTAAAGCGTACATTTCACAGCTAGTACACTGACTCATTTCTTTTATACTACCGTTCTTTGATAAAGATGGCGAACCATCATTACTGGCCGCTATTTTCCTTCGTACAGGTGCCATAATTATTGCAATGTGTTTTATCAAATAATAAGTTATAACACACCAAAAACACACAAATAGACGCACTAAAATACGCAAAGCAAACAAAACCATGCAATATTAAGTAATTTTATCAACGATAACTGAAAATAATACTTATCTTATCAGGAGCTTGCATGAACACTACACACTACGATATAACCTCGAACCCAACTTTTGCCAGAAAGACATCAGGAAAATCCTGAATTAATCTTGATACTAATAAGGCTCCTGGTCCAGATGATATTCCTTCTGTTATGCTCAAAGTTTGTGCCCCCAGAATTAACACCCATCTCATATTGCCTATATAAGCTATCATATTCATTTGGCATCTATCCAACAGTATGGAAGCAAGCCTTTATCCAGCCTGTAACCTAAAAAAGGAAAAAATTTGGTCATCAAACTATTGTCCCATTGCCTCTCACCTCAGTACTCTCAAAAGGGAGATGGTCATCAATAACCAGCTTCTTCATTACCTTTGGGAGATAGGCAGGAAGCCATCCTTCAGTGAGCTCAAACTCTCAATAGAATATTGTAATTCAACTTTATTGGCAAGAAGTATCTGATCATTGGCATGTGTGTGTGTATATGTTAAGATGGCTATCAGTTAGTAGTGGGATATTTCCAAAGTGTCAGTCTCCAGTGTCAGACAAGTGACATAGGTAGATATTAAAGAGTAATGGTGATATATGCTACCTCGTTGGATGCCATTATTTATTGGTTTTGAATTTGATATTTCAGTTCCCAGTTTGACTGCTGTGAGGTTATTGCTAATATTATTTGGTTTGGGGTCATCATTGAATATTTCTAAAAGTTGATTTTTTTTTCAGTCAGAAACTTTCCTGTAATCTCTAAATGCTGCATATGTTGGGTTTATTGAATTCTTTGTGCTTTTCAATTAGTAATTTCAAAGAAAAGTAGCCATCTGTACAGGATCTGCCCTTATGGAATCCATTATGTTCCTTGCCTATCTTATCACTGTAATGACTTTGTTTTTTATAATTTTTGCACATATTTGTTAACCAGTATTGAGAGAGCTTATTTCACAATTTCCAATTTTTATGGTTGCTGCTTTTATAAACTGGAATAACTGTGGCCTTGGGGAAGAATTGCCAGAATCCAATCTCATATGCTATTCAGGAAATCTGTAAGTCTTTAAGAGTTTTCTCAACAAATTTGAACAGTTGTTCCATATTAATACTGTCTTCTCCAGGTGATTTATTGTTTTTGAAGTTATTGAATATCATTCAGTTCTGCTATAGAAATGTGTTATACCAGATTATTTTGGGATTGTGGTATGTGTAATTCTTTCATAGGTTGTGACCATAAATCCTGAAAATACTATAGCCATGTAGTTTAATTAGTCACATTGATTCTTACATTCTCTCTCTCAATTCAAATTATTTAAGAATGTGTAATTTAATTTGAATTTTGTTAAATCTCTCTAAATTAAATATGAAATTATTCCAGCTTTCTGTATCTTCTTTCTTTCTGTTATATTCAATCTTATCTTCAGTTGATTTGGTTGATAAATACTCACTGAAAGCATTGTCTTCTGTAATCCTAGAAATATTCTCATCCCACTAAGACCCCTTTATGATGTCATCTTTTTCTGAACTTTCATATGCCTACTTTATTATTATTATACGGGCACCTCCATGTAGTCCAAAGCCTTGTCGCAAGAGACCCATTTTCCTTCTGTTGATTCACCAATTTGTATATGATCTAATATTTTAATTCTATATTGCAAAAAAAAAAATACTTTATACTGGGTCTTTTAAAAGTAATTTATAAGCAGTCTTTAGTTTCTGCCTTCATTATTCTCAGTCATCATCAAAGAAATTGAGAGACTAAGAAGTAGTCAGTTTAAAATTCACAACATATAAAAATCCTATTTTCAAAAACAAATTTTTCTAATTTATCATCATTATCATCAAATTCCTGACATAGCCAATCAGGGGATGTACAGGATCTCTTGATAGTACTACATGAAAAAAATTACGTAATTAATAACTTCCTATCAACAATTTTCCTCCAGATTAGCCTCTTATCTGTCAACATTCCAATTATTATCAGATCTTATTTCTGTTTTCTAAGGCATTTTTTACTATATCAATCTACCTATATCTTGGTTTTCTTCTTGGTCTTTTTCCTGCAATCCTGGCAAAGAGCACTTATTTAGCTAATCTTTCTGCTTCCATTCTGTTTAAATGGCCATACCACCTGATGTTAGTTCTGCTAACACATTGCTGAATGCTAACAACATCAAGTTCTTTCCAAATATCCTAATTTTTAATGATACTGCCACTGATGCCATCTGTTCAGGCCTCCTAATCTCTTTCAGGACTCTCATGTCTGTGGTCTCCAGTCTTTGATCAAGAGTTTTATTTCTAACCTAGCTCTCAGATCGATAAGTTAAAATTTGTTTGAACACTGTCTCGTATACAGCTAACTTAGTGTTTTAAGTAATCCTTATTTTATATAAATTTATTCAGTTGACTTCCTACCATACCAGTTTTGCTAATTCTGCTGTTTATTTTCAAATTTAATTTGCCATCTTCACTAAAAAGTGTGCCTAAATAGCTGAAATGTTTTACATGTTCTATATCAGAAACAAAACACATCATTAATGCTATAGAATTCTCTATTTAGAATGCAGTTGATGTTTTCCATATTTCTCCCTATTTTCATTGTCTTTGTCTTTTTAATACTGATTTTCATACCAAATTTATTACAGCAGTCAGCAATGCCCCTGCCAGCATGAAATTTCATCATTTTGTACCATCATTATGAGTTGTGGTTTAATCCAGTAAGAATGCAATTTGGTCAGTTTAGTCCCAAATTGCCAACCCTTCCTTGTTTGTTTAGTATCCAGGTAGATACCCAAAAGGGTAGCTGTGTGTAGAGGCTTAAGTGCTGTGAGGACATCATTTTGGAGGCTTAATGGATTGTATACAACACTCAGAAAGGATTAAAACAGAATTTAATACTTTCTATATTTCATCTCAGTCACTGAGACATCTTCAGGGATTACAAAAAAACTAATGTAACATATACACAAATAACATACAATACCAAGCCCAACCACATGGGTGACACTAAGTCCTATCTAGGTGGAGTGCTCTCTAAGGGCGGTTGTAGGTGGCCTGGAATGTAAGGTGGGATCTCTGATAAGTGTTTCCCAAATCTTAGGAAGCTTAATGCAACCATATTTATTAAGATTTGGTTGATTTCTGAGAAATGCTGCTGATTCCAAAAATAGTCTCTCTTTTTTGAATTTGCTATGGTGGACCATGGTGTTTTTTTTTCCATGAGATCCTGTGGGTTATATCCAAGACATGGTCAGCCAATCCTGACTGACCATAGTCATGGTTGCAGATGTATGACTTATGTTCCTCCAGGCTGATGGTTGCTGATCTGCCTGTCTGTCCAAAGTATGCCAGCTTACAGGAATGAGCTTCCTAAGATTTGGGAAACACTTATCAGAGATCCCACTTTACATTCCAGGCCACCTACAACTGCCCTTAGAGGGCGCTCCACCTGGATAGGACTTTAGTGTCATCCACGTGGTTGGGCTTAGTATTGTGTGTTATTTGTGTATATGTTACATTAGTTTTTGTAATCCTGAGGTATTAAATTCTGTTTTAATCCTTTGAGTGCTGTATACAATCCATTAAGCCTCCAACATGAGGGAACCCAACAGGGTACACCATGAGAAGGTAAGGATTGGACATCAGGTCAGAAGCCCTGGTTGGTTCTCTGCATTCCCCAAAAGGCCATGTAGAGTTCTCTTCTCAGTTATCTAGTCTTGGCCCTTAAGCACCCCTTCTAAGTTATTGGTTATTATTATTAGTCTGTTGACATCCAAGTATATTTATGACAGTCTTTTTATGGGAAAACATGTTCGTAACTCTGATTATAATTCAGGGCTGTCCAACTTTAGGTAATCAGAGGGCTGCATCAAAAAAAAAAGATTTATCCGAAGGCCACATCACAATGCATATCTAGTAATTTGGTGAGCAGCAGCGATGCAACCTCGAAAGCTGAACAAACGAACAACACTAATTGTGCAGTGATCAAGCGCTCACGTTCCCTGTGAGCACACGGAGCATATACAGGGTGTTCGGGATAAATTTGACATATTTATAATTAATTATATTTTTCCGTAAGTTACATGTATTAACACACACTTCTCTTCATTTAAAAGTTTGGACCCTTCTTCATTCATATACAAGATGTCAGAAAGGATGGATAGCTGGAACCCACCTGAATCATGGAAGAGAATAACTTGTATCATGATGATTCGTGCCCGCCATCAAAATAAGGATATTACGACTGCTGCCCAATGCTCCCTGAATACAGTAAAAACAATCAGGCGTTAACTAGAGACTTGCAATGGTGACTACGAGGATGTAGCAAGAAGAAAGATCCCTAGCAGACGATCTGATTGCGTTCGTACAGCAGAATTCCTCGCAAATCTGCAGGAACAGGTGTTGAAGAACCCTGGCATTGGAATTCGGGCTTTGTTCGTGGAGTTGCTAACTGTAGTCAAGCCCTGGATAACAAGGGTAGCCAATGGTAGGCCGTATGTATGGCAGCAGGATTCGGCCCCTTGCCACACCTCTGGGAAAAGTCAAAAATGGTTGTCTGAAAATTTCTACGACTTCACCAGTCCAAATGTTTGGCCTCCAAACTCCCCAGACCTTAACCCCATGGATTATTTTGTATGGGGCGCAGTTGAAAAAGACACCAATCGCACTTCCAGTAATACAAAAGCCCAGTTAATGGATAAAATTAAAACAGTTTTTGCAGCCCTTCCCAGGGAGACTGTAGCATCAGCTTGTTCGAGGTTCTGAAGCAGAATTGAAGCTGTGATCGATGCTAATGGTGGTTATTTTGAGTAAATCTTGTTGATAGTATTGTAATTAACTCTGCCTGTAATGTTTTTTTGTCAATTCATTAAATTTAATAGATACAAAGAAGATTTTCTTTTTCCTTACGAAACTGTCAAATTTATCCCGAACACCCTGTACGTTGGAATAAAACAGTGTAAGAAAGCTTCTTTGACACATCATATATTTGAAAAACATGAGTATATAAAACACCGAATAAAATTACCAACATCAAGATTATTGATTAGTGATAGAATTAAGATATCTAATATGCATTCGATTCAAATTGTTATTTTATTTTTTCGCTCATGAAAATCAAAACCCACAGGTAAGCTGCACAAAATTGCACCACAGGCCACATCCTGTCCGTGGACAGCCCTGATATAGTTGATAATTTTAATTAGCGTTCTCCTATTTCTCTTAATCGATTACTTGCCATGTATACTTATGACTGATTTCATTTTGTTATTGAGTTGAAGTTTCCATGGCTTGAAATGACCTTAGTTAGTGTTATTCAAGCAAGAACTACATAAAACTTTTTTAGAAAGAACAATATTTAACAATATTATTCAGTATTAAATATTGTTCTTTCTAAAAAGTTTTTACATAGTTCTTTCCTAAATAACACTAATTTTACTATTGCCACTAGATAGGCTTATTTACTTTATTTCTTGGAGGAGAGAGAGAGAGAGAGTCATAAAGTTATTGCATTACTTTCTTCATTGCCTTCCACTCTCTTGTATATACTCCAGTGACAGTGAGATATCCTCATTTAATTCTGATTTGTATTATTCTCTCATTCCAATAAATTAACTACTTTCTTTTCTAGGGTTTTATGTCCCATCAATGATGCTACTGCTTTGGCTTCTCATTACTGCTTACATTGTTATAAAACTGTATATAATTATTTAGTTTTGAGCATTTCAACTATTTCTTGCCTTCAGATATTGTGGAATTGTGTTTCAGTTCATTTAGTTCATCTTTGTGGCCTATGCCTTGGACATTCCTAGGTACCATTGTTCATTATATCCTTGTTTCCATTTATTATTCATAACTTTATCTTCCATCTTTGAATCCAGCCCTTTTTATTTCCTTTTGAGACATGAAATCAATTTATGTGTCTTGCCGGTTGATTGCTAGCTGAGAAGTAGCGAGTTCAGTGATGTGATGCCACAGGTCCAGAGGCTGTAAGCCTCTGGACCAGCATGTATGCAACTTTTTATGATGAAATATCCTTTCAGCTGGTATAAAAAATAAGATAAGATCACAAAAAAAGAGAAAAAGCAATGGCAGAGTTGAAATAAATGACCACTCACAATCTGGGCAGGCATCCAAAACTGCAGCTGATTTTCATAAGCAGAAAATTGAGCTGTTTATCATTGAATTTGAAGATCTCTCTCTCTCTCTCTCTCTATGTGGCATTAAAATTGAATATATTAACATGAATCATGTGACATGCTCCATTGGGGCCATGTCACTTGACTAGCAAAATAGGCACGACTAATAGTTTATTGCTGATTACTTCAACATTGACAAAGGAAAGGCAATACTTTTCTTTACAAAATCAAAACCATAGTCTATTATGACCCCAGATGAAAATTCTGTGGACTGAATTTTCCATTCCATCTTATGCCAACTGTCTTTTGGGACAGCAGAAGTCTTCACATAACCTCATAAATTTATTGTAGTTCTTTTGCCATATAGTTCTGGTGAATAACACCTGGTTTGTATAGTGTAAGTGAGAGTGGAAATTTCTTAAATGAATATGCATCTCAAGGATATCCAATTTGAAAATAAAGAGCAGGTCAAAGCAGAGGTGAGAAAATGGTTCTGAAAAATACCTGAAGAGGTTTACTACAATAACTTTAAAAAATGATTAAACAAGGGGAAGATTGTTGAGAAATATAATATGAAATTATAAAAAACTTCAAACTATCCTTTTTTATTTCACTGATATCTTTCTTTTGAGTGGGAATGTATTGCAATGGAGACATCTTTCATAATGTCCTTTGTATATAGTTTCTTTAATGTAAGGATTTGGTTGGGTCTTGCCAAACCCTACAACCAGACTCTTTTAGAACTATGACAAAATTTTGACATCCAACTTCTTATTGTAATTTAAAGCAGTAATTTGACTGGTCCCCCAAATTGAGTTATCTAAATGATATGAGGTGCAAACATGAAACTTATATATAGCTTCTTCTTATAACTTAAAGCAGCAGTCTCCATAGTATATTCATAAGGATGTCAACATTTGACAGGTTGGAAAGATCTGATTTGAATCTCATCTTTTATGTGAAAAACTTTAATTTCATTCAAGAGCCTTTCAGCTGAAGTGAGTTAGCCAGTCTCATATAAAAGTAGCAGGATTTTCCCTTCTACAAATGTAGATTTTTTATCTGTACATGCCAACTGACCTGAAAACACATTTGATATATAGCCATAGCAGTCTAACAGGAATAAAGTGATAGGAATAAATCAGGGAAATAAGCAGGGTGAGGAAGAATCGCTTAAAGCAATGTAAGAGTTTAATTTGATGCAACTACACTTCTTCACCAGAAATCTAGTCAGACTTTTGTAAATAAGTTTTATCTGCACATTTTTTATATATTCTTGGATATATGAGGATATATTGAGCTATGGAGCCTTGGATATATGAGGGGGGCTTTACAGCCCCCCTCATATATCCAAGATATCCAAGATCATATATCCAAGGCTCCATAGCTCAATTGGTATCAACAGTGCCCTGTAGTTGGAAAGACCTGGGTTCAAATTCCATCTGGGATGCAAGAGTCATTTTGTTATCAGAAACTCAGAATTTTCATCCTGTAAAGCAGGCAAATCATAAACAAAATGCATCATTAATGCTCATGATATGCTGATCCTATAGCATTAATTGCCTCAGCCATAATTCTGAAATAACATCCTTTATAGCTTATGTGTTATTTTGTTTAATGAGAAACAATGCAGTTCAACTGTTGTTATAAGCATAGGGAGACCTGTTTTTTCTATGTATGATGTGTTCTTCTTCACCTATTTTGTTTTATTTTGCATTTTGTAGATTTGTCCTTCACCAGCTGACTGATATCTACATATTAAGAGCATGCTCTAGATAAATCATACTTGACAAGAAATTATATTGTTTTAATCCTATACTCAAGGGCGAGCACACCAGTTTGCATTTATGGAGATAAAGCATATACAAGTAGCAAATTTTGCTACTTGTATATGATTTATCTCCATTTGAGTATCTCCTATTGCAATCTCACAGTCTGATATCAGTCCAGATAGCTCCTAATATCAGATCTTTTCAATCTTCTGATATTAGAAATTGCTATTCTTTTGCATCAGTGAAATCATTTGGAATGAAACCTTTTATTTTTTTATTACATGCTCTTTTACTTTATGTAAACTTTGGTTTTACAAGATGTTAAGTACATTCTGAAGTAGCTGTTCCAACCAAGAATTAATTTATCACTAAAGGATTCAATAATCATTAGATATATGTAACGATTATATAAAACAATGGTTTATAAGTACCTCTTAACAATGAAGTTTATATCACTGCTTCAACTTTGGTATCTCTTCTGGGTCTGCTCCCACTGATGAGACCTCAATTAAGGTTGAAAACAGTCTGGGTTTCTAAGGCAATTGATGTGAAGTTATTAGCTTCTATATAGAAGTGGCTAGTTGCAAAAGACACTTCACATGCAAACTATATTTTCTTAACTTGATAAAGGATTAACAAGCATATAATTTCTTTGCAAGTTTAATTTAAATATCACTGTTGCAAGTTTTGTTTTATGTGGCATTTTTAACAATTTGGAATGTGAGGGTGAGATTTATTGAAATTGTATAGAGAAGAGTTTGACACCTGTGATATTTCTTCCAAGAATATATAAAAAATAGAATGAATGTTCTGGATGAATGGTTAAGGTTATAGAAGCTGAATGATTGGCATCATGAACATATATTTCCAACTGTTTTAGAGTGTCTCAAAACATAATTTTTCATTCCAATACTGATTAATCCACTTTACCAATCAGCATACCTTGGTGTAAATACAGTTAACTTATAGCAAACGCTGATATAACACTCAGTATAATAAAATCCTAAAAAGTTTCAAAGGCTGATAGCACAGCTTTTCTAAAAGAAATTCACTATAGCAAACTGTTCCTTAGGTCATAAGTTTGCCTGTAGTGAGTCGACTGTATTATAGAGAAATTTGGTAGCAAGACCTTTTTGTTGGAAAGATATTGATTCTAATCCATATAGGATATTCTTTATGAGGACTTTATAACTGATGGTGGGTTAGCATTATAAAAGGTGAGTGTTTTTTCCCATCAGGCTTTTCCAGTCAACTATAGAAAGGGAATTAACTGCTCTGTTGTGGCATAAATTAGGTGTATAAAAAATCAAGTTAGTTGGATGCAACAGACCATTGAGCTTGGAAATATATTAAGGGAAGATGAGAGAAAATCAAAACTTCATAGATTATACAGGGTGTTCGGGATAAATTTGACATATTTATAATTAATTATATTTTTCCGTAAGTTACATGTATTAACACACACTTCTCTTCATTTAAAAGTTTGGACCCTTCTTCATTCATATACAAGATGTCAGAAAGGATGGATAGCTGGAACCCACCTGAATCATGGAAGAGAATAACTTGTATCATGATGATTCGTGCCCGCCATCAAAATAAGGATATTACGACTGCTGCCCAATGCTCCCTGAATACAGTAAAAACAATCAGGCATGAACTAGAGACTTGCAATGGTGACTACGAGGATGTAGCAAGAAGAAAGATCCCTAGCAGACGATCTGATTGCGTTCGTACAGCAGAATTCCTCGCAAATCTGCAGGAACAGGTGTTGAAGAACCCTGGCATTGGAATTCGGGCTTTGTTCGTGGAGTTGCTAACTGTAGTCAAGCCCTGGATAACAAGGGTAGCCAATGGTAGGCCGTATGTATGGCAGCAGGATTCGGCCCCTTGCCACACCTCTGGGAAAAGTCAAAAATGGTTGTCTGAAAATTTCTACGACTTCACCAGTCCAAATGTTTGGCCTCCAAACTCCCCAGACCTTAACCCCATGGATTATTTTGTATGGGGCGCAGTTGAAAAAGACACCAATCGCACTTCCAGTAATACAAAAGCCCAGTTAATGGATAAAATTAAAACAGTTTTTGCGGCCCTTCCCAGGGAGACTGTAGCATCAGCTTGTTCGAGGTTCCGAAGCAGAATTGAAGCTGTGATCGATGCTAATGGTGGTTATTTTGAGTAAATCTTGTTGATAGTATTGTAATTAACTCTGCCTGTAATGTTTTTTTGTCAATTCATTAAATTTAATAGATACAAAGAAGATTTTCTTTTTCCTTACGAAACTGTCAAATTTATCCCGAACACCCTGTATGTGTACCTATTATGCATAAATATGCATTTGTAATTCAAATAAAGAAAAACCAGCTGTTTAAATCTCTTTATGCAGATTAATGGTTAGTGTCTAGAATTTTCCACTGGTGAATAAACACTCCTGCTGTGTATACATATAAATTAAGTAAATCACTCGATTTTTACTTAAATTATCTTGTTGATTATGAAATGCTAAATCATGTTACTTATGGTGCCCAATCATTACCATTACTTTGTTTTATAAAATATCATCATCATCAAATTCCTGCCATGTATCCTCAAGGGGTGTACAGGATATGATAGTACTACATAAAAAATTACGCCATTACTCCTATCTACAATTTTCCTCCAAATCAGTCTGTTACTTGTCAAGACTCCAACATTATCAGATCTTATATTTCTATTGTCTAAGGCACTTTGTACCAATCCACCTATATCTTGGTCTCAATCCACCTATATCTTGGTCTTCCTCTAGGTCATTTTGCTGCCAACCTGGCAGAGAACACTTGTTTTGCTAATCTTTCTTTGCCCATTCTGTTTAAAGTGACCATTTATAAAATATGTAAAATTTTAATTTTTAAAATACAGTAAGAAATATTTTACATTCATAAAATATTTCCATTCCAGCCAAATCATGTAGGAATCATTACTGTAGCTATGAAGCCAAAGGATGTTATCGAAAAGTGGGCAGACTTTGTCAGGTAGGAAATTCTAGGTGCATTAACTGGCTGACGCTGTTTACACAGATGTAAAAATGTGCTTAATTTATGTGTATAGTTCTAATTAAATATGGCTGTGTGTATTTGAGATGAAACCGCTTTTTCTAAGATGTTAACAGGGTTTGAAAATTAAGTGATTAATGCTATGATTATATACTGCTTGCTCTACCAAATTAGATACTATCAAGAGATTTGTAATTTTCAGGAGATACATATCCTTAGTTCTTTTCTAATATTTTTTACATTTTATAAAGAAATTTTAAATTTTAATTCATCAATATGAGAAATAATGAACAGGTAGGCAGTTGCAGTTTCAAGCCCTGTCTTTATTTAGTTGTTTCCATCATTTCCTTTTTCATATTATTACTAATTTTCCCTTTCTGAAACTTTTCTTTTGCAGGCAAGGTGAGTAGTGTTTGGAAGCTGCCTGTCTAGAACTAGGAGTGAACTTTGCTGGAGAAGCCTTGACAAGATTGCCCCCACTGCTGAAATTTCTCTTGCAGCTGCGTTTTCCTCTTTTTTTTTCCCTCTTTTTTCCTCTTTTTTTTTTTTTTTTTAAATATATGTATTCGATTGGTAGGAAGTTGAAATAGGGCGTGCTTCAGTAAACTCCTATAGGCTTCATTTAATTCTGGTTTCTTATAAGGGAGGAGGGCATGTACTTATCTGTATTTTCAAAGTAGACTTTCCTGTGGGTTATATCTTAGTTTAGCTTTTAAAAATAAATTATTTGGGTTGTAAAATATTTTAAGACAAAATTTGATAAATGTTATGCTAGTCTTTAAGTTGAGTAAAAATGATGCACCACTGAATAGAGTTAGTTAATTAGAAATAATATTTTGTTTATATACTTAAGGCTTTTATAGAATAAAATATATTTAGAAGCATTAATTTAAATATTTATATACTGTAATGTAATACCTTACATTGTACTTAATGACTAATATTATTAAACAAACTATATATATTAATATAATTAACATAACGAATAAATTATAATATAGTATTATTTTTTATTGCTAAATGTATATCACTAAATGAACTAGTATCCACAGCACCCTAAAGTGGAAATAAGTTTCTCCACTAAATTAAATTATCCTGAATTTGTATTTATTTGACTGTGTTAATAATATTGCATTCAGAATATAATGAACAGAATGTGGGACTGGAATTTCAGCAAACAAAACCTATTAAATTTGTTAATTTTTGAAGTTTTCAAAATGAACTATTAATGATTATTAATTTTTTAAAGTTTAATAATTTAATTATTTCTGGAAACATTTAATTAAAAAAAAGAATTATTGGATATATATTAGTCTTAATCCTCAATTCTCCCCTACACCAATACATAGAAAATTTTTGGTGGGGGGGGGGGAGCATAATGATGTAGGTACAGCATGAACTTTTGTTTTATTCCTAGTAATGTTCTAGAGACCAAACATGGAATTTTCAAACCACTTCAGACTTCTAGTAAGCAGAGGAGTGGTCTCACACTGGTATTGAAATTCATCTTCCACCTAAAGATAATCATAGTGAACCAGTGTGAATTTTTAACAAATGTTTTAAAACAGGTATCTGTTAGTCATCACTCAGCATATTGTAATCTTTCAACTGAAAGTTATGATCAGTTAATTTGTGCTTGTACTAATTGAATTTAATCGATTGAATTATAAGTCATTGATAAAAGCAGAATGCATAAAGATCTCCAAATTGACAGAGTATAATTTATATAGTTTGGGCAGGATACAATATCGATGACTGATAATGAAAATGTGCATATCAGTGATGATAATAATTAGATGATTTTGGAAGGTCGATAATTTCCTTCTGCAGCAGTGGATATAATGTTATGTTGGCTGAATTTTTATTTGTGTAGTTGTTTCACATTACTTGTGCCCTAAGGTTTCACAAATTAACATGATAGGAAAAAATGTGAATAATATATCTAATTGCTATATGTCATCATCAAATTCCTGACTTGTACAGTTTTCTACCAAATGAATATGTTATCTGTCAAGACCCCGATATTATCGGATTCTATATTTCTTGTCTAAGACACTTTTTACTGTATCAATCCCCCTAGATCTTGGTTTTTCCTCTAGGTCTTTTTCCTGCCAGCTTGGCAAAGAACACTTGTTTTACTAATCTTTCCTCTTTCATGATTATACCATCTGAGATTAGCAATGCTAACACATTTGTGAATGCCAACAATGCATATCCTCATTTTTAATATGATATTGCTATTAATGTCATCTGTTCATTCCCTTAATCTTTCTCAGAACTCTCATATCTGTGATTTCCAGTCTTTGGTCAAGTGATTTATTTCTAACCCAGGTCTCAGATTCATAAGTTAAAATGAAAAATGATGGCTTCCCATATATTTCAACCCGAAAATTACTGATCATCATCAATGTCATCAGGCAGTTGAATATAAAGTAGAACATGAACAATGGATTATTTAAAACAGGGATCGGCAACCTTTTCAGACTCACCGGCCACATTCAACTTTTGTTTTTAATAATTGGGCCGCAAGAGTTAAGAGAAAATAGTGAGTGAAAAAAATACTTAAGTTATCAATTAAAAAAAAAAAATTTAAAGTATGAGATATGAAACTCGATGAAAAATTATCACATAAAAACAAAGTAACATAGTTATGCATCACAATATGTGTGTCTCCCTGCTTAATGTGACTTTTGTGATTGTTTTCCCTTAGCCAAATTATCTATATCCACTTTACAACCCGAGGTGCAAATTCGAATTGAATCATGCAAATATTCATCAGTCAGTCGAGAAGAAAATTAATTTTTTCTAAAACTCTTGGCAGAAAATGCTTATTCGCAAATGTATGTGCTTCCAAATGCAACCATCATCTTTGCAAAACTGATTGATACATCAATTTTTTTTGGTAAGCATCGATAAAATTTTTGGATGTTTTCTAATGAAAATGCGCTTCTTTAATGTTTCATTCTGTTGTAATTCTTCCATCTGTAGTTGGTTTGGTACATCATCAATGTTGACATTAAAAGAGTTCAAACATAATCGTATTTCGATGTTATTTTTATGAAAATCAACAAATCCTTGTTGAAACTTCCGTTTGTAAATCTTCAATAATACCGGCAAAAGTTTCCTTCTGTTGGTATTTCCAAGTTGCACGGGCGATATCATGAAGTATAGGTATAAAATTGTTTTTAATTTATTATTCATATTATAAAATGTATTATTTAAATAATTCAACATACAGGCCACATTCCATGTAAGCATGGTCAACCTTTTATGGGCAGCCAAAAATGTACATTTGGGCCGGTTGCCAACCCCTGATTTAAAACAATAAGAGCCATGTGCTGTTATACATAGAACAATGCAAAGGAATAATTGAGGAAACAGTATTATTAGAATATCAATTAGAATAAGACACTCCCTTATCTTCGATAGTAAGAGGCAGTTATTCTGATTCAGGTTTTGGATGGCGGAGTAAGGATTTGGCATTTTCTTTAAAGAAATGTTCAGATTTATGGTAGTAACAATGGAGTAAGTGCATCTCATACCATCATTAATAGGAAATCTGAGAAATATGGTTTTGCACAGTACTGACTACAATATCCTATGGTCTCTTTTCTATTCAAATGCCCAATGTCATTGATGATCTGTAATTTTCAGGTTGAAATATATGGCAAGTAAATATATTATGCTCTTTTTTCCTTGTGTTATGTTAATTCGTGAAATTTTGTTTGTTTAGTTGATGTATCTTAAGTTTACTGAAAATGTCTGTTGAAAGTTATATAAGCTAAAGTACACATTTTAAGAGACTAATTTGGAGTTAACAGACCATACCAGGCAGTCAGATGGATTGTTTGAAGCTTCAGTCACTGTCCTGTTTTGTAGTGTCTCATCTCATCCAGTCAATTATATCTAACCATCTGGGTATTCATTCAATGTAAATAAATATACATACCATGTTTTATAAATGTCTCAAAAACTCCTAAATGGCAAAAGCTAAGGCTTCCAAATATGCCTTCAGGTCCTATAAAAGTGCTCATGGGAAGGGGAAACATAAGAAAACTATCAAGGAGAGACCATTTAATGCCAATTTAATTCTGTGAGTTCTTTGAGAATTTAGTTCTCAAAGACTCGCAGAAATCTTGTTGCAGGATGGAGGACAATTCTAATCACACTATTGTGTCCTCTCTTATCAACATTCTTCCTCTTAATATAATTTAGGGGTGGTTGGTTAGCATAGAGCTCAGAGTTCTGAATTGCACTGTATTTTGTCTTGCCAAAATGGTTACAGTTGGCCAGCATGTGCATTAAAGTGCTGTCAAGTACAAATTCTTTCATTAAAAGTGACTTCACTTATTTAAATTAGGTTCCTGTTTTTATTTGTCTCAAGATAATAGAACTCAACATCTCCAAAATCTTGTGAAATTCCCCTCCCTCCATCTTCACACAATGTTGTCTTAGTAGAATAGAGCAATTCAGTATTCTGATAATAACCTTTCTTGCAAAAAC
This sequence comes from Typopeltis vanoorti, assembly GCF_054136105.1. Classification (NCBI taxonomy): domain Eukaryota; kingdom Metazoa; phylum Arthropoda; class Arachnida; order Uropygi; family Thelyphonidae; genus Typopeltis; species Typopeltis vanoorti. The sequence continues at coordinate 120,972,918 of NC_143559.1, forward strand.
ATTTGTGAGCTATAGAAATTATTTTTAGCATGCATTACTTACATGCTATCTTCTCTGTATAAAGATGAGTCAATTAGTATAATGAATATTATACTAATTGACTATCAGCAAGTTTAAAAATTTTAGTTTAAAATTAAAGATAGTATATGATAATTATTAGAAATACTTAAATATATATTTTATAAAAAATAAATATTAAAAAAATCTGCCTTCATACTTATTTTAATTAAATCATAGCCTATTCACAGCACTAAATATATTATAACTGTGTACGACCTTTCATGGGTGGGATTTAAAAAACATGCATACTAAGTTATAAATGAGAACCTTTTCATATAGATACTACAGAATTGTTTCTTATAGTAATAAATTTGCTGTAAGTTTGGTAGTTTATAGTGAACAAGTGTACTATAGTGACAGGTTGCAGTAGTGAAAGTTGACTGCAATTCTGTTATTTTTAATAACCAAAATGAATATGTATGTATCATATTAATTTGTTATAGTATTTAGTTCTAACTTTATTTAGCAATTCATAATACAGTAGTACTAGGTACAAATTTAAAGGCCAGATGGGAAGGGGGTTTAATTTTCAGCTATTTAAAGTTTTGATAAAATGTAAAAAGACAGGATAATGTTTAAAGTACTTATTCAGGTTGGACTTGGGAAATCATGAATAGTACTAATATCCTGCATTTTTCTTTGCATACTTACTGAGGATGAATTCAGGCTTTTTTCATCCACTGATATCCTCTGGCTGTAGTAATGTGTGGTGAGCATCCTCTGGGAAAAAAAAAAATTCTTTTTAAATATTGAGTGATCTTCAGTATAGTTAGTCTTATGCAGCATTAAGTGCTTTACTTGCAAGCACTAGTTTAAACTTCATGTAAGCCTTTCAAAATGGGAATGAAGCCTTAATTTTTTTTAATGTTTTTTATTTTTTTATATTTTACAGGTTTATTATGTAATAATTTACTTTTTCAGGTCTCTGCTGTTTCAGTGACTTATTTGTACACATAGGCATTTATTTTATTCTTTAGGTGTGACTTATCAGAGCCTATCTTTTTTGAAGTTAATGACTAATTTTGGAAGTTTGCAAATATTTTGATCTTATTCATGTATTTATTTGGATAAGCTATTGCAGTTCACTCCTTGACTACAGTAATTTGCACAATACCCAGCCACACACACACATTCTATTTTATACTTATATGCATTATCCTGTCAGCAGATCATTTGATCATAGGTTATATGATCAAGCATATCAAGTGGCAGATCAGACTGCTTTATAGTACCAACAGGAAAATTTGTGGCAGGATATTAGGCAAGATACTGTAATTAAATTTTTGTTGCATGCTTCAAAAACTGTTTTGCTTATTATAGTTTTTTCTCTGACACATGATGGAATCAGTTCATACATCGGAATTTTTAAAAGAAAATTGTTTCTTTCAGCTGATGAACTGCTTATAGTTAAATTGCATTTGTCTGGTGGGGGGGGGGGAACTGCTAGAAGCATTTATAGAATGTAAGTTCTATCAGTGTTTCCAGGATGCTATGTTTGTATTTGTGACAGTGTATGCCAAGACTGTCCATCTAATTTGTTTACACTGGAAGCATCCTTTAACTATTTTAGCTAATAACAAGTGGTGGAACTAAGATTAGACACCCTTGGAAACTGGCTTTCGGTGATCCTCTAACAAGTGTTTTTAATTGGCCTTCCCTGCTTGTTAGTTTTGCCACTAAATACCGTATTTGCTGGAGTATAAGACGTACTTTTTTCTTTAAAAATAGGTCTGAAAAACGGTGCGTCTTATATGCCGATACTCAATTTTTTTATTACTTTCATTTCTGGATATTTTCTCTGTTCTGAGTTATGCGATTTCTTTCTTTCTTCCTTGCGGTGTGAGAGAGCATTCCAGTTATGTAGAGTTCCGTGGATGCGAATGTGCTGTCATCGACGATCACCGCCGTGTTCCTGTTTGTTTAAACTTTCCAATTGTTGTCACGGTTGTTTTGAATGGTGTTAAAGTTTCTCTAAATTTCTTGGCAAATTATGGCTGAAAAACGTCTGCATTGCTACAATATTGCATACAAGCTACATGTGATTGCGTATTAGGTATTTGTTGAAAGTAGACCTACTTATTACTTCATATTTCAAATACTGTAAATTCATTATAATATTCAGTGATAAATTTTTTTCCCTAAAAAATGTGTACAAAAAAGAGGGGTGCATCTTATACGCCGGCAAATACGGTATATATGTTTTCTTATAGTCTGATTGTAGCTCATCATTCTTACTTTTGCAGTACATCCTCTATTTGGTAAAATTTTGGAATGGAATTTGAAGTAATTGATGATCATATCTTTAAAAAAATAATAAAAAGTTAGAAACTTAATATGCTGTGTGTTGCAGTATAACCAGGAAAGAAATGTAGCTTTAATAAAACATTAATTTGGACAGTCTTAGTATATGCTGATGTAAATAATTAGCATTGGTAATATATCTTTTTAAATTATTTTATGCATAAAGAAACATAATTTATTTTCGCTTGCAAATTAGTGCCATATATATTGATACATCATAATGTTCTGGTATATACAGGAATGTGCTATATCTTCTATATCCCTCTACAACATATTGAAATTGCATAACCAGCTTCATTTAAAAAATTTTCTTCAAAATTATTCTTATTTGTCAGGTGTCTAATATGGTTAGTTCTTATACCTATCTTCCAAGACTTCTAAAAACAGTTTTTCTGGATCTTGGTCTTTTTTTCCTGCCATTTTTTTTTCAAATATTATTTTGTTAATTCATCCAGTCTGGTTATCCAAGTTGTCTAGTGTTTACACTCCCCATGGACATTCTGTAAGTTTGAATTCCATTGGGCACAGATGCTTAGGAATATCTTTAAGTGAGAGATGACTTATTGTCCAGTGTTGAGGACATCTTACTTATTGAAGGTCTGAAGTCGCTTGCAAAAGTTAGTTCCATGTTTGATCTCTAGAACAATGTTTCCAGATTATCTAACCCTTAGCTTATTGATAGCACTAATATAATTTACAACCTTCTGTGAGTAGCAATAAAATATTTCACTTTATTTAAGTGGCTAATATTACCTTACATTAACTGTGCTTAAACTTTCTTGAATACTAATACAGCAACCTGTACTGTATCTTACTACTCATTTTTTAACTTGGAATTCACCTTGTATTCCAAACTAGTCATCTCTTCAACAGATCACATGCAGCCTGAGTATCAGTGTGATACTTATGCTGCCTGTTACCAAAAATGCCAAGTTTCATTTTATTCGTTTTTGATGTAGTTCTACCATCAATGCCAACTGTTTGCTCTAATTTTCTCAGCATTATCATCTGTGATCTCTAGTTTCAGATCAATTGTTTTATTTGAATATCCAAAACAAAAAATCTTGATCTCTGTCAAGATGCCTTATGATACAGTTGCATGAAATAAGGAACCCCCCCCCCCCCATTACTTTCATCTGTTTTCCTGTCCTCTCTTCCTTCCTTTCTTGTTGCTATTCATAGTAATTCATTGAGCATTTCATGCTCTGATTTAAGAAAAAACAGAAGTAATTCTTTTGAATCACATGTGGTTGATATATCATCTTTACTACCATTTCTGACAGCATTAAGGTGAAAGGCAGCAGCACAAAGGATTGTTTGTTTTACTGGGAGGACGTGTACTGGGTTTACACAGCATTCTAATTTTAAAGTGAAGTTAAAAAAAAAGAAAAAGTAAAGAAAGAAACAAAATTCATTCAACCATTGCACAATAATGAAAGATTGTATTAGCAACAGTCTATAAGAATCAAGAAGAGAACATCGTGGGAAAGCTGTTAAATCTGTAGTTCTCAAAAAAAAAAAAAAAAAAAAAAGTATTGTTGATGCATCAAAACATGGTTATTTACAGGATCCAAGAAGTTCAAATAATACTAATCAGAGCTGGAGGAAACAAGGATATTAATGCATATTTTATTTAAGTGTGAAAGAAAGGAATGAAATAGTGAGATCTTGAATGAAGAAAATTAAGTTATGGAACTAAATGTGAGGTGCATAATCCAAGGAAAGGTTGCTTATTATAACATGGCAGGAACAAAATTACAACTGCTGTTGGTAAAGATATAAACCTTTATATGAATCTTCATGAATGTGTATAGATAAACTGTTTTTGTAGAATGACTTAAAAGAAAAGTTATAATGTAAAGAGAACATTATTGGGCAGTATTATTTGTTGAGCATTATTAGAAATGCCTAAGTTAATTTCAATTGGAACTCATAAAGAAAATATATAATCATCCATCAGTACTTAAGTTGACTAGGCCATATAAATGATTAAAATACTTTCCAGCTGTTGTTAAACAGATTAGGCTTTATGCTATGCATTATTACTGATGTTAGTGCAGACGGTAAGCCACTAACAGTAATATGTAGTGTTCCAAGTGAGAGAGAGTTTTTACTTTCAGATTTAGTCATTCTCTGATATTTGAGGACATCAAATGTGGATGCTAATTTGTTATCTGTTGATTGATAGCACATAGTGAAGAGCATCACATAGGTGAGAAAATACAGATACATTTTCTCAAAACTTACACGATGCTCTCCATATGAAATGCTGTAGCAAGAAAATGTAGTGTATTTTCTCACCTATGTAATTGTGTATAAAGAAAATAAGATGTGTTGGAGTGCAGTTAAGAAAATAAGTAGTAATACTGAGCCAGCACTATGTTAGATATGATAAAATATGTGTTACATATCGAAGGCATTTGGAGTTGATCAAGAAGGTAAACTTGTCTGCTTATAAATCAGCTGATGTGTTAAGATGGTTTAAGTTATTATCTATAAAAAATTGAGGAAATATCTGATTAATAAAGGATTGTATTATTAAGTAATAATTTCCTTTATTATTAATAAAGGAAAATATTTTCATCAAAACGTGCTTTGGATATAATGTATAAAAATAAATTTCACAAACATTGTGGAATGATTTGAGATTTCACTTTTGATCACTGCCTATATATTTGAACTCTATTTTAGCACCACTGATCCCTAGCAAATATAACATTTTAAGCTATTTACTTATAATCAAGAAATGTGTACCTCGAATGAATTATTTATTATTATTATATAATACCTCCAGGGAGTCCAAAGACTCATCGAGGGAGGGCACCTACTCTACATCTCTTCGTCTTCACCAACCGCAACTACCTTCATCATCTACACCAATGCCATCTACCACTGACCACCACTACTAGTATCACAGACAATCGCAAACATCCATGCCCGTGGCAGGATTTGAACCCGCAGCCTTTTGGGTGGAGAGCAGATACGCTAACCACTCTGTCAACCAGGCCGGCTATTTCATAGGAAAGGGTTCTAATTTTAGCCTTAAATATATTTGTTAGTGTAATATTTTGTACAGTAATAATGCATTTGAGAAGATATGCACTGTAATAATCCCAATGATGTCTTAAATCAGTTTCTGCTTTGTTTGGTATTTTTCCTTTGAAATTATTTGATAGCGGAAGTTATAACCTGATTATCAAGATATTCAGGTATGGATGGATACCACCTTCTGTATTAAGACCTTTGCACTTTGAGTTACTGTTAGGAACCATAACTGTCGCATTGTTTCACATGCTAGTTGGTAAGTGAAAGGTAAGAGGCATATACTGGGTTGTTAGAAATCCATATATCTATACTGTTCTTCAGAGGCTAGTGGATATCTCGGACACCAAGTTGTCTGTTCTAGCAGCTTCATTTATTTATTTATTATTACTGTTAATTGTTTCACAAGCATTACCCATATGTTATATCATCTATTTTATCATATCTGTAGGCAAACTGCACAACATAAATATGGAAAAGCTCCAGCTGTGAAACTGAACGGTCACATCAATGCCAGTTTTCCATATATCCAGACCCCACTTGATTATGTCATACCAGAGTTATTGAAGAATGCCGCAAGGTATGTCAAAATTGAGATATTCTATAAATACTGTATGAACTTCAGCTTTAGTTCACCTCTTGCTTGGTGAACGCATACCGACTAAAGAAATAATAATGGTTTGCTATAGTGAATTTTCTTTAGAACAGCATTGATACTGTGTAGCTGATGGGACTTCCTAGTAGTTTGTCAATTCATAATGCTTGATTCTTTGAAGGGGAACTTAGCTCCAAGTACTATAGATATTATGTGTTATTATAAATGCCATGATTTGTTTTCTGTAAATCAAAACTGTACAAGTGCAGAAACTATAAGCATTCTGTGAAGTGATATATAAACATAATTATAAGTAATATTTAATTTAGAAGAAACAGTGAACTTTTTAATATATCTTTGATTATTTTATGAACTAATTGTTTCATGAAAGTAATTATCTTCGATAATTGAAATGGTTGAGAAATCATATTCTCATGATTTCTCAACTATTTGTCTTAAAGTGAATATCTAATCTTGATAGCCTCTTTGGCTTGAACCCAGCTTGTTCTTCTCCAGATTTCTCTTGCACAATTTTTCTTAGCCTCTTTTCAAGTATGCAAGCACACTTGAGCAGAGCTTACCTAGAACACTTATTAGTAGAGAGATTCCTCTGTAATTCTCACATTTTAGCATTTTGCAGATGGGAAGAACTATGAGAGCTCTACTCCAATAATCTGGAATTTAACCTTCTCACTAGGTGCGTACACACACAAATAAATTGTTGAACAGTTTCTTATTAGAAATAAGAACTTTATGTAGCAGGTAGGTGAATTCAACAGAACTGAGTGCACTCATTTTGAAATTCTTGATTTTATTTACTTCTATCACATGTGATAGAGCAGTTAGTCATTCTGTTTAATGTATTCCTTCAGTTTCTGTCAATGTAAAAAAAATAAAAAAGAGAGAGAGAGAGAGAGAGAAAGGAGAAAAAAAAAATCTATAAACTTGAATATGTGGTATGGCTGCTGTTTGGTATAAAAAAGATTAGCTTACATATTAAATGAAAAGAGGAGTGTTTATCTACTCTTCTCAGGTTTTATATTCCTTGCAAATTAAGAAATATAAGACGTGGTCACAATTTTTCAAACTAGCCATTTGTTGTATAATATAAAGTGGGTGTTGCATTGTATTAGTTTCCTTAAATTTTCAAATTGCTTGAATTATGCATAAGTTAATACATAAATATCAAAGGCGACTGACTAAGGTAGTTTCTGACCTCTGGAATGTCAAGTAAGAGGAGAGATTGAGAAGATGTAATTTGCAGAGTCTGGTGGATAGGAGGAAGAGGGGGGGTGGATATGATAGAGACTTAAGTTGGTAAGGGGTTGTTATAGGATCAATGCTGGAGAAGTTCTATAGAAAATAGTGGGAGATTGGGGGAGAACCAGAGGTCATCCCTGGAAAATGTATAAAGAGGGTGTAAGTAGGAGAGTGAGAGGCAGGTTTTTTTTTTTGTGCAGAGTTGTAAATGATTGGAATGCCTTGCCTGAGAGTGTGGTGTCTGCAAGGAGTTTGAATGTGTTCAAGGCACGGTATGATGAGCTGTGTGTGTGATAAAAAGGCCTCCCAGGTGAGTCTTTGACTCCATGAGGTCTTGGGGTAATAATAATAAATCAAGTAATCCTGTATTTTTGTTTGTTTTTCATTCTATTTCTGTTAGGTTAGAATTTTCCTCTAAATATGTCAGTTATATACAGCTACTAACCACACTTTCACAGTTAGATCATTTCATTATTAATGCAACTAATGAAATTGGGTTACTTAAACAGTCATATTTCTTTTAGATTCAAACATTTTTACCTAAGCAAAAAAAAAAAAAAAAAAAAAAACATACTGTTGTTAGGACTACATTATATAACAATGTCTAAATTGATTGTCAGAAAGGAAAGGGTACTAATTTTGTCACCCTGAATTATCTCCCATGCACCTTGCTTTTTATTTTTTTGATCTGACTAGGGGTTATCACTAGCTTTAAACTCCCTAAATTTCTCTTCAAATCAGCCACATCAAGTATACCTCGCATTCAAGCTTCTTGCAGCTTTCAAGTGCATACTCTAATATTGCTTGACTGTTCACTGCATATCTCATACTCTTGTCTGTTTTCAGGATGAAAAATCTGACTTTCTAGGATAGGGAAAACCTTGCTATCTCTTTATGAATACACCTTGCATCCCTAGTTCATTTAAACAAATATTGTCTTGTATTTAAAATGTGTACAGCAGATTCTGATTAATTGGGACATATAAAGAGTAGAACATTTTGGTCCAATTATGCAAAGTTTCATGTTAATAGTTAAAAAAGATGTAAAAAGACAAACTAACATGTTCACTTGAGCAATAAATCATTTATTCAAATTAATTACAATAGAAAATGTGTACATATTTAAATTTTCTCATCATTATCAGCAGTGAATTCAATGCAGTCCTATTAAAACAAAAAAGACAACACATTCGGAATTATTTGATATTTAAACATTTAATTTATATGAAAAATATGTGAGTACTTACTTTTCAGCTTTTAGTTCCTAATAGTTAATGCTGGAAGAATTTATTCCGTGTACCTTGCCATGTTCTTTTGATTGATCGTGAGTGCACAATATTGGTGCAGAAAATGGACTGCCATCGTTGTCTTCCTGCATGAAGTATTATTGTAACCAATCGGTCATTATCCTGGCATCCTGTGTTCAAAACTTGTTCAAATTCAACTGTGTCATCTTCATCTCTTTCTTTGTTTTCTAATTCCTTGTCTTGATGTTTTGATAGAATGCTTTAAACAGTTTCATCTTTGCAATTTTCATTGTAGCATTCAACATTATTGTCAATATCTTCATAGTTCCTAACTTTTGGCTTTCTGGTCTCAGCTTGAATGCTTTAAACTGCAGTGAGAAAAACAGTTCTGAATTGTCTTATTGCCTATTTCTCACCAACTATTGACAACACATTGTGATGTCTGGAGAAAGTTACCTTTTGAACTCATTCCTTGGCTGTGGAAGATGTCAGTACATTTTCAAATTTTTTGATTCTCATATCCATTGCCTGCACCATAGTGTTGGCAGGCAGAAATTCCAGCTGGATGTTTGTCAAGTGCTCTGAACAGTGTGTTGCACAATTGTCAAGAATCAGAACTTTTCTTGATTTCCAGTTTAACTCCACATCATACCTCATTAACCATTTCTTAAAAATTTCAGAAGTTACCCATGTATTCTTATTAGTATAGTACTTGACCAGTAAACTATCTTTTCTTAGCCCTTTAAAGCATAGAGGCTTAGCACTTTTCCCAATATCCAAGAGCTTCTTTTTATCAGTTTCTAGTATGTTTTAACAACATAATCCAGTTATGTAAGCCATTGCTTTCTTAGAACCTGAGAGTTTTACATGATTGTAGCAGAGAGAACCATCTGGTGTGCCACAATAAAACAGACCTGTTTTATCAGCATTGTAGATATCATCTGCACAAAATTTCTGAAGTAATTTGGATGCTTTCTTGGATTTCCATTCTTCTGCAACTACAACATCAGCATTATCTTTTATGACATGTACTATCTTGAATTTAATATCATGCTTACATTTCCATCAAGACAACCATCTGTTGCTTTAAAAGCATCATGACCCAGCTTCTTAGCTAGCTCCTCTGACTTCTTTTTCAACATTGAAACCACTGATGCACACTCCTCATCCAGTTATAATGTAGAACCATTGATTTAGGGCATTCTCAATATCAGGATCCTTACCTTCGCACATCTGTTTTTGGGATGTTCCCTCTTTTCCATGGCATGTCCATTCTTCTCGCAGTTTATCTCGATGTTATATCGAGTGTGCAATTGTAGATTTTGATACTGCAGTTATCTCTGCTAGACAGTGATGACTGTATTGGACAAATGGCCTTTGATTTGATCTAGTAAGGTAATTTTTTCAGCTAGTGACAAATCTTTACTTGGCATCTTAGTAATGATACACAATTTTACAAAATTAAAATTAAAACAAAATTATCAAAAAAACAGAGCACTGAAAAAATCTTTACACTTTTCTGATTAAGCACTGGCTCAGCATGAAAGATGCTGATCTCCCCCTTAGAAGGTAATATGCTATATAAGCTGAATTGGTGAGAGGAGTGATGAGTTATTTACTCACATCACCTAAAACACATGGAGGAACATAGCTGATGAATCATAAGCTGTGGTTTGGTGCAGTGTGACCTTGGCATCTCCTTTGCCAATAAGCTTTAAACTAAGTAACTGTTTATAAGATTATCTCAGAGGGAAATCTTAAGTGCTGCATCTCTAACCCTATTTGCATTTTCAATTATGAAATAATGAAGTAAACAAAAAAAAGTTAGCATGTAAAACAACATAAAAAAATTGCACAAATTCAGTTTGAGAACCTAATTGCTCACTCTGAATCTAAATGCTTTGAGGCTGACACATCTTTCTTTCTTTTTGTTTCAAATACCATTATCGTCATCAAATTCCTGACATGTACCCTTAAGGGATGTATAGGATATGATAGTATTACATGAAATATTTACATCATTACTAACTTCCTATCTACAGTTTTCCTCCTAATCAGTCTGTTACTTGGCAAGACTCCAACATTATCGGATCTTATATTTTTATCGTCTAAGGCACTTTGCACCATATCAATCCACCTATATCTTGGTCTTCCACTGGGTTATTTTCCTGGCAGAGAACATTTGTTTTGCTAATCTTTCCTCACCCATTCTGTTTAAGTGACCATACCACCTGAGATTAGCTCTGCTAATGCATTCCTGAATGCTGACAATGTCAAGTTCTTTCCTAATATCCTCAATTTTAATATGATATTGCCATTGCTGCCATCTGTTCATGAATCTAATTTTTCTCAGGACTTTCCCATATCTGCAGTCTCCAGTCTTTGGTCAAGTGTTTTACTTCTGACCCAGCTCTCAGATCCATAAGTTAAAACTGCTTTGAACACTGTCTTGTATACAGCTAATTTAGTGTTCAGACTAATTTCTCTCTTATTCCATATGAATTTATTCAATTGACTTCCCACCATACCAGCTTTGTTGATTCTGTTGTCTATTTCCATATTTAATTTACCATCTTCACTAAAAATTATGCCTAAGTAGCTGAAATGTTTTACTTGTTCCACAAGTTCTCCGTTCACAACACAGTTAACATTTTCAACAATTCTACCTGTTTTCATTGTCTTTGTCTTTTTAATGCTGACCTTCATACGATATCTACTACAACAGTTATTCAATTTAGTCAGGGAATCTTGCAAACTTGTAACAGATTTATTTAGAAGTATAACATTGTCCACATAAAGCAAAGAGCTGACATTAACATCTCCAATTCTGATATCATGTTTAATACCACTTTCCTTCATAATTTGATCCATATATAGATAATGAATATCAGAGGGGATAATGTACATCCTTGTCTCACACCAGATTTAACATTAAACCATCTTCCTGTGCTTCCTTCAATTCTAACTGCTGACTCACAACTCAAATAAAGACTAAGTATTGCTTGATATAATGCCCCACTGACACCATATAACTGTAGCTTATTGAATAGCTTCTCCCTTGGCACCTTGTCATATGCCTTTTCCAGATTGACAAAACTTAAATACAGATCTTTGTTATATTCCCATGCTTTCTCAACTATTTGTCATAAAGTGAAGATCTGATCTTGACAGCCTCTATTTGGCCTGAATCCAGCTTGTTCTTCACCAAGCTTTTCTTCCACAATTCTTCTCAACCGTTTCTCAAGTATACTTGCATAGATTTTGCCAGGAACACTCAGTAGGGAAATACCTCTGTAATTCTCACATTCAGTTTTATTTCCCTTTTTATATATGAGTACTATTACAGCTGTACTCCAATCATCAGGAATTCGTCCCTCTGTCCAGGCTTTCTGAACTACAGTGCAGCCACTGTAAGACTTTTATACCACCATACTTCAGCATTTTGGTCAGATATCATCTACTCCTGCTGCCTTTCAACATTTCAAGCCTTTGATGGCTTTTTCTACTTCCAGTATGGATATGTATTCCTGACTATATGCCTGTTAAGTGTTTTTTACCACTGTGCTATCACTGATTGTTTCATTTAGCAATTTTTCGAAGTAATTACTCCATACTTCAAGGATATCTTTTTCTCCTGTTTTCATGTCACCTTTATCATCTCTAACTCCTTTCACAGCACTCTCTCCTCCATTTCTAAGCTTCTTCAACAACCTCCAGAATATCTTACCACGTTCTTGATATTTATTTTCTATGTTCTTGCCAAAGTCCTCCCGTTACTTTTGTTTAGCTAGTCTTACACAGTGTTTCGCTTTCTTACATTTGTCTCTGTATTCTCTAAGACCACAAGCTGACTTATTTGCCAGGAACTTTTGATTTACTTTCTTCTTTTCCTTCTCTGCCTCTTTAACTTCTTGTGTCCACCATGGAGTTCTGATTTTTCTATCCTTGCAGACAACCTCACCACATGCCTCTCTGGCTGAATCAATCAGGGTTTTCTTTAAGGCTTGCCACTGAATCTCCAAGGTTTGGTTCCTGTTCTCAAACTCTCATTTTTTCTTCAATAATCTTTGTGTATTTTAGTCTACAGTTCACATCTGAGAGCTGCTCAACTTTTATTCACTTAAAAATTTCTTACATGTTATTTTTTTTAAATATGAAATTCAATTTTATCCTGCACAATACTAAATAATGAACGCTTCCAATTTCAAATCCTCTGTACACTCTGGTGTCCTGCACCATGGAGAAAACATCACTATCAACAATAACATAGTCAATGAGACTTTCTTATTCCTTGCCTCTTCTCTCCATGTGAATTTGTGCACATTTTTATGTTGGAACATGGTGTTATTAATAATCAGTCCATGTTCTGAGCAGAAATTCAACAGGTATTTGCCATTATTATTAGCTTTGTTCTTTTCTTCAAATTTTCCCAAAATATTTTTGTATGTCTGACAATCATTTCCTACTCTTTTATTTAGATCCCCAACAAGGACCAACTTTTCCTTTTTCCTTGTTGTCAGTTGCTTTTTCTAAAGCATCAAAAAATTCCTCCACTTCTACTTTAGTAGAACCTTCTGTGGGACCATAGGCACAAATAAGTCTCATTGTCTAATTCCCCATTCTGATATTTGCCCATATCACTCTACTTGAGACTGCCTGCCATTCAACAAGTTTAGCCTCGCATTTTGTGTTGAATACTATGGCTACTCCTTCTTTTCCTTGATTGTCATTTCCTGAATATAACATTTTGTATTTATTGCTCAGAAAGATCTCACCAGTGTTTCTTTTTTGTTTCAGGAAGAAAACATCACTATCAACAATAACATAGTCAATGAGACTTTTATTATGTCGATCTGGTACTTATCCAATTCCTCAGCTAGCTCCATTTCTTGAAGCTAAAATATTTCAGTGAGCCAAAAATAGTGTGATAGCACATAACTGATACCGTGTGCTATCACTCATGATACTTTCCATGTCAGGATTGTCATTTGTAAAAATATTGATAGCTTCATCAATCAAACTCTGGTGTTCAGAAGTTCATTTTAAAGTTACTTGCATAGGAATTTTTTTGAACTGCATTGCTTGTTAGCTACTTGTAAATCAGTGACATATTTTATTTCTTGACTCTTTGATGCAAACAAATCTAGTTTGATCTCTAGGTGATCTCCAGATGCCATAGTCATTTATAATTTTGTCATATTAGATGTGATAGTGGTTTTTTCCTAATATACATGATCTTGTTCTTGAAGAGAGTCTGTTAGAAATATGACAAAATAGGGAAATCTGCAAATATACCACAATGATGTAGATGCAGAATTTTGACTTATTACAAAATTTCAGTTTTAATTGTTTAATGATGTAACTTTAAATAATGCCAATGATGCAAACTGATATGAGCAAATCAGGGCCGAGTATAGAATAGCCTTATCTTCAATGTCTGTATAACCTTCATTTGCTTTCATTTCTTTTTTATTTTGTTGTATGCTTTTACATTTCCCCCATCCATTAGACTGTAGAATATTTGACCACTTTAATGATATTTTTAACTTCAGTTGTTTCCATTGTAGAAATTTTTTTTTCCCCTCACTTGGTTACAATTTAAACAAAACTTGCCACAAAATTATATTCTTGTTTGATCCTTCATGAGGAGAACTTTGAATAAACTTCTGCTCATGAAGAATCAAACAAGTAAATATAGTTTAAATAAAGTTTGTAATTGATGTGAAGTATCTTCACGACTAGCTTACTTGTGTATAAAAGCTGATGACTTCACAACAATTGCCTTAGTATCCCATAATGCATAGCACACTTCTTTTTAGAAGAGTGTTATGGGATATTAATTGCATTATGTGTTTCTGAAAGTTACAAACTTTGAGTGATCCACAAGATCACTCTAATTCTATCTTTTGCAATTATCTCTCAATAAACACTAATTCTCACTGAGTGATCCTAAAAGATCACCACTAAACTTATCACTCCAGAACAGGAAACTCAGCAGTGGCTTCATTCAATAACAAACAAAAACTTTCCACCGAGTAGAACATTCTTTAGCAAGAATATAATTTCTTGTCAAGTTTAATTTAAATCAGTTGCTTCCAGTTTTTTTTTATTTTTTTTTATAATTCTTAAGGCTTTCTTATATTCTTGGTAATTTTCTCTGATGTCTCTGACAAAACACAATTTGTCAGAGACACATCTGATTGTTCTGTTTTCTATGCTACCACTTGAACTTTGTAATTCCTTTGAGTTTTAATTTTCTGTATATACAAACACCTTTATTTCACTTTTATTAAAGAGACCTTCAGGAAGTTAAGGATTCACTTAGAGAGGCCACATACATATCACCTGCACTAGCTCTCATACCATTTTTTGAATTCATTTATACTACCTGCACTCTCGCACCCTGTGAAGGTGATCCATTCCAATCATGCACCACCCTATGAGAAAAAAAATCTTTATCTCACCCTGTCTTGACTGCATTCTTGTCCTCTCCCAACCCTTCATAAAATGAACAATTTCAACTACTGGTATCCTGTATGACTCTTAGAAGTTTGTAAGTCTCAATCATGTCACCATCTTTCTCCTGTGTGTGTGTGTTAGTCTGCAGTACAAAAATTCTCAATCTGTTTTCATAATTCATATTCCACAATCCTGATATCATTGCAGCCTCTTTAGCTCAGTCAATTTCAATGATTCCATTTTGTTGATTAGGCCTGGGTTCAAATCCTTTAAAAATGCTTTATTATTAACTTAACTTTAATTTTTTATGCATTTAACTTATGGGATATCTGAATTTTAATAGAGATACTACTGTTAATCATGTAAAAACATAAGCATAAAGATTAATTTGTGAAGCAAGATGAAAATGAAATATCAAACTACAATGCAAGAACAAGTAAGCAGTCAGAATCTAAAGTAAATCCATCAAAACAACAGTTATAACATTAATGAATAATCTAAGAAAAATGATGCAGATAACAAACAGGCAGAATCTTTGCATTACACTAAAGCTCTATAATGATTGCCATGGATAACAGGTCATACTCAATTGTTCAAAAAAAAACAAAGTTTTCCAACTCTAATTAATAAACTTATTCTGTAGTACAATTTCTCAGACAAAATTTCTTTCAGCACTAGCTACAAGTATTCATCAAAAGAGTTTTTGTCAGATGGGGAAATATTTATGGAGAAACCAGACTTAGACTTTTCCTAAAAAGCCAAAAATTTTCTTTTCCTACATCATAATTTATCACAAATTCATTTTGATTAATAAATTTATAATTATTCACCATATTTTAGTTTAAAATAAAAATTCCAGTAATATTTTTATTTTGTTATTTGAAGAAATAAGTGTAATATTTTTTCTCCCCAAAATATGTATAAATAAATGACAGTATGAAATGGAGAATGTTATGAATCCAACTGCATTTTATAGCCACCTATAGAAAGAAACTTAAAATTTCAAAAATTTACCAGAGACTTTATGAAAACAACCTTTGGCGACCTGAGTTACCTTGATTTGTACTGTTTAAAGGACAAACCTTATATAGGAGCCTGTTTTATATATATATATTTATATATGAGCTTAAAAAAAAGCTTTGAATAAAGACCAGAGAGCTTATGATACAGTCCTCGGCAACAGAGTTGCTTTAGTTTACACTGCATAAAAAACTTTCCATATTTTTCTCTCTCTCTCTCTCTCTCTTTATATATGTGTGTGTGTGTGTGTGTGTGTGTGTGTGTGTTAAAGATTCCAAGCTAAACGCTAAACCTGGTTTTACTCGTAAAATAGCTTGGTATCTTTAACATTTATTATACCCAAGGTAAAATACTTTCTATATATATACACACCCACAGTTCATAGAACTGGGTTTGGCAGATTGCCAAGAATAGTCTATTCATGCTGAAGGGGAGAAAGAAATACAGGATGTACAAATTGGTCACCAACACGTGAAATCACGTGCTTTATATGTAAATTTTCCAACTATTGTGGAAGCAAAATAGTTACCACTTTAAAAACTAGAATTTTCATAAAAGAAAAGCTAATTTTCTAACATAATAATAAACACTCATCCCATGAAAAGCATTGATTACCCTAATATCAGAATGCATTCTCCTTCTTCTGACATGTGCAGAAGTGTCGATGGATCTCGCATGGACATACAGTACACACACTGCTTTGATAAAAGTAAACAGACGCACTCTAATTTGGCTGATGCACCAAATATTCAACCAAAGCATGCTTAATTAAATTTTGTAAACAAATCTGAAAGCACATGCCAACTCAACATCACCAGAGTTAAAGATCGCTACTATCAACATAAGAAGCCTGAATGGCAAAGAAATGGAGTTAGCTGAGGAATTAGATAAGTACCAGATCGACATAATAGGGGTGACTGAAACAAAAAAGACCAAAACTGGTGATATCTTTCTGAGCAATAAGTACAAAATGTTATATTCAGGCAATGACAATCAAGGAAAAGAATGAGTAGCCATAGTATTCAACACTAAATACGAGGCTAATCTTCTTGAATGGCAGGCAGTCTCAAGTAGAGTGATGTGGGCAAATATCAGAATGAGGAACTGGACAATGAGACTATTTGTGCCTATGGTCCCACAGAAGGCTCTACTAAGGTAGAAGTGGAGGAATTTTTTGATGCTTTAGAAAAAGCAACTGACACAATGAAAAAGGAAAAGTTGGTCCTTGTTGGGGATCTAAATAAGAGTAGGAAGTGATTGTCAGACATACAAAAATATTTTGGGAAAATTTGGAGTAAAGAGCAAAGCTAATAATAATGGCAAATATCTGTTGGATTTCTGCTCAGCACATGGACTGATTATTAATAACATTTTATGAAAATGTTAATTTGTTCACATTTTCATAAAAATGTGAACAAATTCACATGGAGAGAAGAGGCAAGGAATAAGAAAAGTCTCATTGACTATGTTATTGTTGATGGTGATGTTTTCTCCCTGGTGCAGGACACCAGAGTGTACAGAGGATTTGAAATTGGAAGCGATCACTATTTAGTCTTGAGCAGGATAAAATTGAATTTCATATTGAAAAGAATGACATGTAAGAAAGTTTTAAAGCGAATAAAAGTTGAGCAGCTCTCAGATCTGAACTGTAGACTAAAATACACAAAGATTATTGAAGAAAAAATGAAAGAGCTTGAGAACAGGAACCAAACCTTGGAGATTCAGTGACAAGCCTTGAAGAAAACCCTGATTGATTCAGCCATAGAGGCATGTGGCGAGGTTGTCTGCAAAGATAGAAAAATCAGAACTCCATGGTGGACACGGGAAGTTAGAGGCAGTGAAGGAAAAGAAGAAAGCATATTAAAAGTTTCTGGAAACTAAATCAACTTGTGCTCTTAGAGAATACAGAGACAAATATAAGAAAGCAAAATGCTGTGTAAAACTAGCTAAACAAAAGTCATGGGAGGACTTTGGCAAGAACATAGAAAATAAATATCAAGTAAGTGGTAAGATATTCTGGAGGTTGTTGAAGAAGCTTAGAAATGGAGGAAAGAGTCTGTAAAAGGAGTTAGAGATGATAAAGGTAACATGAAAACAAGAGAAAAAGATATCCTGGAAGTATGGAGTAATTACTTCGAAAAATTGCTAAATGAAACAATCAGTGATAGCACAGTGGTAAAAAGAATACTGAACAGGCGTACAATCAGGAATACATATCCATATTTGAAGTAGAAAAAGCCATCAAAGGCTTGAAATGTGGAAAGGCAGCAGGAGTTGATGATAATCAACCAGAAATGCTGAAGTATGGTGGTATAAAAGTCTTACAGTGGCTGCACTGCATAGTTCAGAAGGCCTGGACAGTGGGACGAATTCCTGATGATTGGAGTAGAGCTCTAATAGTACCCATATATAAAAAGGGAAATAAAACTTAATGTGAGAATTACAGAGGTATTTCCGTACTGAGTGTTCCAGGCAAGATTTATGCCAGTATACTTGAGAAATGGTTGGGAAGAATTGTGAAAGAATTCAGCTTGGTGAAGAACAAGCTGGATTCAGGCCTCTATTTGGCCTGAATCAGGATCAGATCTTCACTTTATGGCAAATAGTTGAGAAAGCATGGGAATATAACAAAGATCTGTATTTAAGTTTTGTCAATCTGGAAAAGGCATAGAACAAGGTGCCAAGAGAGAAGCTATTCAATACACTACAGTTATATGGTGTCAGTGGGGCATTATATCAAACAATCCTTAGTCTTTATTTGAATTGCAAGTCAGCAGTTAGAATTGAAGGAAGTACAGGAAGATGGTTTAATGTTAAATCTGGTGTAAGACAAGGATGTACATTATCCCTTCTGTTATTCATTATCTATATGGATCACATTATGAAGAAAAGTGGTATTAAACCTGATATCAAAATTGGAGATGTTAATGTCAGCTCTTTGCTGACATTAATGCAGACGATATTATACTTCTCAATAAATTTGCTACATGTCTGCAAGATTCCCCGACTAAATAGGCCGAATCGTTGAAAATGTCAACTGTGTTTTGAACGGAGAACCTGTGGAACAAGCAAACCATTTCAGCTATCTAGGCACGATTTTTAGAGATGGTAAATTAAATATGGAAATAGACAACAGAATCAACAAAGCTGGTATGGTAGTAAGTTAGTTGAATAAATTCATATGGAATAAGAGAGAAATTGGTTGGAACACTAAATTAGTGTTATGGAAGATAGTGTTCAAACCAGTTTTAACTTATGGATCTGAGACCTGGGTCAGAAGTAAAACACTTGAAAAAAGACTAGAGACCGCAGATATGACAGGCCTGAGAAAGATTAGAGGTGTGAACAGATGGCATCAATGGCAATATCATATTAAAATCAAGGATATTAGGAAAGAACTTGACATTGTCAGCATCCAGGAGTGTGTTAGCAGAGCTAATCTCAGGTAGTATGGTCACTTGAATGGGTGAGGAAAGATTAGCAAAACAAGTGTTCTCTGCCAGGAAAACGACCCAGAGGAAGACTAAGATATAGGTGGATTGATACGGTGCAAAGTGCCTTAGACGATAGAAATATAAGATTTGATAATGTTGGAGTCTTGCCAAGTAACAGACTGATTTGGAGGAAAATTGTAGATAGGAAGTTAGTAATGATGTAAATTTTACATGTAGTACTATCATATCCTGTACACTCCTTGAGGGTACATGTCAGGAATTTGATGATGATGAACAAATGTTTTGAACTAAATAATACATGCATTAAAATTTTTATCAGTTTTTAATGAGTATATATATATATATATATATTTTTTTTTTTTTCATAACATTTATAAAATAATTCAAGATGCTTCTGCTGAATATTCAGTTATTTTGGGCAAATCGGGGTTTGTGCATCCATAGTTAATATCTCCAAAGATCATTGTCCATGGAGTCCAATATATCAAAATTATACTATACAAATTACTATGTGTATATTTCTGAATCTTATGTTTGCTGTTAATTTGCTCTAGTAGTAATTTTTAAATAAAAAAGCATGTTGAAAGTGTTATGTTTGGTGGGAGGGAGGGCAGAAGAAGTAGCTGTTTATATATATATATATTGCTGAAACTCAAAAATGGAGGGAGAAAAAAATGATTTGTGAAATTACTTTTACATTTTAGATCAACTGTGGAGAGCCATTTGGACTCACCAGAATCTTCCCTTCCTCCTATTACAGTTACGATAGCAAATAATGAAATTGATTTTGTCATAAGGTAAGAGAAAATGTCCTTTATGTTTCATACTTAATAAAAAAAAAAAAAAAAAAAGATAAAATTTGGAGATTTTATAAGTATATAAAAATTATGTAATTTAGCATTATGAAATTTTATTTAGTTATCCTCTGCCTTTCATTTCCCACAAGCAAATAGTCAGAGGTTCGTTTTGGCCCAACTATATTTTGAATAGTAAAATTTAATTATCATTATTTCTTGATATGTTCCCTCAAGATGTGTATGCAGATTAGTATTGTATAATTAAGTTTACTTCTTTATAACTTCTTATTTTCTTACAAATCAATCTGTTGTTATTGGTGAAATCTCTAGCATGGCTAACATTGCAGACTTCTAAAGTTCTTGTAACTGCATCAGCTCATCTAGATCTTGGTTTCCCTCTGGGTCCTTTTCCTGCCATCGTAGTACCAAACATCTATTTGGCCAGTCTTTCCTCTCCCATTCTGTTTAAATGACCATACAACCTTAGATTAGCTCTGTTCACACATATTGTTGAATACTAACAGTGTTCTTTCATATCTTTATCTTTAATATGATTCTGCCATTCATACCATTTCTTCAGAAATTTTTTGATTAACTCTTATTTCCAACCAAACTTTCAGATCCAAAAATTAAAGACTTGTATATGGCTAGAGCAATGTTTTGGGTGATTTCTCTCTTGCTGCAAATAAATTTATTCACCTACTTTCCACCATTCCTAGTTATCTTAATTCTGTTTATTTCATGTTAATTTATCATTTTCACTAAAAATTGTGCCTAAATGGAGAAATGTTTTACATATTCTGTAGCATTCTCGATTGAAAATGCAGTTTTGATGTTTTCTATATTCTTGCATGTTTTCAGTTTGCCTTTTTATTTATTATTTTTATACCAGTTTTTATTTTCCACTAGGAAAGGATTAAAAACTAATTTTAATGCTTCCAATATTAATGCTGCCAACACCCGACATCCTAAACAAATACTAAAATATAAGCCAATTAGAAAGAGAAGGCAGGGTAGACCTCAAAAAAAAGATATTGGATGGATAACGAGACCGGAACAGACCAATATGATCTATACCCGTAATTAGTGTTGTTATGATGATGATATTTCATCTGTCACTGAAACATCTTCAGGGATTACAAATAGCTCTTGTCACACACAGACAACACAACTGTAAATGAAATACATGGGTGATACCAATTTGATGTAAATTTGGCCTCTGACAATTATTGTTTACCAAATTTGGGAAATTTTATGCATCTGTATTTATTTAAATTTGGTTGATTTCTCAGTGCTGCTGCAGATTCTAAAATGGTCTTTTCTTTTTAAATTTAGTATGGTAGAGCATGGTGGTTTCCTTCCAGGAGATCCTGCGATCATAGTTTTTAATCCTTTCTAGTTCTGTAAATATTCCATTGAATTTCCAACATGATGTTCCTTGCACTTAAGCCTTAACACACGGATTCTAAATAATTCATGTGGGAAATTTTATTTTTTTCACACAAAGCAAGACAATACGTTAAGTTAAAACTATGTTTATCTAAAAAATTAAATTGACTGGCCTTTCTAAAAAGATGTCTGGACACGAGTGATACCTAACTGTATTAAACTAAAAATCAAATTCCAGTCAAAAAAGCCCACTGTATAGACAGACATGCCAGTCTTGCACTACTAAGAGAGCATATTGGTGCAATGCACCAACCTCTCCACGACAAATATCACCATTGGCTTGTTACAATCTGAGCTCTCTGCGATACTCAACCTGAACTTTGGTCCATTCTCTTGGACAGCTTCCACACAAAAAGAATCCCAAAAAATAAAAAATAATCCCATTAAAAAGTATAACATTCTGTGTAAATCTACAGAACTGCAAATTCAACCACTCCATACAATAGTGAATCTATATTCAAAAAGTCTCACTGAAGATGCCATGTCATCAGCTCCATGGTAGAAAACCTAATTAAAGCCTCAGCCACAATTTTGTATTTGCACTGAAAGAAGTGCCGTTGTTATACATAATGTACAACAGAAGACGGAATCTTAGCTTGGCTTAGCTCTTTTGTTGGCTGGAAATAGCCAACAACGAAAAGTAATTTATCTTCTGGTCATCTCACTTCTCTCAGAAAGTTACAGAAAGAAAAAAGTATTGTCATCACTAGAGCAGATAAGATTAATCCATGGAATGTAATTGAAAAGTGAATATTATTCTTTGAGAACACGATTCCACAAAAATGCAAGTTAAAAAATTAAAAAAGTATCTTCTTGGCTGCCAGACATTATGAAAAAACTCAAATCCTCTGGTTCTTATCTCCCCCCCCCCACACACACACACCTCCAGACCTATAGTGGATACCACTGATGCTCCAACCAAATTGTCAAAACAGCTGGCTCTTACTGGACTTGCCACTTAAAACCTTGATTGAAAATTTAATTTTAAATAATACAGATATATTGCTTTGACATCACCTCATTGTTTATCAGTATTTCCTTAAATGGCACCTTAACACTCCTAAAAAACGTTTTTCATTCAGATATTGTAGATCTCTTTTCTTTTGCCATCAATTCTGGTTATTTTTCTTGGAAGAACAAAATTTACAAACAGATAGAGGGAACTGCTATGGGTCACTCACCACATCAATTTTTACATGGAAAATTTTGAAGAACAAGCCATAGACTCGGTCCCTCTCAAACCTATCTGTCTAAGATATGTAGATGATGTGTTCTCTATTTGGCCTCATGACCCAGACACATTAGACTCCTTCCTCAGTCACCTCAATATTCTACATCCAAGAATCCAATTTACAATGGAAAAGGAAAATAACAATAGTTCACCCATCTTTATACCTTAGTAACATACCTTTCTAATGGTAACCTTTCCTTCACTGTATATAGAAAATCCACTCACAGACAGATACATTCACAAATTTTCTCACCATCACTCCTCACAACAACATAGCATTATTAAAACTCAAACCAATAGAGCCCACAGTCTTTGTTCCAGTAACCTCTCTTTCAACTGAACTCAAAAACATACACAACACCTTCCTTTCCAATGGCTAGAGTGATTACTGACTTAAAAAAAACTCAGTTCTTTCCTGATTCCTTAGCCATTTCAGAAATCCTATCACCATCCCCTACATCCATGGCACATCACAAAAAAATAGCCATGTCTTTAAAGAAGTACCTCGATACAGCTTTTAAACTCACCAGAAACTTGCTATCCTTATCTGTTCTACCAAAGATCAGCTTCCTCCTATCTGTGCCTGGAGTATATAAAGTATCCTGCTCCTGCAAGCTGGCTTACTTCAGACAGACAGGTAGATCATCAATCCTCTATTTAGAAGAACATAAATCTGCAATCATGACTATGGTCAATCTGACTTTGCAGACCATGTATTGGATACAACCCACAGGATCTCCTCACCATGCTCCATCATAGTAAATTCAAAAAGGAAAGACTGTTTTTAGAATCTGAGATGGCACCCAGAAATCAACCAAATTTAAATAAATACAGATGCATAAAACTTCCCAAATTTTGGGAAACAATAATTGTCAGAGGTCCCACTTTTCATCCTAGGTCACCTACATGCCCATAGATGGCGCATCACCTAGATAGAACTTTAGATTCACCCATGTTTCATTTAGTATTTTGTGTGTGTGTGTGTGTGTGTGTGTGTGTGTGTGTGTTACAAGTTATTTGTAATCACTGAGGATGTCTCAGTGACCAAAATATTGGAAACAATAACATTAGTGTTTGATCTTTTCCTTGTGCTATAAATATTCCACTGAACCTGTATCATGAAGTCTGTGTGATATGGTGTCCTCTGTGATAGGTGATTGGTCCATTTATGTTCAAGGTCATCTTAAAAGTGATAATTACCAGTGATTTCTCAAGATAAATTGTAAAAATATGGAATCACATGTTTTTTGTAACTCCAACCAGGTAGGCTAAAAGATGAGCAGAGTGGTGGTCTCCTACTGGATGGCAAAAATTATCTCCTATCGAAAACCTTTTACAACCATCCTTGTTATATAGGATTCCAACCCACAGGCTGTTGGTTAGAGAGCAGGTATGCTATCCACTTGGCCAACCAGGCCAGTTTTTTTTTTCCACTTCTCTGCAATAAAGATACATTTCAATGTGAAAATATAGTCCTTTTTCACTTAAAGTACACTTTATTTCCTTGGTCAAAATTTTAGTACCCATGTCTCTAGATTTAAATCCTTTGGATTTTTGTTTGTGCTTTGAAAGGGTGGTTGAAAGGACTGATGTATCAGATAGGAAACTCAACTTGTGTTTTGTCATATAAATGTTTCAACTTGTATATGATAGTCCTCATGCTGTATTATGGTCAAGAAATCTATTGTAAAACCAGGGCTTAGTATATATGAATTAAAAATAGAATGAAGAGTATACTTTCACTTCTAATATAAATTGTTTTAGGGATGCAGTTAATGCACACATTTGTGTCAGATTAAGATTGAAGAATGGAAATGATCTTGTTCATTATATTTGAAAATCCTGTAATGTCATAAAACTTGAGTTCAAAAGTGCTTATGCAAGTTATTCAGAAGAAATCAACACTAAGTTGTGGTGAACTGAATTGCCTCCACTGTCTATGAATACAT
This sequence comes from Typopeltis vanoorti, assembly GCF_054136105.1. NCBI lineage: Eukaryota > Metazoa > Arthropoda > Arachnida > Uropygi > Thelyphonidae > Typopeltis > Typopeltis vanoorti. The sequence continues at coordinate 120,997,783 of NC_143559.1, forward strand.
TTTTGTTAGAAATGTTAATTTTAAGAAAGTGAAATTTATGGAAAGGCAGTTAAAAAGGAGCTTCCAAGTAAAATCATCAGGGAGCTGAAGCTGGACAATTTTTGATTTCGAAGAAAGCGAGTTATCATCCTGTTCTTTAAATGGAAGACTTTTTTTGCATCCTATTAATTATGGCAGCCATTATTATTCAGCAGATTTAGATTTTTCACAATTTCAAAGGATTTTAAAATTAATTGCAGCTGATTTCCAGATGGTCCAATTTCTGATTTTTTTAGTAACATTTTAATGCTCATGGTGTGTACTTTTTCATTTCTTATTTCCATTTTCAAGATAGTGGCCACTTGCTCTAGGTGTTACAAGAGCTCTTTTTATTCCATTTTGTACTCTACCCTGCGGGCGCTAGATTGAATCCACAATTGTGTGTATGTATGATGTATACATGTATTGGAATACATATGCCCCAAATTACCTTGATTGAAGTCTTTCTTCTATAAAAGAAAAAAAAAATTGCCTCCAAGTTTGCAAAGAATTAAAAACAGCTGACTTTGAAGTCCAAAATGGACCAAATAAAAATTTTAAGTTTTTATGAGAGATATTCTTGATAGGTGGCTATAAAGCAAAATTGATCTTGATTTTCATCTCTTCAGCCTACACAGTACTTGGAAAATGAAAACTCTTGTTCCATATACTCACTTACATTAGACATAATTTTTAGGACCTGAATGGTGTCAAGTAAGCAAATTACATGTTAGGAGTTTTTACTTGTCACCAGCATTAATGTAAAAAAGTAGAATAAACCTTTTTAATAAAGAGCCATATGGTTTCATTGCAGTGACGTAAATTATATAGAAATAGTGGATACTAAAGATTCAACATTATTTCAAAGCAAAACATATGTAGAAATTAAATTTTGTAAATTTGACCAGAGAGCTAATGCAAATACAATCCTTGGCATTGGAATTGCTTTAACTTGAACTACTTAAAAGAACACAAATCATTGTGCAAGCATCCATATATATTATCCTTTTATTAGTGTGTTTGATAAAGGTTTCACTGGCTGGCAGCTGTTTCAAACTGGTATTAGTGTTCTCTTCAGAGACCATGCAGAAAAACTTTAAAGCAAAAACTCTCATTCAGTACTAAAACAATCCAACATCTGAGACCTGTACTTTTCATAAATGAACTCTCGGTCAGTGCATCAGAGTAATTAATAAAGCCCATTGAATTGCTTTAGTTTGATTTCACTTCTGTTTAGTCAATTGGCTATTTATTTTCTGGAGTTCTTGAACCATAATGCTGAATTTCACACTGACCAATATATGGTCACACTGAATGATGCTGAATTTCACACTGAACCATATATTTAATATATTTCCTGATGGTTATAGTTGTCTGCCTTACTTTCTCTCCTAAAGTGCTTTTGCTTTATTAATAGTTTGTTCTGTCAGTAAATGCTTGAAGGATTGATATTTGCTGTCCACTAGTCTTCAAAACTTAGGGTTAAAGACATCCTGCCTATTCCTTTTGGAAAATAAAAGGCATTCAAGGAGGATTTATTTCCTAATATGTACTCCCATGGGTGTATAGATACTATGATAGCACCACTAATAACAATTGAGATTATTATTATGCATGTTTACTACTTTTGTTTCCATAAGCTATGCTGCAGTATATTATCTTAGCCTTAAGCAATTTTTTTATTTTTTTATTTATTATTTTTTTTATTATAAGAAGGTTCTAAAAGGGGACCCAGCAAAAAATGAAAGAAATGTAGAAAATCTTATTTGAATAAAAAATAGATTTATCAAATACTTTTAACTATAATTTTCTTTTCAGAATGTCTGATAGAGGAGGTGGTATTCCCCATCATGCATTACCACATATTATGGATTACCACTATACCACTGCAGGAACCAGCACTGATCACCGTCTTGATGGAGGAATTTTTGGTACAATGATGACGGAGTCAACTGAAGGACCAGCTGCAGGACCTATGCATGGGTAGATAAAACTAATTGAAATATTTAAATTCAGTATGAATATCATTTAAAAGAAAGGGGGGGGGAATCCAGGCATAGTGATAGTAAGATGGCAAGTTAGTTGCATTTCAGTAGTAGTTATTTAGCTGACATTTTTATCGGTGGTACTGTTGTTGCTGCTGCTGCTATTATTTGCTGGAATTTCAGAAGGGAATTTACTTTCTTAACTATTGAAATTAGCTAAATAGCAACAAATCTCTGTGCTTTGCTGTCTTTTTTACAGTTAACAGGTAAACCAGTCAGTGAATAGAACTGAATAACTAAATCACTCGAGCAGTACAATCTTCAGAAGTATCTGCAGCATTTTCCTCTCTCACTCTTATGTTGGTTTAATTGTGCTGAAATTCTGATCTTAAGAAATATAAGAAAGGACTACTATGTTCCAGATTTTGAGAGTTTATTTTTCACTTGGTTAGACTATAATAAGTTTAGTTTAATCCTTTATCCAAGTGTGAGCAAACAAAGTTTGCACCTGAAAGTATCTTCAGGACTGGGGTAAGGTAGTGCAACATCAGGCAACTCGTTACAAAGGTGGAGAAAGCTCTCATCATTCCTATCTCAGTATCTCCCATAATGCAAAGTTCATCTCCTTGCGGATATGTGTAATGCTATGCATTAAGGCAAGGGCCACTACCCATACCGGTTTCGACCTTTATTGAGGTCTCGTCAGTGGGAGCCAGGCCCAGTAGTGGAGATACAAAGGCAGAAGCAATGAGAGGTCATCCTAACCTGTAGGAGTTGCCAAAGGGTGTGCAACTTTATTATTAAATTACTCCGGATTAGACTATAATAAGTTTAGTCTAACCAAGTGAAAAATAAACTCTCAACATCTTTCTCTGAATCCGGAGTAATTTAATAATAAGGTTGCACACCCTTTGGCAACTCCTATAGGTTAGGATGACCTCTCATTGCTTCTGCCTTTGTATCTCCACTACTGGGCCTGGCTCCCACTGACGAGACCTCAATAAAGGTCGAAACCTGTATGGATAGTGGCCCTTGCCTTAATGCATAGCATTACACATATCCGCAAGGAGATGTGCTTTGCATTATGGGAGATACTGAGATAGGAGTGATGAGGGCTTTCTCCACCTTTGCAACGAGTTGCCTGGTGTTGCACTACCTTACCCCAGTCCTGAAGATACTTTCAGGTGCAAACTTTGTTTGCTCACACTTGGATAAAGGATTAAACTAAACTTAATATATGTTCCAGATTTGGTCAAAATTCATTAAACAGTGTGATAACTACAACTTTTCAGCCTCAACTAGAAAAGCTTTTAGTGTTATTGATAGATTTAATGCAATGAATTAATTGCCAGTAGTTTTTGTGACAAAGGCATTATCAAGAAGTAAGATTTATACACAGGCATTTTGCACACAGATGCTATAAAGAACAAAATGAACAAGTAGACGATTCTGAAACTCATTCTAAACAGTGGTACCCTCTAAGAAGCTTACAATAAGTGATAAAGCATTTTTTTAAAACTGGTAAAAGAGACTTAAGTACTATGAGGACATCATGTTGGAGGCTTAATGGATTGTATACAGCACTCGAAGGATTAAAACAGATTTTAATACTCTCTGTATTTTGTCTGTCACTGAGACATCTTCAGGGATTACAAAAAAACTAATGTAACATATACACAAATACCACGCAATACTAAGCAAACCGTGTGGGTGACTCTAAAGTCCTTTCTAGGTGGTGCATCCTCTATGGGCAATTGCAGGTGACCTAGAATGTAAGGTGGGATCTCTGATGATTAATGTTTCCCAAATCTTCGGAAGTTTAATGCAAACCGTATTTATTTAGATTTGGTTGATTTCTGAGAGCTGTTGCAGATTCTAAAAATAGTCTCTCTTTTTTGAATTTACTGTAGTGGAGCATGGTGGTTTTTTCCCAAGAGATCCTGTGGGTTGTATCCAAGACATGGTCAGCCAGACCTTACTGACCATAGTCGTGGTTGCAGATGCATGACTTGTGTTCTTCTAAGCAGATGGTTGCTGATCTACATGTCTGTCCAAAGTATGCCAGCTTACAGGAACAAGGTACTTTATAAACTCCAGGCACTGAGAGAGGAGGGAACTGATCTTCTGTAGAACGGATAAGGGTAGCAAGTTTGCGGTGGGACTTAAATGATGTGTGTAGGTTATACTTTTTAAAGTCTTGGCTATTTTTTCTGATGTGCCACGAATGTAGGGTATGGTGATAGCACTTCTGAACTCTTTCTGAAGAGATGGCTTGGGAATGGGGAGGAACTGATTACTTTTTAATACTATAATTGTTGTAGCCATTGGAGAGGAAGGTGTTGTGTATGTGGTTGAGTTCAGTTGAAAGGGCAGTTCCACTGGAACAATTTGTTGAGTGGGGGGGGGGAGAGTTTGTGAATGTATCTGCCTGTGTGCGTAGGTTGTCTTGATACAACCCACAGGTTCTCTTGGGAAAAAAACACCATGCTCCACCACAGTAAATTCAAAAAATATAAGCCAACAGAATGGTTACTGTGATTTGAATTCTGGAGATGGGTGTAATGTGTCACAACACACAGTACATCGAACCCTGCTGAAATTGGGGCTGTATAGCTGTTCCGAGTACCCATGCTAACCTCGATTCACCATTGAAAATGTCTCAAATGAGCAGCACGCAGCCATCAAAACTGGATTTGGCATGAGTAGAAAAAGATTGTCTAGTCTAATGAATCTTGTTTCCTGTTGCACAATTTGGACAGCCAGATACATGTATGTCATTTACCTGGGGAAGTGTTGGTACCAGGATGCACCATGGGATAAAAACAAGCCAGTGGAGATAGTGTAATGCTTTTGGCACTGTTCTGCTGGGATTCCCAGCAGAACATTCACATTGTTGGTCCAGTCATCGATGTGAAGGCAACTATGGCATCTACTGCCTACCTAAACATTGCAGACCAGGTACATTCGTTTATGGCAATGGTATTCCCCTCTGGTTGTGCCTTCTTTCAGCAGGATAATGTGCCATGCCACGCTGCCTGGATTGTGCAAGAATGGTTTGTGGAACATGGACAAGACTTTCAGGTATTTCCCTGGCCTCCAAATTCCCCAGACATCAATCCAATCGAGCATCTGTGGTTTGTGTTAGAGCAGCATATCTGCTCTGTGGCAGCTCAACCTTTAACTTACAAGAGCTAAAGGATTTGCTGGTTACATGTTGGTACCAGATACCACAAGAAACCTTTAGAAATCTTGTAGCATCGATGCCTTGCCAGATAAGAGATCATTCAATTCTGGAGCACGTCTTGAACACAGCCAGAGGAATACCATCTGGACCAGGAGCCTTGTTAGTTTCAAGATTGAGGGTTTTTTGATGTCCTTTTGGCAGAAGTTCAGAGGAGGCATGCAGTGGGCAGTTTGTGAACATACAGGAGATGATTCGCTTTGGTCATCCAGGCAGGAGTTGGAGTCAAAAACTGATTCTAAGAGGTCTGCCTTTTCCTTGGGTGAGGTTACCTTAGTACCATCAGGATGCAAGAGAGGTGGCAACATGTAAAGGCAGAAGTTATGCCCAATAGCCTTGGCCAGGAACCAGAAGGCTTGACTGCCCTGCCAGCTGAGCAGGAGGGAAGTTTATGCATTTCATTCTTATGAATTCTGTTTTGGAATCATTGATAACTTTTTACACGTTTCTGGTTATTGTGTAAGCTGAATGAGAAGCTGGAGTTTTTAATTTAAGCCAGTGAACACAAGCTTTTATCGTGGACACCAGAGAAGCATTTTTTGAAAATCAGGGCTTGGATACAGGTCGGGATTTGCAGTGGAGTGGGGAATGAAGGCTCTGGTTCCAGTTAGAATTTTTCAGTTATTAGTTCATTGCAAGTGTTTGGGTCATAAGAGCGAAAGCAGTAAACTGACCATGGAAAAGCAACATAAAAATTCCAGAGGTCATCCCAGTTGGCACAATTATAGCCATATTAGGAGGACGAGCTGTAGAGAAGGAGACTTGAATAAGATTGTGGTCAGTTGCCATGTGGAGAACAGACATCCATAGTATATTTAGAGGAAGAATTGGTTAGGAAACGGTCAAGAATGTTGGTAGAATGATGAAGATTGTCTGATATTCTGTTTGGTAGATTGCCTATTTGTATTAAGTCATGACTGATGGCAAATGATTCAGCTTCATTTCCAGCTTGATCTGGGAAGTTGGAATAGGGAAGCCAGTTTGTGTTATGGATGTTAAAGTCCCCAAGGAGGACAATCTCACAATTTGGGTAATTAGTTTGTAAGAATCAATTTTTAGTGATAGGTAGTCAAAAAGGGCAGCAGGGTTGTCACAGTTAGGAGAGTTGTAAAGGCTGTAAAGTAAGGCAAGAAAATCTTCAGCCAGAGCAGATCAAAAAGTGGGGATTCCAAGTTGGATAGCCTTAGACAAGGACATCAGATTTCACAAAAGCACATGTTCCACCTTTTTTTTGTGAAATGCATCGTGTAGAATGTAGTTGGGATAGTTGAGGTGGACTGTGGTCATGGAGGATGCCAACTGAGGGTCTGTTAGACAAGTTTTGATGTCTGTAAGTGGTGATGTATGCCAGTGATGTTTGTATTAATGGATATTGGCAAAATGAATATAGAAGTGTTTTTTATTAGATAAAAGTGTTGGAATTATTTAGGATGGGTTGGTGTATTTTTATTATTTGTTCCAATATTTTTTGTTATATTTTCCATATTGTTAGATTTTTTTTTTTATCTGCATTCAAAAAAATCCAGCCAGTATTTTTATGGTTGACTTTCGTGTGTAGGGTGGTTGATTCAGAAAATAGAGAAGGAGCATGCAGTCGGGGTGAGGGACTTGTGTACATAACTCACACACAGGACGTGCCCTGACTCCAGTCCAAGTGGGGCCTTGGACAATAACTCCCACACACCATTGCTCCAGTCTTCCTCCAGGCATGACCTGGCAGGGTTATTCCCCAGCTTGGGAAGCCTCCAACAAGTGTGTTACATCAGGTTTGGTCCCATGCACTATCTGGTGGCCAGCCTGCAATAAACTGTTTTACTGCTGTACCCTCAAATGTAGCAGAAACTGGCTGCTTAGTTGAAATTAACGTTATAATGAGTATGCCCACCAAGGTCATCGCCCAAACAGCATGTGTGAGAGGAATGGGAGGACAGAAACTGAACTTAAACAGAATGGGAGAAGAAAGGTTACAAAACAGGCATTTGATGCCAAGAAAGCAGCAAAAAGATTGATGCAGTTAGAGCCCTGAAGACAGAAATTGATGATCAGATAATATAGGAGTGCTGCCAAGTGATACAGTAATTTAGAGAAAAATTGACATGACGTTATTACTAATGGAAACTTAAACCTGTGCTCTTACAGTATCCTGTATATCCCTTGAGGGTAAGTAGGATACTATAAGATATGTATCAGGAAATTGATGATTTTTAAATTTGCTTTGCTCACCGAGAAACATTTATATCACCTTACCTTCATTGTGTAGAAAATTGCAATTTATCCTTAAAACTTTTTAAAAAGCTTTATTTTTCTTTTTTAATATTCTGCTGCTAAGTTTATTAATAGAAATGTAGTTTACATGAAGTTCTATATAATTTATTTTCTGTTTACAGCTTTGGATTTGGCTTACCAATTTCAAGAGCATATGCAGAATATTTAGGTGGCAAATTGACAGTGGAAACTATGCAGGGCATTGGAACAGATATTTATTTGCGGTTACGTCATATTGATGGAAAATATGATAGCTTTCGCATTTAAAATAGTTGAAGATTTCTGTTATCACCGAAGAAGGTTTTCTAAAAAATTATACAACTGTTATATTTACATGGTTTTTTGGAGAGAACAAAAAGAATCTCTATGTAACAGTTTGTGGTACATGAAAGCTATTTGTTTTACGGTTTCTTAATCATTTTTGTAACTCGGCCTTCATTAATCATTGGTTACATCTATGAGGACCAACTTTTTTCTCTCTGTACAATTGAGAAAAAAAAATGTGTTGTAGATCTGAGCTTTCACTCATATACCAAAAAACCATTGAGTTAATCATAAAATACTCATTTTATTTTTATTTTTTTAAATTAAATTTCTGTGTTTAGTCATGGAACCAAAGTGTTTTTGTAAATGTCCTGATATTTTATGACAACTAACTTATATAACAATGCAATTTATGAATATCATTTGAAAATGCCAACTGAATGTGATGTTTCAAGTAAAGTAATAAAATTTATGCATTTTGTGGTAATTGTTTTTTTTTTATTCAGTTTTATCTGTATTTTTAGTATTACAGAGTATATAGTATTTTTTTATCATGTTGAAATTTGAAAATATATGACGTATTTAATCAGTTAAGCCATTTTACCACTCATACCAAAGCAAGATACAATTTCATATTTTTTTAATGAGCAAAAATCACTTTTAAAAAAAAGTAAAACACTAATAAAATTACTAGCTTCATATAGCCCTATTGTGTACTTCAGATTGAGACACAACAAAATATAAAGAGATATTTTACAAAGATTTCTGAATTACAAACTTATTTTTTAATTCATGTGACAGATGTTGAACATAGCAACACAATATCATATATGCAGTTCATTGTCTCAGCCTAATTTGTCAATATGTAAATCCCTTATGCATGCTGCCAGAGTTGATTTAAGATTAAGCCCTGATTTTTATTACACTGGGTCAGATATCATATTGACTTGCTTGCTTGCTTCCTTAAATTTATGTATATAATTATTGAATTCTATGTATGGCATAGAATATGGGTGATAGCGAGTTACCAATTCACTTGATGGTTTTCATCAGTGGTGTGAAAAGCTAGTCCAGATTTTATGTTCGTTTCTTCTCCACGTCTGACATGTTCTTTTTGGCATATTTCTCCAGACTTTCCTGTCTGTCAAACATAAATGCTGCAATTAAAAAAGAATTTGTATACTCCTGGTCTCTTATTAGGCTGATGAGGTTGTTTTGACAATCTTAACCTCATGGACGCTTTGTGGATGTCGAAAGGTAACTTTAACGTTATGTTGTTGTAGAAGTTTTTCATCTGTAACATTTCTGATGTAAGGAAACTGTGCCTTTTTAGCTGCCAGGTCTTGGAGCATGTAGAGCATTATTCTGATGTAAAAAAATTTTTGAAACATGCCTAAGATATTTCTTTATCTTTTTAATTTTCATCACTTGATATTGTAATGGCTCTCTCTTTATGGGTAAGATATGTGGACAATGTTTTCATCATTTGGCCAAGCTCGAAAGAGATTCTCATAACTTCATTGACTTCCTTAAGAGTAAATCACAAAATCCAATTTATGTCAGAAGTAGAAAAAGATAGATCCATTTCCTTCCTGGATGATCTCAGTCGAAGTTCATCCCAACACCACCCAGCACCAAAATGATGTATCATCAAAACCCATGGCATGCTAGATCTTATAACAATGAGCCACATATATATCACATCACATTCCTACATTCAACATTTGTTGCATGTTGAATGAATTATAAAATAATAGTTTGTAATTCAGAAATCTGAGACAAATCACAAATATATTTTATATTATTATTGTTGGATCCTAATTCGTCTTAATCTATACTTTGGATCCGTTTTTTAAGTTATTACGATGTTCTTAACCAGTTGATAGGTTGTTAGTTGATTTCTAATTCAAATATAGAGAAAATTTATATTTAAAGACTGAGCCACTCTATATCTGAATTAGTTCAAGAATTGAAGAAAAACCAACTCTCAACTATCTCTCCTTTTTGGTGTTAATATTATATATACTGGCCGAGTATATTTAACTTATTTATCTCTCCCGCTTTGGTTCGAATATTTTATGAATGGTGCAGTAAAAGAGATTCATGCAAAATACAACTTTAGATTAACAAAACAACATTTAATTTAGAATCACAAATTTTACACTTAAGATCAAATCACTAAATGAGTTATTATAAACATTTTAGCCTTTCTGATAATACAGTCATACAAACTCAGACAATGGTAAATCTGTTATCCGTAATACAATCTTCTCACAGTTCATTTAACTATTTAATAAAGTTCCTTAGTGATCATTCACATCAATATCTCATAGTTCCTTAAGTTTCAAATACAATAAAAATGCAGTAACACCTCTTCACAAGCATACACTTTTAAATCTACACTTCAGCTAATCTCCGCAATAGTTACTGTTATTATAGGGATATTCTAGGATGAAACTCGCACATATTTCTGCATAGGAATATTAATGGTTGGAATATTCTTACCGATAATCTTCTTTATTCATCTACTTATATGTGAACACATTTTGTAACTGTAAACACTTTAAATAATAAACGGCACTCATTAAAACAAATCTTCTAAGTAATAACTGAATTAATTAATGGTTACAATACACATAATCAAACATTCTTGCATGAAGTACTACTGATCACTCATGAATTAAGGTAACACACAATAATTCCTTAACTTGAAGTTTTATATGCACAGTTGTCCATTTCTCCGGCATTCAATTAATCCTTTAGGCACTATAATTCTAAACACAGCTATCGTTAAACTTCAACTTTACAGCTTCTACTTATTCTCTAGTTACTCCATGCTGTGCTTCAAGATTCCGTGTGTCCTTGAAAGGTCGGCCCTGAAATTAAATCTCAACTAAAGTATCCTTAGTCATTCAGTAGTCACTCAGCTATCTTCTGTAGCTATAATTGTTATTCTGAAACTTTTATTAGCTAACCGCTTCTTGACTAGTAAACTTAAATTAGCTACTTGAGTGACTCACCGACTCGCTATTATCATACTCTGATTTCCCGAATGCTGAATGCCAAAGTAGAATATCCTCTGATTCCAACCGAATGCCAATCCTCTCTTTTTTCAGCGTTCTTCCCTCCTAAATTATTCTTGTGATCTCTTTAACTAAAACTCTTTTTAATAAACTTTTAACATTCTCCTCACGCACTGTTCCAAACTCGTGCTCGCTTACTTACATACGTCTCCATGACAACAAAACAAAACATAATAAAATTGAGCTATTGCATAACGTTAAACTTCTACAAGTAGGAATAAATAGAGAATATTTACATTTCAATTAATGTGCAGCTAAATTATCAAATACAAATTCTTATAATATTAACATAGTAATAATTAAAATAGATTAATAATATTTAATAGTCTTTTCATTATTAATACATATATCTTTGATTAAATAATTAAATATTAGACAAAATTAAGGTAGTTATATGAATATTAAATTATAAAATAAGTTATTTACATTAAATAATGTTTACAAGTCTAGCCTTTGTGATGGAAGATCATGTTGAATTCTGAACCAAATAATAATTACTCTAATCTCTACATAATCATTATCCAGCATTATTATTATTTTACAGTTGGAAGAAGTACACAAACCAGTTTTAACTTATGGATCTGAGAGCTGGGTCAGAAGTAAAACACTTGACCGAAGACTAGAGACTGCAGATATGAGAGTCCTGAGAAAGATTATAGGCGTGAACAGATGGCATCAATGGCAATATCATATTAAAAACGAGGATATTAGGAAAGAACTTGGCATTGTCAGCATCCAGGAGTGCGTTAGCAGAGTTAATCTCAGGTAGTATGGTCACTTGAATGGGCGAGGAAAGATTAGCAAAACAAGTGTTCTCTGCCAGGTTGGCAGCAAAACGACCCAGAGTAAGACCAAGATATAGGTGGATTGATACGGTACAAAGTGCTTTAGACGATAGAAATATAAGATCTGATAATGTTGGAGTCTTGACAAGTAACAGACTGATTTGGAGGAAAATTGTAGATAGGAAATTAATAATGATGTAATTTTTTCATGTAGTACTATCATATCCTGTACACCCCTTGAGGGTACATGGCAGGAATTTGATAAGTACACAATAAGGCTATGCAAAACTAATCATTTTATTAAAGTGCTTTACTTTTTATGCAGTTTTTTTACCAGTAATTAATTAAATATGGACACAACAAACCACAAATTTTAACTAATAAGTTACATTTTATCAGAAATTATAATACTGTATAACTAAAAGTTTAAATGTAATTTGGGTAACTCTCAGTATTGGCTTCATTTCTTGAATTTGAAGAATACTCTGAGTTTTGAATATAATTACATTCTCAAATATAATGCATACTTAAAATCCTTCTTTAATAAAGTTCTAAACACTTATTGTGGAACTAAGATAGCTTAAACCAAATAATAGCTAATATTATGGAAAACATTTTTGTAACACAGTAAAAAAAAAAGTATGTAAATATTGATTTCTCTCTCTCTCTCTCTCTCTCTCTCTCTCTCTCTCTATCAACTGAATTTAAAACTATTTTTGGCTTATGTTTTCTCTAATTATGCTGCTAAAAAAATTGAAACAAAAATTGAGATCATTTGGTATACTTTAGTAGAGATCAGAATATGAAATTTCATTAAATAGAATCCATCCTGCGTGAAATTATTACTGTCATTTTGATTCATTTTGCCATGAAAAATAATCTAGTTTAAACCAAAATTTGAGTCAGCCTGACAAATTTAGTGAAGATCTCAGATACCAAATATGAACTAATTTTGTTTAACCTAGGTGCAATTATATGTATTTAGGTGAGAGATGAATTTTATCGCATGGTGTGAGACCACTGCCCCACTTATTGGAGGACTGAAGTGGCTTGAAAGAGTTCCATGTTTGGTTTCCAGACTATATAAAAAAAATCAAATAAAATAAGAAAATACAAAACAATATATAAAATTGATAAAAATGACTGAAAAAATTCCTTAGCCTACCCACGGTAGAAAATGTACTGTAGGTTTATAATAACCTTTAGTGGGTGGGAACTACACATAGATAAAGGGGAAAAAATGATTAGACTAACAAACAAAATGAATAAGTATGTACATTCATTTTACAAAGTACACCAATCTTATATATCATCTGACAAAAAAGAGGCTTCAAAATCTATGGCAAATCTATGCCATGAATGAGCAAGGATCAAGAGAAATGTAATTTGTTAATATTCTTTATGAAGAACTGGAGGATAGTCTTCAGGGAATATGAAGACTTCAAGCATGAAGGCTGTTCCACAGAACCAAGATAGATGGAATGGGAGCAGTAGGTTTATTGAATCATCAATTCAACTGGTAGAGAATATTGGGCAGCAGTTTCTCATGTTATTGTAGTTTAACAGAAATGGAATGATGGATTCCAGGTCTACTTGAACAGTGACCATGGAAATATCTGTAGAAGAGATAATGTGGAAACTGTCAAAGACTAGCTAGAGAGAGTGATTGGACAGATAAGGTAACATCTTGAGTGAAAAGGATCTAATTTTTTTGGAAACCAAGGATGCCGTAGAAAGTGATATTTGTGTTTGCAAAGGCTTTTTTTGGGGGGGTGGGGGGAAATCATTCGAAGAATAAGAAAAATCCAGAACTAGTATCTTTTTCATGAGAAAAAAAAAAAGATGCAATGGTGTTTTGCAAGCATTAAAAGTGACTAGGTTGTCATCAGATGATGATTACAAAAAAAAAACAAATCAAGTGTTTTGATTGCAGATCTTGTAAGTTGAGATGGGAAAGTCATTTATGTACATGAGGAAGAAGGATGACTGAGGAACACTTACATTAATAGGAAAATATGAAAAGAAAAGGCTCCCCACCATTATATGCAGTGAATGGCTCAAGAGAAAACTGGCAGTTACAAAGAGTGAAAGGTAGACTATAAGATGGCAATTTGCTGAGAAGTCCTCGGTGCCAAACCCTTGGAAACGTGAAGAGCAACAACACTGGTTTCTCCGAACCTTTCTGTTGTCCAGGCAGTGAAGGATGTAAGCAAGGAGATCTACTGTAAATCTAGACTAGTGGAATGAAATATATTTTTCTCAATAACATAATGGAAAGAAGAGACCAATTTAAAAAAAAAAAATTATTCACCTAATAAATAGTTGAATTTTAAGAAAATGCAAGCTGTAGATATTTTTTTTTTTGTAATACCTCGGGAGATTATGCATTATTTATGACATAGGAATACACCTTAACATTAATGAAAAACCATTTCTCAGACCATTGAAATCTGTATGCATTTATTTTATTTTTCTATTTGAATAAATTGTGTGTATACTGAATTTTCAAGGCTGGCTGATTAGGCTTCAACAAGTAAATCCCTGAGCTTGATAGTAACTAGATATTCCAGCAGGCCTTAACTACCCAACCAGTCAATGATGTTAAGGTCATATCCCTCTCAGAAGAAGAGTCAAATCTTTGCAGTACTAGTCACCACTAAATAGTAGATTAATTCCATTGCTTGATGTAATGCCAATATTTTGCTAATCAGAGGACTGAAGTCGCCAAAACCTCTTTGAACTCCGAAATGATATTTTTATAGTTGCACTGAACATCATCTAGAATTTCATTTCAGGATTATAACTATTTTCTGCTGATAGGTCACTAGACAGTGTACTACCAAACTAGACATACTGGCAATGTTTAAGAAGGCTTCCAGGTTCAGCTAGCAAATAGTTTTGCCAAATGTGCCTGGAGGTAGTCGAAGCAGTGGAGTATGGAGCAGGAGAGGCTCCAGAGAAAATGATTTATAGATTAAAGGGAAATACTTTGTGTGACTTGCAAAGTATTTATTATTAGCTATTTCATATTCTTCCCAATTTTTGCATACCTTTAACAGCCATTAACAAAATCAATCAATAATATACTGACCCTGCTTTGACATGTCAGAGTGGATTCAGTATAATATGCTTTAAATCTTTTTACTTCTTTCTGGCAGTTTGTCTCTAACAACTCCTGATGTCATCAGTTATTTGTTAAGCACTTAATTTGATTCAGGTAATAAATTGAGTTTGTTTTCAACCATTAACTGGATTTCTTTAACTTGTGAAAACCAGTATTTGAACCTGTGTAGTAAAATCGGTGCAGTTTCAAGATACTCCTACCTTCCGGTGATTCAGCTAGCTTGTAAACCAAATTCTTATGGTCTTGACTCACCTCTTGTTGGTTTGAAATCAGTTTCTTGATATAACCAGATGTATTATATCCTTTACATCAGTGCTTCCTAAACTTCTGGATGGCAGGGCCCCCTTTGGAAAAATTAAAATATTTCACCCCCTCCCCCCAAATTGTAATATAGACGTATAATATTTCTTGTATTTATATTCAATACAAAACATACACAGAGAATATTGCAAAAATCAAATGCAAATATTACATTTTTATCATCTCTTACATACACATTTGACGTGCCACATTATCTCATATTTTTATATAGATAGATATATTGTTATTGTACATTTGCAGTGTAAGCACATGAAACGTAAAACGATTAGTAATAAAGAAAGAAAGAATTAAAAACAAAAGTAGTAACAATTTAATGTGATGGATGTGTTTCAATACTGCTACACCAATATCAGATGAAATATTTGAAACTGCAATTCTTAGATTTTAAAGCAGAAATCTAATTATTAATTAGATTTCTGCTTTGAAATGAAACTTACATGAATAAGCATATATTTACTAATATTCATTAAGTGCCGAAATATGCAGGAAGCAAAATTTATGAACCCGCACCAATGTACGATTTTTTTTTCTATTAAAATATAAAAAAATAAAAAAGAAATAAATAAAAATTAAATGTTTCTTTTAAAATAAAAAAAATCTAATTAGTCTTAAAACATTTTAAATTTGTTTTCATTATTTCACGGCCCCCCTCAACAAAACCTGTTCCCCCCCCCCAAGGGGGCAGCGGCCCACAGTTTGGGAAGCACTGCTTTCCAAACTGTGGGCCTTATTAGATAACATTACATGGTATGTTATCTAATAAGATGTGAAATTATAGTACTGTATCAAGAAGTTAATCAACAGCTATTTCTGTTTGAATCATGGTCGTAATGAATTTGATGACCAGTGAATTCCTCCTACAGATACTCTTGTGTGCTTACAACATCAGATATGAAATAAATTCTGTCAGATCCTAAAATGTTACCAATACATGTTAAATCAAGATGAGCACAAATTTCACAATGAACATTCTCTAGTCAGTTTTTGCAATGACAGAAATTATTTCTACAGCCAAGTTTTTTAAGCATTGGTTAGTGATGAAAGGTATGATTATTAGTCCCTTAATATATTAATTTTGTGTCCTCCAGGCTGCTGTAATTTTGATAGCATCATTAAATACATGTAATCAAACAACTGCCTTTGTAAATTTTGAATCGTATGTGAATAATTCTTTCAGCATTATTTCTTTGAAAGTTCTGTGCTAGGTTCTTTTGCAGTTAAACTTGATTCTTTATACTACATAAATTCCAGTTTGTACGAATGATTTTCCTGATCATTATTTTTATTTTGGATTTTTCTCAATATTAGTTTCCTATTTATATTTTTTGTGTATCTTTATTCTCCTTGTTACTTGCACTGATGCAGAAAATAAATAAAATAAAATGCTGCTCTGCAATTTAAAATTATTTGCTTTTTATCTTTGTTACTTTATATTCTTTTGTTTGCTGCATTTTCAGTGGATCTTGCATGTAAAGCATAGTTTATTTTTTTAAGACCTCTTTCAATTACTAGTATTTGAAATTCTAGTACTTTATAACAGTGACTATCATGTGATCATCCTGTTTTTTTTCTGGCTTGTATTCACTTGTGTTGCTTTTTAATATGTTCAGATTTATATTTTGCAGTTTATAGCAAGACCTGTTGAAATATTTCAAATTTGCTGACTTGTTATCTGATTGGATAATGTGGATTGGACTCCTATTAGCATGATGCCTATAAATGTCTGTCGGCCTGGTTGGTTGGTGGTTAGTGTATCTGCTCTCCAGCCAAGAAGCTGCTGGTTCAAATCTCACCTAGTCATGGATGTTTGTGATTGTCTTTCACCTTCCTTCATACAATCATTCGCATAAGTGAATATAACACTCCCCTAAGATGGACTGGGTCACCATGGGGAAGTAGTAGGCCTAACCCTTCTGTAATGGGAGAGGCCTTCATCCTGTAGTGTAGCGGTTGCCACATTTTTCATATGACGGAACACTTCACAAATCCTGAAATTTTCACAGAACAACTTGATTATTTTGTAATGTATTAATAATTAACAATTATGGCATAATCATAGAGTATTATTACACTTATGTAGACAGTGTGACATGTTGAAAAATATAAAATTACACCTGGTGTACTTTCCCCTCCTTTTGTACATCCTGAAGAACGCTTTGTAGGCTGGAGGTGGATGAATCGCTGTCTGTTGCGTCACAAACACCTTCAATAAGAGATTTCTTAACACCAAAATTAAACAAAGTACCTTGTCTCTTATTCATATTAAAATTCAAATCTGTAGGCCTATTACTTTTAAAAAATCACGGCGCTATCGTTTCGAAATAAGCACTTTCACCGTACAATACGAACTTGCGAAGAAAGTATTCAGTATTACTAGATTTGAGAACCGGATACAGACTACCTTGATCTTCAATTTCAGTGGAAAAATTTTCTTTATATTTCCTTGCTGATTGGTCACTAACATTTGCAACACAGATGTTATTTTGTTCAGTTTTGAGAACAGAGGATATGCTGCCCATTGTTGTAATCGGCTTGCAGGCAATTTTTATGACCGGTCAATAAACAGCGGTATTCTTGTTCCCAAATGTTGAATGATTTCGATGTGTAAAAATTAACGATAATTCATGAATATTTCCATGTTTAAAAATACACTGCTTGGTCACTTTCCACAGAACACAATTTGGGAAACCCTGCCGTAGTGGGTAGAAAACAGGCTGAATATCATTGTCTATAAATGTCTAAGTGGCAGATGAATTTGACGAGTAGTACCTTGTGTGACAATATTAGTTGCTTCTGCTCTGTTCGCAGGAATGTAATTTGCTCTATCATGATAACTGGGAGCAAAAAAATTATC
The DNA here is from genome assembly GCF_054136105.1 of Typopeltis vanoorti. Classification (NCBI taxonomy): domain Eukaryota; kingdom Metazoa; phylum Arthropoda; class Arachnida; order Uropygi; family Thelyphonidae; genus Typopeltis; species Typopeltis vanoorti. The sequence goes on from NC_143559.1 coordinate 121,015,723, forward strand.
TCTGGCAGTCATTTTTCATGTATTCTTTGTTTTTAATATAATACAGTACCACCTCCAACTTGTAAAAAGTTGCAAGTGTGGAATAAAAATATTCAGTACAGTAATTATAAAATCAGGATCCCTATTGTGTTATTTGGAAGTATCAAATTTCAGCTTGAACATGAATTATCTGCTCTGTACTCTGGATCCCCCTCCATTTCCTGATGTGTCCTTCAAGGGGGGGGGAGTGTTTAGTGACATTTTTCTTCCAGATTAATCTAAAGTTGTCAGATCTTGCATTTCTATTTTACATTTTGATCCATGGCACACCCACCTATGTAGATAGGTGGGTGTGCCATGAATCTTTCTTATCTAGTTTGATGGGTACGCTTTGTCAGCCTGCTTTTAAAGTGGTTAGCATATTTTCTCAACAGTGTAGGTTCTAATCTCACTGTTAGCATGGATGTGTTTTGGGAATGTCTTTAGATGGTAGATAAATTTCATTGTCTGATGCAAGACCACTACCCTGCTAATTGGAGTCTTGAAAAAGTTCCATGTTCAGAGTCCAGAAACCAGAGTTCCTCCTATTATGCTATTTCCCTTTTTTTGAGTGGGATTGAAAAAAAAAAAAAGCATATCTCCTCCAGCATGCTTGAAGGCTAAATTCTTGATACATTTCTTGTATCAAGAATTTAGCCTTCCCTTACTTTTTTTAGCATTCAATTCAGCATGAGTTGAAATAGCTTTATTAAAAATTGTGCCTAAATAGCTGAAATATTTTGTTAGGTTCTCCATTAAGAATGCAGTTCGTGTTTTCTGTGTTGCATAGTTCCATGTTTGATTTTTCACACCAGATTTAAGTTATTCAGTTATCCTGAAAACAAGACTTCTAGTGGATTTATTTATGTTTAATATGCATAAAGCAAAGAACTAAGTTTAATATTTCTGATTTTTGATATATCAGCAATTAATATTAACCTTCATTAAGAATTACTGTATCATTACAAAAATAAAACATTTCCTGTATATTTATAAGACCAATAAAAATTTACTTCGGCCTGTGTAGCTCAGTGGAAGTGGCGCTTGCGTTCTCTGCGCTTCTCGCTCGAAATGAAACTTAGTTTCAAGTCTAGTCGCCGACTGGAGGAACGTTTTCTAAGCCTATTTTCAACCGGTTTCGAGTTAGTCAATCTCTGGCACGGGCAAACGGTTTTTTTTTTTTTCTCCCGGAAACTCGGGTTTTCGTCCTGTAAACTCGAGAAAATCGACCGTAGTACCCACATTATTTCAGACAGTAACATATCTTGTTAGGGTTAGGTACCAAGAGAGCAGCACTTTTTTTTGCCAGCCTCTCCATCAGTCCGCCTATGATTAGTGATAGACACGGGCCCGTTATCTGGTTGGCTACCGGTGGAGATTGAACTGCCCACTCGGTCTCCAAAAGCTAGATAGGGTATAAAGACCTCGCTTACTCTCCATAAGGGAATAAAAGGCGTTAACTGATTTTTTTAATAAAAATTTACTAGATAGATCAGTGGTCGATATAACATGGTTAGATCGATAGAAAAATATAAGACATCCTTGTACGAGTAATATTTAATTCGGTTAACTTGGATTACCTTCATCCTGAATGACAACACAATTAAGAATGAATCGTGGTAACAGTGACATGAATAGGACCTGTAAGATGGAGCAAGGTGATGAAAATAGTTACGGAGGCCAAAATGACGTATTTACCAAGAAACCCATGTCGGTGGTCCCCGCTCGGCAACGAAGCACACCCTTCACATTGATAACGTTAGTAAATTGTATACTAAGTTAATAAAAATCTTATTTTCATATATATAAGGAAGATTGTATTATTGTTATTTTGTTATGTAAATTAAATTTTATATATATTATTTATCCCTCCTACCAAATATGTAATGTTAAGAAGGACGTCAAAATATGTTACCGCTAAAGTGTAGAAATCAGTTATTCTGCAGATTAACTAGGGTGATCCGTTAATTTGCCGAAAATTGTTTCATTTCTCAAATTACCTAGATAATCTGCAGATTACCTACTAGGCACTCGTTAAAGTGAAAATGAGATCTTTGCTGGAACAACAGCAACGTTTCTGTACGCTTAAATGAACATAATGTTATTTATTTATTTTTCGATATCTAAAGAATCAAGTTAATACAATCAACAAATTAGTTGATAGAATCAATCATCAATCAATTAAAAAACTATAATACAAAGAATCAAACGGTTTAAAATATTATTACAATTAAGGAAATGAATTTGAAAACAAAAAAAATAAATTTTTTAACTTGGGGATATTGTATATTAGGATAACCAAGTAATTTTATAAACTTGGTTATATATCTCCTCCAGAGATTTTTTATTAAAAATAAAAGCACCTTGTTGCAACTTCTATAGGTAAAGGTGATAGGCTCTGTATTACTAAAACCTTGGTATTTAGGGTCAAGCTACTCACTGAGGAGACCTCAAAAAAAGGTTGAAACTGGTCTGGGTAGTGACCCCACCCATAATGCATTGCAGTATACATCTTCTAATGAGATGTGCTTTACATTATGGGAAAATACTAAGAATAGTGATCAGAGCTTTACCCACCTTTACAATGATTTGCCCTGGTGGTGTAACATCTTTAGACTTGAACTTTCTTTCAGGCGCAAACTTAATTGTTTGCATACTTGGGATTAGGAGTTAAAATAACCAAGTTTATAAAATTACTTTGTTATCCTAATATATATATAAATCACGGAACTGATTTATTCAGTAAAAATGATCTAAAATTGCTGTAATTGTCCGTAATTGGTTGTAACGCATGGTTTCGGTGAAAGGTGGTGGTGTATCCATTCGTAAATCCTGCTAACTTACATAATTGATAATAATTTCAAATATTCACATTAGCGATTTCTCTCGCGTATTCGATTCCAAAACTTTCTCTTGAGAATTAAAAGTTGAACTGCTATCTTATGTTTCATATTCATTATGACATTTTCTTTTACTCTTGGACGCGAGTACTCCAAGAAGCAATTGCTTCTGAGATCATTACATGCAAAAGAAATGTAAATTAGTGGAAAATAGTCGAAGTTTAATATCGGCAATTTTTTGTAATAAATTCAAATTCAGCAAGCAAAAATAATTTGACATTTAGGTGTTCAGCAGTTACGCTGTTACCCGTCGTGCCGTTTAGGCAGTTTGGTGTCAGATCGTTGTCTAGCATTTGAAGGGGGAAAAAAATTATCTTCATTCCTCTATAATATCCTGTTCGTAGTCTTGCTATCCTGGTGGATATCTTTCTGTTAGCTTCGATTTCGGGAATTTGATGCTGTATCACTGATTTCAGTGGAATTAGCATGTGCATTTTATGCCAAATCTTTTTTTCTGATTCCTCACATAGAACCATGTTGGCATTTATCCACATCCAAATCGAATAATTCGTCTCAATTACAGTAAACTTTAGAATCAGTTCATTGAAGAAATAATATTCTTGAGTGACGTTGTGCCTATCACAGTAGTTGTGTACTGAACATCTTGGAGTACTGTGTGCACATACGATTTATATAGCATATTTTTCTTGGATATTTCTAAGCCTAACTACAAAGTTAACTAATTATATTTTTAAAAGCATTCAGTTGCTAACGGACTTGTCAAAATACGGAGCAGACTTTTCAACTAGGAATCCTTCAGAAGCAAAATAAATCCGATTACAAATAACCAATAAAGGTGTACAGATTCAGTTTATGCTTAAATTCTGCTGGTCTGTGCCATAAAAATTAGCAACTATGTCTCAATTCTTTCACCCATAGTGAGCAGATGCTGAAAAGAAATCAGTTTATTATCGGTAGCCAGAAATTACTGGCCCAACACTATCAGTAATTATAAAAGGTAACCGATGAAGAGACTGGCAAACAAGTGCTGCCATCTCTTACTATCAAACCCTAACAGGATATGCTATTCTCTGATATAGTGAGAGTTCTACGGTCAGTTTTCTTGAATTTACGGAACAAAAAACTCACTCACCAGTGCCGGAGATCGACTAACTCTAGTCGGCTATAAATCTAGGTCATTCTGGCGGCCTACTCAGTGGCGTAGCTAGGAAGGGGAGTCCGCCTCGGGCGACACTTTGCATTTAAGAAATCATGTCATACTGTCTATAGAAAGCAACTGAGTGATGAAATAGACTTCGATAATGTCATCGACGATTTTGCTAACAGAAAAGCAAGAAGAATAACATTTTAGAATGAATGTTGGAATTAAAGTTTTTTTACTTCAAAAATAAACGCAGTGTTTTAATTTATTTCCCTATACGTCGTTTTGACTTTTTGTAGTATTTTTGGTGTGTATTGAGAGGGGCAGCACACTCAGGAATCGCCCCGGGCGACAAAAGCTCTAGCTACGCTACTAGGCCTACCATTGAAGTACACAAGCCCTAAATGATGCAAGAAGACCTGGTAGACCATCAGCAAGGTCGAGAGATGAACTACATTATTCAATGGGAAACGACTGGAGCTCATGGGCCAGAGACAGGACAGAGAAATGTGGAACTATATGGAGGAGATCGTCGTCCAGCAATGCATGGATAAGGTTTGATTATGATGAATAATAATAAATAAAAGAGAAGTTTGATCAAAATGCTTTCACCTTCGTTAAATTTATGGTAGGAGTTGCTGTACAAACTAATCAAATCCCAACCTAACCTTATCAAAATAAGTCCTAAGGAAATGGTAGTGACACAAAGGATCTCCTGATAGCCAATTAACATTCAAGGTCCTGTTAAATACTATTAACTACTTGATGTTTTTAGAAGGTTTATGCTACTTCTTTAAAAAAATCTAACGTATTGTCTAAGATTAATTACTTTAATACTGTATTTGCTGAACGGTAAGTGTTTCTGCTGTTTAACTATAAAAGGCCTAAAGTGGTTTTGAAAGAGTTCTAAGTTTGGTCCAAGTAGTTTCCGGATTATTTAACCCTTAGTCCATCCACGTATGGTAAACTATAAAGTATTCGCGGTTTATAATCTTTTGTGAGTGGGATTTACATAAAAAAATGAGAGAATATATGAATAAAGCAAACTCTCAAAGGGCAAATATTACTCTTTTACAAACCTACCTATATACAACATATTAGCAAACTTGAGACTGCAGTTAATTAGATCATGATTAATTGCATTTCGATAAGCCCACATATTGACCATGGATAAAATAAATTATCGATGTACTTGATATAATAAACTGATAGAACCCAAGTCCTGAATTACATCCATGCAATAACTAATTTTTTTCCAAATCTTTTTATACGTTTGGTGTGTTATGTTCAGTTTCTTGAGCATCTAGCAATAAACACTAAAATTAATAGTTTGAAAGACTTTTTTTTCCCCCCATTTTTTCTTTTTTTTTTCCAATAAACACTAAAATTAATAGTTTGAAAGACTTTTTTTTTTCTTTTTTTTTTTTTCCCCTCCAATTCTCGGGAATTTTCTGATGCATAGGATCCTGAAAACCATTGTCATTTCGATATGTCGAAGTGGTAATCCATTGTTAAATCGACCGCCAATTCAGACTACATACTGTTCAGATACTGCTAAAGTTAGTAAGGTATTATTGGGACGAGTCTTTTCATTGACTATGCTAATACGGTTGAAAGGGTTGTATTTACACATAGACAAAGAGAAGCAGATGTTCGATAAGTTGGCTTAGATATTGAGTGCATTGTTATGCATATAACAAATTACAGAGAATTCGTATTAAAACAAATGATTTATTTACGTGCAAATATTTAAAACTGGCCTTTATTTATCACCCACAAGATGGCGCTGGGTAAGAAAAAAACAAACATATATACTTTTAAGTCTTTTACTATTAATTTCGTAACCTAGTCGCTTGAATAAAAGAAAAAAAAATCGATTAATGAAATTAACAAGCTTCATTACCAAATATTTCTACGAAAAGTGTCTTTATCAATCCAGAGTTTTAAGAAAAATTTTTCTCCAATGGCAACCTTTATACAGAAATATGATGATGACGAGAATAAATAAGCGCAGATCCTATAAATTACTCATGTAATCTCTTTATCCGATTACTCTTGATCTAGAAGTCACTAATCGCCGTACCTTAAGAGCTCACTCTACTCTATTTGCATACCAAAAGGTGAGTAATGAGAACGAGAATATCTTCACCGTACCAGATATCAGAAATGTGATCAATATCGGGCTAGCTTTCCTTGTGCATTACATTTGCACTGTTTATTAATTTAGGTTTAAGAAGTTTGTTTATCAACACGGATAAACATTTTATCTTATATTATATAGCGTTGGAAAACATCGATGAAATGGATAGAATGATGGGAAGTGGATATAAATTGTGAAATTTTTTAAATCATTATATATATATATATATATATATATAATTTTTTTAAAAAGAAAAATAACGAAACCTGTGGTGAGATCATAATTAAAAGAAACACACGTATTAACCACAGTGAAAATTATTTACTTCTAAATATTTCATTCTAAGTATCTTAGGACATTATCAGTACCGTAGTTTAAACAATAATAGGAATAACATACAGTTAGGACGCATGATTACAATAGAATCTCATTAAACGTGCGTAACGTGTTACAGAAGTAAAAAAAAAAAAAAAAAAAAAACAATTATTTTACATAATTTTCTATGACAATTTCACATACTTTAGGAATAGTAAGAACGTCGTTGCGGTTTAAATTTGGTCTGTGTAGTAGAGCTTCAGAACTTCCTTTATATAAACATGAACGTTTATATAAAGATCTATGTAAAAGTTTAGACTTTTCCCAATGGATCCTATGGCTTGGATTTTCAATTCCGTGTTGAGAGAGGCCAGATTTCTGCGCTTTAAAAAGACGAATGTGGTCTTGATGTTCCGAGATGCGTTTCTGAACCGACCTACCTGTCTGTCCAAAGTAAGACAATTTGCATGAGCATGGAATCTCATAAACGCCAGGCAACATCAAAGGTGAGAGTTTGTCCTTGCCACAGAAGAAATTGTATTTCTTCATAATTTTAGAAATACGTTCGGAGATGCCTTTGACGTAAGGTATGGGAATCCTATGGACTTCTTCTTGTCTGGATTGATGTGTGGGAAAGTAACTGATGATTTTTTGGGTTGCTTTAGGATTATATCCATTTAGGATGGCTGTATTTTTGATTACTTCTAATTCTTGGTTTAGAGATTCTTCAGAGGAGCAGAATTTGTGTGCTCTGGAAACTAGTGATTTAATAATGCCAGATTTCTGAGATGGATGATGAGCGGAAGAATTGTGAATCTAGCGACCTGAGAATGCAGGCTTGCGAAAGACAAACGTAGCGATGGAACCGTCTTCTTTTCCTTGAATGTGTAAATCCAAAAAGGAGATACCCTGTGGAAATTCGTTTTCTAACGTAAAGTTGATGCGATGATGAAGAAGGTTAATTTTATCTAGAAACAGTTGTAATTCATGTTCGGGATGATCCCAGACTGCAAAACCATCGTCGACTTATCTTAACCAAATTTTTGGTTTGTGTTCAAAAGTGAATAATTTTTCCTCAAGGTGTTCTAGAAACAAGTTTGCTAGGTTTGGTGATAAAGGAGATCCCATTGAAATCTGGCATTATTAAATCACTTGTTTCCAGAGCACATAAATGTTGCTCCTCTGAAGAATCTCTAAACTAAGAATTAGAAGTAATCAAAAATACAGCCATCCTAAATGGGTATAATCCTGAAGCAACTCAAAAAATTATCAGTCACTTTCCCACACATCAAACCAGACAAGAAGTCCATAGGATTCCCATACCTTACGTCAAAGGCATCTCCGAACGTCTTTCTAAAATTATGAAGAAATACAATTTTGCCACTACTTACAAACATATCAACCAACTTTACAACTTGTTAGCTTCTCCTAAGGACAAACTCTCACCTTTGATGTTGCCTGGCGTTTATGAGATGAGATTCCATGCTCATGCAAATTGTGTTACTTTGGACAGACAGGTAGGTCTGTTCAGAAACGCATCTCGGAACATCAAGACCACATTCGTCTTTTTAAACCGCAGAAATCTGGCCTCCCTGAACACGGAATTGAAAATCCAAGCCATAGGATCCATTGGGAAAAGTCTAAACTTTTACATAGATCTTTATATAAACGTTCATGTTTATACAAAGAAAGTTCTGAAGTCCTACTACACAGACCAAATTTAAACTGCAACGATGTTCTTACTATTCCTAAAGTATGGGAAATTGTCATTCAAAATGAGATTCTATTGTAATCATGCACCCTAACTGTATGTTATTCCTATTATTGTTTAAACTACGGTACTGATAATGTCCTGAGATACTTAGAATGAAATATTTACAAGTAAATAATTTTCACTGTGGTTAATACGTGTGTTTCTATATATATATATATATATATATATATATATACAGGTAACCCTCGTATAACGCGGTTTCGATATAACGCGGTTTACAAATTGTAGTAACCCTTTATCTTTTCATATCTTTTTTATCTTCGTAAAATTTGCGTCTGCCTCGTATCGCGCATGTAGTTATAAGTAGTGAATTTATATTAGGTGAAATACCCTTTAGCACGCATGTACGTCAATTGTTTACCGTATAAAACGTTTATTCTTGAAAATTGTCCTCGTTTCTGCCAGGAAAGTGCATTAAAAATCATAAGTGTGTTCATCTCAAGCTGAGCACTTTATTTTCTGGTGCGTTACATACGATATGTAATGCTTTTTTTATTTACGTAAAAAAAAATATTTTTATATTAATGGCCATTTAGAAAGCTTTTGCAACATGGTTGAAAACAAAATTAGTGAATTAACTGATCGGGAAATAGATTTGAATGAGGAGGACCGGTACAATTAATAGATGACGTCGAACCAAATGCGGGGAAAGTTCTTCCGGAGATTCTGATTGCGATGAATCCGCTAAGAATTCATTTTAAATTGAAATTAGCAGAAGAATTGGACTTAGCAAGAAAGTAAGGAAGTTATTTTACGGATAATGATCCCTCAATGAAGCGCTCCGGAAAATTCACGAGACAATTGGATATTTGTTTAGCTCCGTATTATGAACTTAATAAAAAATTGCAGCCTAGCGGTAAGGAAGGTCTTATTACTGACTTCTTGATGACTTAACTAGTCGAAGTATGCAATGATGCACATATTACTCATTGCACATAATGCATAAATGTTTTGCCTAAAATATTTATGCATTACTCGTATGTGCAATGAAGCTTTCGTACAATTTGTAATTTTTATAAGTTTATACTATGCATTTGTTTCATAGTTTATATGTTTTCTTAACTTACAAGAATTACTTGAATTAAATAAAAATATTTTTTGTTGGATATATCATCATCATCAAATTCCCGATATGTACCCTCAAGGTGTGTACAGGATATGACAGTACTACATGAAAAATTACATCATTACTAACTTCCTACCTACAATTTTCCTCCAAATCAGTCTGTTACTTGTCAAGACTCCAACATTATCAGATCTTATATTTCTATCGTCTAAGGCACTTTGTACCGTATCAATCCACCTATATCTTGGTCTTCCTCTGGGTCGTTTTCATGCCAACCTGGCAGAGAACACTCGTTTTCCTAATTTTTCCTCTCCCATTCTATTTAAATGACCATGGCACCTGAGATTAGCTCTGCTAACGCATTCCTGGATGCTGACAATGTCAAGTTCTTTCCTAATATCCTCATTTTTAATATGATATTGTCATTGATGCCATCTGTTCACGCCTCCAATCTTTCTCAGGACTCATATCTGCGACTCTAGTCTTTGGTTAAGTGTTTTACTTCTGACCCAGCTCTCAGATCCATAAGTTAAAACTGGTTTGAACACCGTCTTGTATACAGCTAATTTAGTGTTCTGACTAATTTAATGTAATGACTTCCTACCAAACCAGCTATGTTGATTCTGTTGTCTATTTCCATATTTAATTTACCATCTTCACTAAAAATCATGCCTAAGTAGCTGAAATGTTTTATTTGTTCCACAGGTTCTCCATTCACAACACAGTTGACATTTTCAATGATTCTGCCTATTTTCATTGTCTTTGTCGTTTTATTGCTGACCTTCATACCATATCTATTACAACAGTTATTCAATTTAGTCAGGGAATCTTGCAAACTTGTATCGGATTTATTTAGAAGTAGAACATCTTCCGCATAAAGCAAAGAGCTGATATTAACATTTCCAATTCTGATATCGTGTTTAATACCACTTTCCTTCATAATATGATCCATATAGATAATCGACAAAATTTAAATACAGATCTTTGTTATATTCCCATGCTTTCTCAACTATTTGTTGTAAAGTGAAGGTCTGATCCTGACAGCGTCTGTTTGGCCTGAATCCAGCTGGTTCTTCACCAAACGTTTCTTCCACAATTATTCTCAACCGTTTCTCAAGTATACTTGCATAAACTTTGCCAGGAACACTCAGTAGGGAAATATATCTGTAATTCAGTTTTATTTCCCTTTTTATATATGGGTACTATTGAGAGCTCTACTCCAATCATCGGGAATTCGTCCCTCTGTCCAGGATTTCTGAGCTATGCAGTGCAGCCACTGTAAGATTTATACCACCATACTTCAGCATTTCTGGTCGAATATCATCTACTCCTGCTGCCTTTCCATATTTCAAGCCTTTGATGGCTTTTTCTACTTCAAGTATGGATATGTATTCCTGACGGTATGCCTGTTGAGTGTTTTTTACCGCTGTGCTATCACTGATTGTTTCATTTAGCAATTTTTCGAAGTAATTACTCCATACGTCCAGGATATCTTTTTCTCTTGTTTTCATGTCACCTTTGTCATCTGTAATTCCTTTTACAGCCCTCTTTCCTCCATTCCTAAGCTTCTTCAACAACCTCCAGAATATCTTACCACTTTCTTGATATTTATTTTCTATGTTTTTGCCAAAGTCCTCCCATGACTTTTGTTTAGCTAGTTTTGCACAGCATTTTGCTTTCTTACATTTGTCTCTGTATTCTCTAAGAGCACAAGTTGACTTAGTTTCCAGAAACTTTTGATATGCTTTCTTCTTTTTCTTCACTGCCTCTAACTTCCCGTGTCCACCATGGAGTTCTGATTTTTCTATCCTTGCAGACAACCTCACCACATGCCTCTATGGCTGAATCAATCAGGGTTTTCTTCAAGGCTTGCCACTGAATCTCCATGGTTTGGTTCCTGTTCTCAAACTCTTTCATTTTTTTTTCAATAATCATTGTGTATTTTAGTCTACAGTTCACATCTGAGAGCTGCTCAACTTTTATATATTGGATATATCACTGTTGTTTATATAATTAAAAAAAAAAAGAATAAAAACGATTTCGGAGCAAAAGCTACTTTTTCTAGGTGATCTGAGTCTCGCATAACGCGATTCACATATATATATATATAACGCAGCATTTCTATGGAACCCAACATCCGCGTAATACGAGGGCCACCTGTATATATATATATAATTTATTATATTTATATTAATATATTTATAAATTATTATACACACACACACACACACACACACACACGAGAATTTGATTTGTTTCATCGCTTTTTTATGATTACGTGAATATCAAACTGTTCATAATAAATTTGCACTATTACTCTATTTCTCTTTCTCCCTAATCACGTGCCCATACATGGCACTATTATGCTTCAACTCAAGAGTAGAGTTTCAGGACCAGCTAAAAATTAAGAAAAAATAATAATAAAGAAATACGTCCGGCGGTTAGCCTAGGAGAGTAGGGTTTTTTAGGGCATCTTACGTTCTCTCTCTCTCTCTCTCAGAATCCACCCGCCAATCTTTCTATATATATACACATATATTAAAAATAATTATCACAGGGGGAAAACTCACGTAAAAAACTTTATTAGCGTAGAATTTTCGCCTACGTATCGCAGGCATCGTCAGTACATGATCACAGAATGGCAATTAAACATTAACGGACAATTCTAAAAATCTAATGAAAGATAACTATAAATGTCAGTAAGTTCCTAACATATTCAAAATATATATACAGTATACATTCAGACAAAATAAAGTTAGGAAAGATTAGCTGATTTAAAAAGTACTGTCTCCCACAAAGAGAATAGACGCAGACCATCGGATCTTTTAAGTTAGGACAGTGAAGCAAAGTTTGGCACATTTCTTTATAAAGCATTTCCATGATGAAACGACTTTTGTGAAGAACACTTATGTTTAGTGTTAATGGCATGCTCTGCAAGTCCAGACTGTTCAGAGTGGTGAGTGGAATAAATTGCCAGAATTAGCTGTGAATTCCCTGATGGTGAATGGATTCAAGGAGAAGTAGGATAGGATTTGGGTCTCCCGCGATGAGTCTCCAGACTCCATGGAGATGCCGTAAATAATAATAATAATATATTATATTTTTGGTTTAGCCTCGGACCACTGTTTGTGGTGCAACAACATTGAATTATGAGAGGTATCTGAACATTCTGGGCAATGCAATGCTCCCTACACTTAGGTGTTTCTATCGAACTGACCATTGTCTCTTTTAGCAAAACAACGTGTCAGAAGGCTGCTGCTGTAACTGCGCAGCTTGTGGACATGAACGTCATCACACTTGACTGGTCTCCACAAAGCCCTGATCACAACCCTAATGAACTGAAGTGTCGGGTGAGGTCAAGGGACGTCCCACAGAACAGTGCAAGACCTCGTTACATGAGTACAGGAAGAACGGTGTAAAATTATCGTACGCTTGTGGAAAATATTCCCAGTAGGAATGCTGCAGTTATCACTGCGAAAGGGAGGTCCTACATCTTATTAAAGTGGATGCCATGGCTGTTTGTTCCTCACACTATGGTGTCCGTTAACTAATTTGCAAGCAGTGTAGTTTCAGAAGAAGGATAACAATGACCTATGTAATGCTTCTTCGTCGGTTTCTGTAATATTAGCAATCTGAATTATCTGTAATAATGCAGGCGACGTTACAACTTCAATAATTGTCGTTCTTGCCTCGAACAAAAGTTGTCCTATTTTCAATTCTTTAATTACGTTTTAGTTTTCTGTATAAAGACTGGCTATTAACAGACGTGGCACATCCTGAAAGGGTATTCCCAGGATATATCGATAGAGTCTTCTTGTGGATCAGTCCTAGATAGGCCGCTAACTTCCCATTCTTCGGCAGTAAGTAATTTTGTCAATGAAGGATGGTTGGCATCCAGTCCGCTAAAACTTATGTAGAATACGGAAAAAGGATAGCGATAGAATAATTATCTCCCAATGTGCAAACTGAAGCATCCGCATAGACAACGATTTTGCAGTCCACTGGTGTTGTTGGTAAAGGAATCTTTTATTTAAATAGTTTTGTTGATCTGCATTATCAAAGGTTCCACGGCTAATGCAAAGAGGAGTGGGCAACCTTTAAGAACTCCCTTATCTAGCGTTATAGGATCTGACAGATGGCAGTTAATTAGTAGTCTAATCTGAGCGTTCTCGTAAATCTTTTGAATAGGTTGTCGCAAAGTCGCATCCACTCCTGCCAATCCAAGAATGTGGTGTTAAAATCTATCAAAGGCTTTCTTTCTCTAGAGCTATACGACAATCGCTAAAAAGTTTTTTTTGTGATTTTTTAGATCTTGAACCTGTTATTTATGATCGGTGTTAGTAACTTGTACTCAACGTTAGCGAGATTGGACACCACTTTCCTACGATCGTGGGCAGAGCCGTATTCATGGGTGTGCGAACTGTGCGGTGGCACAGGGTCCCGTGTCACCGCACAGTTTTTATGTATTTTCTTGGTAAAATAAACTCTGAATTTTTCATGAAAATACATTACAATTATACTGATAACGCGCGTCGTTCCTTCTTTGGCACTGCACCGCGTTACTGCTCGCCCAGTATCTCATGGCCGGAGCCAGAACTGCGGTCTGGCTCTATTGTTCGATGAAATAACATTAGGATAAACAGTAATTGGTATAGGGAATAAATTTTAAGATCGTAGCGCTAGAGCGGTAGTATTTGAAACTACTCTAAGATATATAACAATATCGTACAACATAGTGTTAAATAGGGAAAAGTGGATTTTAAAACAGGTGTTTTTAATAATTTTAAGGAGTTTTTGGATTTTAGTTTATGATTTTAGGAACAAGTAAATATATGCACGTACTGTCGTGGCAATTTTGTTATATGACATTACTTGCAAAACATTTTAAAAAATATATTTCGTAAACTAGTTTTAGTTTATCCGACATCAGAATTTTTCTTCAATAGCAGTTTTCAATCTATATTAGATTTATTTATTTTCTAATATTATCTATTTTAGATATATTTTATTTATGGTAAGTCATTTTGTTTTAATTTATTAAATTATTTTATAATTAAATCTATCGTTTTTAATTCTATAGTATGACTAGCGTGAGAGAGATTATTATGGAAGAAAATACCCAAGTGGGCATCAAAAACGAAAGGGAAAACAAGAAAAAGAAGCGACTGAGGAACGTCAAAGAAATTCACTGTTTAAATTTATGAAGTTGAACTCATATATTTGTTCAGATATATCAGTTGATAACGGAGTTCCGAAATAACTACAAACAGTTCTTCGGCTTCAACATTAATTAATAATGAGAGTTCTGAAATACTCAAAGGAAGCGGAGAACATGACGCGTTTGGTCAAACAATGAGTATTGTAGATCCTAAAGGAAAGCGAACTATTTACTATTGATGATCCAGGAACATGGCCCAAAATTTTGAACAACACAACACTAACACAAATTGTACAACGTGGTCCACCGTCTCCTCCGAATGAAAATGATTTTTCAAAAGATGACAACAAGAGGTGTTTTTCCACAGCTCACTATGTTTGGACAATCACAAACGAAGAAAAACAAAACAGAAGATGGCTTGTATATTCAAACTCTTCCAACTCTATTTTTTGTTTTTGTTGCAAATTATTTTCTTCTGATGATAATTTTTTATCTAATAATGGCTTTTCTGACTGGCGACATGTAAGTGAAAGATTAAAGTCGCTCGAACGAAATCCAGTGCACATGAAATGCATGTATTCATGGACACAAATGGAATGTAATTTAAAAAATCACAATACAACTAATCAGACAAATCAAAATGTCATAAAATTTGAAGCAGAACGGTTAAGAAATGTTTTAAGACGAACAGTAGCAGCAATTCTTTATTTATCCGAACATAATTTAGCTTTTAGAGGTAATTTTGATACTTTGTACACAGCCCATAATGGTAATTTTTTTGGAATCATAGAATTAATTGCAGAAGTTGATCCACTTTTAAAAGATCATTTAACGCGATGTTCGGGGAAAAAAATTATAGGTAAGAAACAAAATTCGTATCTATCACCCATTGTGCAAAATGAATTAATTGTTGATATGGGAACCAAAATTGAAGAAAATATTGTAAATATGATACTACAGGCAAAGTACTATTCAATAATTCTCGATTGTACTTCTGATGTTAGTCATCAGGACCAAATTTCAGTAATTTTTACATATATTTGAAGCAGATATTGAAATTTGTGAACACTTTTTGACGTTTTTAACAACTAATGACACTACTGGTAAAGATATATATGAAAATATAAAATCACTTTTGAATAAATTAAATCTTAAATTGTCAGATTGTAGAGGGCAAGGGTATGATAACGGAGGGAATATGAAAGGCGTATATAAGGGAGTCCGTGCTTACATTTTAAATGAAAACGAAAAGGAATTTTATATTCCTTGCGCCTGTCATAATTTAAATTTGATTTTATTATTATTATTATTATTACCCCAATACCTCATGGAGTCAAAGAGTCATATTTTAGGGGATGTCGCAAAATCATCAATTATAGCAATAAATTTTTTAACGTTATATAAAAAATATACACATTATTTGCTGCCTCAACTTCACGTTGGGACATATTAAAGAAATTTGTTAAACAATTAACTCCAAAACCGTTATGTGGTACAAGATGGGAATGTAGAATAGAATCAGTTAGAGCTGTACGTTTTCAAATTCCAGAATTTTTAAATGCACTAAAAGAATTATCTAAAACTGCATCAGATAATACTATTAAAGTAGAAGTGGTTTTAATATATGAACAAATAGATTTATTTGAGTTTACACTAAAGTTAATTTAGTAAGTAAAGTATTACAAAATGCAAAAATTACCATAGACCAACTAAGCATATTAAAAAGTTAGTGCAGTACTTTGAAGAGCAGAGAATATCAGGATTTGATAGCTGTTTTGAGAGTGCTAAAGAACTGTCAAATCTATTAGAAATAGAAATTAAATTTAAAGAAAGTCGAGTACGTCGAAGAAAAGTATATTTTGATTATGAAACGCCTGATGAATCACACATAGGTGATAAGAAAGATAATTTTAGGATAATTTTATTTTTTGTAATTTTAGATACTGCTCTACAATCTGTCAAAAAAAGATTTAAACTGTATGAAATTCACGAAAAATCGTTTGGATTTCTTTATGGTATAAAATTAATAAGAAAAATGACAGAAAATGAATTAAGATTTTGCTGCAAACAGCTGTATCAAAAATTAAATACAGAAATTGATGAATCTGAAAAATTAGTAAAAACTTATTTGCGATCTTCTATGTCTCAAGAACGTTTGTCGTCCCTGGCAATAATATCTATAGAGCATGGGAAAAAAAAAAATTGATACCGTCATAAATGATTTTATTGATAAGCGCATTAGGTTAAATAAAATTTAATATATTAAGATTTCTTTCAAATGTTATAAGTTGTTATACATATATTTCATTCTTAATAGTAAAAATTGATATATTTTTCATATTTTTATATTATTATTTATATTATTAAATAAATCATTGTTCTGCCGTATTTATATGATAATGTGTACTTACATAATAAAATAATATATCATGTACATACAAACACATTTATTTTTTAACTAATTTTTCCCTTTACTTAAAATGCTAAAGAACATACTTGTTTATTTATGTGCATAAATATTTTTCATATTTGACTTAATTAATTAATTAACGAGATATTCTTCCATTTAAAATTTCCATAAATGTTACTAACTTTCAGGGACCCCGCAAAATGTAGAAACGGCCCTAATCGTGGGATCTCTTCCTTTTTTTGAGTGGGGGGGGGTATAAATACGTAATAACTTCTACAGAATTCCGAAGACATGAATCAAATTAATTTAATTTAATCCCATCTGCAAGATACGATTAAATAGAGTCAATAGTATCACTGACACAAATGTACACGTTGATTTAAGGAGTTCTACTGTAATGCCATCCAGTCCAAGCACTTTTCTATTCTTGCATTCTTTGAGAGTTTGCCTGAGCTCCTCTTCCAGCGATAGCAACGATGGAGTATTTTGTGTTCCTGATTCAAAGCTTCTTTAAAATACTTCTAAAATGTCCGCTGTACTTTCTACTCTATTCCGTCCGGAGACAACCCCAGTCAGCTTGTGATTTTTCAGGAAAAACTTTGGTCAGGCTGAAAAATATGCCCCACGGTAGACGAAACTTACACGCCATCTATCCTCGTGCCCGATCGAAAATTATTTAAAATAAAAACAATGAGATAATTTTGTTACATAAAATTTTAAATCAAACTCTGAATTTTAGTAAAAATAAAGAGAAAAATTTTCTTTTAATGCTATATTATAGTTTATAAGAAATTATATTCATTGATAACAGAAATAAAGAATGCAGTTTTTTTTAATTATTTTTCTTCATGTAGTAATGAATATACAAGTATTACATCACAAACATGAAAATTAAGATGAATCCTAGTTGAATATCTTATAAATGAGCGCATTTCTTACTTTGCTTTTTCCACAGTTGAAATATTTGCTTGGATTTTCATATAGAAGCAATCTATAAAGCTGGATAATTTACACAAATCTGATAAATGTTGGGAATTTAAATGCGCTATGGTCGCGATTTAAGCTTGGATTGCGTTTCTAGTACGCATGCGTAAATAAAAATTCACAGAAATTAAGACTAACTTATCATATATAAATTTCTGTAAAAGTTAGGAGAATAACTTTTTCTCTAAAGGTTAATAGTTATCAACTTTACAATTTTTTCGGCTTATTTTATACAGATGAATTAAACCTAATATATTTTAATACTTAACATAAACAAGATACATCATTTTAAAAAAATAAACAAAAATGCTACAACTTCACAGATACTAGCATTGAATAATTATTCATAATAATTTACTGCACTACTCTACATAGTAAGTAGCACAAAACTTGAGAAAAATATCATTTATTGCAATCTTTAGATTTCTTCAGCTAGTGTTCAATTTCATAATGTTATTTTTATTTTATTTTATTCTATTCATTATTATTATATTCTATTATCTTATCATTTTATTTATTTTTTGAATCCATGTGAACTTATACTGCGTTATTTATTTATTTATTTATTTTGAGGGCGCGTTATTTCAAAATCACGCGACAGCGTCACATTATATTAATAATTCGTATGTTTTAATTAGGTGGAACAAATTAAACAAATTAAATATAATTTTTAATTATATTTAATTTGTTAAATTTATATACATAATTATTAATATTTAATTATTTAAATTATATTTAAAAAAATATACTTTTTAAAAATATATATAAATACAAATAATTTTTTAAACAAAATCACAACAAACACACTTTTAATATAATTAAGTACTTTAAAATAATAAGGTAATTGTATAATACTAGCATGGTAATGCTTGAAATATCGGATACAGTTTGATTTCTGATTTTCAGTTCAATATAAATCATATTGATTTTCCTGTTTAGTCTACCATGAGTTTTTAAACTCTCGGTATCTTTTTAGATCATTATACGTATTTTACCATTAGATTAAATACATTAATAAAACTAATTATATATAACATAGAATATAATAATTAAATTACATTATATTTAATTCATATTTAATTATATTATATGTATATATAATTTATATTAATACTGGTTGCTTAAAAATAAGACAACTGTGCATCTCCTTTTTATTCTTAATTTTAATTTTAATTTATTTATTTTTATTTTTTATTTTTTTTGCTGGATGTTCTTTTTGATATGTATAAAAATCTTTCACGCAGTTCAACAGCTACAATTATTAATAGGTGTGCATAAAAAAATCAGCCAATTTTAACGAGAATGCCAGCTAAATGCTAGTGTTTAGTCGAAACGTGTAAAATGTTTTTCGTGAAAGCCTCCTTGTGTAGTTATTGAAAAGATGGGGTAAAATTACTCTCCTTGATGTTAGGCAATAATGTCCAAACATGGAGATTTCTTTCAGGAAGATACTTTGGTTTTAGACACATCGTTAAACACAAGCAACAGACTATTTTGGCTGCTTAAATTTCAATCGATATTTCTTTGCTTTAACCATTGTTGACTCCCCAATTTAAACGCTCGTAATTCTCCTTCTACAGTAACAGAGTTTCGGAGTATTTTTATACAAATATTTCCATAAATATCGGTACCGGCAATCAGTAAAAAGACCAGTTATTTTGATGGATTTTCTATAACGACAAAAGTCCCCTTAATGAGATCCATTTCTCACGCAAAACTTATATTTTTCAAAAAGTAATTCTGCCTTCAGGCTTTTGAAAAAAATGCCAGAAGTACTTGAAATAGAACTGGTCATTTCGTTACGGCAGGTACTGCAAGACAGCAAGCACTATATAACAGCAAGAATATTTCTATTGAAATATAAAAAAAGTATGGACACTTTTATTTATGTTTCAAAAATAATCTAAATAGAAAGTTTTCTTTCTGTTCTTTTAATTAATTGTATTACATTTCAAACACCACTTATATAAATGAATCCTTAAAATATATAAAAATTGAAAAAGAATATTTGAATATTCTTTTTCAATAAGGTTCCTCATTGAAATGAGGAACCTTATTGAAACCCTCAATAAGGACCAGTGGAGGAAGAATGGTATTTTAGGGAGGTAGGTCTCTGCACTGTGTCCAAGTAATTTCCCGAAACTCATTTTTCCTTGTTTTTAGGATAGTCACCTATAATAAACAAACTTTTTGCTGGTAGACGCTTACTCTAAGCTGTCTACGGGATTAGCTAGTTGACTCAAAGTCTACAGGATCACTCGGGAAACCGCTATTTTCTCTTAGGCCAAATTATGGTCTCTCTATATGACGAGCTCGACTTCAAGCAGTTATTGGCAATCTTTAAACATGCAGGAGGCCTGCTGCAAAGGAAATGGCCAGGAAAGGTAGCAATCCACCAAATAGAAGCGGTTGAAACAGAGGACTATCAATCCCCTGATCCTCTCCCCAGCACTTCTCAAGATAACACCGGAGAGATTATATCGCCGGTTAACGACCAGTCCCTAGTGGACTCAGATAACTCTACAGACTATCAGGTTGTCAGCAGAAAGAAGTGCAAGAAGGGGGGGTCGCCAGCTGCAGAACCTGAAATAATATCTCAACCCTTGGAAAGAACAACTCCAATGGACTTAACAGCACAACCTGATGAAATAATAGAGACCAACTCCAAGGCACAACCCAAAGAGAGGATTCCACTAGTAATTTTAAGAACAAAAGAAAAATGGTCTTTAATTACAGAGACGATGAAGAATACAAACATCAAATTTACATCAGCCAAGAGTACAGATGAAGGAATGAGGATTCAACCAGAAGGAACTTCGGACTAACGCCGGCTCACCAGACTTATGGACGAACTGAAAGTCCGATATCACACGTTTCAGCTTAAGAGTGAAAAAAATCTAAAAGTAGTTATCAGAGGGCTGGCTGAAACCATACCAGCTGAAGAAATAGCTACTGACCTCAGATCACAAGGCGTAGAGCCAATTAAGGTTTCACGTATGTACCAAGTAGACAAGCGCCCTATGCCTCTGGTCTTGGTCGAGATCAGTAAAGATCATAGAGAAATTTACGACCTTAAAATAGTTTGCAGCTTAGTCATCAAGACTGAACCTCTCAGAAGAAAGGCTTCAGCTGGTCCATGCCATCGCTGCCAAAAGTATGGGCATGCACTAAAACTATGTAAAGCGGATTACAAGTGCGGTGACAACCATCCCTCGCACACTTGTGTCAAACCATGCCCGCTAAGTGTGTGAACTGTGGTGGCCCACACCCAGCCAACTACAAGGGATGTTCACACCACCCATTCAACCTGCAGAAGGCTAGAGAGGCACTACCTCCGCCCAATCAGAAGCGAGCCACACCAGAAATCAGAACGCGGGCTGTTACTCCCGAGAAATCATACGCATCTGCGGTCCCTACTAGCAGATGCGTATGATTTCTCGGCATCTTGCAACCAAACCTCCGCAGCAATCCTAGCTGCTACTCTAGGAGAGATGTTAATGGTCTTTAACAAAACAATTCCCAATTAGGCCGACACCAATAACGTCCTCAAAAACACACAAGTCATCTTCTCCATGATTAATGGATAACACAGTTACCATAACTAACTCAATACAGATTGCTTATTGGAAGGCTAACGGAATAAACAATAACCTCCTAGAACTAAAAGAATTTGCTGAAAGATATAAGATAGACATCCTTTTAGTCAACGAGACGCATCTTCGGCCTTGCGACAACCCCAAAATAAGGTACTAAACAGGACAGATAGACTCAATGCCAGAGGGGGACGGAACTGCTATATTTGTTAAAAAAAGCATAAGATACAATGAGATCAAGAAAACAACAACCACAAACCTGGAAGAAACTGGAATTGAAATACATACAAACAACACGGGTAGTCTAAAACTATATTCAGTCTACAACCCTCCAGGCAAACCACTGCTAGCCTCAGACCTCTCCCAGCAGCTCCTTGACACAAACGAAGCAACAATATTGGCTGGAGACCTAAACGCAAAACATCCTGCGTGGAACAGTAGAAACGCCAATAATAATGGGAAGAGCCTACACAAATTCGCTATCACAAGAAACATCACCCTAGCAGGTCCTGTTGACCCAACACACTACGGACCACTGGGAAAAACACATGCTGGATATAGCCATTTTCAGGAACACCCCACACCAATTCCAGTTACAGGTTATTAATGATCTTAGCTCCGACCACAATCCAGTTCTGCCTAGCCTAGCGGAGAAGCAGAAACCATCTCCGGACAATCGTACATAAATCTCAAGAAGCTCAAAATTTCACAGTGATCAATAAACTGGAAAGCGCAATCCAAACTGGCCTTGCAACAGCCTCCTCCACCGTTACCACTCCAGCTCAAACTAATCTGCTCCCAGAAGAGATTCTAAAGCTTATCCACAACAAACCTAGTCCGATATGCAATCAAATACCATAAGAATCAGCAATGGGAGAGGAAACTAAGCTCCTTAAACACTGTAGATAACTCATTATGAAAAATTACTAAAGCCCTTCGCAGCGATCACCCCCAACATACAACCAATCCATGGAGAAAGAGGTATAGTCTACCGAGATGATGAAAAAGCAGAAGCTTTTGCAGACACCCTGGAGCTGCAATTTCAACCAAGCTACACTCATGCGGACTTGCGCTTCATTGAAAAAATCCAGAGGCAAGTACGCTATGTACTTCATCATACCACCAGCCGTGACAACACAAGCTATACTACATCAAATGATACATACCAAATCATCAAGAACCTCAATAACAGAAAAGCACCAGGTGCTGATCACATTTCAAACAAAATTCTAAAAGCACTCCCTCACAAAACAATAATGCATTTAGTGGCTATCAACAATGCGATGCTAAGACTCAACTACTTCCCCACTCGCTGGAAGCAGGCAATCCACAAATCGGGGAAAGAACCACAGTTCCCCCAGAATTACAGACCTATCAGCCACTTGTCAGGCCTAGGGAAAATAGCTGAAAAAGTAATACTAAAAGGCCTACAAAACGAAACGGACAATCTAGACCTAATCCCAAAAGAACAATTTGGTTTTCGAACTGGTCACTGCACAACTCAACAAATCCACAGGCTTATAGAATACATAACTATCGGATTTAATGGGAAACAACATACAGGTGCAATCTTCCTGGATGTGGCGAAAGCCTTCGATAAAGTGTGGCACAAAGGCCTCATCCACAAACTAATAACTGCAAAATACTCACTAAACCTCATCCAAATCATAGACTCTTACCTGAAAGACCAAAAATTTCATGTAAAACTCCGTGGGCTCAGATCCACTACAAGAAATATCACAGTAGGTGTCCCGAAAGGCTCCCTATCATCGCCGCTACTCTTCAACATTTTTATCTCTGACGTCCCAAGCACAGCATCAACCACCATGGCTTTCTATGCAGATGACATGGCGATACTGACCAGATAGCTCAGACCATACCTAGCCACACAACGACCACAAAACGCAGCAACGAATATTGAAAAATGGTTTCGGAAATTGAGAATTGATGTCAATGCAGACAAAAGCTCGGCTATACTATTTAGAAAGAAGAAAGCAGATCATCATGGAGCAGTCACGATGTTCAATACTGATATCCCATGGCAAAAAGAAGTAAAATACATGGGAATCAAACTAGATAACCATCTCAGCTTCACCTCCGACATCTCTCATGCCTGCAACAAAGCAACCTCAGCAATAGCTCAACTCTACCCTCTACTCAACCGTGGAAGCAAAGTCAGTCCAGAAAACAAATTAAGAATATACAAAGCAATCATCAGACCCATACTAACTTATGGTTCACCAGCGTGGAGCCACACCTCCCCTAGGAACATCAAAAGATTACAAATAATCCAAACCAAATGCCTCCGAATGATCTTCGATGCCCCGTGGTTTGCAAGGAACACTATCCTCCACCAAGACGGAAACCTGTCAGACATACCTACGTTTCTCCTCCAGATAGCAACCAAGTACTTTGCTCAGGCATCACTCTATCCCAACCTGCTCATTCGTGAGTCATCAGATTACGATGAGAAAGACAGATGGAAACATAAACGCCCAAAGGCGGCCCTGATCACAGATTGAAATATTTCTACACAGCCCTAATTAGGGCGAGCCAAGTGCTCAAAACTTTCTTTCTTTAAACAATTAAAAAAAATACCGATTACGGGATAAAAATCCAAGGGATTGATGTCCATCCAGCCATAGAAGTTAGAAGTTAGATTTGAATATATATATATGGAGATTCTGCTTTTGGCTTTTGATGTGAACGGACGTATTATTTTAGACTGAGCCTAATTAGTTTGTTTACAAGGTTTTTCACGAAACGCACATTACACTGGCGCAGACACAGTTTGTTTCCTACTGTCTTCCCCTCTGCAAGAAACATGCAAGAGGTCTAATGGCTGGAAGGCTCCACCCGCAATGTGGACCAGTCGTGGATTTATGGTTTTATTTAGGGAGGTAGGATTTCAATCCGTGGCCAAGTGAATTCGTGACACTCCTTTTCCCTAATGTAGGACAGCTAGTTGTATTTTATTGTTGGTAGACACTTGAGAGTGTCTACGGGATTTGCTAGTGGACCCTCAAAAGTCCACAGGATTACCTAGGATCTGCTCGGGACACCTGAGCAATCTCTTCTCTTTCTCCATCTGTGTCTTTACACATTTCAAAATTATTGTTGTCATGGCAAAACTTCTGAATGAGGCCAAATTCGAGGAAGTGTGCATTGAATTCTTCAAACTAGGAAAGCTGCTGAGTGATAATTGGCAGGGAAAAGTCAAGCTCTTTGACACATTCCCCTCCTCAGCAGTCACAGAGGACAATATGGATGACATAAGTGAAGGTCCCATAACTCTGACGCAATCAGATTTTGCACACTCCTCAAGTATGGAAGATGCTACATCCCAAGACAGCAGTTATCAGACCTTGAAAACACATACAAAATTCCAAATGGTCAAAAAGAAGAGGAAAATCTCCACCAATGTTGAAGATTTTCCTCTTCTTTTTAACCATTTGGAATTTTGTATGTGTTTTCAAGGTCTGATAACTGCTGTCTTGGAATGTAGCATCTTCCATACTTGAGGAGTGTGAACAATCTGATTGCATCAGAGTTATGGGATCTTCTCTTATGTCATCCATATTATTGTGGGTCGTGTTCCAGGAAGGAGCACGACCCACAACCACGATCAAAACATATGCTGAGGCTGAAAATACTAAGTTACCCACATCTCTCGAGCCAGAGGGCTCCAACCTAACATCAGTTCTGACTGCCTCGCTTGTCACCATGCTGCAGAATTGAGCAAGACAAGCCCTTGGCCATTTTCCAGAAAGAGATTCCTCCAAGGCACTCAAACCATTATAACAGCCATCTGTCATGAGTAAAAAATTTAAACCCAAGTCGCTCATGATAGTGGCATGGAATGCGAATGGATTAATGAACAAGGTCTTGGAGCTTCAAGAATTTGCGATTCGTCTAAGTGCTGATATCATCCTGATTGGTGAAACACACCTAAGATCAGCCAATAACCTTAAAATCCGTGGATACACTATGTACAGAAGTGACAAAACTGGTGTGAGAGGGGGGAGGCACTGCCATATGTATTAAGAGTTACCTGAATCTTAATACAATAACCAACCCTCAAAGCGTAAACTTCGGGATGGAGGTACATACCAGCAATGCTGGCAGTCTTAAGATTTATGCTGCTTATATACCCCCGAGCATTCCTCCGTTAACAACTGATCTGGACTCCATACTTGGACAAAATGATTCCATAATAATAGCAGGAGACCTCAATTCAAAACACACAGCTTGGCACAGCTCTTCAATTAACTCCAAAGGCTACATACTATTCAACTACGCAATGCTGAAATCTGTGGTGGTGACAGGTCCCTCCGAGTACACTCACTTCAGCCCATCAGGTAGCTCAGATGTGCTAGACATTGTCATTTTCAAAAATATAAAATACTAATATAAATTGGAAACAGTTAACGAATTATCTTCTGACCACAGTCCCATAGTGCTTAATCTAGGTTCATCAGATCAATTCTCTCCTCCACACACACACACACACATTCATACCTTGGGATAGGTTAGCCAAGGTTCTTCCAGATTATATTGGTCCAGTGCCCAATATCAGTAAAAAGGAAGAGATTGACACAGCAGTAAATAACTTAACCATGCAAATTCATGGAGCAATAGAATCATTCAGACAATCCACTGTCTTCCACCCAACCAACCGTATCCCAGAAGAAATCATGGAGCTAATCAGAGCAAAAAATAGAGCCAGAAAGAGATACCACAATACCAGAGCCCCACAAGACAAAACAGTATTGAACAACCTAAACAGACACGTCCGGGAAGCTCTCTAAAAACACAGAAACCACCGATGGGAATCCAAACTGGCTAACATCAAGACTGAAGATCACTCCGTCTGGAAATTCCTAAGAGCCATCTGCACCAAAAAGCAACTCATACCCCCTATACAAACAAAGAAAGGGACAGTTCACAAAGATGAAGAGAAAGCTGAAGCACTGATAGATAACCTTGAATCTCAATGCAATCCATCTTATGCAAGCCTTAATATTAACCTTATGTACCAAATTCACCGACATGTTTGATCAACTTTATGGCAGCACACTGTTAATTCTAAACACATCACTCCGACTACTCCGGTTGAAGTAATAAATATCGTCACACACCTAAATAATAAAAAGGCTCCAGGACCTGATGGCATACCTAACCAAATAGTAAAACTACTCCCAAGAAAGGCCACAGTTCACCTCGTCAATATTACCAATGCAATTTTCAGATTCCAGCATTTTCCCACTGCGTGGAAAACAGCCACCATCGTGCCACCGAAGAAGCTAGAAAAAACCCTCACCTCCCCTAGAGCTATAGACCAATCAGCTTGTTGTCCAGCCTCGGAAAGATAACAGAGAAAGTGATCCTCACAAGACTCCAAGCAGAAACGGATGGGTTAGGAGTTTTGCTTGACGAGCAGTTTGACTTCCGCAAGGCCCATAGTACAGCTCAACAAATCCACAGGCTAGTAGATATCATTACGAAAGGTTTCAATTGGAAAATCAGTACCGCTGCTATCTTCATCGATGCAGAGAAGGCGTTTGACAAAGTGTGGCATCAAGGCCTTCTCTACAAACTCATAAAGTTCTGCTTTCCGATCAAGTTGATAAGAATACGCCACTCATACCTGAAACACAGATATATGTAGGTCAGGGTCGGAGAATCGATTTTGTCCAGACGCAGGGTCTTTGCAAGAGTACCTCAGGGCTCTCTTCTGGGCCCTCTCCTATTCTCAATCTATGTATCAGATATTCCTCTGAACCCGAGAACCACCTTCACTGCATTATATGCAGATCATACTGCATTAATGGCAAGATCTCTGAGCCCAAAATTGGCAACTAGAAGATTATAAACCAGTATACATATATTTGAGAGATGGCTGGCGGACTGGAGATCCAAGTTAACCCACAGAAGAGTTCAGCCATACTGTTTACAAGGAAGAAAATCCACAATTTGGAGGACGTTCATCTTTTGGGAGTTAAAATTCCGTGGCAGAGCGAAGTCAAATATCTCGGAGTGATCCTGGATAGAAAATTTCTATTCAGCAATCACATAAGACACATTACCTCCAAGACATCCAAGGTCACAGCCCAACTCTACCCTGTAATCAACAGACAAAGCAAATTGGATACACAAACAAAATTAACAATTTACAAGAACGTTATACGACCAGTCATCACTTACGCATCCTCCGCATGGAGCCACACCGCAAATACAAATATTCTAAAACTACAGAGATTGCAGAATAAGTGCCAGAGAATGATTCTGGATGCCCCTTGGTTTATCAGAAACACCCAGATCCATAGAGAAGTCAACATTCCTTACATATCTTCCCTTCTTCTAGATCTAGCAGTGAAGTTCTTTACCAAGACTAGCAACCACCCAAACCCGTCGATCAAGGAAGCTTCGGAATTTAATGAAGCGGAAAGCTACAAATATAAAAGGCCAAAATATATCTTAAGTACAGCTGAACACAGCTAATTTTACTGGGCGAGCATGTGACTCATAAACATTCCATTCAAAGTTTTTCATTTCAGACAAAGGGGAATACGAAAAGCAATTTTGCTTCACCCATCTAGCCAGGAATATTATTCGTTATTATTTGAATATATGAATATGGGAGAGAGGGGTGAATTGTGAGTTTTGGATGGTTATGAGACGGACTTGACTGGAAGGATTTAGCCGTTTTAATTCTTTCAGCACACGGTAAGGTTCTGGCTTTAGTGCAAATTTCCCAGGCCTTCTCCTGTTCCCGTCAGTAGTCTCCTGCATCTAGTAGGAGATTTCGACTGCCTGTCTACACTTGGTGGAAAGAAGGGATAAGGCAGATCCTGAATCACACTGCCCCCATTAAATCACGGGTTGATTTAATTAAAATCATTGCTGCTACTTCGAGCGTTTTGCCAACGCTCGGTTTTGCTGGCAGTCCTTTGCGACTGCGGGATTCTCTCTGCGGGTAGACCATTGATTGGGTCTACGGGACTTTTAAGCGGACTTAAGTTTAAACAGTGCTTTTACACCTCAGTTTCTCAAAATGTGCCAAGTTGACGATGACACCTTGGAAAGGCGTCATCGTCAACTTGGTCAGCTTAAATAATGTCAGCTTAAAAAGATTCTAAAAAAAATTTGAAATCAATTTTTACTCTATGTCGAAGGACGACGAAGAGGATGACGACAATGCTCCAACAGAAGAGAAGCTGGATTTGGTGATCTCCGCCCCCTTAGACTTCACAGAGATCCGAGCGCGTAATTTGATTCTGGTGTTTAGCTTACTGCTCCTGTTGATTAGAGGATAGAGTTGAGCAATGGCTTTTGATGTCTTTACCCAGAGAGTCTTGATATGGCAACTGAAAGTCAGCTTTCTGTCCAGTAGTACACCAAGGATTTCACTTCTGTTTGCCCGGGAGTTTTGTGTTAAATAGGAAGATGTCCCCATTATGAAGCATCACTCTTCTGGTGAATAGCATGGCTATGCTCTTCTGGGGATTCACTTGCAATCGCCATTGCAAGTGAATCCCCAGACTTGGAGCCATACAACTGATAATAATATTCTCAAGTTACATCGTGTGCAAAATAAATGTGTACGAATGATCCTAAACGCTCCATAGTTGCTAAGAAATGTGCAACTCCATCAGGACACACATGTCCCCTATATTTACACTTTCCTGCAATCTATAGCAACAAAGTTCTTTTCGAAAGCATCTGCACACCCCCAACAAATTGGTTCAAGTAGCTGCAAATTACGAAGCAACGGATTACTTCAAACATAAAAGACCAAAAGCAATCTTAAACTCCAATTCTGATGTTTAACCTTCAAGCCCACACAGGGCGAGCAATTGGCTCATAAATTTTTCCACTCACTATTTCCCTATCAGATAGCGGGAAGTATGACGAGCATTTTGCTTCACCCTTTAGGTCAGAAATGTTAATCGTTAATTTGAATATGGTTACGTTGAAATAAAAATCACCACATCAATTCGCAGTATTCCTATGACAATTTTCCTTCTTAATTCTTCTGTCCTAGGGCAGATTGAACTGCTTATGAATGGCAATTCGCCAGTTTCTCCTATCTTTTGATATTTTGTGTCAAATTGTTGCAATATCATTTAAACCATTTAGTGCAGATGGAAGCAAGACGAGAGGAATCTTTATATTAGCTTTTCAACTGATGTTAAGTTAGACGATCTGATACGGAGGTAGCGGAGTTTTCACCGAGAAACTAATGTTTCATCCAGCATAGAGGCAAATCGTCCAGAGAACACTCGCATTTAACTAAAAGAAAAACGCAGTGGCGTAGCGCCCAGAAGATAAACAGTGGCGAATTGTATAAATGGAGGATGAAGCACAATAGACAGGGGATCGTGTGACGTGGAGTGTCCTCGCTCGATGAGGCCCAGGACTCCATGAATGTGTCAAGTAATAATAATAATAATGATAATAATAAATCATTATGCAATCTGTGAACATAAGTATTTAAAACTATTTAGCTGTTCTATTACTTGATTGTATATTATTATTGTTGCTTCTTCTGTCTTTTCTTTCTTCCCTTTTTCTTGATATTAAGTAATATATATATATATATATATACAGGGTGTCCCAAAATTCACGCAAGATTTAAATTTAGCGCCATTTGTGCGGTAAAGTGTTGCCAACGAGAAAAAAAAAAGACAGCTTGACAGCTGACAGTTCAGGGTTATTATTAAAAATGGAGCGCTACACGAAAGAACAACGCATTTTCATGGATTATGGAACAACAACAAGTAGATGCTTATTTTTCGAACAAAATCATCTTCAGCGATGAGGCTCATTTTCATCTTGATGGCTTCGTTAATCGACAAAATTGTCGCATTTGGGGTTCAGAAAATCCACGAGTGATTGTTGAGAAACAAATGCATCCACAACGTGTCACTGTTTGGTGCGGATTTTGGGCTGGAGGCATCATCGGTCCATTCTTCTTCGAAAATGCGGCTGGTAAGGCAATAACGGTTAATGGTGCTCGCTATCGCGACATGATAATCCAGTTTTTTGTGCCTAAATGGCAAGATATGGATGTGGACGATATGTGGTTTCAACAAGACGGTGCCACATGCCATACAGCCCGAGAAACAATTCAATTATTGCACGAGTCATTTCCTGGTCGTGTAATTTCCAGTTTTTGTGATCAGAATTGGCCGCCCAGATCATGTGACTTAACGCCGTTGGACTTTTTTTCTTGGGGTTTTTTGAAGTCTAAGGTTTATGCCAACAAGCCCACGACTACCCACGCCTTGAAGGAGGAAATTGAGCGCTGTATCAACGAAATTCAGCAACATTTATGCAAAACGGTCATGGAAAATTTCGACAAAAGAGTGCGTATGTGCCAGCAAAGCTGTGGATGCCATTTACCCGATATGCTATTCCATGCATAACCCTATACTGTATAATGAATCAATAAGAAATTGCAATTTTTAATTAAAAACCTGTGTTTTCTATCAAAATTACTTCTTGCGTGAATTTTGGGACACCCCGTATATAAAACTGTCTACATCTTTTTTTCATCCAGAGATTTTTATTAATCAGGTCGAGCGCCATTTAGCTTCTCGTATATGAGATAATATATATGGCTTCTGCATTACTTCAACTTTGGTATCTCTTCCGGATCTGGCTCCCACTGATGAGACCTCAATAAAGGTCGAAACCGGTCTGGGTAGTGCCCTTCCCATTATACACTTCCGAAAGGGGGGGGGGGTGCTTTGCATTATGGAATAGATACTAAGGCAAGTGATATGAAGTCATTAACCTCTATATACAAGTAGTTCAGACGTGAATATATTTCACCTGCAAAACATTGTTTTGCTTCCTTTGGAAAAGGATTAAAACCAAGTATAAAATTTCTTGGTATCCATGTCCACAGCAGGATTCAAACCCACGACCTGTTGATCGGAGAGCGGTTACTCTAGTCACTCTGCCAACTAGGCTGGCATATGGGTATTGTAGATTAACTTTAGCATCTGAAATTATGAAAATGTCATCTGTATATCTTATATGAGTGATATGTCTGCTTTTTATCATTATTCTTTTTTTTTACGTAATATAGCATTATTACTAAGATCGTTTATAAAAATGTTAAAAGTAGGGATTAACGCAGGCAACATTGCATCACTGCTGTAATATTAATATACTGTATTTGCCTATTGATATCATCATGATTTGCATCATCATCATTGCTACGGTGTTCTGATAATATATATTTTCATAATTTTATTATACATGATTCGAAGTAATTTTTCTGTTTTCTGTTTTGTTCATTTCAAACAGGCTGTTTCTGCAGTTTAGTATACACTGTTCAAAACAAATAGCGGATGTTTGAGTTTCTGTCGGATAATTATAAATTTCTGCAATATAACTATTTAGAAAATAATAAGTATAATAATATAACTATTGGGTACTTTATACATGAATAAATATTTATTACTTATGGATTGGGTTAATTGATGAGATATTGTTTAAATAATCGATATTTATTGCAAATTTAACAAATTATATATTTTAGCGTGAAATGATTTTAAAAATAATAGCCAGAAACGCTTTTGTTTATTTTTAATAGGGCGTATGGTCTCCATTAACAGCCAAAACAGCGTATATGAAACGCGTATATGAGTGGGGAAATATCCCACAAGAACTAGTTCTTGTGGGATATTTCCCCACTCTTCTGTGAGAACAATTTCAAGCTCTTGAAGCGATCGTGGTGGCATCAGTCGAGTAGAAGCACGCCTACCTAAAGCATCCCAGGTATGTTCGATCGGATTACAATCCGGTGAACAGGCAAGTCAGTCCATTCGTTCAATACCTTCTTCCTCAAACCACTCTTGTTCCAAATTTGCACAGTGTGGACGAGTATTGTCATCCATAAAAATGAATTCTTGGCCAATTGCAGCAGCATATGGACGAACTATAGGTTCCAAAATCTCATCGCGATATCTTTGGGCTGTTAAGGAACCGTTTCTGATAAAATAGAGATCAGTATGGCCAATTATACTTATTCCAGTCCATACCATCAAACTCCTACCTTGATGTTAGGGTCTTTCACGAACAAACCGTGGATTATTTCTTGTTCCATTTTCATGCCACATCAGGATACGTGGGTTATTTAGTTGCAGACTGACCTGGACTCGTCACTAAAAAGTACAAGAGCCCAAAACTCATTTGTCCAATTGCGGTGTTCCTGTGCCTAAATTTTTTGGCTCTTTTGTGATTTGCAGTAACTGGGATGCAAACCATTGGTCTTCGACCATATAAACCTATTGCATGAAGACGCTTTCGTACTGTCTGTGTAGATACAAACCAAACCAGCCTCCCTGTTGCTGCGGTAAGTTCGCTTCTAAGTTGTGTTGCGTTAAATGTTCAATTTCTTCTGATAAGTAATGACAAATACTGATCGTTTCTTGGAGTAGATGATGGGTGACCTTGACCTTGCCTTCGGCAAACATTTCCCGTCTCCAAAAAGCGATTCCAAAGTTGCGAAATTACGCTTTGAGATACACGCCACGCTTGACGACAACTTGCTGAATTTGTCCAGCTTCTAATCGACCAATGGCTCTCCAAGTCATCGCTTCCAGGATATCATGTTGCTCTACCATTTTCAACAAACTAATGCGTGGTAGGTGACACAAGTTTGCAAATAAAGTGCTAATTATTGTAGAAATGAGCGTAACAAGCCACGCTTTTATGTTTTCCACATGCTAATACGGCTAAGACACGTTTCGACAAGTCTTGACATGAGTTCGTACGCAGTTGCGTGTTCTACACTGTTGTATATTAAGAATATTTTAAAATAAATGTGTTACATTTGTAAATTATTTTTATAACTTTACAATTTACAAGAAAACCCAAATATCCACTAATTGTTTCGAGCAGTGCAGTTAAGGTATTGGGACTGGTTATTTAATATTGTGTTGTTGTGATTATAGCCACAACAACACAATAGGAGCAGCTATATACGCCACCATCTAAGGAAATTACTACGAGCAAGATGGTTTCCCGTTACCTTCGTCGCCGTACTATGGCCTACGTGTTCACGGGGTCGATTTGCCTGCTTGTGGGATGAAAAACTCCAGATAAACCGGGGAAAGGAAAAAACCTGCTGTCCACGCCCGACTAACTTGGCTGAGGAAGATCCTTAAGCTCCTCACGTCGTTAAAGGGAATCGAACCTAGGACACTCCTTCCCCAGGAATATGGTTGCGAAGCGCAAAGCCACTAGGCTAACCGCGCAGACAACTTGATATTATGGAACTATAATAAGATAAAATAAGAATTTAATGTACATATGATAACGAAATAGATTATTAGCCAGCAATTATTGCTCTATTATTGCCATTCTATATATATATATATATTTTTTTTTTTTTTATCAAATTTTATATTTATGTGCATATAATATCGATACATTTGCCTGCACAGACTTATTTACTTGTGTAATAAATGATATCAATCGAATCTTGATTGGGCTTTTTAATTATATATGAGTTAGCGCGTCGCAAATAGGTAAAGGGGCCAGACAACATCCGCAGTTAATAGATTTAATACACTTCCTCACAACTTTCACTCTTTTGGTAGTAAATCAAAAACAACTGCAAACAACAACGGGTTAAAATTCCCCTGACTTGTATCCATATTTTTAAAATTAATTGCTGGCGAAAACCACGTAAAAAAGTACATAATAAGGATGTACGAAATTAGTCATTTTTTTAAAAATAGTTTACATTTTTACATGGTTTTCGCTAGCAATTAATTTAAAAAAATAATGAACGAATAGAGTCTTGAGATCCGTGTCCGTTGGAGAATCTTAAATTGACTTGTGTTGTCTATAATAGATTGTTAGAGGTAGACAGGACGTATGCAAGCAATTCCTTTATATAACTCGAATTTATTTCTAATGAAAACACCTAATTAACGAACTACTTTATAGCTAAAAACAAACCTTGAATGATTTTTATCTTATGTTTCTATTCTATTTGTTTTTACTGCTTTATTTAATTAATCTTTAAATTAATGGCATCAAAGTAATTTGATTATTCAAATGTTCATTTTAATCGGTTTGGGCTGAGTTTAATTAATTCCCTATCTATTACATGAAAACGATTCTCCTTGCTTCGTGTAAACAAAATTCTCTTATCCCCCCCCCCCGCCACCCCAAATATGGATTAATGAGATAAAAAGGTTGTTATAACATTAATAAAATAAGGTTTTTGCCATCACAGTTAATTAAAATAACAAAGCTCTTCGTTGATGTTGATTATTCACCACAAACGACAAACAAATTAATGTACAACAATAATAAAGAAATTATTAACTTATCGTATTAGATTTTAATTATATATAATGCTTAGTCACTCAGCTAATTTCAAACTGTTATACGTGGTACTACCTGCTTTGTAACATACTAATAATTACAAGTAATTCAGAAACAATCATAATTTTTAGACTAAATATTAAATCTATTAGAAAGTGTAATTTATAAATAGAAAATAATTTATAATTTTATTTCTGACTAAAATTTTTATTGTATTTTATGCATATTACAGCAACACCTTTTATTTATCAAATTATTAAAAGTACATATTTATGTAATATGACGTCAAAAAAAAATAAAATAAAACAAGAAAAAAATTCAAAAGTTTCCTATTGGTAAAGTTGGTTGCAATGTAAAGTTCCATGTTTCTGATGTGTGGAAAAAGAGAAGCGATCCTTCTAATATATTATGATTACTGTAGCTGTTGGAAATGACGAATGTTATTCGTCGGCACCAATGAATGTGCAGCACCACATTAAAACAAAAAATCAATTCGTTATTTGGCAGAAACAATTTTCCTTACATTCAGTGCATATCAAAAATGTCAATATCTCTGCGGGAATATCATAGAAAATCAGCGCTCTCTGGCGGTCAAGGATATCAGTTTTGTAAGGGGAATGAATATCTCCAAAAAAAAAAAAAAATGTAATTTGAAACACTGCGATAAACTATCTGGTTTTAACAAATAATGACCAACAAATTTGCTTCATTTAGAGGGTAAGGGAAACATTGGATGAGAATTTATTTAAAATATTTACTTAGATTATGGTATTTTATTTATTTTTGAGTTACAGATTTAATTATAGATTTGATATTGTTTTTTGATTTATTTAGAATTTGTTTCCCATGTTCTTATATTTAAAATAAATTGCACATTTTTCGTATGCCCGTATTTAAATCCTTGCAGACTTTTTTTTTTTTTTTGCTAACGCACATGTTACAGCAATTTGCATATCATAAATAACAACAAAGAATTTTTTAATCACCAATTTCCGACTTTATAAAAAGTTTTTATTTAGCGTGTGATGTACAGGTCTCAGGATAATACATAGATAAAAAGTTGATATCGATGCTGTTGGTACACTCTCCCTCGATGAGTCTTTGGACTCCCTGGAGGTGTCAAATAATAATAATAATAATAATAATAATAATAAAAGTTGATGTTCGTACAAAAACTGTAAAAAAACTTATTACGTTTGATTGATTGATTCTAGCTACTAGATGGCGCCACAAGTGTAAATAATAGATTTTCATGATTGAATGTAATTATCTAAACAGCTTAAATGAAATATCGTAGAAATGAATTTGAGTGTAATCAAAGAGCTGATTTTATAGGGAGCTAGCCTTTGATCGAATAATTTTTTTTTTTTTTTTTTTTTTTTTTTTTTTTAGCGTTCTGAGGTTTAGCATTTGATGCATGTGTGGGTGCTATTCCTTATGAAAAACACCAGATAATATATATAAATAGTTTGGGCTAGAATATGAATTTGCAGTTTCATTTACATCTAAGAATGTCTCCCAACTACCATATTTTGAAATCATAACAAAATACTTCAAGCCTTTTTGTGATATTCCGAAGGATAACTCTTATACAGTATAGTTGTAAAGATATTTAACACACACACACACATACAGACCTGCTTTAATTAATGCTTTGACTAATGTTATGGTAACACAAGCACGCACTTCATTTTGTTGCAGTTAATATCGTGTGATTTCCGAAATGGTGTAGATTTTCACATAATTATGAAATAAGAAGAAAGTTAGACACACACATACACGAGTTAAATCGGTGATCGTTTGACTACGAAATTTAGTTTTAGGAATTTCTTTAAAAGGGCAAAAGTAGCGTCTATCTTAAAATTCCTGTTGTGTCTAACTACAGATTAGCGGGAAATTGACGTCTGCTTGGCAAGCTGCTGTCTTCTGCTGAAACTAATTCTGCGAATAGTGTATGAAGTGCTAAGAAATTGTTCATTTTGAAGCTAATGAAGGAAAAACTTGTCTGCTTTGAAAGACAACAACGGTGCGCTCAATATTTTATGAGATTACTCTGGCTAATGTAGAATGTAAAGCGATAATTAATGTTTCAGAGAAGCGAAGTCTGTGTGTAATCTTGGGTGCTTTGATTATGTTGATCTGAACCTCGAGTTTTGGTGTAACATTTTAGTTAAAATAACAAAAGCAGAATGTTAGTTTTGTAAAAGCAGGAAATGATTTGCGGTGTAATGAATTTATGCTATGGTGTTTTAGTGAGGCAGAAAATAAACTGACTCAGTATTTTTATTATAATTAATTATTTTTGTTTGTTTCTGTGTCGTCCATGCAAAAGTGTTCTATATATAATGTACAACATTTCAGGAACTCACCAAATAATCTCTAAATATAAATATATCTTACATGGACGTCTTTCATGGATGTGCGAATACAGTACAATCAATTGAATCGGCTGTACTAACAATTGACATTTATGACTTAAGGGGTGAAGCGAAAAGCTTTTCATATTCCCCGTTGTCTGTTACGCTCACAGTGAGGGAAAATATTATGAGCCGTTTGCTCGCCTAGAATGGGCATGAAGATTATACATCATTGAAGGAAGTTAAAATGGATTTTGGTCTTTTGTGTTTGAATGTATCCGTAGGCTAATAGGCTATAGCCTTGCTGAACTAGATCATTGGGATGGGTGGACGTCTTTAGGAAGAACTTTGCAGCTAAAGTTTATAAGGAATATTTGTATCTCGGTGAAGTTGATGATTTCTGACGAACCATGGGGCGTTTAGGATCATTCTCAAGCACTTGTTCTGAACACGTTGCAATTTGATAATTTTGGTAGTGGAGATGTGGATTCAGGCTGGAGAAGCATAAGTAACTATAGGACGAATCGTCAACTGGTATAAAAGCAGTTTGATTCTGATGTTTAGCTTGCTGCTTCTGTTTATTAGGGGGTAGATCTGAACGATGGTTTTAGATGCCTTTGCACATGTAGCCTTGATGTGTTGGTTAAAAGTTAATTTTTTGTCGAGGACGACACCTAAGTATTTTGTTTCCGTCTGCCAGGGAATTTTGGTGTTGAATAATAAGATATCTCCTACAGGAGATATCGACCTTTTTGTGAAGAGAATAGCTGAACTTTTTAGGGGATTTACTTGCAGTCTCCATTTGGAGAACCATCTTTCTAATTTTAGAAGGTTTTCTAGTAACGAAATGTGGTCGGAGAGATCTGAATAATAATGCTGTATCATCTACGTACAGGGTCATGATGGCTGACATTGGGTTGTGCGGGATATCAGACATGTATACAGAGAACAGCAATGGAGCCAGTAGTGATCCCTGTGGCACTCCGGCCAAGATGGGTCGCTGAGATGAGGTAGTGCCGTTAATCTTGACTTCCATGATCCTGTTTTGCAGATGTGAACTAACTAAATGTGTCAATTTCACTGAGATACCAGCTGAGATAAATTTAGGTAACAATCCAAAATGCCATATTTTGTCAAATGCTTTGGATAGGTCAAGGAAAATAGCTCCCGTGTATTGACGCCAGTTGTAGCTGGTAGTAATGTATTCCACTATTCTGTGGATTTGGTGAGTGGTACTGTGGTATTGCCGAAAACCGAACTGCTCTTTAGGAAGGATGTCTAGTTTATTTATTGATGCTTGGAGACGTGCGAGGATGACCTTCTCCGTAATCTTGCCTAGGTTGGAGATGAGACTGATCGGACGATAATTTTGAGGCAGGTGAGGATCTTTGCCTGGCTTATGTATAGGAATTACATCGGCCAGTTTGCAGGTGGAAGGAAAATAGTGAAGACTTAGGATTGCATTTATAATTATGGTCAGGTGCACTACTGATTTTCGGGGCAGAAGTTTGATCACCCGATTACTAATGCTCTCTGGCCCCCAGGAGCTTTTTTGTTCTTTAATTTTTTAATAATGTCATATATCTCAGCAGGTGATGTTGGTGCAATATGGTCAGTGCTGATGTCAGGAAGTTTGAGTGAGTGTCTGACCTTGCTGTGAATCTTATATATGTGATCAAAGTCAAGGTTTTCATTCCAAGGCCTGCATTGCTCCTCCAAATTGTTAGCTATAACTTCTGCTTCTTTGTCTACATCTGTGTGCGCAAGGCCCTGGTCAGAGAATATTGGGGGAAGGATCTGTCTTTGTTCCTGATATTTTTCAGTAGTCCCCACATGGAGTGATCAGCAGGTGAAATAGAGGCTAACTTTTCTTCCCATACTTGGTCTTTATGAGCTTTGAATTGCCCCATTTATCCTGTTTACATGCACACGTGTTACGGAATCTTTTCCTAGCTCTGTTTTTGTCTCTGATCAAGTTCATGATGTCTTCAGGCAAACGATCTGGCTTGCGGGAAGATTTGTAGGAGGTAGCTACCATTATAGCAGAGTTAATTTGTTGTGTGAGATTTGTAACAGTTTCTACTTCTTCTTTTATGCATATGTGAGGAACAGGTCCAATATAATCCTTGAGTACTGTTGACAGTCTTTTCCATGCTATGTAGAAGGGAGAAGGAGGAGACAGGTATTCTTGTTTTCCCAGCTGTAGTAGAATTGGGTTGTGATCGGATGATAGTTCATCCATAGATATGATGCTGTATTGAAGTTTGATATCCTGCAGGATAGCTATATCCAGGATGTCAGCAGTGCCAAACGTACTGAGATGAGTTGGTTCAGTGGGGCCTGCCACAACAGCGTTGCTTGATACTAAGTAATTGGAAAGGATGCAACCATTCTTGTTGGTGGTTGTGCAATTCTACGCGGGGTGCTTGGAGTTCAAATCCACAGCTCTAATGGTGTGCTCTCTGACGCATAAGATGGCATTTAGGTCAGAGTGGAGTAGAGATTTTAGGGGAGGGTTGTAAGCTGAGTAGATTTTCAGTTTGCCAGCGGAGCTGGTGACTATTTCCATGCCTGTGATCTCAAGGTTAGTGGTTGAAGGGTTGCTTACAGAGTGGTGCTTAATGTACTTTTTAATGAAGATGGCAGTGCCGCCGCCTCTGTAGAGTAATCTATCATTTCTGTATAGGCGATAACCCATTATTTTAGGATTGTCTGAGGGTCTTAAATGAGTTTCATTGATTAATATAATATCTGGTGGATATGTGAAATCTCAGAGTTCCAGAATTTTGTTTTTGAGGCCATTTGCATGGAATGCAAATGGCCTCAAATTCCATGCATCTGAAGAGATGCTGGAATGAGTTTTACTATTCGTTTATGAGAGCTGTGGGGATGACCTGAGTTTCACGAAGAAATCTTTTTCTAGAGGTTGCAGTAGGGTTTGACAGGCTGAAATCTTGTTGCATGTTTGCGAGTGAGGCCGTAATAACAGCTGTTAGATTTTTAGGTGCTATTGGTTGATTTTGTTCTGGTACTGGTCTATTTGTACGGGTCACATCGGCATAACTTCTTGTTTGCTTTTGGGTATCTCTATTTTTGGAGGTCTCCGACTGTGGCCGCTGAGTTACCGGTTTTGATGCCTGGGCCACTGGTGTTCTTATACTGTAGGAGGAGGGCTGATTGACTGACTCCATCCGTCTGTTCTTTGGGTGCTGAGTACATCCTTTGTAGTTCGCAGGATGAGGGCCACCGCAGTTGGCACATTTGACCGAGGTAATCCTCTGCTTTGTGTAGGTATTGGTCGGGTGGCTGTCCCCACATTTCAAACATCTATATTCTGCTATACATAGATTCTGGGCATGGCCAAACTTCTGGCACCTGTGGCACTGCCCAGAAGATGATCTTTTACGGAGTGGTTCTGGTGTGACGATGAGGCCACAGACTATTTTTAAGTTGTAGATATTTTTGTAAATTTTATAAATATCTACTAGGACTAATGGCATGGGAGTCTTGTCTGCTTTGTACATTCTGCTGACCTTGACTGCTGGCAAATCCTGAGAATTAAGGTCAGCAGCTATTTCTGCTGTGTCAATGTCTTCACAGATACCACGAAAGACCACTTTTTAAATTTTTTTCCGAGCTGAGCGCAAAGTTATGATACTGGATGCCTCTATCGTCCAGTTCTTTGGTCAACCTTCTATAGTCTGTCAGTGTTGCTAGCTGGATCTTTATGCCTTCATCCATGTTTTTGGCCTTAATGAAGCCAATGTGTAGATTGGACATTGTGGATCTTAAAGCTGCCCATCTCTGCTTTTCTCTAAGGATGATCGGAGGCACCTTTTCTTTGGGAGAAATAGCGGCGTCCGAACCCTGAGCGTCCTGTTCCATTTCGTTGTCTTTGTGCGGTTCTTTTGTTATTCTTCGCTTTTTGCGTGCGCGCACTTCTACAAAGTCTGAAGGAGTAGAAGGCACCGATTCTAACTGATCTTCTGCGACAACAACTGTGACACTTTCCGGGGGAAACATGTCGTAAAGTTTCACTTTTCCCGGCCAATTGTTGTTAAGTAGTTCACCTAGTCTTATAAAATCTTTACGTACCTCCTCGAATATTGTCTCATTTAGCTGTTTTTCCATGACTATTAATGTGAGGTATCTAAAGTTGAAAAAAAAAAAAAAAACGCTTCCCGTGCAGTTGTAGTCTTACCGGCACTGCTGCAGGACTCTGAACTTTTTTAGTAGAGCACTGATTCAAAAATTGCATGAACTTCAAAACACATAATATAATATAATATGATAAACGCACCACAATTCCAAGACAGACCAAATTCCAATCCGAATTAGCTGTATTATATAGTCCTTATAAGGATAAGGACTGGCTTAAAGAGGCGAAGCAAGGATGCTTTTTATCTTCCCCGTCATCTGTAGAGGACAGTGTAAGGATAAGGTGTTATTGAGCTATTAAAGCTCTGATCATGGCAAGATGGATCACAGCAATAGTCGAGCTTCAGTTAGAACTTCGCTGACTACAGCATTGCCATCCATTACCCTCCCAGGGTACCCATTTTAGTCGCCTCGTACGACATGCATGAGCTACATTGGGGCTATTCTTATCCCGGCCACCACACGGGTTTCGGCTGTATTAAAATAGATATCCTATTATAATAAAATGCTCATAAAAAATAAAAAGGTGTATTCTTATATTCTCAATCATTAAATTTTTAAATACAAATTTCAGAAAATTCTTTTAATTATTAAATAATATATTATAGAATATAAGAAATTATATTATTAATTTTATCTATATTATATTATAAAAATTAAAATGAACATCGAAAACTTTTACGCGGTTGTTTTCAAATAATTTCCTAATCTTTTTTTTTTACATTTATTTATTCAGTTTTAAAATGAATAAATATTTGAGCAAAAATGTACCGAAAATGAACATTGGGGCTATTCTTATCCCGGCCACCACACGGGTTTCGGCTGTATTAAAATAGATATCCTATTATAATAAAATGCTCATAAAAAATAAAAAGGTGTATTCTTATATTCTCAATCATTAAATATTTAAATATAAATTGCAGAAAATCCTTTTAATTATTAAATAATATATTATAGAATATAAGATATTATATTATTAATTTTATCTATATTATAAAAATTAAAATGAACATCGAAAACTTTTAAGCGGTTGTTTTCAAATAATTTCCGAATCTTTTTTTTTTACATTTATTTATTCAGTTTTGAAATGAATAAATATTTGAGCAAAAATGTACCAGATGTGTAATTTAGCGACCTATTTTACGAGAGCTTATTAGGAGGATACATTGTTATTATCTTATTACAGTTTTACAGAGGAGGGACCCATCATGCCATTATTACAAAGACTTAAAAATCTTCAGAAAATTCATTATTAAAGTCTTACAAAATTGCAAAATATATATTAGATAGGGAGATGGGAAAAGCAAAGTAGCTTCATGAGTTTGTCCTCGCTCTGCAAGCTCAGCTAATGACCTCCAATAACTAAAAGCTGATTTGTTAGACGCTCGGTAATCTGAAATTGATAAAGACTTCCAATTTTTAAACACTTTATTGGAAAAAAAAAAGCCAAACCTTAATAACAACGGAAGTTTATCATTCAATATGTCCTACAAAAAATGGACGATGGCCATTATTACTTGAGATTATCTTGATATTATGACGGTATTTTGGGACTTAATGTTTTACTTCATAATACATTTTTTTTTTAAATTCTCGTTACATTTCACATCAGATAATTCAGACAAACTGGATAGATCACTGACATGTTTAAGATGTGAATTGGGAAGTGCATATTAGATTTTACGCAATTCACCCCCAAAGTGGGATGTTGTGGACTTCATAGTTCAAATATATTTTCAACGAATTAGCTTAACAGTTAATAATGCTCCTTTCTTTCTTTCTTTCTTTTTTTTTTTGCTAGACTGGTGAAGCAAGAATGTTTTTCATATTCCCCGTTATCTGTAGAAGAAAATAAATAGATGAGGTAATTAATATAGAGCTATATAGGTTCT
Organism: Typopeltis vanoorti; assembly: GCF_054136105.1. Taxonomy (NCBI): domain Eukaryota; kingdom Metazoa; phylum Arthropoda; class Arachnida; order Uropygi; family Thelyphonidae; genus Typopeltis; species Typopeltis vanoorti. The sequence continues at coordinate 121,058,943 of NC_143559.1, forward strand.
AATCATGGCAGGAGGGTAACAGCAATAGCCGAGCCTCAGTTGAAACTTCATTGGCTACAGCATTGCCATCCATTACCCTCCCTGGACACCCGTTTTAGTGGCCTCGTACGACATGCATGGGCTACAGTGGGGTTATTCTTGTCCCGGCCACCACACGGGGAAATAATGCTCGTGCAGAACGCAGAACGTAACTGGTTTGATGGGTGAAGCATACATGCTTTTCCTGTTCCCCTTTGTCTGAGAGGGAAGTTCTTTGAGTGGGGAGTTATTGAGCTTTAAGCTCGCCCTAGAAGGGCAGTGAGATTAGTTGTGTTCATCTGAGCATAGAATTGACTTGGGTCTTTTGTATTTGTAGAATTCTGCTTTTCATTGTAGTCTCAAGCTTGCTTGAGCAGCAGGGTTGATTATTGCATGTCTTTGTGAAGAACTTTTCTGTTATATCATAAAGGAGGGATGTGATGTAGGGAATGTTGACTTCTCTGTGAATCTAGGAGTTTCTAATACCCCATGGAGCATCCAAAATCATTCTCAGGCATTTATGCTGTATCCTCTGCAGTTTTTGAATGTTTGTGTCCGAGGTATGGCTCCATGCAGGAGATGCGTAAGTGATGACTGGGCGTATTACCATCCTGTAAATGAATAGTTTGTTCTGAGTATCCGGTTTGCTTGTTCTGTTGATCATGGGGTAGAGTTGCGCGATTACTTTGGATGTCTTCGAGCTTATGTGTTTTATATGACTGGCGAATTGGAGTTTTTTTTGTCAAGCATCACGCCGAAATATTTGACTTCAGTCTGCCATGGGATCTTGACTATTAGTAGGTGTATGTCCTCCTTGGTCTGAATCTTCTTTTTGGAGAACAGTATGGCTGAACTCTTCTGGGGGTTTGTTTGGATCCTCCAGTCCATCAGCCACTTCTCCAGTGTATGAATGCTGCTTTGGAGTCTTCTGATTGCCAGTTTGGGGCTGAGAGATCTTGCTAATAAAGCAGTATCATCTGCATATAATACTGTGATTGTTGAACTTGGGTTTTAGGGGATATCAGCTATGTAGATTGAAAATAGTAGGGGTGCCAGAAGTGAGCCCTGCGGCACACTTGCTACGATCTTGCATTTGGTTGATACAGTTTCATTTATTTTGACCTGCATGTATCTGTCTTTGAGGTATGTGTCAATTATTTTTATTAAATTGATTGGTATATTGAATTTGATGAGTTCGTAGAGAAGAGAACTTGATGCCACACCTTATCAAAAGCCTTCGCAGCATCTATAAAGGCGGCAGCTGTGTGGAGATTCCAGTTGAACCCTTTGGTGATATCTTCGACCAGTCGGTGTGTTTTTTGTACAGTGCTATGGTTTTTTCTGAATCCGAACCGCTCGTTTGAATAATATCTAATTTATCCGTTGCTGATTGAAGCCTTGTAAGGAAAACTTTTTCCGCAACCTTTCCAAGGCTGGATAGGTTGCGGAAGAAGACTGATAGGTCTGTGGCTTTCGGGAGTTCTTTCCAATCTTTTTGATTGGCGTGATATCCGCCGTCTTCCAAGTTATGGGAAAATGCTTGAATCTGAGGATGGCATTGATCATGTTGACTAGATACGCAATGGCTTTTCTGTGGAGTAGTTTGATTTTTCTGTTTGTGATTACATCTGGACCTGGAGCCTTGTTGTTGTTCAAATGGGTTATGATATTTAACTTCTGCTGGAGAAGTGGGTGTGATAAGTTCTGAGTTATCCTTTTGTTGTCTTAAAATCTGCTTGACTCGGCGTTAAATCTTGTAGATAAGATTGATGTTCAGATTTTCATAAGAGGGGTTACATTGAGTTTCCGAGCTGTCAACTAGAGATTTTGCTCTGGTGCCATATATAATCATAAATCAGAGAGTTTTTCTAATAAATAAAATTCTTCGTAATTGTGATATCCCTTATTATAAGTACATAATAGAAGAGAAAACAGAAAAGACCTATCAGTCTTCTATCTTTGTCAGTGCGGGCTACTCCCTTCTTGGTGTGAATTGGAGGTATTAGTTGCCTTTTAGTGCGGAGGGTTCTCAAGATTTCCAGATGGAGTTGTCCTCTGGGTTTAGAGTAGTCAGTTTGGTTTCCCAATCTTGGTTTTTTTTTTTTTTTTTTTTTTTTTTTTCAGAGCTTCACTGACTTGTCCATTTAAATTATTCCACCCGTCACTGAGTGGAAACCAACGCTGAGTTGGACGATCTTTTGCCCACTCGTAGGGAGTGGTCCGGGAGGTCGTCTTAATTTTTTGAAAAGGCTTTACTTAAAAATCACCAGTGTAGCCGATTCATGTCGTAAGAGGCGACTAAAATGGGACGCAGAGTTTCGAGAGGTTCGCTCTCTCGGATTTCTTCGGGAATTTTGCTCCCGGTGAGGGGAGAGGGGCTTAGATTTCTGGGGGTTTGCACTGGGAGAGCATTCTGAGTCTCTGGGGAGGATGTTCTCCGGCGTGGCCCGAGAGGGGCCTTGTCGGTGGATGATTTTTCCTGGAATATGAGCGGTTCTGCTCACTGGTGGGAGGTCCGTCACTGAGTGGAATCAAAGCTGAGTTGGACGATCTTTCGGCCATTCGTAGGGGTGGTCCGGGGTTTCGTCTTATTTTTTAGAAAGGGCTTTACTTAAAAATCGCCACTGTAGCCCATGCATGTCGTACAAGGCGACTAAAATGGGTACCCAGGAAGAGCAATAGATGGCAATGCTGTAGCCAATGAAGTTTTAACTGAGGCTCGGCTATTGCTGTTACCCTCCTGCCATGATCAGAGCTTATAGCTGTTTATTACTCCATCCATACATTTTCTTCTACAGATAACGGGGAAGATGAAGAGCATGTTTGCTGCACCCATCTAGCCAAAAAAAAAAGTTAATCAGACAACATAAATAGCATTAAATATTCTAAATTAACGAATACTTTTTAAATGAAATTTATGCTACTTTATTTAGTTTCCAAACATGGATATTTTTGAAACTTTTTTTTTCATTACGAAAAAAAAAACTATTCGAAATTTACATTTAATCAAAAACTTCCTGGAAATAAATCGACCACCTTCTTTCTTTCCTATCTGTACTACGTACATAAAAGAAAGTGCTTGACATTATTCAACACACTATCTATCAGATTTTAAACACTCAATTATCTGCTGCCATTTGCATGGTAATTAATGACTTCAAACAAGGACATAACCGTAAATCAGAGAGTCTTTCTAATAAATAAAATTCTTCGTAATTGGTGATATCCCTTATAAGTACATAATAGAAGAGAAAACAGTAAATCTGTCAAATAGGCAGATTAACGAAAAAAACTTGTGCTATTAACGTTTTAATTTTTCTGTCACTCCTGAAATATTATTCTACTTGACTAACAAGTAAATCGTAAGAGACTAGACATGTTATTCAAACTTCAATTTGGTTTTCCTCTATTTTGAATTTATGTTTTCTCAAATCGAACAAGACATGCGTTGAATGTACTGAAATCTACGGTGAAGTTATGCCAAATTTTATTACTGAATAAACCTCGTAAATTTGAAATACAAGTTTTCATAGCTTTGCTATAGGAATGATTGCTTAATGTACGTCGCAGTAAATGAAGTTTTCTCATATGATAAAAATAATCTCTGTTTAAATTATAATATTTTAATTATAATATTTTGCTTATCTTATAATGTTTTAAAAAATTATTAGAAATTACAATTATCTTTGAAAAACTAGTAATTTAAATATATTATATTAATACACCATTTTTTTATATAAATGCTCGTATATAATTAATACCAATTCGCTATTTTTAATGAGGTTCTAAGAGAAGCTCAGTTGATTATTTTTTGTTTTTTTTTAACCATTTCCGTGAGATTCATATGAATTTTTATGTGACTCCCACCCAAGAAAGATTATAAAAATGTAATACAATAATATTATGTGTAGGTAAAATTTTTTATTTTGCAATTTTTATTAACTATATATAATTATATTAAGTGTAGGCTAAATTTTGTTTACTATTTTTATTAATTTTATATATCATTTGTATGCTAAATTTTTTGCTATTTTTATTAATTATATTAGTTATAGTTATATAATTTTTTGGTTGCAGCATATATAAAGATAAATCCAACGTTGTGAATGTTGGATTTTAGTGTGCTCCATTTTAAATTGGAAAATTATTTGTATAATTGTATCATTACCAATTATATATTTCTTTTGGAGTGACGTGTGCATATTTCTGTTGAGCATTTTCGGCTTATGTATGCGTATAGCATCACTTTCTTACAGGTATTTGAGTAGTGTTTAGGTTAAGCCTAATCTCGTCATTCACGAATGCTTCGAACTTGCTGTTACATGCACGTGATTAATACATTAACATAGTTGTTAATGGTTTTAATTTATTCAAGTTGTTAATTAGTTATCAAAAGAAGCTAGCGAAATTATTTTGTATTTGAGATAGAGTTAAGGGAAGCTTATTTCCTATGACTGAAACATAAGAAATAATTTCGATTTAATCTAGAAAAGATGAGAATCCAGCAGGTTTGTTTATAATTGAACTATCCGTCCAATATATCAGCTGTTTTTGATCATTTGCTACTGAAACACCCTTGTAGACGTGACATTAGCGTGCGAAGGCTTTAGCCAAAAGGCGTGAGCCTTTTGGCTAAAGCCTATTATTGTATGAAAGGAAATTAGCCATGCAAGCTAAAGAGAATCCCAGACAGTTCTTTCGTTATGCTGTAAGTAAAAGAAAAATTGTGCATGGCAGAATGATTTTAAGGAATGCCGATGATAGGAGGTCACTGAATCAGTCGATATAGTGGAATTACTGAGCGAGCACTTTGCAAGAGTATATCATCCAGGTGGTGACATTGAAAAATTGAAGGAACCATTAGTTTATACAGGAATAGTGATGAATGAAGTGGAGGTGAATCGTCTATTACAGAACCTTAATGTGAATACATCTGTCGGTTTGGATGGTATATCAGCACGGGTCTTACGTGAAGTGGCTAAAGAATTGTTAGTGCCCTTGACCATATTGTTTAATCTGAGTCTCGGGTCTGGTTTAGTCCCGAAGGGGTGGAAAGAGGGAAAAATAGTTCCACTGCATAAAGGAGGATCCAAGACTACTGTTGCAAATTACCGACCGATCAGCATATCGCGAGTCGTTGTCAAGGTCTTGGAGAAAGTAGTCAAGGGAAAAAATACAGGAATGGATTGATGAAAATGAGATATGTACGGGGGACAGCATGACTTTATGAAGGGTAGATCATGCCTCAGTAACTTGCTCAAGTTTTATAACACAGTGATGGCTGAACTGGATAAGGGTAATGGGTTTACAGTGATACTGCTGGACCTGGCTAATGCCTTTGACAGGATACCACATGGAATTCTAATCCATAAACTGCAACATATGGGAATGGATATAGAGTTGGTGAGATGGATAGGTGGATGGTTGATGGAGAGATATCAGAGAGTAGTTTATTCAGGAGTAGAATCCAAAAGACAGCCTGTGACTAGTGGTGTGCCGCAGGGTTCTGTTCTTGGACCACTGCTGTTTACTTTGTTCATTAACGACATAGGGAAGGATCTAAGAGGAACTGTTCATTTGTTCGCTGATGATGTAAAGTTGGGTGGGGCAAAGTGAATGCAGAAGATGTCAGAATCTTGCAGGATGATTTAGATAGATTGGAGGTCTGGGCTAAGGAGAATGGATATCAATTTAATGTGACAAAATGTAAGGTTATGAATTTTGGGGTGAAAAGATTAGCAGCAGTATACCACATTGGTGGAACTGTACTCCAGGAGATTAATGAGGCAAGGGACTTGGGAATGTTGGTGGATAGGGAGATGAAGTTTAGGGGAAACATTGCAAAAGTGGCTAAATCAGCTCATCAAATCACTTGGTTGCTGAAAAATACTTTGACGAGCAGAGACAAGCAAGTTATTCTTCCTCTGTACCGAACCTTGATAAGACCTCATCTCGATTACTGTGCCCAAATTTGGTCACCTAGGTTTCTTCTTGATGGGGAGGAGGTTGAGAAGATCCAGAGGCGAGTGACCAAGATGATAGCAGGTCTATGGAATGAACCTTATGAAAACAGGTTGAAGATTTGTGGGTTGCAGAAATTGGTTAATAGGCGTAAAAGGGGAGATATGATTGAGACATTCAAATTGCTGAAGGGTTTCTGTAGGATTAATTCAGAGGATATTTTTGAGATCAGTACTGGTGGTGGGAGAACTAGGGGACATCTATGGAAGCTGGGCAAGATTGTGGTTAGCAAGGGTGCTAGAGCTTGGTTCTTCAAGGCAAGGTATGATAGATACTGTTAGAATGTCGAATAGGTGTGTGGACATGATGTTTAGGGCCTCCCTCTATAAGTCTAAGGACTCCCTGGAGTCGCCCGTAATAATAATAATAATAATAATAATAATAATAATAATAATAATAATAAATAGTGCTGTCTGGGTACAGTCTGTTCTTTCACAACTTATAAAGATTTAATAGAAGGCATACATGAACATTGACTTGCTTTGGATTTTACAAACAGGAGGGGAATCAAGGGGGAAATAGAAAGCATTATGGGAGATCTCTTAGTAACTCAGGCATAGTAATGGGGAGAACCCAGACGTCATCAGAGATCCGAGAAATAGGAGTCACTAAAAGTATTTGAGGACATTAGTGTGAGACAATATCGGAAAAAAGTGGAGTGAGACAAAGTTTATCAGGTACCATATTCACAATTTTGGGATCTACAGATTAGAAACGACATTTTCAATACGTAGATGAAGTGGAGAAAACACGGGATCTTGGAGTAACTTTGAATCAAAATTTGAAATTCAAGCAACATATTGCAAAGTTGTAAAGACAAGTCAGAGAATTTCTGAGATATTAAGAAGAACATCAATCACCACAGATAAAATGGTAGTGATTCCATTGTATAAGTCCCTCATTGTGCCACACGATATGTGCTGTGTTTCTTTATTTATTTTTACGCCATCCAGAACTCCTGCTCCAGAAACCAAACATAGAACATTTTCAGTCCACAAGCCCCCGGTGCTGAAGGTGGAATTCGATCTCGCATCCTGTTAATTGGAGAGCGGACAACAAACGACCATTCAAGCAAAATCATATTCTTTTTAGATGACTTAAGAATGTGATAAGTTCCATAGAATTAACAATTGATTTAAGTCAATATGAAGAATGTATTTTAATTATTATTACTTTATTCACATAATTGATACACAGTCAAAACAAGATATCATTTAAACAACAATTTGACTGGCGATACAGAGCAATTCAGATTCTACCCAAGAATCTAAGAATAGTCCATCAGGTAGCGTCGTAAAATATGGACTGTTCCAAGTAATGCTGTTTTTTGTAGGTCATATGGGGGTCACTTCGCTGATGTTTAATTGCTGTAAATAGTTGGATAGCTTCTTTGAAGTTGCGCCAAGTGTACCGATAACTATTAGGATGACTCTGGTGTGTTTAAGCCACAGCCGGCTAACTTCGATTGCCAGATCTAGATATTTAGTTATTTTTTCCAGTTCTTTGTTGTTAATGTTGTTATCACTGGGTACTGCGATATCGATAATCCAAACCTGTCGATGTTCGATAATTGTGATGTTAGGTCTATTCTGTTCCAAATGCCGATCAGTTTGTATTCGAAAGTCCCAGAGAATTTTTGCTGTTTCGTTTTCCAATACTGTATTTTATGCTGCCACCAGTTATCAGAAGTAGGAAAACCATATTTTTTGCATACATGCCAATGAATTATTTTGGCCACTTGATCATGGCGGTATTTATAGTCAGTTTGAGCTATTTTGCTGCAGGCACTGATTATGTTCTGCAGGCTCATCTTTCTGCTCTCATAATCTGCATTTGCTGTTATTATTTATGTTCAAACTTTTTGCTTTGATTGCGCTAGTTTGTAATGCCTGTTCTTGAGCGGCTAGAATAAACCTTTCTGTTTCTTTTTTAATATATTCATATATTAAAAACTTTAGGTCGGTTTGTTTTTAATAATGTGTATGTTTTTATATGTTTAATATTACATTCCAATATAATTCTACTTTATTGGTTTAACGAAAAGACACTTAATAGTGTAGGGTGTATCATGTTAACTTGGTTTTCAGGTAGTTAGAGTTTCCTTTTAGTCAGTAACGACGATGCCTTTTGGCTGGAAAGAACTGAGTTCCAATTCCATCTAGAACCTTTATAAGGTTTTTTTTAAGTTGAAAGTGAGTTAGTCAGTTCCATACAGAGGTAGAGGAGCTTTTCTTCCCGGTTACTTGGGCTACAACTTGTATCAAATTACTATTCGTACAATGGGTGGGCTAAGGGTTAGATAATGGTAACCGTTCTCTATAGATCAAACATAAAACGTTTTCAAGACACTAGTAAGAAAATGCTAGACTCAAACTGAGTAAGGAAGTTTATCGCCAACTTAAATACATTCACAGACATTGATGCTAACGCTGACATTCGAACCCGTAGCCTAGATTTCTGGAGAGTGGCGACTCAAACCACTCGACCAACCAGTTCATTTCGACAATTTTTTTTTAATCCTTAATCATTTGCATCTCTTATAATTTTTAATCCGATCTTCATAATCGAGATCATTTGAACAGTGTAATCGAATTACACCCATCGCACTAGTTTATGCTTCTCATGCCATTTGGGTTATGTTGCCTAATCAATCCCTTCCATATCATTTCGATGCACACAGTGGAACTATAATTGCAATTTTCAACAAAGGGGTTACGGTAATACATTAAAAAGCAACTACAATAATAAATATTTTCTTCAAATATAAATTTTAAGAAACAGAATTCTGTACATTTTTCTTCCTATAATAAACAGACATTAATCTCCCAAAATAACTACGGTGCTTTATTCTATCACCTCTTTAGTGGTTGGAAGTAAATGCGGGCGACTGTCAAGAATGTCTGTTTAAAGTGACGGGCCCATATTCCTTCTGCGTTCGCATTCCCACAAACCGCCAGGGTTGTCCTCGGTCTAAGCAAAAGCTCTGACATTTTGAACAGCGTACGAATGGGTTTAAAACTCATTAGTTTTAATCAGATAAGCATTGATTAACAGGACCATAAATTCCTGTCTGTAGTAGTCGTATCTGGTGGGAGGATGATGATAAATGAGTGCTCTCTTTCATTTAAAAAGAGCCTTTTTAAATGTTCGCCAGCACGTTTTTCGTGCTGGCGAACATTTGTGCTTTGTTTTAAAAATCTGATTTGTCGTGGTGTAACCCATCCCATTTTTAGCTACCTTAATACATGCTTCTAATTGAACAAATTAATTACTATTAATTGATTCATGCAAAAATGGTACCCACATTTTTCTGTCGTTATTTGAATCTTAGTTGATAGAAAAGACGTTTGCAAAAATAGAAGATATTTCTATCCTCGTTTGCAAAATGCAGTAATAATTTATGCAGTTAAAACTTGCATCAAGAGTGCATTCTTTTAACATGGTGCATATGATTTTAATGCATAAATTGCAAATATCTAAAAGTTTTATTTATTTTTATAACGGATATATTCCATGGATGCTCATTTATAAGTATTAATATCCCCTCCTGTTACAGGGCGCTACCACCTGATCTGTTATAAAAATTAGATTAATATGCTAACTTCTGTCATTTTGAGAGAGGGCGCTACCAGCTTATCTGTTATAAAATTTATATTAATATGCTAACTTCTGTGATGTTGAGAGAGGGCGCTACCAGCTCATCTGTTATAAAATTTATATTAATATTAATATGTTAACTTCTGTCATGCCAAGAGAGGGCGCTACCAATTGATGTGAAGTATTCTACTTATAATTTTAAAAAAATTACATCTTTTTTTGCAGACCAAAAAAATGTCAATTTCATAATGTCAGACTGAATTGCAATATCTGTTTTAGCAAGCGAATGATAATGTTTTACATTGCATTAATGTGTTTGCTTTTTTCGGGCTCCTATTTTTCTTTTTCGTCGAAATAATATTATGATTTATTTGAATACAAAACTTGATCTTAAAGTTTATTTAAATTCGCTTTTCATAGCTGAGTTTACCTTACTACAACTGTCTAACCATGCTGCCCTAAATTTTAAAATGCCAAAATTGTGTTCGAGATTTACTTTGATTTGAGAATTAGACATTAAGTGTAATTATTTCTATTAAGATTATCTTATCAATCATACGATGAGTCTCATCTTGAGAATATCATTTAAAATAATTGTTTGCTTTATGACCACAAATTTACCTCGTCATGTTTCGCTAACAATCGTAATTGCTTAGTTTTCGTAATTTGAGTCTTCTCTTACGTCTTTCAGATGTTCTCTCAACTTCCTAAGTTGATTATTGGCATGACCTGCATTCAACTAAATACGTTAATCTACTGACTTATGTCGTGTACAATCGATGGGGTGCAATACGTCAATAAAATCTTGGGTTTCAGATTAATTTTCACAAAATGCACCACCACTCTTTCCAAGTTCATTTATTAAAAGAAACTATATAACTATTTATAAGTAACTTGGCGACAAAAAAATAAATAATGAAAAGCTGTTTTTTATTATTATTTTTATTTTTTTGAAACAGATTACAGTTACCGCTATTTATGAATTTTGGAGAACTGATGCACTAGCAAAAGTTGTTCTTTATTGGAGCTTTGTTTTAACACTTAACTTTTTTTGAAAATTCATTTTGTCTGCGTGATCATGCGCCCCACTTTCAGTATTATCCTATTATTACCTTATTAGGAGATATGAACAATCACCTTATAATTAAATAGAAAATGATTTTGTAAACCATTTTAAATGTATTTAAGATAGTTTTCTTCCTATATAAGAAATCAAAAATTAAAATAAATATTCTTTATTTATTTTTATTATTTTGTTAAACGGTACTAAATTACCCGTGACAAGATGTTTTACTGTAGGGTTACAAACCATGTTCTGTGCACTTGATTGGCGGGTGGTCTCGTGTCTGGTATTCTAGTCATATTCCTGTTCAACCGTTGTTAGCTGCATATTACTGAAGCGAACGAATCCAAAATATCATAAAAGTGCTATTCATATCAATTCATTCTTGAGGTGATCAATGGTAACGAAAAAATGGGAAAAAATATTGAACGCTTTTCAAAAACATGACTCGACAAATGATTTATTAAGTAAACCCCAGAAAATTGTAAGATCTGGAGCATTCTTAGCGATCGTGATTTCAAAAGATCCCCCCCCCCCTAAAAATAACTTAATTACAGTCGTTCTGGAACCTTATCAATTTCTTCAGATTTTTGGAAAAACAGTATCAACCTTTTTTTTTTTTAAACGGGAATACACGTATAAAATATGATCATAGCGCTTTTGTACATTATATAATACAGACAACAGACACGGTATAACGTGTTATGTTTGAAATTATATTCGTCAAATTATTATAATCAAAATTACACAAAGATTAGAATGTCAAATAGTATCACGCTATGCAGCAGTTTGACTAACGATCTAATGATCTAACCAGACCTGTGGACAACAGTCCGAAGACTTTTCAAGTGAAGGTGAGTTAGCTGATCATAATGGAGTTATCAGGAATTTTCCTCCTCAGGTTTTGCCTCTGGCAAAACATCCAAACCCGCGAGAATAATATATGCTATTAACAGACATGATATAAAGACTTTATATAGCCTTATTTGCTTCGGAAGTAATTCGAACCAACCTCAATCGTACAGTAGTTTATAATGTACGAAGTTTCACCCATGATTAGTAACGAAAAAAAATTCCTTTATTTCAATTTGTCTGAACGTAGTAGTGATCACAGCAAGAAAAACTTGGATTTTTCGTCCCACGAAATAGGCAAACTAGTCTCGTGAACACATATCTACAAACGTATCTGTTTTTCCAAACTGAAATAAAATAAAATTAAAATTAAATAATTTTATGACTTTTAAATATAGTTTCATACTTTTTTTTTTTGCATTTACATCTTCTACGATTTTTATTTACAATAATATATGTATTTTATATACACATACATAATATATTATACACAATAATATCTCCCTTTTATATACTATTGATTTTATACTGATTGCATCCATTCAAAAGAATATACATTGAAATTGGCTAGCCAATATTCAGCTACACTAAACACTACAATAACACAAATGTCACGCTGTAATAACTCAAAAATATTCTTCACTCATTGGTTCTCCTCTATCTGCCTTTGTTCAATGATCCAAAGTGCTTTGAAAGGCCGTCTTTTGTTATTTTATGCTTCACTCTGTTTCTCTTATAATCAACCTATTCGGTTTATAAATAAACAGTTATCGCAATACTTAATTACGATCAGTTTTGCTGCGAGTTACTGTGTTTAATTCTAACATAACACTGGTTCGAGAGTTCGAAAGATAACTTTTGTGAAACTTACAAGGGCACGTGTTTATGTATTCAGATAAGTCGGGTCAATATTAATGAGTTATAGTACAACTAAAATATTATTTGAGATCGACGAAATTGAGAATTTTGTTGTTATGCTGATATATCTTAAGAAAGAGATGTACGAAAAATATTTAGAGAAAACGAAAGATAATATCGATCGATGTTCGAGGAGATATTCAAATCAAAATTTACGTAAGTACTTGTTTATTTTAATATTCCATTGATTTAATTAAGTGAAATGTTATTCTTTGGTAACAAGAATTTTCTCACTTAAGATGCAAACGATAATCAGTTGCAGAAAGCCTAGAATAAGACGCTTAAAGTTACTTGATACGCGTAACATTACAGCCGTCAAGTTAATAAATTTCTTCCTAATCTTCTTCCTTGCCAAATTACCAAGAATGAATATAAAAAAAAATCTCAACTTTGTTCTGAAAAATGACGCTATTTGTATCTTGTTTACGAATGTTCATTGTCACTCTTCCATCAACCAAATTCATTTTCCCTTGACGCCTTTCGTCCCATGTACAGCAAGAGCAAATGTCAGATACAGAAGATAATGAGAGGTCAGTTGTAGTTTGAACCTTTTCCAAACAGCAGAACCGATCACGTTGAAGTGACGTATGACTTTCGCGACTGCTAACTCCCGAAGTGCGTTTTCTTCTGTCATTTACTCTCCTTTTGTGGCGCGTGCGATGAAGCGAATCCTGTCAGCTGATTCATTAGCATATTAATACGTTGCGACGAACACTCAGATGTGCTAATCCTGTTCGCTCTCATTTCCAGGATACTTTTTTTTATGTGGTCTGAAATGCGAGACACGTCCAGAACTTTGGAGCCAAACCAGCTGCAGAGCCGCAGTATAATTTATTATCGAGATTGTTGCCTGTGGAAAGTAAAAAGCAACCTCGTATATCTCTGTATCGTCTCCATTTTTCTCTTGTTTTCCTACTATCTGTTTCTCAATTTCTGTTTTTATATATATATATTTCAGCTACTTTTTTTAAACCTCGGGTTGCTTTAATCTGACAGCTAACTTTGCGATTGCATAATCATCTGTAATTAATATCTTAACCCAGAATATTCATCTTCATAGCCTCCTTTCCTGTTATAAAATTTAATAACTAATATTAACTAACTCGATTATACAAGCTTATCTCGTATGTGTAAACGTGTTGTTGCTATTCATGCATGGCGGAGATGAGTATGTCAAGAATTTTTATTTCTAACTACTGCAGTTACTCGAACTTTGAAATAAAAGGAGCTTGGATGTGCGCATCTTCTCCGATAACTTGTAGGAAAATAACACTACACTAGCGACTCAGATTTCCCCATACTGACAGTCCCGAAAGTGAATTAAAGGCAAACTAATCCTGTAAAATTAAGGGACCAAGGGTGACATTATATTCTCCCCCATCTAAACAACTCTAAGCTAGAGATTAACGATGTTCACAAAGGCGTTGTAGTAATAATAGAAACAGGCAGAGGGCAGCACTTGCTGTCACCTCGCATATCTCACAGTGTTGCTTTGGTGACACGCTGCGATAGACCGTGACAAGAAAGCCTGTGTAGTGTTCCGTGTCTTCTCCACTAACACACTTCTTATTTTCCAGTTCCTGAAGGATGCGATTGGAGCGCCTCTACTGGTCAAATGGAGCAGCCAACTGTTGAACGCTGCTAACAAGTCTTATGTAAATTTAGATTTTTTTTTTCCTTTTTTTTTTTATGTTCCGTGTCTGTGAAAGCGAGAACCATAAAAAGCGAATGCAAGAACTGTCTCTTTCTTAGAAAAACTATCACCGAATAAGAAATGAATGAGATGGAAGTTGTAATCCTTAAATAGCACTAAAGAACAATAGGCTGCTTTCTCTCAGCAAATTACTTTTCTTGGAAAAGTAATTTGGATTTCGCGCACTGTTGGAGTTTACAATTTATGCAAAATACTTCGCACTTTAGAACACACGGACGCATTTGCCTTCATTACGGCTACTCTACATGCAAAGTAACACACCCGTTTTCGACTTTGTTTGTGAAACTACCTTTTTTCCCAGATGACAGTCATACCTTGCGAATTTTTAGGCATCACTGATGGGATTGTCACATGACCAAAGCATTCTTGCGTGTAGCAGAGAGAGTTCTAGACGAATACTAAGCCCCACAAATTTTTCATAACCAACCAATAGGTTCATACTTTGATTAACATTTGATAAGCATACGAATAAAATTATTTTCTATAATTTTAATACCGTAGATAGTGTCGTTCCAGTTTATGAAACCATCATTGAAATTTTCGTCAAATTATTTATCTTATTGTAGCGATTGTCATCACGAAGTATGTTTAGGAACGTGTTAATGGTAATAATGACAACAGCTGTAGTGATTAGACTTATGATACCCTATAAACGAAATGTTATAACCACCTTTTTGTAAGTAATATAGCACCTAATATCATGCGTAAAACATAGTGCTAATGTACCTGATTCATTTAATAACAACCAGAAGTGACTGCAAATAATATTATATATCCTAAAAATCAGAGCCACTAAAACGAAATATATGTCTAATCATAGACTACAAATATAAGAGCTACCAAAACGAAATAGTCCTTATAAGGACTGGCTTAAAGGGGCGAAGCAAGAATGCTTTTCATCTTCCCCGTTATCTGTAGAGGACAGTGTAGGGATAAGGTGTTATTGAGCTATTAAAGCTCTGATCATGGCAGGAGGGGTAATAGCAATAGCTGAGCCTCAGTTAGAACTTCACTGACGATATTTAAGCAAAGCCAACTCTAAAAATTAGGACGATCCCTAGACCACTCCATAGTGGCCGAAAGACCCTCAACTCAGCGTTAGCTCCACTCAGTGACGGGCTCCACCACCGAGCAGAACCGCTCATATTCCAAGGGAAACCATCCACCGACAAAGCCACTCACCGGGCTGTGCCGGAGAACACCCTCCCCCGAAACTCAAATTGCTCCCTTAAGGCAAAAACCTTAAGAGAGCGAAACTCAAACTCTCGAAATTCAGATTCCAATTAGTCGCTTCTTACGACATGCTTGGATTTGCATTGGAGCTATTATTATCCCGGTCACCACACTGGTTAGTTAGAACTTCATTGGCTACAGCATTGCCATCCATTACCCTCCTAAAACGAAACAGTTCTTAAAATAACTGGGCGATGGACTGAGTCCTTGACTCTTTATCCCGTCATCTGAATGAAGAAAATCTGTGGATGGGGTGTAATTGAGCTAAAAGCTCTACTCATGGCTGGAGGGTAACGGCAATAGCCAAGCCTCAGTAAAAACTTCATTGGCTACAGCATTGCCATTCGTTACCCTGGAAGTCCTAAAAAGGACTGATCACACGAAATAGCTGAAATGACAATTTTTACTGTGTTGTAATGATATGAAGTATTTAAAGGTGTGTAATTATTTCTAGAAATAAAAATATAATTTCTTAATAAAATAGTAATTTATTTTAAAATATGGTTTCTTATTTGTTTTTTCATATAAGAAAATAGAGATTTGGTTTGATTTGACTGGTTTTATTCACGTATTCCTTTTGTGATCCAGTCTTGAGATACCAAGCATGCTGCTTTCCATACTAAATTGTGCTGTTTTTAATTTTTGAATTTCCTTTGACTTTAGTGTTTCACAGCCATATGTCAATATAGGAAGAATACAAAGGTTGTCCATATAGGAAGAATACAAAGGTCGGTTGAAAACTTTTCTCTTCAGGCATAATGGTAGTCGACTTTTGAATATTGACCTGTAATTTTGCAAATGTTTTCCATCCAAGCATCGTGCGTCTTTTAATTTCATCCATGATATTTTGTTCCATTGATATCTGTTGTCCTAAGTATATGTACATATATATGTGACTTGAACCTCATAATACATATAATAATATTGTGAGATTGAAGTCTTTCATCTTTGTCCTATAGCAGTGGTGTTCAACCTTTTTTTACTACGCGAGCTACTTTTCTATAAAAAGTTATTCGGTGATCTACTCTCTTATATAGATCACGTTCCCCCAACCTGATATCTGATTACGCACAAATAAAGAACTAAAAAAAATACACAACTAAAAACTTTATTTGTGTATTTAAAAAATTATTTATCACTTTTAATTATTTTAAAACAACAAATATTTTAATACAACAACAAAAAAAAATATATTGGAATAAAATATTTCTCTATTTTGGAAAACCAAAGTTAGAAAAAACAACGATTGATTACAAACTCACAAGTTACAGGAAATGCTGGTTGATTAAAAAAAAAAAGTTAATGTGAAATTTGGCATTGTTTGGACCTCGCAATAGTTTCATAGTCAAGTTGATATGAAGAAGTGGCCAATCGCAGACCATCATCCAAAGGATCATTTGTCATTTGGTTTCTTAATTGATTTTTTTATGACGGTCATATTTGAAAAAGCGGATTCTGACAAGTATGTCGATCCGAAACACGACAGAATTTTTTGCGCAATATCAGTTAACATTGGGAATTATTCATGTGCATGCTTCCAAATGACTTCATTGTTTATTGATTTTAAATGTAAACTATTCTGAATGTTTATTATCTCAAGTTCTACTTCAGCTTGGTTCATATCAAACAGCCCACTAATTTTATTTGAAATTTCTGTGATGTTCAAGTTTTCTTGAAATGGATTATTGATAAAAAGATACAGTCATTTCAGTTTTATTAAAATCTTTAAATCTTGAATTTATTTCTTCCTCAACTAATTCTATTTCACGAATAAATTCTTTTAAATCATAGTGAAGCTTTTCTTGATTTTGTTGAAAAAATTTTAATAAATATGGGAGATGTCTAAATTCTCGGTCATTTATATTTTTCTTAAATAAAAGTAAGTATTGTTGGAAAGTTTTTATTGAACTTAACATGTCAATTAAATTTTTATCTCTACCTTGTAACTCTAAATTTAAATTGCTTAATTTCGTACAGAAATCTACTAGTGTAACAACCACTTTTATCACTGAATTGTGGATAAATATCTCCTTTTTCATCAAGAAAAAATTTTATATCGTTAATTAATACAAGAAATCTTTCTAAAAATTGACTTCTGCTGAGCCAGCGAACATTAGTGTACAACAGAACTTCCCTATCATCATCTGCCTGTAATTTAAATAACCGCTGTTGCAGGGCTTTTCCTCGAACAGAATTTACAATTTTAAATGTAATATCCAAAACATCTTTTGTGTTTAATCTTTTACTACACAGTACTTGTTGGTGAATAATACAGTGGTACGTTAAAAAATCTGGATATTTGTCATCGTTTATACATAAAGAAATGAAGCCTGATTTATTACCTATCATTGCGGAGCACCATCACTAGTAATAGACACAAGTTTAAAAAGCGGAAGTTTGTGTTGTTTCACAAATTTATCAAATGCCGAAAAAATGTCTTCTCCCCTAGTCCTTCCCAATAATGGTATAATTTTCAAAAGTTCTTTACTTGAATAATGTTGAAATTCCATGCGAATAAATACCATTAACTGAGCAATATCAGTGAAGTCGTTCGATTGATCAAATTGTAATGGAAACGCAACACCCTGGTGAATGTCTGAACATTAACTGAGTATTCAGATCGGCACTTAAAATTTCAACTCTTCTCATAACCGTTGTTCTGGAAAGTTGTAAATCTTTAATATTCGAAATGATTTCATTTTTATTTTTAAAATTAGAAAATAAAGATTCTGCTGCTGCAAGAAACGATTCTTTTATTAACTCTCCATCAGTAAAAGGCTTTTTTGCTTTTGCTAATAAATGACACACTTTCAAAGATGCAATAGTGACTGATATTGGTTGATTTATTACTTTCGAAATCATATTTTGTTGTCCAGAAAGTCCTGCCTTTAAATTTATAATTTTTTATTCACGTATTTCGGAATTTTTGGGAAAATCTTCATCATATTTTGCATGTAGCGATTGAAAATATCTCTCAATATTATCTCTTTTTTTTTTTTTTTTGGAATTGCTGCAGATGAATTACAAATCAAACAACAACACTTTCCATTTACCATTGTAAAGAAAAAATCCGTTTCCCATGCCTTGTGAAAATGATACGTCTTCGATTTCTTTGATACACTCCTGATTATCCTCAAATTAAACGAAACGCATACGATGTGCTTTTGTTACACGTCTACTTTTGCTATCCAGTTGTTACTGCTACATTGTAAACTTTTATTATTATTTAACTTTGTATACTTGTGATTTCAATTAATTACTTGTGATGTCTTTTACGCTGTACTTTATTCTCCGTTATTCTAATTTGCTGTGCGCGCTTTCTCTCTCTCAGAATCTCTCTTGTTTATCTTATTACGTGATATGTTTATCTACCTTTCGCATTACGAGTCTTAGTGCTAAGATATTAGAAATTTTATTTAAAATGAGACTGTGCCACTAATCAAAGATATTAGTGGCACAGTCTCATTTTAAATAAAATTTGTGAAAGTTTTAATGTAGAAATTTGTGTTAGATTTCTCTCTCTCTCTCTCTCTAACACAAATTTCTACATTAAAACTTTCACAAACAGTCTATTCTTTTTCTTAATTTCACGCTTTGGCCAACTCACTTAGATTCCCGCTCAACAAGTCCGATTTATTTTAGAAACTGCAGTTGTAAGTAAACAAACAGGCAGCACTCTTTTAACAAGAAAGTCAAATGACAATTATTTACATAACTATGAAAGATACGCAATTTTAACGGTACGGAGATTGCTTTCTCTATCCATCTATAAACACTGTTTAGAAAAAATAGAATCTTCTTTCTTCAACATTAAATACTTTCTTTAACACATAAGCTTATTACCTACTCTCACTTGACAAATCTTTACTTATTAATCTCTAAGCTTACTCGTAAAGAGGTTACCTAAATATGCGTTAAGTTATCTTTACACATTTGATATCAACCTCTAACATGCCAATTGATTCTCTTATGGACATTTCTTAACACTATTAAATTATCTTAAAAGTCTTTCTTGTATCAACTATAAGAGGAATTATATAAACGTTTTGAACTTGCTTCAGTCCCTTTTTATTAGGCCTCCTCTGAGACAGACCTCGCATGAAATTTGGAAACCCCCAAAGAATCGGTATGAGTCTTTTATCTTAAGTTTCAAGTTCGACACGCCTTTGGTTCTCCTCCGCTTTCTTTTGATTGTAAGTTGCCAGCCACCGTAAAGTTGTTTGAACTCTTTCTGACTGACTTCGAAGATGTTTACTTGGAGCCTGCAAGCCTATCTTTCTAATGCCACCATATACAGCTTCTGCGACAAAAACATTGCCTTTGTTTTTAACACTAACATATTCTTATTAACGCAGTATACAGTTAGCTTCAAGAGTTATTTACAAAAACATCTAATACAAACTCTACCGAGACAAACAAAGTTTATGTTTTTTACAATATTCACATGGGACTTAACCTAAGTAAAAAATCGATGTAATGTGCTTTGGAATATTTAATATTTAAGCTATAATCGAGTTTTTACACTTTGCTTATAATCGTATTCACTGGGATCGCTGTTTGACTTTCACTGATTCAAATTAATTCATTTACCCAGACTTATAAGAAAATTATTGATTTGACAATTTTAACGAAAAATAAATAAACAATAGCAATACACTTAAAGCGAATTAAAAATAATACAAAATAATGATAAATGAAATATTATGTTTTCATTTTTAATTAAATTTGTAAGTAAGGAGGAATACACAAGAGATGGACCAAAAATCGCTCCGCGATCGACGGGTTGAACTCCACTGTCCTATAGAGTAAAAGAGACGTGCCATGGTTTAGCAGAAAGTCAGATGAAGAAAAAAAAAAGACAGCAAAAAAAAAAAAGTTTCCAACTGACCAGTTTTGGCAGTTGATCGGCTGAATGCTTCTAAAAGAGTCAATCCACTTCTCACTCTTAAGGAAGCCTCAAAAAGGAAACAAAAATAACCTAAACAACTTAAATTAGAAACAACAGAATAAAAATAAAAGACGGACCTTAAAACGTGTGCAGTAAAACCAGTAAATGAAAATATGCACTTTTAAAGTAATTGTCAACATTGTTTAGTCCCATGAGGTAGTCTCTCAATCTTTTTCTGAATGCATAAGCTGAGGTTATAGATTTGATTTCATTTGGGAGTTTATTATAGATGCTTGTCGCTAAGTATTCGAAGGATTTATGAAAAATTTCTTTGTTTGACACCAGCATGTTCTGGCCGCAGCGTAATCCATAGTCTACATTATATACCAAGACACTTTCGTTCCTTTTTACGTATAATATACAACCGTAGAGATAAAATTTCTGTAGTGGTAGAATATCATGCATGACGAACAGATCGTTGGTTGAATGTGTGAAGTCGGTAGCGGTTATGACTCTAATTATTCTGTTTTTATTCTTATTAATGGAAGCAGATTGTTGTAATAATCTCCATCTATAGCATCATTTGCAAATAGGTGATGCTATATTGCAGTGAGGAATTTACCCAGGAATAGTATGAACATCTTACGAATGCTGCATTTACAATTTTTTTAACATAATATATTCTATTAATTACGAACCTAAACTTATTTGTTAGGAAAGTGGTGTGGAAGTTCCACTTTATCGATATGGAGGCCCAAATACTTGACTGATTTTGTTTCTTTGATTAAGCTACAGTTACAATTTAGGATGTCACTACAATTCCTTTCATGCTATTTTATGGTTATATCCTCGTCTAGCTTTTCTGTTAGCGTGAAGTACATATATATCGTTTTATCGGTGTTAATGTTAAGTCCATTATTGCTAAACCATTTACTTAGTTTCAACATATCACTGTTAATCCGATTTTTTAGATCTTCAAGGGTTGTTTCGGTGTATATTAATGTCGTGTCGTTGGCGAAGGATATCATTTTACCAAAAAGTTTGTATTTACATAAATCATTAACATATATTAAAAATAGGATGGGTCTTAGTACAGACCCTTGTGGGACTCCGTATTTTATTATGTTTGTTGTGCTTTTCAATATATCATAGCTGGTATATTGTTTTCTATTATTCAGATAGGATCTGAACCAGTCATTAGTAATTCCTCTGATGCCGTATTTGGACATTTTCAGTAGCAATAGGTCATGATGAACATAGTCGAACGCCTTAGATATATCAAGAAAAACGGCCGATGTGTGCATTCCTTCATTTATTCCACTATAGGCCGTTTTATGAAACTCCAATAGCGCGTTTTTGGTTTTGTATCCAGATCTAAACCCATATTGATTAATTGCCTTAAAGAATATGGTATTTAAATAGCTGTTTAAGAATTAGAATTTCAATAACCTTTGAGATTGAGATTTTTATTTCATTTCTGTTACCTCCTTTATGTAGAGGTACAACTGAAGCAGTCTTTAAGTGTTCTATAAACTTACCGTGTTCAAAGGATTTATTAATGATATTTGTAAAGAACTGTAATTTGTGTTTAATGATAATGTTTAGTTTTTGACATTTATATTGTCACTTCCTATTTTTTCCCCTTTTTTTCCCCTCATCTTCGTCTACTGCGTGTAAATACATGGAATTCTTAATCCATGGAAGGTGACTGACGTACTTTGTCCTTTCTGCAGGGTCGAAATCTCAAGTACCATAGTTTGTTAAGTGGTTGTTCATTTTGTTAAGTACATCGGTGAGGTCATTGCCCTCTGGGAATTCTCGTGTTTTGTGTTACCTATTATCATATTAACCAACCTCCATTCTTTACTTTTATCATTATTACAAGAAAGAAATTTCGATAGAAGAAAATGTCCTTTTGTCTGTTTTATTTTTTCCTTTAGATGTTTAGCGAAATTTTTGTAGTCGTGTTCAAACATTAAGTTGTAAGGATTTTTCCAATGCTTATGATAGAGCTTCTCTTTTGTCCTTATATTTTTTAGTTCATCTGATATCCAATGTGTGTGAACATCCTTTTTTGTAGTAACTCTTTTGTGATATTGCGATTTGCTGTCTACATATTTAATCATTTTGATAAATTCCTCGTATAGCTGATTTATGTCTAATATGCCAGTTTGAGGCAGTTGATGATGTTCTCAAATTAATTATGAAAGAACTATAATAATAGATCCACCAGTAATACATTTATAGTCCTTATAAGGACTGGCTTAAAGGGGTGAAGCAAGAATGCTTTTCATATTCCCCGTCATCTGTAGAGGACAGTGTAGGAATAAGGTGTTATTGAGCTATTAAAGCTCTGATCATGGCAAGAGGGTAACAGCAATAGCCGAGCCTCAGTTAGAACTTCATTGGCTACAGCATTGCCATATTTTTATTTTTAAAGGTAAATTCGTGGGCGAAAGACCGTCCATCTCAGTGTTGGCTCCACTCAGTGATGGCCTTCCACCCACACACCACCACCTAGTTAGAACCGCTCATATTCCGAAAAGCATTCACCGACAAAGCCCCTCACGGGCCGTGCCGGAGAACACTTTCCCCGGAGACTCAAATTGCTCCCTTAACGCACAAACCTTAAGAGAGCGAACTCAATCTCTCGAATCTCTGTACCCAGGGGGTAACAGCAACAGCCAAACCTCAGTTAAACTTCATTGGCTACAGCATTACAATCCATTACCCTCCAAGGGTATTATATTATTTCTTATACTCTAATATATATTATTTCTTATACTTTAATATATACTCTAATGCATTTAGCCCTTATAGTCCTTATAAGGACTGGCTTAAAGGGGCGAAGCAAGAATGCTTTTCATCTTCCCCGTTATCTGTAGAGGACAGTGTAGGGATAAGGTGTTATTGAGCTATTAAAGCTCTGATCATGGCGGGAAGGTAACAGCAATAGCTGAGTGTCAGTTAGAACTTCATTGGCTACAGCATTGCCATCCATTACTCTCCAAGGGTATTAATCACCGCCTAATGCATTTAGTCCTTATAAGGACTGGCTTAAAGGGGCGAAGCAAGAATGCTTTTTATCTTCCCCGTTATCTGTAAATCTGTAGAGTACAGTGTAGAGATAAGGTGTTATTGAGCTATTGAAGCTCTGATCATGGCGAGAGGGTAACAGCAATAGCCGAGTGCCAGTTAGAACTTCATTGGCTACAGCATTGCCATCCATTACTCTCCAAGAGTATTAATCACCTTCTAATGCATTTAATTATTTTGTTATAGTATATTAATTAACTTATATAAAATATTTAAAGGTGTATAATATATTTTTAAATGAAAATTATTTATTTATAAAGATAATTTAATTTTTTGAATAAAATACAAGTTACATAATACTTTTATATAAAAATAAAGTAGTTTTATTGATAAATCATGTAAAACTATGATGAACAATTTTGATTTCTTTTTCAATCATCAAACCAAACGTGTAGTATGTATAACCAGATAAGATATGCAGTTATACAGTACTATGGATGGAACGTTAGATCTATTACTGAATTTTTTTTTTTTAATTTCCTCAATTGAATTTTTTTTTATCGACTTTGCGTAATATTTTGGTCATGCCAAAATTTTCAGCTAAAATTAATCTTAAACGCTCGCTGTTAATATTTAGTTATTTACTATCATTTTAACAGAAATGATTACAATATCTCAGTATCACGATGTCTTGCTAGTTTCACGCATTTAAAAATACGAGATCTGCGCATGCCCTTATTTTCATGAACATTTCTTTAATTTAAATTATTGGAAATATCTTACAGAGTGTTTCAACCTCGGTAAGATCTTTCTTTAATAGTAATATTAATAGGTTTATTCAAAGTTTCTTTGTAACTCAAGTTAATAAGACTAATTATTATTAACATTCAACAAATTAAACAAATGGGTCCATTTTAGTCTCAGTATCATTAACAGCCTGTGAACCCGCATTTTGGTATGCCCAGTAGGACGATCGACTTATGCCTACGTACAAATTTTATGACCGGTAATATACGTTATCCTTAATCCATCTGATAGATGAGGGGGGGGGGGGAATCTATCTCAGCGAATATATTACTCGCCAGAGAGACGCATTTCTAGCGTCGTGCGTACCATCTACACATTGAAGACTTTAGTGAATTGGAGAGTTTTCCTTCCTCCCATCATCGATTACATTTTCATGTAGGACAAATCACTTCTGGGCCGATACACACAAATTGAGTTCTTTTAAATCGACATATCTTCACGTATCTTCGTAGTTGAAGCTAAAACAGTCTCTTCTTGTCGAGCAATTTGATACTTTGAACCATTGTAAGGAATAATGAGGCAATATCAGACTAAAGTATGGTTGGTTGGAAATATAAGTCGATTGAGTTTCGTGTTACTCATCTAAAGAACGGCGCATATTGATTTTTTGGCGATAAAAAAAAACTCCTTCAAATGTATTTTGGCTTTATATAATTTCAAACAGTTGTCAGATTAATTTTTGCTTCTCTCGTGATTATCCTCATAAGCAATAAGCACATAACAAGTAGTCAATCTTGTAATTAATCTGTTGTCAACGAAGTAGTGTTGGCATTTGACATACGGTCGGGCTTGCGCGTTCTCTGATGACCCATTAAACTCCAATCGTCGGTCATTCGCGTCACTTAACTACCTCGATCATCAGCTAAATCACGATACAATCATTTTTATGCGCTTATATCATCCATTAAGTTTCTAATCACAAGGAATAATATTCTACACGCTTCTCAATGACAGTTAATTTTACTGATGGGAAAATCATGGTATCAGATATTTGCTATCGCTCAGATAAACGGCCTCAGATATCTGCGATAGTTTTCTAGGAAACCCATTCTCTTGAGTGGTAATCTCGAATTAGGCTTAACAAATATATTAAGACAAATGGAAGTACAATTAACATTTTTAATGATAAAAGATTAACTATTCGTTGTTTCTGTTGTCTATTCCTTTCTATCAATAATGGCATTGTGGATTCCGGTATCTTACTATGATCTGCAGCTTTTCTTTTCCCGTTCCTGCGCAAAAGGTATCGCTTTAAATCATGTTTTCATGTACTTCATGTATCCACCCTGTTTCTATAGGCTAGACAACGGGATTAGTTTATTGAGGGTTAATCCTTGTCTTCATCTAAACTCGTTTTTTTTCTTCCTCTTGAATGTGGCGTTCACGTCATCCCTATCTTGTATTTTTTTTTTCTTTTGGAAACTTATTATGGAGAGAAAGCTGGGGATTTGTGCTGTCTGAGTTAACTTCTGTCTTGTTCCCCTGGGAAAGGAAGATATGATGGTGACAAGAATAATTTATCCCCGAGTGCACGACGAAAGGGATGGGTTTCATTCAGTGGAAATTGGTTTTCTTAAAGTGATTTTTTTTTTTTCAAACTCTAACAGTGGCCCAATGTTAAGGAAAAGAACACTCAATTCCATTTAGATTTAGGAGCCTGACGTATTTTTATGACACTCACAAACATGAAAACTCGATAAATCTGTAGCATAATTCAGTGAATGGGTTGACAATAAAGATCCTTATGGATATTACCTTGATGAAAATGAATCGATATAATTGAAAGGGTTTATCCAAAAGTTCCGACTTTTTTTTTGTGTTAAAAGTAGTCTTCGTTTGCAGCCACATGGTAACCTCTGAAACATTCTCTTTGTTTTCATCCTTTTTTTGATAAATAAAAAAACTCCGAATGTGAAAAAAAAAAGATTATTGGTACAAGTTTGTTTTTTGACAAGATCACTTCCAGCGAATCTACAAATGTAGCGTTTGATGATGCACTTGAAATATTATAAATTACACATGTTACAAATTAAATGGTTTCTAAAATAAATTTTAATTAAATTATTAAATTCACAAACTCATTATGTTATTTTAATATATAATATGTACTATTATAGTTTACAATAAATTATATTATTTTGTTAGGCAATATTTTAATATAAATTAAAATATACTTATGATTATTATCATAAACCTAATTATTTGTTATATAGCTTAACTCTCTATATGATTTATTGTTATATAGCAGTGGTCTCCAAACTTTTCGCCGTGAGGGCCACATTGGGTACTTCAGCAGTGTTCAGCGGGCCGTAGTAATAAAAAACTCTAGAACTAGATATATGAGTTTTATTGAAAGCAGATAAAAACTGGTTACAGAGTATGTGAGATTAAATTATCATACATTAATGACAACGAACACTATCAGCAAATTTTTGCTAGTTGTTAGTTTTTCAACTGAATATACACCGACAATTTACATATTAACTTTTTTTAATTACGAGTTTTGTTCAATGAATACAGATCGGAAATTTTGTTTTTTATTTCGTTTTTTGCTCGATAGTTCATTTTTACCGACTTTTTTAAGTGTTCTTATTTAGTGCGACATAAATTTTTTTTGTTGATAAAAAAAGTTTATTCGGATGTAATTTTTTTATTTCGTTTTGAATTCTTTTAAATTGTTTTTCTTCGTTAGTCCATTTTAACCGACCTTTTACAGGCAGGAACACCGTGACTTGGATTACGGTTACTTTTTGCTATTCGGGAATATATTTTGAACACAATTTTAATTAATGCATTTGAAATCTATGAACGCCTCATGTTTTTTTTTTTTTTTTTTTTTTTTTTTTTTTGCGGATTCTTATTGAAAAATTAGTCCAATTGGCGGGCCGGATAAAATCATATCGCGAGCCGTGGGCCGTAGTTTGGAGAGACCCCTGTTATATAGCATATATAAGATAGCCTAGCTCTTCTAGAAAGACTTGAGGGTAATTTAGTCTTACACCAAAGTAACAGCATTTTTCATCCTGACACACACACACACACATTAATGGAACCTATATACACTCAATGCACAAAAAATTATCACAAATAACAGCCTGTTTTCTCTCTCTGAGGCACTGATTTCTCCAGATTTCGGAGGGTTGCCTGAGGTAATTTCAGCCGTGCCTGTTGCAACATTGTCTACAACTGCGCCTTAGACGTCGGACCTAGTAAAAGATCAGAGTAAAACATCAGATCATAGATGGGTCTGATGTTTTACTCTACGACATCCCAGAGAGATTCGATCGGATTTAAATCAGTGGACCTTGAGGACCACTGGATGGTCCCAAACTCAGATGAGTGTTCCTCAAGCAATGACTGCCTGGGAGGTTGAGAAGCGGTGGGACCACGTATTGTCCTGCTGAAACAGACCATCGGTTGCAGGATGAGCAAAGGCCATGAAAATATGTAGGTGATCAGCCAGCACATTCTGGTAGTTCGCAGCGTTTAAGGACCTCTCCAGACACACTAAGGGACCTAATGTGTCACATGACAAAGCTCTCCAAACCATCACAGAGCCACCACCTATTTGAACAGCGCTGCTGATAAGACGGGACAGTGGCCTCATGTTATCGACGCCACGCCCTCCCGTCAGCTTGGAATAACTGATGACGAGATTCATCAGACCACGAGGTCCAGTTTTGATGGTCCCGACACCAGGCGAGGAGCAATGCCCGATGACGAGCTCTCAACAGTGGTACACGATTAGGACAGACATCAGTTCCCGAAGCCAATAGTACGCAAGGTACGCCATACTGTTCGCTCGCTTACGCTGCTTAGTCCTCCGACCTTGAAACTGGATGTGTGCCGCCGTTACCCTGCGGCTGGTCTGTACGAGCCTGGACAGTCTACGTCGACCTCTGTCATCGATGGTGTGTGGGCGGCCACCATTTGCTCTCTGGGTGCTGGTACGTCCGTTGATGGTGTACTCGCGGTAGATCCTTGATACGGTTACCCTTGATAACCTTAGGGTTCTTACCACTTGAGCGATAGAATGACCCATCTGTCGTGGGTCATTCTATGTCGCAGAGTGAAATCTCAGGAGGAGATATTTCTACATTTATATCTCCTCCTGAGATTTTTATTTAATAAGGTTAAAACACCTTATGGTAACTTGTTCTGGTAAAATACTTATAAGCTCTGTATTACTAAAATCTTGGTATTCTTCTACTTTTACAATGAGTTGCCTTGGTCTTGCACTACGTGCAGGATCAGATAGATTTGCAACACT
This sequence comes from Typopeltis vanoorti, assembly GCF_054136105.1. Taxonomy (NCBI): domain Eukaryota; kingdom Metazoa; phylum Arthropoda; class Arachnida; order Uropygi; family Thelyphonidae; genus Typopeltis; species Typopeltis vanoorti. The sequence goes on from NC_143559.1 coordinate 121,087,360, forward strand.
TGCAGGCGCAAACTTGACTTGTTTGTCTGTTTGCTTACTTGGGAAATGGAGTAAAACTAGGTTTAAAATAGCTTGGTATTTTTTAACATTTATTATACCCAAGGTGAAATGCTTTCTACACACACACACACACACACACATATATATATATATATATATATATATATATATATATATATGAACGAGAGCGCTAAACCAAATAGTAGCACAGATAACGACAAACCGTTTGTGATAGGAAGAAGAAATTAGCTCCAACTTTATTTATAAAATAAAAATCAGTTATTCGAAGGAAATAATGAAAATGTAAATATTTGAACGCCTTGTCACGTTAACCTCAATTTTTTTATGTTTCATTTTGTAGAAATTTCATAGAAGCAACGGATTTCACGTGAACAAACATCATTAACACATGTGAACAAATATTCATTGTTTGTTTGTGACTACGTGCCTCGTTTCGCTGTGTGTGCGCGTTATTCATTTGGCATTGAGCCAAATGAATTGTCACACAGAGTTAGGGTTAACTATTCTTTCTTTTCATCATTATTAATTGTTTTTCTAATAAATATATTGGTTGTACATTTCAGGATTATGTTCGAAGTTTCGCCGTGGGTATTTTTTTATTATTATTTTTAGTTTAGGTTTAGGCATCATAATCTTAAAACATGAACTAGAGCACTAAACCAAATAGTAGTACAGATAACGACAAACCGTTTGTGATAGGAAGAAGAAATTAGCGGGAAGGTTACAATGTAAAAGAAAACGTTCATTAATGTATCTAAATCTTGTAAGATTTGTAATTAACAGGACTTGGCAATTAAACATTATCTAGACGTATGTTTGCGTACGCATAACGCGTTGATTTGGGCATGTAAATTTACGTGTCATCATTCCTGTTCTCCTGGTTGCCAATGGTTACTGACCACTCACTGCGCATGCGTGACTGTACGACTTCAACTTCGAAAACTTTTCAATAGTAATGGTAAGCTATTTGCCTAGTACACAACCGAAGGACGAGGACCAAATTTTTTCATCGTCTTATTTCTAGGGGTGTTTCATTTTGAGAGACAAGTTGGTAAATAAGCCGGACAAGATTTGTCATCTTATTTCGATGTTTTAATTGCTTACGAAATTTCTGTTTGCTTACATGTCGCTGTTCCCTAGGCCAGTTTGTTAAAGCGAATGAATTTGAAGACAGTACTCTCAACAACATTTTCAAATAGTTGAATCTTCTTTTTTTTTTATTTAATTTAAATTGAATTTAAAATCACTCGTCTTTACGTAATTTGCAAAATTAAATGCAGTTATGGATATAATATATTCCTTTTTGATTAATTCCATACTGGATGGGGAAAAAAATACACACTTTAATTTCAAAAATTATAGAATAAAAATTATTTATTCTATAATATAAATATAAGATATAATATAAAAAATTACGAAACGTATAGTATAATCCATGCATATTTATCATTTTTCATAAATATTCTATCATAAATCATTATTTCATTGTATTATATCGTCATAACCAAAATCATTTTAGCGCATTACAATCGAATAAAAATATCCGTAGCCCACTCACGGTACAAAATGTAGTATATGCTTGCAAATAACCTTTCGCGAGTGAGATTAACATAATAAAAATAGAATAATTCGAAAGTTTTTATAATTCTCTCAGCGAAAACATACTAAAATATAATTTGAGTCGTTTTTCTTTGTTTTTGATCAATCAGACATCATTTTGTTTTAAACTTTAAATTTTAGTCCTTATAAGGACTGGCTTAAAGGGGCGAAGTAAGAATGCTTTTCATATTCCCCGTTATCTGTAGAGGGCAGTGTGTGGATAAGGTGTTATTGAGCAATTAAGGCTCTGATCATGGCAGGAGGGTAACAGCAATAGTCGAGCCGCAGTTAGAACTTCATTGGCTACAGATTGCTATACATTACCCTCCAAGGGTATGGATTCACCATTGCCCTTTTTTTCAGTCTTTTCTGTAAATTCTTTACTAGTTATCTCATTTTTAAAAATAAAAGGTGGATTAAAATAATAAAACATTATTTTTAAAATTGCAAATCTACAGCCAATTTTTAAATTTATTTGATAATAGTAATATATTTAAAAAGAACTGTTTATTTAAAAAAAAATAGAGATTTAAAACTAAATCTTATAAAAAATATCAAAAGCTTATTACAATTGAAACTTATGCTATAGTGAAACTTATAATATCTGGATTCTGATTGGATTTCTTTAATTGGTAGTCTCTAAATGCAAAGAAATAATGTAATTTTTTGTGTTTTATTTATATTATACTAGTTTTATACCGACGTATATTTAGTAGTGCACTAAATACAGTAGTAATCATTCTGGTTTATTATTATTATTATTATTATTATTATTATTATTAAGTCTTAAAACATTTTAAGATATGCAATCACATCATATGCATTCTGCGCAGACTACAGACTTAACAGGTTACAATGGTTGCAAGATAAAACGGTAAAACTGATTTTCTGGGAACAACCCACGCTTATGCAGGAAGCATGGATAAAACACAAAATATTTAAGGTGAAACACTTATGCCGCTACATGGTCATGTTAAAACATTACTGCAGCCCAACCTATAGAGTAACCAGAAAACACATCAAATAACAAGACCACAGTCAACAAAGTACATAACATATAAGTACAACAATCATCACGGCAAACCCACCCGAAACTTCTACGTACCTGACATGATAAACAAACTGCCGTTCGACAACAGAAACCTAGGAAAATACAGACAGCTGAAACAGGTGCTATATAAATATTATAGCGAAAATGAAAATTAGAACAATTCCTGTTTCTCTCCCCACCACACACACAAACCTTTGACAAACCCCCTATCAAAAACCATCACTACAAGAACACAAAGAAACAAACACACCATGTCTAAATCCAACCCTATTTGCACACACACAAAAAAAGTTAAACTGTAATAGCAGTCGAAGTCTTCCAAGCACGTACCAACAAACAGTAAAATCAACACCTGGCTTGTGACCAGTATAGGAACACAACCATGAAACCACCACCCTCTGTCATCTATTATCTTCCTCAGATAAGCTCTGGAAGAAAATTATAAACTAGCAAGTATCTGTTATCCACAGTTGTAATGTGTTATAAATATTATATATATAATTATTACAGCATCTATGTATGCAGTTTATCTGAGACATAATATTATTATATATATATATATATATATATATATATATATATATATATATATATATATATATATATATATATATATATATATATATATATATATATATATATATATATATATATATATATATATATATAGTCCTTATAAGGACTGGCTTAAAGGGGCGAAGCAAGAATGCTTTTCATATTCCCCGTTATCTGTAGAGGATAGTGTAGGGATAAGGTGTTATTGAGCAATTAAAGCTCTGATCATGGCAGGAGGGTAACAGCAATAGCCAAGCCTCAGTTAGAACTTCATTGGCTACAGCATTGCCATCCATTACCCTCCAAGAGTATTGGATTGAATGAATCAATCAATCACCGCATCTCACGGTCGATTGATTCCCACAACCAATATATATATATATATATATATATATATATATATATATATATATATATATATATATATATATATATATATATATATATATATATATATTATTACTATGTACATTCTATATTCAAAAATTCTGTATAATCTTTATTGTTAATATTAGAAGAACATGTGTTGTAAGTACATAATATAGAGGCAAAAAGTATTTTTAAAAATTTTAATTGAAATCCAATGTAGAAAATGTAGCACTTAGTGCTGAATTCTGTAAAAATATAAGTTGCAATGTCACTCAAGATGTTTACTGTATGTGTAAATATTTTAGCAAATCAATAAATTATTATTATTATTATTAAAAAGTTTTAAGTATTTGATTTTGTGTGATATATTAAAATAATCATTTAATGCACATTTACATATTTAAATTATTTAGAATTTTAAAAGTGATCTTAAAAATAATAGCATTCAAATACTTAAATTAGATATGGGTTGAATTATTTTACATATTTTAATCTAACAATTATATATTTTAATTATACCTATACACCATTTAAAATATAAAATTAAAACGACTAAAATAAAATTTTCTGGCATTTTTCAAATAGAGATGGAAGCTAATCGACCGTGAGATGCGGTGATTAATACCATTGGAGGGTAATGGGTGGCATTGCTGTAGCCAATGAAGTTCTAACTGAGGCTTGGCATTGCTGTTACCCTCCTATTGCTGTTACCCTCCTGCCATGATCAGAGCTTTAATAGCTCAGCAACACCTTATATCCCTACACTGTCCTCTACAGATAACGGGGAAGATGAAAGCATTCTTGCTTCGCCCCTTTAAGCCAGTCCTTATAAGGATAAGGACTTTAAAATAGAGATAGAATAAAAAATATAAGGATAATGACTTTAAAATAGAGATAGAATAAAAAATACATACATATAGATAGATAGAATATGGCGAGATGCGGTGATTTAACGGGGAAGATGAAAGCATTCTTGCTTCGCCCCTTTAAGCCAGTCCTTATAAGGATAAGGACTTTAAAATAGAGATAGAATAAAAAATACATATAGATAGATAGAATAAAAAATACATATAGATAGATAGAATAAAATAGAGATAGAATATGGCGAGATGCGGTGATTAATGCCCTTCGAGGGTAATGGATGGCAATGCAGTAGCCAATGAACTTCTAACTGAGGCTCGGCTATTATTGTTACCCTCCTGCCATGATCAGGGCTTTAATAACGCAATAACACCTTATCCCTACACTGTCCTCTACATACAGATAACGGGGAAGATGAAAAGCATTCTTGCTTCGCCCTTTAAGCCAGTCCTTATAAGGACTTTAAAATAGAATCACGATTGTTTTTCGTCAGTTATTGACTGATTGACGGATAAAAAAGAAGATTGATTGAACTTTTCAGAGTATAATCACTTGTTCTTATCAGCATTTGCTTCGTGTAAGGTAAGATTTTGTCTTTTAATGCAACTTTCTCAGGCCCTCTCCTGTTCCCTGCCCTGTGCCTGTCAGTAGCCTTCCGCCTTCAATAGTAGATTTCGACTGTTGATCTACAGTTGGTGGGAGGAAGGGACAAGGCAGGTCCTGTATCACGCAAAACGCCCACTAAATTACAGATTAGACATGGACTTTCCGTTCGAAGACCTAAATTTTAAACAAATGCTCGAAGTTTACAGAAAAGTAGGATTATTGCTACATACCAAATGGTCGGGCAGAGTAGAGCTCCATAAGATCCCGGCAGTTGAATCAGAGGATTAACCCCCCTCTCCCCAGCACTTCCAAGACAACACCAGTGAGAATGTGTCAATAGCCGACGCTCAGTCCCAAGAAGACTTTGACTATTATCAGATAGTCAGCAGAAAAAAAAACGTAGGAAGGAGTCTCCAGCCGCAGAGCCGATGGAAACAGCGGCACAGCCCATAGAGAGATCCCACCGGTGATTCTAAGAGCCAGAGAAAAAATGGTCGACAGTTGCGGAGGTGATGAGAAACACGAAATTAAGTTCACATTGGCTAAAAACTCCGATGAAGGAATCCGCATTCAACCCGAAGGAGCTTCGGTCTACCGTCGGCTTACTAAGCTCATGGACGAACTGGAAATTCCATACCATACATTTCAGCTAAAGAGCGAGAAAAAAACTTAAAGGGTGTTATCAGAGGTCTAGTGGAAACAATAACATCTGAAGAGATAGCCACTGACCTCAAGTCACAAGCCTTAGAGCCAATAAACGTTTCGCGTATGTATCGAGCAGACAAACGCCCCATGACTCTGGTTTTAGTGGAAATCAGCAAAGATCAGAGTGAGATTTATGATCCGAAGACGGTTTGTAATCTAATAATAAAGACTGAACCACTCTGAAGGAACACAGAAGGAATTCAGTTACTAAGGGATAACTATCTGAGACAGCATGTAATGGAAAATACTAGGGGTTCGAGAGTGCTTGAGCTAGTAATAGCATCTGAGAATTTGACTGTAATGTAAAAACCACGTTTCCACCAATTGGTGAGAGAGACCTGGAAGGTGGCTAAATGTGATAAATTTTCGATTAAGACAGAGTATATGTGGAATTACTGTGCTGGCAAGTATGACAAGCTTAGGAGATTGCATGGTTTAGTGCCATCGCATGTAAAACTGCAAGGGGTTGGATGCCGATAGAGCATGGGAAGTGGTCAAGGAGCATTTACAGGAGGTTATGGCTAACTGTATACCTAGAGTCCGAATAGTAAATCAAGTAGGAGTTAAATGGATGAATAACACCATTAAGCTTGAGTTGCAAAAAAAAAAGAAACAACTGTGGAGGGAATTTAAGGAGAATGGTGACCTGCAGGCACACGAACGGTATAAAGCGCAGGCTAGAAGGGTAACGAGTGTGGTAAGAAAAGCAAAAATGGATTATGAAAGGAAATTAGCCATGCAAGCTAAAGAGAATCCCAAACAGTTCTTTCAATATGCTGCAAGTAAAAGAAAAACTGTACACGGAAGAATGATTTAAAGGAATGCCGATGATAGGAGGTCACTGATTCAGTCGATATAGTTGAGTTACTGAGTGAGCACTTTGCAAGAGTATATCATCCAGGTGGTGACATTGCAGAAATGAATGAACCATTAGTTTATAGGGAGATTGTGGTGAATGAAGTGGAGGTGAATAGTCTATTACAGAACCTTAATGTGAATACATCTGTGGGATTGGACGGTATACCAGCACGGGTCTTACGTGAAGAGGCTAAAGAAATGTCAGTGCCCTTGACCTTATTGTTAAATCTGAGTCTCGGGTCTGGATTAGTCTCGAAGGGGGTGGAAAGAGGGGAAAATAGTTCCACTGCATAAAGGAGGATCCAAGACTACTGTTGCAAATTACCGACCGATCAGCATATTAGGAGTCGTTGTCAAGGTATTGGAGAAAGTACTCAAGGGGAAAATACAGGAATGGATTGAAAATGAGATGCTGTATGGGGAACAGCATGGTTTTGGGAAGGGTAGATCATGCCTCACTAACTTGCTTACGTTTTATAACACAATGACGGTTGAACTGGATAAGGGTAATGGATTTACACTGATACTGCTGGACCTGGCTAAAGCCTTTGACAGGATACCACATGGAATTCTAATTCGTAAACTGCAACATATGGGAATGGATATAGGGTTGGTGAGATGTATAGGAGGGTGGTTGATGGAGAGATACTAGGGAGTAGTTTACTCAGGAGTAGAGTCCAAAAGACGGCCTGTGACTAGTGATGTGCCGCAGGGTTCTATTCTTGGACCACTGCTGTTTAATTTGTTCATTAACGATATAGGGAAGGATCTAAGAGGAACGGTTCATTTGTTCGCTGATGATGCAAAGTTGGGTAGGGCAATAGTGAATGCAGAAGGTGTCAAAATCTTGCAGGATGATTTGGATAAATTGGAGTTCTCGGCTAAGATTTGGTCACCTAGGTTTCTTCTTGATGGGGAGGGAGGAGGTTGAGAAGATCCACAGGCGAGTGAGCAAGATGATAGCAGGTCTATGGAATTAACCTTATGAAAACAGGTTGAAGATTTGTGGGTTGCAGAAATTGGTTGATAGGCAGAAAAGGGGAGATATGATTGAGATATTCAAATTGATGAAGGGTTTCTATAGGATTAATTCAGAGGATATTTTTGAGAACAGGACTGGTGGTGGGAGGACTAGGGGCATCCATGGAAGCTGGGAAAGAATGTGGTTAGTAAGGGTGTTAGAGTTGGGTTTTTACTTTTAGAGTGGTGAATGAGTGGAATAAGCTGCCAGAGTCTGTTGTTGGTGCTATGACAGTGAATCAGTTCAAGGCAAAGTATGATAGATACTTTTTGAATGTGGAATAGTTGTGATGGACATGATGTTTAGGCCCTCCCTCGATGAGTCTAAGGACTCCTTGGAGTCGCCCGTAATAATAATAATAATAATAATAATAATAATAATAATAATAATAATAATAATAATAATAATAATAATAATAATATAAAACATCTTCAGGACAATGTCACCGCTTTCAGAAATACGGGCGCATTTGTACCCTGCTCTGCAGAGCTTCTGCATGCGCAGAAGCTCTGCAGAGCAGGGTACAAATGCGTTAAATGCGGAGACAGTCACCCCCTCACACACACACATGTTCCAAACCACCCACTACTCCCGGTAAGTTTGCAAATTTTGGCGATCCGCACCCGGCGAACTACAACGATTGCACACTCCACCCAGCAGACCTGACGAAAGCTAGGGAAACAGGAGCCCCATCAACTCAGAAGCGTACAACACCTTCGGCAACAGAAAGCCCTCTGCGGACTAATACAACTAATAGGTCGTACGCCTCAATGGTTTCTTCGAGCACAAAACAGGCAGAACCCATCCGATATGCCGATGATACAGCTCTTCTGACTGACAATATTCAGGATCTTCAAAATCTTTTGGAACTAATAAATGAAGAGAGTGAAAAAATGGGATTAAAAATCAATATCACCAAAACTAAATTCATGGTCATAAGTAAGAAACCAATTCTTAATTTAGCACTTTCTTTAAATAGGAAACAAATAGAAAGAGTGGCAAAGTTAAAATCTCTCGGATGCTGGTTAAATGAAGATTGCAATCCAGAAATGGAAATAAAAGTTAGAATTGAAATGGCAAGAAAAAGTTTCTCTTCATGAAATCAACACTGTGTAACCGCAGTTTAAACTTAGAGCCTAGAGTGCGCATGGTTAAATGCTATGTATGGTCTGTACTGCTGTACAGTGCAGAAACTTGGACCTTCAAGAAAACATCAATAAAAAGACTTGAAGCCTTTGAGATGTGGTTAAAAATCCCATGGACAGCAAAAACGTCCAATCAGGAAGTACTGGAACAAATGGGGAAATCACGTGAACTTTTAGATACCATAAAAAGAAGGAAAACTGCATATCTTGGTCACCTACTTCGTAATGAAAAATATAAGATACTTCAACTGATAATAAAAGTGAAGATAAATGGAAGAAGAGGACAAGAAAGACGAAGAAAATCTTGGCTGGAAGATATCAGACAGTGGACGTATGAACTCTGAGAGACTGCTCAGAATAGCTGAGAATCGCTCAAAATTTGCCAAGGTGGTCGCCGACCTCCGATAGGAGATGGCACTCAAAGAAGAAGAATAGATAGTCCGACTACCTCAATTAATTCCATACAGATTGCATTCTGGAATGCAAATAGTCTCAATAACAAACTCCTGGAGCTACAAGAATTTGCGAACTACTTCAGAATTGATATTCTCTTAATTAATGAGACGCATCTTCGACCCTGCGACAACCCTGAACTTAACTATCTAATATGTAAAATGAGTAGCGAATAGTACCTAAACTTAGGTATTATTATTCACTACTTAGAAATGACAGACACAATGCCAGAGGTGGCGGCACAGCTATTTTTGTCAAGAAAAACATCCGTTATAATGAGACCAAGAAGACCACTACAACAAATCTGGAAGAAACTGGTATTGAAATCCACACCAATAACACAGGCAACCTAAACATATATACTCAGTTTATAACCCTCCTGGCAAACGTATCCTAACTTCTGATCACTCTCAACTGTTTGATACTAATGAAGCAAAAATTGTGGCAGTAGATCTCAACTCTGAACATACCCTATGGAACAGTAAAAGCTTCAATAATAACGGGATGACCCTTTACAACCTTGAAACATTGTCATTGCAGGTCCGGTTGAACCAACGCACTACGGACCGCAAGGCAGACCTGATGTACTGGATACAGCCATCTTCAAGAACACCTCTCATCAATTACAGCTATAGATGATTAACGATCTTAGTTCTGACCACAATCCAGTACTACTAAGCCTAGGAGGATACCTTGAACTCATCCACGGCCAGACCTGCACAACCTTCAACAAATTCAATATTGCACTCCGTACTCTTATAGGCTCAGTGCCAACTATCTCCTCCTGTGAAGAAATTGACGCAGCGGTCAATAATGTAAAAAGCAAAATTAAATTCATGCTGGCTTGGCAGTAGCATCCACCGTTACCATCCCAACTCAAGCAAACCTACTTCCGGAAGAAATGTTAACACTAATCCGAAATAAAAACAGAATCAGACGACGTTATCACAACATATTATTTCCCCAAGACCTTCAAGAGCTAAATAGGGCATGAAATTTAGTTCGCTATGCGCTGAAAGATCACAGGAACCAACAGTGGGAAAGAAATCTGTGTTCCTAAAGGCTGAGGATAACTCACTGTGGAAGTTGGCTGAAGCTCTCCGTATGAATCGTTCCAACATCCAGCCCATTCACGATGAATGAGGAATAGCTTACAGAGATAATGAAAAGGCAGACACTTTCGCGGACGCTCTGGAGCTTCAGTGTAGTCCTAACTACACGCATGCGGTTCAATAAATGGATTATAGATATTAATGCTGACAAAAGCACTGTCATTCTTTTTACAAGATGGAAAACATCCCACTGCAGAGAAGTCAACCTGTTCAATGCAGCTATGCCATGGCAATCCAAAATCAATCTAGGTATACAACTAGATAACCGCCTCAGTTTTAACCCTCACATTGTATATGCCTGCAATAAATCCAATTCTGCAACTGTCCAGCTCTGCTCTCTTCTAAACCGTAGAAGCCAAGTTAGCACCGAAAACAAGTTACGGATTTACAAATCAATCATCAGACCCACTTTAACATACGGATCACCAGCTTGGGGTCATACTTTCCCCAGCAACATCAAAAACTACAAGTTATTCAAAATAAGTGTCTCCGTATGATTTTGGATGTTCCGTGGTTTGTCAGGAATGCTCTCCTCCATCGAGATGCTAACATACCGGATACACCCACGTTTCTGCGCGGGACTGCCTCTACATACTTCACACAAGCAGCTATTCACCCTAATCAACTCATTCAAGAGTCATCCAACCACGATGAAAACGACAGATGAAAACATAAGCGCCCGAAGGCAGCTCTGCTCGTCGGTACTAATGCTCCCACACCGCCCTAAATTGGGCCAGCCAGGTGCTCGATAATCTTTTATTCATATAACCAACTCCTTAGTGATGAAGGAATAAAAATTCACGGGATTGTCATCCATCTCGCCATAAAAGTTAACAGTTAATAATACATAAAAATAGAGTTGGAGTTTTGAGTGCTTGTAAACTTATCTCCACAACAAAATGAACTTTTGGACAAAAAAAAAATTAATCTCTACGAACTCCAAATACAACGCAAATATCATTTGAAAAGTCGACTAGTAACAACCAGCTAATCAGATATACCACTGCTGGGATATCTGATAGAACTACAGGAATTTATCATGTCCTCATAGGGTAGGATACCTCAGTAGTGTAACTTTGCGGATTTGATTCCCCAGATTAATATGGCTCTTACAGGGTCTCATGGTGGTACATGAGACATTGTTAGGTTGGTGTTCCTAATAAACGGGTCACTCATTGCATCAAGTCTCTTTATAGATTAAAGGCATCTCATAGTTCAAGAGACGAAGCAGACTATTAAAATGATATTAAATGCAAGTCTCTTCCTTCTCGGTAAACGAATCTTAGCTGTACAGCTTTCATCTCATTCAAAGAACGAATTTACTTTCAAGGGGCTTCACTAGAAACGGGTTTCATCTGCAACTACATATATTGCTCCCCCCTGGAGGAATCTACAAAACTTCAGGGATTTTAAGCAGCAAGTTTCTATTATCACCAATTCAATTTCGAACAGGTGAAGAGACAGAGTGTCATTTTACAATTCCAACATTAGTAACGATGTTACGGACGTGACCATACACTTATCGTGGTCTAGTTATATAGTCTAGTTCTTGCAAGAGTTCTTTGAGCTGATAAACAATCTTCACGGTGTTTATCAGTGGATTACACTTCAGATGTAAACACTAGTTATCTCATTTTTAAAAATAAAAGGTGGATTAAAATAATAAAACATTATTTTTAAAATTGCAAGTCTAAAGCCAATTAATCCCGACTAGAAAGAAAAGAATCTTTATCAGGAGTTTCTTAGTTGTAGGCGAATTAGTTTGTCTCGGTGACGTATTAGCGTTTTTCATGCAAAAAGGACACTCCAGTCGGAAAATATACACAGTCGATGGAGATAAAGATAGGCTTAAAAAAAAAAGCAGTATAGTCTAGAAGGCAGAAATTCTGGATCATTATTATAAGAACTTTGTTGACATTTATTTCTTGATGTAATTGATTTTCCAAATGAAGGGTTATCTTGATGACTATATTAATAATCGTGTGCCAGGGAAGTGTTAGTTTATTGTTAAAATTCGCAATATTTAACTAAAATTATGTTCTACTGAATTATTTGCACCACACATGTATTCATTGCAAACATCACACTGATTTTAAACGACAAAAAAGATCTAAAACTGTAGTTTACATCGGAAATAAAACGAGGAAGAAAAAAATTGCATTTAAGTCACAAGAAGTTGTTATTAAATGCACGCGCCAAACAATTTTTGGTTGTTTTAATAGCCGCCAAGTATGCTCAGAGCACAAGGTGCAGTGTGAATACGAATTACCATGGAAACCAAACGA